>NC_060142.1:40498536-41131228 GCF_021461385.2 Schistocerca piceifrons
ATATTTCCACTTAGGTACGTACTTTTAGACGTAATTTGCTGCTCGCGATTACGTGATTCATACTTTGTGCTAATTTCATGTTCTATGAATTTACGTGTGAAGCGACGCGCTTGCGCACAATTGCTGATTTTTGTCAATGTTTATTAATGAACAGGATTGTTATTTGTATATATTATGCATCGCTTGGCTGCTATGCTTTTTCACTGATGTCATATTTTTTTTTAATTATGTGCCTGCTGTGCTTATTTATTTAAATTATAATTGTAACCTGATTAATTGTGCTGACTGTGATTATGTATGTAAGTTATACTTTGTGATTTATCTGCTTGCGCCTTCATGTTTACTTATTAAGATTACATATGAACATTTATTTGCGTATGCTGATATGATGATAATGACCTGTTTATTACGTAAGATATATGTTTGCTGCTTTTTGTATGGATTACATATTTACACATTTCTGTTTTGTTGCCATAACTGCTCTTTAATTTGGTGTATAGAAATGCTGATATACTGTGTACAAACATAGAGTTTAGGTCACACTACTGTATTAATTATAGATTGTTCGCTTGGCAGAGCCTCGTTGTAGGAATTGTGCTGCATCCACTTGTTGACATTCTGTTCTCTACTGGTATATTTACTCGCTATTGCTTGTTTTGCTTACGCTCAGTGCCTTATATTTTTAAGATAAAAAAATTAACTGCTATCATTCGACGAACGACATTAGTACAAGAAAGTCATAGAAGTCACATGAGCTGAGGTTTTATGGAAGCTGTATAAATTTATGCTAATAGGAAGGAGGCTAACGACATGACAGACCAAAACTAGGTTTAGACCATTAACAATTATTACACTGCATTTTCGTGAGCAATTGAAATAGGAAGTGACACTTAACACAAGAAATACTCCACATGTTTGCTTCTGCTTTGATTCTTGAAGTGGTGTACACACTGTGAAACATTATGATTATTCACACTCCGCAATCGTACTTAATTACTGAGAGTTATTCGAACTAAGTCTGTTAGAGGTCAGGTATGCATTTCTTTTATTTAATGATGGACAAGGAACCAAAATGTATCTTATAATTTATAATGAGTAGAAGATTGGGCTCAGATGGATTACACGGAGGTTGTGTGTGGACACTGTGTCTTCGGATTGTATGGGATGCTGAATTGAAGTTGCATTAGGATTTTATCTGTACTTGTTCGAGGAGACTGACTAGAGGAAAGAGTTGTGTTGGAAGTGAGATATTGGCAATAAGGTTCATATTTATCGACGTATTATTGAGGTATAGAGATTATATGAAGTTGATGATTATTGGAGTTTTTGTGGACAAGAGGTAAGGTAAATGATATTGATGATAAGCCGTATTGAAGAGGTATTATTGTGGTATTATTGAGATTGTGTGAAGCTGATGATTATTGGAGTTTTGGTGGATAAGAGGTAAAGTAAGTGAGATGCATATTTTTTTTTGTTGGTCTTATGGAACAAGGAGGATGAAGATACCAGACTAGAACACTAAAATAGAAGGAAGATAGTCTATACACACACTTTGTTAAATAACTAAGCAGTATATACTTTTTTTTTTGGAGAGAGGAAGTAATTGCATATCTTGGCTCACTGACAGTTGTTCAACAACAGTACATTTTGATCTGGCTTGGCAAACATTGGTCTTGAGATGATGACTATGACGTTGACTAACTATTATTGACTGTTATACATTGCTGCCAGTACTACTTGATACACATGATGAATATTGGATTTTGACAGAATTACATTTACACAATTAACACTATTCAATTACACAGTAGTATTTAATGTGGATGAGAGATGAGTGTGTTTTGTGTGTTTTCCTTTACTAATCCTACCCACCTATCTCCTAAATATTATTTTATTTATTTGTAGTGGCTTGCGCTGACACCCATAAATATTATAGGTTTACTGGTATTTGAGTATTTGTAATAGTTAATGGGACAATTATCTGACATCATTTGTGTGTTTGTTATGATTTGTATGTTACTGTAAAAGCATTTGTATGTGCATTCAAACTGTTGTTCATGCCTGAACTGTCTAATTAGTGAAGATAAATATTCTGAACTGTTCCCTGCACTTTTCAATATGATGTGTGACATTTAGTCATGTTTAATTTCTGCTGATGAACTGTGTGATCAGTGTTAGTGAATTTTGTGGAACTGCTTCTGCTGAGAAATGTGACTTTTTGGTGTCTGCACCTGCTCTCAACATTGCTGGGTGCAACTGATGGACTACTCCTACTGAAATGGTGTCACTTGTTGGTGTCTGCACCTGCTCAACATTGCTAGGTGCAACTGATGGACTACTCCTACTGAAATGGTGTCACTTGTTGATGTCTGCACCTGCACTCAACATTGCTGGGTGCAACTAATGAACTGTTTCTACTGAAATGAAGTCACTTGTTGCTGTCTGCACCTACTCAACATTGCTGGGTGCCACTGATGGACTGCTTCTACTGAAATGGTGTCACTTGTTGGTGTCTGCACCTGCTCAACATTGCTGGGTGCAACTGATGGACTACTCCTACTGAAATGGTGTCACTTGTTGATGTCTGCACCTGCACTCAACATTGCTGGGTGCTACTGATGAACTGTTTTTACTGAAAAGATGTCCCTTGTTGCTGTCTGCACCTGCTCAACATTGCTGGGTGCAACTGATGAACTGTTTTTACTGAAATAAAGTCACTGGTTGGTGTCTGCACCTACTCAACATTGCTGGGTGCCACTGATGAACTGCTTCTACTGAATTAATGTGACTTGTTGCTGGGTGTACCTGCTAAACTTTACTGGGTGCAACTGATGGACTGCTTCTACTGAAAAGATGTCACCTGTTAGTATCTTTTTTTTGTATAAACTAATCATTGAAAGCATTTTATGTGAACATTTGTATAAACTGATTTTTTTTGTATATTGTGTAAACTATTATGTAAAGTCACATGCATGAAGAGAAGTTGTATTGCCTACTGTATTTTATATATTAGGTTAGTGAAAAGTTAGTGCAAAGCCAAAATTTTTAACTAATTATGTGATATTTAGGTATTAATATTATCTTTTATTTTTGTCTGTATTTTTCTGGACGAATTTGGTGGTATTTTCACCACCAATGCTGGCAAAAATACCATCAAATTCTGGCCTGTGGAGGAGGGGCATATGAAAGGTGGCTACACTGTGCCACTGCGCCAGAGAGTGCGCCAAAGAGTACTATTAAGCCGCCTTCACAGTGCTTGTTGAGAGTTCATAGCAGACAGTATGTGTTAAGAGTTCGTACCGAGATGTGCTAGTGGGCACTGCTTGTCGTGAAATCGGAGGGATATATTGTAGTAAAGAGTGTTGTTCCATGTTGTATGCAGTTATTTGATGGGAGAGATAGCAGATGTTATTGTAATGAGTGCATTTCGTCAATATATATGAAGGTAAAATTTATAATGTTCTTTTATTAATTGTGTATCTGAAATAATGCGTCACTACAGGTTCAGTCAACAAAGCATCTGGCTTGTGTTCTTGTAATAGAGTGAATTCTGGTTTTCTTGCGCAATTACAGTTTTTCTAAATTTCTTTTGTCACATCAGTATAGTTGGTATTTAAAAATTCTTGTCTTGTTGGAAAAGAACCGTGCCAGATGTGGACGTTGAGTCACACTCCCACATACAGAACAGTGACTCTTGTGCTTATTGGTTTTGTTGGTTTTTTTTTTTAGTTGCTGGGGACTTAATTAATTAACTGTGTTTACGAAAATTTTCTTTCATTGTTTGTTGCAGTCAGATAGCGTAATAATACTAGTCAGGGCCAACCGTTTACGAGACTTGCGTAATCGGACTTACAGCTAACAAAAACTAAAAAGAAAAATCATTTTCAATCATATTTATTTAATTAAGCCCCCATGCACACTATACCGGAGTTGGGAAGTCATTCCGCACCCATCTTACTCACCTGATCTTGCGACCTCAGATTGTCACCTTTTCCGCTCTCTATCGAGCAACTTTTGAGAAACTTCCTTTCCGGACGAAAGTGCACTCCGCAGATGGGTCGACGACTCCTTCGCCTCAAAAAGAAATGATTCCTACAATCGCCAAATCGAATACGTACCCCAGCGTTGGTAGACTGTTGTTGATGACTAAAATCTCTGTTATTTGTGTTTGTTGTGTTTATGGAAATACCCTACGAACTTATTCAGCAACTCAATAATACGCGTATCAGGCGTAATGTAGCACTAAATGATTTTATGTAACAGGCGTCTAGCATCAGACTTACAATTATATTTCTTCTTCTTCTTACCAAATCCAAGACAGCATGCCTGTTCTGCTGTCTTGTAATGTTCTGGTCATGCACCACTCTAATGTTTGTTCATGTGTTCCTGTTCTCTTTCCGGCAGTCCAGTATAGTAGAATGGGGTACCTAAGAGCCTCCATTCGGTTATTGCCATTTCTCCAGTTCTTGCTGTACTTCAAAAATCTTCACATTTGTGAAAAAGACTTTTAGTTTCCGCCGACTGTCTCATTTTCTGACATCATTCAGTCTGAACGCCCCTAAAGTGTTTCCCTAGGAACTCATTTCGAATAGCTGGACATTTTCTGAGGGAGAGCAGTTCTCACTTCCGTAGGGTTGACAGAAGCTGTAATCAAGATAAATCATGCCGCATACGTAGTGGAACTTGTTACGATTATGGGCTAAATCCTCTTCACCTTTGGAACTTAATATTACATCCTAGATATTTTGATGTGCTACTTGGTCAAGAATAATGCCGTTTACCACGATTTTACATTCGACTGTTCCTTTCCCTTTGAAAGCCAAAACTTTTGTCCTTTCTAACGATACCTGAAGACTGCATTTCCTACTAAGTTCGTCCAAAGGTGATTATTGTGGACATGTATTAAATGGTTCAAATGGCTCTGAGCACTTTGGGACTTAACTTCTGACGTCATCAGTCCCCTAGAACTTAGAACTACTTAAACCTAACTAACCTAAGGACATCACACACATCCATGCCCGAAGTAGGATTCGAACCTGCGGCCATAGCGGTCGCGCGGGTCCAGACTGTAGCCCCTAGAACCGCTCGTCCACCTCCGCCGGCCACATGTATTAAAGCAAGAATAAAATTTGTTGCGAGAGTTCTAGGTAAGCGCTGTGCATTCGTTAACGAGATAACTCTCAAGAAAGATGTAAGACCTCTTCTGCACTCCTGCTGCAATATTTTGAGTCCTGATCAAGTGACCGCCCTAAAGCAAATGCGAAATTATTCAGAAATGCCATACTAGCACGTCAAATCGTTGGTACAGTCCATACGAAATATAATCATGGATGAACACAACAAACAGTCGTATATAAATGTGTATTGTACTGCAGATCTGGCTAAATTTCAGCTACAGTGCGTTTAGTATATGCACGTGTCGTGAAAATTATCTTTAAACTGTCCAAACTCAGTTCGTAGCTCAATAAGCGTGAACTCAGCTATCGATAGCGTAAGGTCGTTTTAACGAAAGGTGCATATACAAGTTCTCTGGATATAAACGCACTGCTGACAGCTACACTGCAGCCACAAGAAAAATATTGTATCTGTTGAGATCGAAGTTGAGTGTGACAGCGAAGCTATCTGGTCGCGTATAGCAGGTCTAAGTGAAACCAAGCCAATTGATGGATGTTTTTGCCGGCTACCCGATTCTGCCGTAACAGTTCTAGAGTCATTCAAAGAAAGTCTACGATCAGCAGCGCGCAAATACCCAGATCATGCAATATTAGTTAGAAGAAGCGACTTAAACCTACCGAATATAGACTGGGATGTCTATGAATTCATTGCAGGGGTACGGACAGACAGTGTTGCGAATTACTTTTGAACAAATTTTCTGAAAATTGTCTTGAGCAGTTAGTTTGGAAACCTACACGCAGTGGGAATATCTTGGGTCTTGTAGTTACAAACAGGCCAGATCTCATCGAAAAGCATCAGTATACAGATGGGGATCATAGAAACTGTGCTTACGAAAGTTAATAAATCAGTAAAAAAGGCTAGGGGCACATAAGCAGTGTCACTTATACAGTGAACTGACATCACTTAGTTCCAGTAAGGTAGATATAGAGGAATAATGGGCACAATCAGATTGTAAATCGTGAGCTAGACAAATATGTACTCAGTAAGCGGATTAAGCACGAAAAAGTCCCACAATGGTTTAACAACGAAATTCCAAAAAATTCTGAGGAAGCAAAGGCTGTTGCACGCTCGGTTCAAAGATAACGCGCAAACGACGACACACAAAGGTTAGTGGTGATACGTGCGTCTGCGGAAACATCTATGCGCGAAGCATACAACAACATCGTCGTATCTTAGCAAAAGATCTGTACGAGGAAACGAGAAAATTCTGGTCGTATGAAGATCGCTAAGCGGGCCTAAGGCTTCCATTCAGTCACCTGTTGACCAGACTGGTGTGGCAGTTGAAGATAGCAAAACGAAGGTCGAAGTTTTAAGTTTGATATTAAGAAATGGTTCATACAGGAAAATCGTAGAAACATATCGTCGATTGACCGATGAAGACTCCCGTATGGACGACATAGTGATAAGTATCCCTGGCGTAGAGAAACAGCTGAAAGAGTTGAAAAGAAATAAGTCACCAGATGTACTTTGCGGCATTTGACTCTTACTTAGCTTGCATTTATCGCGAACCTCTGTCCCAAGCAATTGCGAGAAAAGCACGTGTCTCCTAGGTACAAGAAGGCTAAAAGAACGGACTCGCAAAATTGCAGACCCGTATCCCTGACGTTCCTGCAGACTCGTTGAAAACATTGTCGGTTCGAATATAATAAATTATCTTGAGACAGAGAAGCGTATGTCCACGAATCTTCATTGCTTAGCATCGCTCGTGCGAAACTCAGCTTGCCTTTTACTTGCATGCTATGCTGCGAATTATGAATGAATGTCTACAGGCACAGTCCATATTTCTAGATTTCCAGAAAGCATTTGAGACGATGCCCCACTGCGGACTGTTAACGAAAGTAAGAGCATATGGAATAAGTTCACAGATATGTGAGTGATTCGAAGATTCTTAAGTAATAGAACCCAGATTCTCGACGGGAAGTGTATATCAGACACAAGGGTCTCGTCAGGAGAGCCCCAGGAAAATGTGGTAGGACCGCTATTATTTTGTGTATGCATAAATTATGTGGTGGACAGGTTGGGCAGCAATCTGATGATGTTGTGATGATGTACGGGGATTGTAGAAGTTGGTGACGGTGGGAGGATACAAAATGATTTAGACGAAATTTCTAATTGGTGTGACGAATGTCAGCTAGCTCTAAATGCAGAAAAATGTGAGCTATTGCGGCTGAGCAGAAAACACAAACACGTAATGTTCGGATTCAACATTAGTAGTGTCCTGCTTGATACAGTAATGTCGTTTGAATATCTCGACGTAACGTTACAAAGCGATATGAAATGGAACGAGCATTTGAGGATTGTGATAGACAAAGTGAATGTTCGACTTCGGTTTATTGGGAGAATTTTCGGTAAATGTGGTTCATCTGTAAAGGGCACCACATATAGGACGCAAGTACGATCTGTTGTTGAGTAATGGTCGATTCGTTGGGACCGTACCAGGTAGGATAAAAGGAAGACATCGAAACAATTCAGAGGCGGGCTGCTAGATTTGTTACCAACAGATTCGGACATCACCCAAGTGCTACGGAGATACTTCAGGAACTGAAATGGGGATCTCTGGAGGGAAGATGACTTTATTCTCGAGGAAAAACTTAGAGAACCGGCATATGAAGCTGACTGCAGAACGATTCTACTGCCGCCAATATACATTTCCCGTAAGCTCCACAAAGATAAAATATGAAAAATTTGGGTTCGCACTGAGTCATATAAACAGTCGTTTTTCCATCTCTCTCTCTCTCTCTCTCTCTCTCTCTCTCTCTCTCACTTTCCCTGAGAGTATAACAAGAATGGAAATTACTAGTAGTGCTACATGCTACCCTCCGCCACGCACCGTACGGTCGCTTGCGGAGTATGTATGTAGATGTAGAAGTAGATTTAGCTGAAATAAAGCTGTATCTGCAATACAACACAGATTTATACCCGAGACGGCCGGGGTGGCCGAGTGGTTCTAGGCGCTACTGTCTGGAACCCCGGGACCACTACGGTCGCAGGTTCGAATCCTGCCTCGGGCATGGATGTGTGTGATGTCCTTAGGTTAGTTAAGTTTAAGTAGTTCTAAGTTCTAGGAGACTGATGACCTCAGAAGTCAAGTTCATAGTGCTCAGAGCCACTTGAACCATTTGATACCCGACTCATTGCTGTGTTCGCTGTTGATTATGTCGCTGAGAGCAACAATTCCTAATGGATGTCCGTACTGAAGTGTAGCATAGTTGCGTAAGGAATTTAAATGGAAAAGGTCGCGTTTTTTCTCGAAACTCACTTGGATTGGAGAACTGACATCCAAAGTAGGATTTGCAACAGTAGTTCTGCAACCATCTTATATCTAATATAGTGATTTTGAGAATAATGTAATAGAGATGTACATATGGAGGCATAAAGACGAGCATTTTTCCCTCTCTCCATTCCCGACTAGAACTGTGAAGTCATAGAAACGTTTGCATTCATTACTATACAATTAGACGTCAGTGACAATGAGGCAATATTAAGTACGAACGTTCTTTCCTTCAAGGTCCGTTCGGTCGCGAAATGGAAACCACAGTAAAGGTCAGAAATGTTTTATTTGCAATATTTTGCTACACCTTCCGGTTACTTCCGTACATAGTCGCCGCTCCGCCTTAGACATTTGTCGTAACTTTGTACAAACTTTTCAATACTCTCTTCATAGAAGGCAGCCGCCTGTGCTTTCCCCAATTCTCTAGTCTCGTCTGCAGCTCATTGTCTACGCCAAAATGCTATTCACGTAGCCAGTAGCTCGTGTGAGCAAAGAGATCGAAGTCAGAAGGAGCCAATTCCAGACTGTACTGTGAGTGAACAAACACTTCCCAGCGAAAACATTGTAGGGACGTCTTTACTGCAGCTGCAATGAGTGAGCGATCATTGCCATGAAAAAGGAGAATACATGATAACATTCCACTTCCCTTGTTCTGAACTGGTCTTTTTCGACGATTTTCTCGAATCGTCTGACCCACTCGCTAACCAGATCATCGTTTGACATTTGATTCCTTCCCTGACCTCTTCCATCACGAACGGCTTGAAGCGTTTCCCTCTTGAATTTATTACAAGAAAAAGCCCGAGCTATTTTAACTGAAAATTTTCCCAGTAAGACACGGCCAGAGCATAGTATCATTATTAAAATACTGATTATTATCTAATACCGTAACGAGCGAGAGAAATGTCCAAAGACCGAAACTTGAACCAAAATTCTAGATAAATGGAGCTAATGATTGCTGTTAAAATGTGAAGATAACGTACTCTCGTAATATTTCAGGTTTCAGCCTGTTAATTTTGGTGAGGCGCGATACATGAAGCCAGTGAAGCGATGGGCGATGTCATTGTTCGAAGGCAACTGACGGATCAATGTAACAACAATGTTACGTAAAAAATTTGTGCGTAAGGAAGAAGTGAACGGCAAATTAATCTCAGGGATGTTCTGCTTAGCGTCGCTACATAAATAACGAAAGAACAAGTAATGTGGTTGGCTGTGTACCCTCGATCAAATCGACACAAAAACCTTCTTTACGGCCTCTGAAAAAAATCCAAAAATTAGTACAACATTATGGTTATTAACACGGAAGTCTAATGTTTTAAATCAATGCAACATACCCAGTTATGACAATAGCTCTATTTAAGTCAAAATTACGGCACATAGAAACAAGGATGCTTCCGTTACGACAGACTGACGTTGAAGTATGCCGAGGATAGATGAGGCACATCTCTTTTGTTTTACGGTCTCTGACGCAAAAGGTCTCTGTCCAAACTACATTAGTTAATTTTAAGCCGGCCGCAGTGGACGAGCGGTTCAAGGCGCTAGTCTGGAACTGTGCGTCCGCTACGGTCGCAGGTTCGAATCCTGTCTTGGGCATGGATGTGTGTGATGTCCTTAGGTTAGTTAGGTTTAAGTAGTTCTAAGTTCTAGGCGATTGATGACCTCATAAATTAAGTCCCATAGTGCTCAGAGCCATTTGAACCATCTGATGTCATTTTGTAGCAAAATACCTCGTACCCAAACAGGTTCAATGCGAGTTCCAATGGTTTGCAGCGCACATCCATCCTGAAGTCGGTTTCTTGCCAAACTCGCGGCAGCTTAGCAGGAGTGACTTGTTCAACTGTGGGGCTTATCCTAGCTCTGAGCTGTGGCATATAAGTCGGTAAGGGTGGAACAAATATGGCATCCTTGATGACTCCCCAAAGGAAAAAGTCAAGGGGTATCAGGTCCAGAGATTGTGGGAGCCATGCAGTTGGCGCACTTTGGCCAACCCACTTACCCGGAAAGCGGATACTTGGAAAATTCAGGACGTCAGAGAGATAGTGTAGCAGTGCGCCATCTCACATTAACTATTGGCGGCGTTGCTGGTCATGAGCTTTAATCCGGAGATTAAAAAGTTTTCCATCATATCTAGGCACAGCAAAAGGAAACGTTCGTAAAGTTTGCTCTTGCTGAATGCTCAAAACACATGAGTTTTGGGTCATCATGTACATGTTCCAGGAATGTTCACATCCGGAGAATATGGCGTCCTATCGTGGCCCATACCAGTGGCCTCTAGGTTCAGATCATTTTATAGTTGCAATCTCATTCTGAATGGGAGGAATCTCAACTACCTCACCATCTTCTAGATGAATTTTATTCTTCGCCTTGGTGATGTTTGAATTGCTGTTGTAAGTTTCCAAACCAATTCAATGGAATGCTCCATTCACCCTTGCTTATAAATATTGGGGGGAAAGTAATTTGCACATAATACACATCAGAGTGTACGTAACGTTGGGCATGCTATAATACGAAAATCTTTATCTTCGAGTTCTAATGTCTCTTATGTTATTACAGTTGTAATATCATCCTGTGTACGTCGGTGTCAATAAGAACTGTTTGCATTTGGAGGAGAAAGTCGGTGGTTGAATGTCGTGGAAACAACGTGCCACAGTGAAAAAGCGTTTGTTTTAAAATTGCATCCCCAACTCGTCCTCCTGCCCCCGCGCTCTCCCATCTCAAGGAAAGATAGAGAAACATCCACGACACTCTCTCCCCTAATTCTCTACACTACAAAATCAACTGCCTTTTTTCAACATTTTCGATGTCCTCCGTCAAACACATCAGGTAACGATTGCAAAGTGCTCATCAATGTTCCAAAAGATGTCGAACAACTTGAGTGCGGGCTGCCTTCTTAGTAGACTTCTTGGGTGTTCTAAGGGTTGTGTCAATAACTCAACACTTGTTTCACCTTTGCCGCGGCATGTGATGTTTCCCAGATACGTTGGATGTACACTCCTGGAAATTGAAATAAGAACACAGTGAATTCATTGTCCCAGGAAGGGGAAACTTTATTGACACATTCCTGGGGTCAGATACATCACATGATCACACTGACAGAACCACAGGCACATAGACACAGGCAACAGAGCATGCACAATGTCGGCACTAGTACAGTGTATATCCACCTTTCGCAGCAATGCAGGCTGCTATTCTCCCATGGAGACGATCGTAGAGATGCTGGATGTAGTCCTGTGGAACGGCTTGCCATGCCATTTCCACCTGGCGCCTCAGTTGGACCAGCGTTCGTGCTGGACGTGCAGACCGCGTGAGACGACGCTTCATCCAGTCCCAAACATGCTCAATGGGGGACAGATCCGGAGATCTTGCTGGCCAGGGTAGTTGACTTACACCTTCTAGAGCACGTTGGGTGGCACGGGATACATGCGGACGTGCATTGTCCTGTTGGAACAGCAAGTTCCCTTGCCGGTCTAGGAATGGTAGAACGATGGGTTCGATGACGGTTTGGATGTACCGTGCACTATTCAGTGTCCCCTCGACGATCACCAGTGGTGTACGGCCAGTGTAGGAGATCGCTCCCCACACCATGATGCCGGGTGTTGGCCCTGTGTGCCTCGGTCGTATGCAGTCCTGATTGTGGCGCTCACCTGCACGGCGCCAAACACGCATACGACCATCATTGGCACCAAGGCAGAAGCGACTCTCATCGCTGAAGACGACACGTCTCCATTCGTCCCTCCATTCACGCCTGTCGCGACACCACTGGAGGCGGGCTGCACGATGTTGGAGCGTGAGCGGAAGACGGCCTAACGGTGTGCGGGACCGTAGCCCAGCTTCATGGAGACGGTTGCGAATGGTCCTCGCCGATACCCCAGGAGCAACAGTGTCTCTAATTTGCTGGGAAGTGGCGGTGCGGTCCCCTACGGCACTGCGTAGGATCCTACGGTCTTGGTGTGCATCCGTGCGTCGCTGCGGTCCGGTCCCAGGTCGACGGGCACGTGCACCTTCCGCCGACCACTGGCGACAACATCGATGTACTGTGGAGACCTCACGCCCCACGTGTTGAGCAATTCGGCGGTACGTCCACCCGGCCTCCCGCATGCCCACTATACGCCCTCGCTCAAAGTCCGTCAACTGCACATACGGTTCACGTCCACGCTGTCGCGGCATGCTACCAGTGTTAAAGACTGCGATGGAGCTCCGTATGCCACGGCAAACTGGCTGACACTGACGGCGGCGGTGCACAAATGCTGCGCAGCTAGCGCCATTCGACGGCCAACACCGCGGTTCCTGGTGTGTCCGCTGTGCCGTGCGTGTGATCATTGCTTGTACAGCCCTCTCGCAGTGTCCGGAGCAAGTATGGGGGGTCTGACATACCGGTGTCAATGTGTTCTTTTTTCCATTTCCAGGAGTGTATTTGTAACCCCTAGGACTTTCGTTACATGCTTAATCCTCAAATTTGTTTTTCTTGTCGATTTATCGAAGCTTGACGAAAGCTTCTTAGTAATCATGTTGAGAATCTCACACATTGTTTTTTGTTTAAGTTCTATTGTTCACGTTTCGCACCGTGAAGATGTATTTTCAACAGCATTCTGCAATTCGATTTGCTCTTCTGAGGAGTTTACTAGACAGCTGCATCACCTGTCACAAATCTAAGAAAAATGTTCTCACTGTCTGCTAAATAGGTTACATATATTAGAAACAGCAGAAGGTCTACATCACTCATCACTTTTGTCACTAGGTGACGTCCCGCCAGTTACTGTGACCTTTCAGACAGGAAATCAGGAATCCAGACACACAACTGAGACGGTAGTCCATAGGAAAGCAATGGGGGTGGAAGCCGATCATGAGCAAAAATATCAACAGCTTTTTTGGAACTCTATAAATACAGAATCAATTTGAGAGCCCCTGTTCGCAGTACGTTGTGCTAATAAAGTACCAGCTGTGTCCCACAAGAGTGATACTTTCCGAACCAATGCTGGTTTGATGTCAATAGGTAAAGTATTTCGTCGATGTCATTGAAACGAATCTGTAACTCAGTAGATTACGTTTCTTTTCTTTCGTATGTACTGCTGTGATCTGTGCAGCTTTCCATTCTTCTCCCTCATCATTTATAGTACATTACTCCTCATGACGTCGTAGGAAAACTAATTAAGCCTCTGCATCGTTGATACAAGAGATGCACTCCAAAATTGTTAGTCCACTCAAGAATGATTTTGCCTGTAGAAACGTAATCGTTCTGCTGCGACTACGATAGAGTCACGACAACGTAGTGGGATGTGTCTGATTACGCTGTGATAGTTTTGTTATTTTCCGGAATGACACAGAATTATCTCGCAAGATTCACTCGATATATTCGTGGTATAGTAATCAAAGATTCTGAATGCTCTCCACTTCGGTGTGTCGTCAACTTACCAAGAATATGTTTACAGGCAGGGGAGATTACTTTCACGCAGCAATTACAACTAATCTCGTTGTCTACATTACGAATTATCTGTATCAGCCATCACAAACGCAATGAGGAGACGATGAATGCTGCAGTTGGTCACTTGCTCCATGGAAATGTCTCGCTATGTTCAGTAACCAGTAGATGTCAGAAACATAAAGTACTGGGGAATTGCCACTGAAAATACAAAAATCTGCTAATGAAATCGTATCACTGAATACTCTGTTAACTGTGTTTCTTTTAACAACTATTCTCACAGCCACACTGTCAGATGTATGTTGTAGTCCGGTAAAGCTACTTGAGTATGACAAAAGACTTCACCTACAATTAAGATGGCCATTCCTTGTAAGATATTGTGATCAGACACAAGCTGTATCAGTGTAGTTCATATTAATAGCGTTTACCGTTAGGTTATTGAGCAAAATGGACATAAATATCAGAGAAATTGTCAGCAATATATCCCATCTCGTTACCGAAAACCGTCTGATGATGTGCAGGTTGCTTTACGATCCCACACATGTAGCAACTTTATGATTCTGAGTTAAGCCCCGTCTAAAGAGCAGTCGCCAAAACAAAACAAACAGAAACAAGCAAAAGAAAACGAAAACCGTCTTTCTTTGTGTTTTATCGATAAGGGGCGATAAAGGTAAACACATGTGAGTGGCAGATTAGAAGTAGTGCAGTAGGTGTGTTTGCCAATCAAGCTCCTTCGTGCTGTCTTCCATGTCGCATTTATTACACTTCGACTGCAAAACATCTCATTTGTTGGCTAGAAATATCACCTGCGAAGGACACATCCTAGTGTAACAGCTCGTATCACGAAACACCTTCTTTGAGCCAGCAGATGTACAGGGTGATCAAAAAGTCAGTATAAATTTGAAAACTGAAAAATCACGCAATAATGTAGATAGAGAAGTACAAATTGACACACATGCTTGGAAAGACATGGGGTTTTATTAGAACCAAAAAAATACAAAAGTTCAAAAAATGTCCGACAGATGGCGCTTCATCTGATCACAATAGCAATAATTAGTATAACAAAGTAAGACAAAGCAAAGATGATGTTCTTTACAAGAAATGCTCAAAATGTCCACCATCATTCCTCAACAATAGCTGTAGTCGAGGAATAATGTTGTGAACAGCACTATAAAGCATGTCCGGAGTTCTGGCGAGGCATTGGCGTCGGATGTTGTCTTCCAGCATCCCTAGAGATGGTTCATCACGATACATTTGCGACTTCCGGTAACCCCAAAGCCAATAATCGCACGGACTGAGGTCTGGGAACCTGGAAGGCCAAGCATGACGAAAGTGGCGGCTGAGCACACGATCATCACCAAAAGACGTGCCCAAGAGATCTTTCACGCGTCTAGCAATATTGAGTGGTTCTAATAAAACCCCATGTCATTCCAAGCAATTTTTACCTCTCTATCTACATTATTCCGTGGTTTATTAAGTTTTCAAATTTATACTGACTTTTTCATCACCTGGTTTGTTATGGCTTACCCACTATTTTCTCCTTATAAAGATACCATATGGTACATCAAATCGTCATCAAGCTGACTGATTTAGGTTCATGGTGAACTCCTCAATTCTATTACGGATAGTGCCAGAATGAGTCCTTTGAAAGGGCAAAGACGGCTTCCTTCCCCACCATTCCCAGTTCGAGATTCTGGTTCGCTTCTAATCTCGTTTTCAATGAGACGTTGTATTGTAATCCTTCCTTTCTTTTAATCTCAATATGTCTACTGAAGGCAAGTGTCGCATGAAGGTTAACTGGTCGTCACTCTTGCCACTTATTGGATATACTGTTATCGACCATGGTAGTAAACCGTCGAAACATCCACCATCAAATGAAATGAAATGATCGTATGGCATTGTTGGCCGAGATGCCTCATGCGGGGGAGTTCGGCCGCCGTATTGCAAGTCCTTTTTAGTTGACGCCACTTCGGCGACTTGCGAGTCAATGATGATGAAATGATGAAAAACATATTAAACTCGAACAGAACATAATGTCACAAATGCTAGACTTTTCTCCGTCTTAGACTTCGTTTTCTAATGTATAAAATACGGTCTTCATAACGTTAAAAATGAGAAATATTCAAGTTGTCGTGGAACGAGTTATATTACAAACTTGAACAAAATAAGATCATAGTTAAATACGGTTATAGCAACATGCCATACAGAACCGCCACTGAGCATGCTGAAATATAGTATTGTACCATACGCAACGTTACATAATGTATTTGCTAATTCAAGCGCAGTTAAGTCCGCTGGAGATCACAGGTTATATGTCCGATGCGTCACGATCACTTGGACGGACGCAGGTTTGTATCAAGCGACCGTTGGCTGATAGCGCTGAAATTGATCTTCCCATTACAGACACCCACAAGCCCTTTCACAAACATGTTTCTAAGAGATTTTTCTATTACGCGTTGGTTAGAAAGTGAATGAAACTGTCTCTGACCTTCTGTCAGACTGATGCTCTTACCAGACAGACGGAGTATGGCTTAAAAAACAAAGAAAAAGGATGGCTTTGCATCCGCACTGCAAGACGTTGACTACGAGACCACGAATAGGTTATTCACAACAGCAGCTCAAATGGAAGTCCACACTTCTCGTACTGTGCGCTGCATAGCCCATTGTGATGAAAACATGATGCTAATGCGTTTGAAATTTATGGTTCCAAATCAACGTTAACATCTCCATTTGCTACTGACTGTAACCGAACTGGATTAATTTCGGTTGTCAGTGGCGGAAGTCGCTGCTTGCAGAAACTCTGTCTCTAATAAGCCTTCTTATTTCAAGTGACCCAGAGATTTTCAAACTATTGGCACTTGACTGGGATTTGAGCTCCGACTCCAATTATTCTTCGGATCTGAACCCTTCAGGATGATACTGTCCCATCATTTCGTTGTTTCCTCACGATGCCAAACCCATCCGCTTCCCTACAAACGGCGCGATCCTAACTACTAGTTAACAGGGGAATTTTACAGTTGACACCTTTTCGTGTGCGGTCAATAATGACGATATGCACTGTGTCGGAGTCACAGGTGGCATAGAACTATTCGTTGCGTTAGCTCTAGCTGAACATCTGCACATCTCGCTACTGGTGACGAAACAATAAATATTTCATGTCTATTCGCGGCTATAAGGCTATAGCGAAAGGTGCCACGTTCGAATCTCTGCTAAGCAAAAACCATTTTTACCGTCGTTTCAGGTTCCAATATCATACTATTGGTAAACATAAATTTTAGTATCTGACATCTCATTGTGCCGAGTTAACAATTCACTTAGGTACTTGGTTCTGCTCCCCGTCCATCACCATAACTTTACTTCATGGCGTTCCACACTTGTGCATTGCACTTTAGTACATACCTTTCGTGGTTACGCCGCAGGTTCAATATAACTTAAGAGGGTTTCCCGGCGCAGAGTTATACGTAACGTCATTCATTTTGGACATTCGGCCTTGTAAACTGCTTCTGGTGAAAACTCCGATATTTTACGTTTCTTCATGTATAGTCAAGTCTTGAGCAGAAAGACAGCCTTTGTTTGGTTACCAGTGGGTTCAAATTCAGATCACGAACAAAAATGTCATGTCATTTAATGAGTGTGATAAGTCTTCTGAAGTGTCAAGTATTGTAGTGAAGTTTAATTTACCAGTGTTAAGAACTGTCTCATGTCTAATAATGTATTTTTAATATTTGCTGTATAATGGTATTAGTTTACATCTGGAATGTCATAATGAGCAAAGCTCTCTAGTGGTCTCTTGTGGTAACCATTGTGTATAGTCAAATGACTGTACACCACGGGGTTTTGGCGTTACGCATTCGCCAGTGGCCCACTATTTAGCATTCAAGCGTACATCAACAGGTATAGTCTTAATTGCATTACTTTCAACTCTATTATACTTCCTCAGTAATTCGTGGGAGGATGTCTAGTTATGTGTATGAACCACGAATATCAAACTGTATCCACATATGGGTTTTGTTCCGACCTAGCATTACCTGCTTTCATGTGGGAGAATTTTGGGGAGTGGTTTATTCCTTACCACTCTATTACACACTTGAAATACTTATTGTAAAATTCACCTCCATGGTCAGTTTGTAGATTGTCAGCACACCGATTTGTACCAGTGTGCAGCAGTTCTTCAAACATTCATGCAGTTCCCCTCCCAGTCTTTGCCTTCACAGAAAAGGAATATGAAACTATGTTCTTTAAAATATATTTGAAGTCTTTATTGAATCATGAATATTCTCTCATATCCATAAGATTGGTCTGCCCTAAATCGTCTAAATCACGTATTATGAGTTGTCTGGGTTGTAAAATTTTGAGTGCAGGTCTGTGGAGTTCATGATTTGATTTGATTGATTTGATTTATTTCGTGGTCTATAGGTCCAACTGTGTTGGGTTCACAAGGACATGGAACGAGTCAGTTTTTTACAAATACAATCTGATAATCTTATAGCATATACAGAAATTTGAGTACATAATTATATAAAAATTTATACAGTAAATTCTTTGGTCAGCAATACAGAAAAAGAAAATACTAGACTGTAAAAAGCTTTTTCTGGCAGAAATATTTTTAGTGCTTTCTTAAACTTACTCTTGTTGTGAATCTCTGTCTTTATTTCAGGAGGAAGAGCATTGAAGAGTTTTGCTCCAGTGTAGTGGACACCCTTTTGCGCCAAGCTCAAATTTCTGTGCTAGCCGTGTATGTCATTCTTCCTCCGTGTGGTTTTCCCACGATAATTACTGTTTGGTTGAAATATCTCTATATTTTTACAAACAAAACACATGAGAAAAAAATATATTGGCATGTAGTTGTGTATATTTTAAGTTTTCGAAAGCTATTTCTACACGAGTCTCTTGGGCACAATCCACATATAATTCTTAAAGCTCGCTTCTGTGCAATGAACACTTTCCTTGCTAATGGCTGGTTGCCCCAAAAAATAATTCTGTACTCAATGAGAGAATGAAAATAGCCATAGTATGCCACTTTTGCAGTGTTAGGTTCAACACACGTAGTGACAACCTGTAAAGCATAGGTAGCACAGCTAAGCCTCTTACAGAAATCAATAATATGTGAAGACCAGTTCATTTTCTTGTCAATATGTACTCCAAGAAATTTTGTTGTTTCCATTCTATCTATAGGTTGATTACCACAAGTCACATCTCTCTATCTTTTTCTGTTTTTGTACAGAATTGAATTAAGCTGTTCTTCCTGGAATTTAATGAGAGACCATTCACCTTGAACCAATTAACCATGTCTGAGAGTATGTGACTAATGAGTTCCTCAAGTGTCACATACTCCATCTGAGCTATTCAAGACAATTTTTTGTTTTCTGTCTTGGAGGTACGAATGTAGCCAATTGCCTGCAACACCACTTATTCCTACTAATTTTGCTTTTTGCAAGAGAGTCTTGTGATCAACACAGTCAAACGCTTTGGATAAATCGCAGAAGACACCAAGTGCTAGCACTTTTTCATTAAGGGTTTCTAGGACTTCATTTGCAAGTGCATAGACTGCATCTTTTGTTGAACGGCCTTTTTGAAAGCCAAATTGGCTCTTGCTGAGAACTCCATGAGATGATCAGTAATTTGTACATGTATTAGCTTTTCTAGAATTTTGGAGAAAGCTGTCAGCAGAGAGATAGGTTGACAGTTAGTTAGTTCAGCTTTATCACCCTTTTTGTACATGGGATTCACAATGGACTACTGGGAACAACACCTTTCTGAAGGGAATCATTGTAAATATGACAGAGAATGTCCCTCATCCACACACAAGAATATTTCAATAAAATACTAGATATATTATCAACCCCTGCAGAGTTCTTACTTTTTAGAGACATTATGAGTTTTTGAATTTCTTCTACAGTGACAGGATTAAGGTGCATTTCTGAAATTCTGTTTGAATATACTGCTTGACAAAGAGTAACAGCTTCATCAACATTGGGCTTGCAACCAATCTGTTGAGTTACTGACAGGAAGTGTTTATTAAAAATCTCAGCCTCCGTTTTGGGGTTACCTACTAGAGTACTTTCATATCTGATTTTATTTACATCGTCTTTGCTTGTTGTATCTCTTCCTGTTTCTTTTTTTACAATGCTCCAAATTGTTTTTATTTTATTATTAGAATTATTTATTTTCTTCTCATAATAAAGGGCTTTTGATTTCTGTATTAGTTTCTTCAAAATTTTACAGTATAATCTATAGTGTTCCCATTTTTCTACACCTTTACATAATCTTATTGCAGCATAAGTTTCCCTTTTGGTTTTACATGACTGTTTTATACCTTTTGTAATCCAAGGCTTACTTACAGAATTGGAAGCACTGTTTCTGACCCACTTCTTGGGAAATATTTCTTCAAAAAGAGCACAGAATTCATTTATAAAACAGTTAAATTTAGTATTAACATCATCATCATACTAAAGACCAATCCATTTGCTGCAACCTGTGGTTGAAAGTTCCTTTTGCCTCTTCATTCATTACTCTTATGAATTTCCGTTGAGGAAATTCTTTTTTGAACAGATCAATGTTATAATTTGTCCATCATGATCTGAAAGCCCACTTATAACGTGCCTGACAGTATAATTCTGATGTCTACTTACATCTAAAAAAATGTTGTCTATCATAGTTTGGCACTCGGATGTAATTCTTGTTGGGAAGTTTACTACTGATGTCGGATTATGTAAGGCCATCACAATCTCAAAGTCAATTTTATTCTTATTTTCTGTCATGAAGTTTATATTGAAATCACCTAAAACTACAATATCCTTTGCTTTGAAAGTAACCCTGACAGAAAGAGTTCCATTGAATGCAGAAAAGTTTTTATGTCACCTAAAGGAGCCCTGTAGACAGCCAACACTGTTATTGTGTAGAATTTAGTAATTATTTCTGTTGCACATGCCTCAAATTGTTGTTCCACACAATATATCTCAATATTTATAGCTTTGTATGCTACACTATCCTTAACATAAATTGCTACTCCACCTTTGTCTTTACTTTCCCTACAGTAGTATGTTACCAAACTATAACTTACTATAGATGGCAAGGCACATTTATCAGTAATATGGTGCTCAATTAATCCTAGGACGCCCAAGCCTTTTTTTCTAACTTAAATGCCTAAGGGAGGGTGGGGGGGGGGGGGGGAGTTCGGCGAGCCCACAGGTATTAAGTAAGTTTACTGACGAAAAATTACAACTTTCAAAATGGTTTATGTATTTTAACTAAGGCATCGGTTTATAAATATTGTTAATTGTTATAAATATTGGATTGAGTGAATATAAAATTGACATATTACAATACAAAATACAGATGTGTTCATATACAATAGACTTCTCTGAGTCCTCAACTTCAAGGCAAGAGACACACTTCACAAATTTTTTTCTGAATGTGTGTTACACACATGTTTATGACACTGTCCACAATATTGTTTTGGTTTATTTAGATTGTTGTACTTCTGCTTCTTTGTTTTAGCTTCTCTTACACAAATATGGCACCGACCTTTCCCTGTAGGAGGCTGATGTGCTTCTGTTGTCACTTCTTTGATTTTCTTTTGTAGAATAGTCTCCATTGATTGAACAATTTGGTTAGATAACCCACTTGCATTGGCACTTCTTTCTTCTACCTGCAATTTCACCAGTTGCATCCCAGCTTGCAGAAGATAAAGTTTCCGTTTGTTGCATTTCTTTTCATTCCATCTTTGATGTTGCTGGATGAGTATGGTGGTTGCATTGATAGCACAAATGTCGATGAGAGAGTAAAATACAGATAGAGGCCATTTCTTTGCTCCCCTCTTGCGGGTGTACATACGCGCCAGTTGATCAGTGGTATCAATTTCACCTTTAGTGGAATTATAATATGCATTATCTCGGTTTTATTCTTCTCTCCTGCAACAGTGCCTTTATCTTGGTGCATTGTTGACAGCATCAGTAAGTTTGTACTTGGTTTCGTTTTTGCTATGTAGGACACCAAAGTTACTGGAGGCCTACCTGTTGATGGGTTTGTGAACAAGGACACTGATGAATGTAGGTCTCGATTTGACGTGTTTTTCATTACGTCTGGAATATGCTTCCTGTTTGACTGGAGAGTTCCTACTGTAGTAACTTTGTAGTCTTGGTATAACTCTTCCGCCAAATCCACCGATGTGTAGTATCAGTCTGTAGTAATATTTCGACCAGTATTTTTCACAGGTGCTACCAGACGTTTGACAACAGCTGCTGAACCCTGTTCTTCTTTCCTCAAATTCTGAACATTACCTGTATAGGGTTCTATATTCAAGATGTATCTGTCGACTGCATCGGACAGCATGTGAATAAGGATGCCACATTTGCCCGGTTTATCCTTCATAAAAACTTTGAAGGGGTAGCGCCCTTTAAACAAGCTGAGCATCTCATCAATGGTGAGGTGGACCCCTGGTTTATACAGTAGTGGAAACCTATTATTCACTTTGTTGAAATCATCACTGATTGCTGTGAACTTGTCTGCGTCCCTTCTTAGTTGGCAGGTACTTTTGTCATCAAACCTTATGATAGCAATAAGCTCCTTGAAACGTTCTCTTGCCATAACACCCAAGTAAACTGGCCGACCCATAAGGTCTGACCAAACATCAGAATTGTCCTTATTTGCCCTCATAAGTATCAGGATTCCTATAAAGGCAAACAATTCTTTCCCATTAGTCAATGTAACATTTCGTCTAACTGCCTCTTCATTTTAATGTTTTACTATAACATCCACGATGTCAGGCGTAAGAAGTAACTTCAAGGCTTCTCCAGGTGAATGGTAAACACCAGCTGGAGTTACTCCTGCCTGCTCTCTCACTATATTAGCAACAGACCTTCCGAGGAATTCTAGGCTGTGTGGTTACGTATCTTCTTCCAGACTAGGCCACAATAACATCCTGATGGTCACCGCCTGAAGCTGCGCTATCTTCATCTTCTCTAACATCCACATCACTTTCCCCATCTGAATCATACTCCATAACACCATCCTCATTTTCACTTTCGCTCCTCGAGTCAGAATCTTCATCTAAAATTTCATTCAGAACTCTTTCTAAAGACGAGTCACGTATTCTTTTAGACATTTCTAAGTCTGGGTGTGAACAGTAAGGAACTGCACTGACTCGCTGCAAGTTTACAAGATAAATAACAACTGACTGATATCAACAATCACTTCCACTGAAAGTAAACCGATTGTTGTGAATATCAAGAATACCAACCAACAACAAACTAACTTGCATTGTTGTAGAGATGAGAAATACGAAATCCTACAGGGGGAAATTTTCTACAGCATGGAAGCCTACGGGAGGGGGGGGGGGGGGCTTCTTGGACCCATTATAAGTTTATTTATTTTTTCATTCAAAGCAGGAATTTTCTAAAAATATATTGAAACTAACGTTTCATAAAATAGCCAACAAACAATAGCTCAAAGGGAATATGTAGTTTGAAAGTTACTTGGGCAAAAGCAGGGGACATAAAAAAATTATGGGTTCAACGAACCCCCCCCCCCTTTGGCGTCCTAGGGTTAAGCACAAAATCTGAGCATTATTTATACTGTCCTTTTCACTAATGTTAATAAGAAGTTGATCTGTTTTGTTTAAGAGGCCCCTTATATTTTGATGAAAGACAGAGATGCCTTTCTCTTGCTTTTTCGTTCTGTTAGTGCTGTTACCTGACTGAGAATCCATTGGAGTCTGTCTTGAGACAGGAGAGGGGAGACACTTGACACTACCTACTGTTGTCCCTTCTTTTTCTTCAGTCCCACACATAAAAAATCTTTGAGATAAGAAGGAGGCTCAGCATTTCTTCTGCCCAACAGCCTTCTATTTGTTGTTGTCGATGGTGATGCTGTTTCTGACACTTCAAATGTTGGTTCTGCCACTACTGCTGTGTTTCCTTGTGAACTTTGAGTCTTCTCGTTTTTCTTGTTTCCGTTGAAAATAATGTTTGGACCATGAGGAACTGTAGTTCTTTTGTCGTTGAAATCGATGTCCACCGTTATTTCTGTTAAAATTTCGTCTTTTTTCACATGTTTTGCTGGTGCTGATGATGGTTCTAATGCTTTTACCTTTCTTTGAAGTGTTTTCGTTATGGAGTCAGGCGATGGCGATGCAATCATCGTTTTGGTTTTGAATTTATTTTGGTGGTTTTTTTATTACCATGGTTATCACGTTTGCCAGATATTCTTTCCCCAAGCCGTTCTGGTGAAGTCCGTGTTGCGTGTGGAATCTACGTCCAATAATGCTTATATCAACGCATTTCACGTTTTTAAAATGTCTGCAGATTTTTGCAAACTGATTGTTGGCACTTTTTATTTCCCTGTTAACACATGACCATCTTACAAGATCATAGCGATGCGGAATATTGACCGGTATTACGTTACTATGAGTGAGTTTCCTCAGACACTGTTTAAGATCGCGCGTTGCACTTGCTGTTTCATTTTTGTAGACATCGTTTGCGCCTCCCGGAAGTACAACGAAGTCTTTATCATGCAGATTTTTTGCCTCTACCGATACAGTCATTTTTTAAATTTCGTTAAGTGGGGCTCCCGGTTTCACTATACCACACAAACATGTTTTAGTTGTTTCTTTTAGTTTACTCGCAAGTCCTCGACCATGGCTGTCTGAAAATACAAACAGTTAGCTGTTATTGGAGTTCACAATGTGCAAATCGTTTTGTATTGTTTTACTAAAAATGGTTCAAATTGCTCTGAGCACTGTGAGACTTGACTTCTGAGGTTCAAATGGCTCTGAACACTAACTTAACTGCTGTGGTCATCAGTCCCCTAGAACTTAGAACTACTTAAACCAGACTAACCTAAGGACATCACACACATCCATGCCCGAGGCAGGATTCGAATCTGTGACCGTAGCGGTCGCGCGGTTCCAGACTGCAGCGCCTAGCACCGCTCGACCACAACGGCCGGCTTTTACTAAACATTTCGGCACAATTTTTGGTCGGCATATTTACATTGACCTCGTTCACGGTTGTTTGCGTCAGTAAATTTTCTTCTCTTACCTTATTCGCAGTGCATTTTTGCTTTTCCCATCGTTCATGCGAACTGTAACTTGAATTTTCACTATCGGCGGTTGAAAGTACTTGAAATGTGTTTTCGTGCACAAAGCTTGCGTAACTTTGGCAGATATTCCGAATTTGCACTTTGGTCTTACTGTTATTGCACTTTCCCCGGATTCGATTCCCGGCGGGGTCAGGGATTTTCTCTGCCTCGTGATGACTGGGTGTTGTGTGCTGTCTTTAGAGTTAGTTAGGTTTAAGTAGTTCTGAGTTCTAGGGGACTGGTGACCATAGATGTTAAGTCCCATAGTGCTCAGAGCCATTTGAACCATTTTTTTGTTATTGCACTTTACATTTGACCACTTTTCCGTAACGGACGAACTATCTCGCGCAAGTTTTAGCGTGTTCAGTTCACTATTTTCTTCTTGTATTTTCGAAATATCTGTTTTCAAACTGCCGATTATGAACTGTAAGCTCGTTATGCGTTCATTCAGTTTCTTGATTTCATCCTTACAATTTTCACACGATTTCTTTTTTACGGAAAAATTTGTTTTCTGGAAGGACACTTGCTTAACTTTTACTCTAGCCGCCATCTTGAAACACATGGATCACTGTCTTCATTATTACTCAGTAATGCATCTTTCTTGAAGCTCCAAAATAATTTATGTTGTTTTGAGCATTCGTATGAATTGTATTGTCTGTGGTGGCTGATGCTGTCAGTTGTCATAGTCAGCCTATGATTTCTTTCGGATCATTGTAATGAATATACTCCGAAGGTAATCTGTTCAGCTTTTTTATGCTTGCCCTCCGCTATGTTCACCACTTAACATTGGTCTAATAATGCCATTGTATGTTCATGTTGACTCACCTACATGCATTAGTCATACAAAATATTTCAACATATGGTCTCTTATCTTTTTTCGAATACTTTTTAGGGTTCGCAGTTTTCAGGAATATTAACTCCAATAAACCACGTGTCCACGCGAACTTCCTGTCTCCAACATGTATGATATCTTTAATAAGCATATAGGTAGTTTTTACAGCATATATGGCTGATCTTGACTAACGCCCTATATTGTATCTAATTCGCTAGTACTCTGAAGGTTTGTGAAATCGGTGGTCATATATCCTTATTCTCCTTCTTTGACTTTTTCCTCTTCCTCTTCTTCGTCTTTCTGCTCCAACGTGTGAGAGCTGTTTACTGTTGTGGGACCACACGTTTCAGAGAAAGACTGTTTACTTTCCAGCTGTCCCAGTTTTAGGAGTCCTAGTTTGTTATGAATAACTTTCTGCCCCTCTTACTTTGCATTTTGTGACATGCTGTCATATATTCATCACATTTCGATATAGTGCACATCTTCTATACTGTTATACATAGCTTTCTCAAGCTCGTCAACCTTTCCATTTACTGCATTGAGTAGCCTCAGAACGGTTTCATTGCCTTCTTCTGGAGATTTTTTTTCCATGATTTTACAGGAGGGGATTTTTAAGTACCTTTTAACGTTTTTTTGGACCTTTACAGTCACTGTAAGAACTTTGTTGATCCTTACGTCCTCACCTCGATGTATGTCCACATTTATCATTCAAGTGCCACATCTGCAGTTCACCTTTCATAGCAGATACCTTGTGTTGATTGCTTGCTCAGTTCGATGGATTCTGTCATTCACCGATATTCGCCTTTCACAGCTGCTTACTTCTCACATATTGGTGCACACGTCAGTAAATGCAGAAACGGAGGCAGCAGCCAGATGGGAGAGGCACCTACGGAAGAGTAACCCAAACCAACGAAATGCGACAGGCTATGAAGAAACATGTGGTTCCCAACCTGGAACAAACTACCCCCTAAGGGACAAAATGAAATTTTCTGAGGGGTAGAAACTAAACGACTCGATTCTGTTTGTCTGTGTTAGAAGACTCTAATATTGATCATATAAGTTATCAGTAATTACTTTTCTCAAATTGTAGCATTAATGTGGTGGTGCTTACAGGTTCCTCACATAATCCACCCACTACACACAAATGTTGTGCTTTGTCTGGTACATAGTTGATGACAAAAGTAAGACATATACATAACAAATACTAAATGTATCGAGACACTGTCTTCTCCAAGTTGTAGATAGTACCCATGGTGGTTCAGAAATTGCTTCAATACTCATTTCAGCACAGATAAACGAATTAATTGACAGCACGACACAGCAGCAACTATATAAGGACTACTGTAGTGCAGTATACATTATTATTATTATTATTATTATTACTATTAGTGGCTGTGGTCAGACACAAAGCATTAACAGCCTGAAGTCTTTCAATTTCTGCCAGTTTGGAAGAAAGGAGTGCAGCAATCAAGTGATTTACGAACAGGCAGTATAGTGCACACACATTTTAGCTTGGTTGATCTCAAATTGGGTTGCAGTGTGCAGGTCAAGCAAGTGCGGCAGTGGAGAGGAATAATACAGGGGAAGGTTATTATGTAACAAGTTTCAATCCTCAATAGGGATAGTTATCTTTCTTATCTGAGAAGGAGGTGAGGTTAGCACTTACGATGAACCACGAGTTCCTTCATCATTCATACTAACACACACACACACACACACACACACACACACACACAAACTAAATATCATTCATCTCTCACCCTTTAAAGAATAAAAGTGTTCCAAGAAAAGTCTTTCATCCTACAGTTTATGTGGGAGGGCGGGGCAACAGATGGCAAGGGGGGAGGGGGGGATGACGACAGGGGTACTAGCTAATGTCTAATTTCACTCAGGGGTGATTGTTTCCCTCCATACCGGCACAACATAAATCACAGAACTGAGCGAGCTAATTCCAACCATTAACTCCACAAAGTCTCATAGAATCGATGACTTTACGATACCCGCTCTAATCGACAGTCTACACAGTCTACAGCTACTTTATACACTGAAGTGCCAAAGAACTCGTATAGGCATCCGTATTCTAAAACAGAGATATGTAAACAGGCAGAATATGGCACTGCGATCGGTAACGCCTATATAAGACAACCAGTGTCTGGCGCAGTTGATTGATCCGTTACTGCTGCTACAGTGGTAAGTTTTCAAGATTAAAGTGAGTTTGAACGGGCTGTTATAGTTGGCACACGAGCAATGGGATACAGGATCTCCGAGGTAGAGATGACTTGGGGATCGGAAAACGATCCTGCAGAAACGGGACCAACGACGATTGAAAAGACTCTTTCAACGTTTCAGAAATGCAACCCTTTAGCAAATTGCTGCAGATTTCAATACTAGGTCATCACCAAGTGTCAGAGTGCGAAGAGTTCAACGAAACATCATCGATATGGGCTTGCAGAGCCGAAGGCCCACTTGTGTTCCCTTGATGACTGCACGACACGAAGCTTTATGCCACGCCTGGGCCTGTCAACACCGACATTGAACTGATGATGACTGGAAACATTTTGCTTGGTCAGACGAGTCTCGTTTCAAATCGTATCGAGCGGATTCACGTGTATTGAAATGGAGGCAACCTCATGAATCCATGGACCCTGCATGTCAGCAGGGCACTGTTCAAGCTGGTGGAGGATCTGTTATAGTGTGTTACACCTGCAGTTGGAGTGATATTGGACCGCCGAGACGTCTAGATACGACTCTGACAGGTGACTCGTACATAAGCATCCTGTCTGATCGCCTAGGCATTCATTCATGTCCATTGTGCATTCCGACGGACTTTGGCAATTCCAGCAGGGCAATGCGACACCCTACACGATCAGAATCGCTACAGAGTGGCTCCAAGAACATTCTTCTGAGCTTAAACACTTCCGCTGGCCACCAAACTCCCTAGACATGATCATTATTGAGCATATCTGGGATTCCTTGCAATTTGTTGTTCAGAAGAGATCTCCACCCCCTTGTACTCTTACGAATTTATGAACAGCCCTGCAGGATTCATGATGTCAGTACCCTCCAGCACAACACTACTTCAGACATTAGTCCATGTCACATGTTGTGGCACTTCTGCATGCTAGCAGGGGCCCTACACAATATTAGGCAGGTGTACCAGTTTCTTTGGCTGTTCAGTGTAGAATAACTCGTGTACACTAGATTATTAAACATCTGTTCCTACAGATGTATGCACGCTGTCCTATTAAATATTTTAATTATCATAGGGAAGTCTCCTGCAAGGATCATATGATCTCCAGTGCTGACTTGGTCCATTCGGTTCCAAAAAAATATTCCCTCGGAAGTGCCGAATCGCCACTCCGGCGTGTTCTGGACCAAATTAAACCTTGTACTCGACTATTTTATTCACATTTTGACGATCCCCCTACATTCTGAAGGGATCTCGCCCATGGTTTTTAGAATTTTCTGTGGTGCTTTGGAACTTCAGCCAATCTATGCACTGATCATTTGTGCAGGGCTGCAGTATCAGTTACACTGTGTATGGTTTATTGTTGATATTATTGCTTTATTGAGCGCTAAGTTGAATTTCTAATAATACCAGGTACGTGAGGAATGTTTTCCTTGCACGTTAAGTATTACTTTTTCAGCACCTCAAGGACACGTATCAGGATCGTATAAGTTTAATAATTACCGTATTTTAAATGTCAGTCTTCTCTTACTGCTGAAATATCTGCATCAGATCTGGCTTACTTTAATATTATATTCTTTGGTAGAAAAATGTACCTCATACAAATATCAATGGCTCTGCAAAGAAAGTGCTTCTATGAAATACCACTTGTATTCGTCAAATCTCTACCATAGCAGCTGTGCAGCATGACAGGAAAATAGTGTGTGTGTGTGTGTGTGTGTGTGTGTGTGTGTGTTTTGCTTACACTAAAAAAAGATAGTGCAGGACTGAACAATCTATATAATATATGGCCCTCTTTGACATTGCAGATCATCAAGGAGGCCCATGAAACAATTTGGTCTACTAGATGGTCTTCAAGACACAATGCTTTATCAGCTGTAAAGATGAATTATTCATTAATAATGAAAACTTTGTATTATATAAATTTAATTTCCACCAAGAGAGACAACCTCGACAAATGTAAAAGTATGATTAGTACTTTAGAGAACTACGATTTGATAGTACTTGTTGGCTTTTTAATTCATTATTTGAAATCATTATTCAGTTTCTAAGGTTCTACAGCATGAAAATAATGACTTACAGGAAGCTAGTATTTTACTAAGTAATGTTTTGAACAGTCTGAGTCAAATAAGAAACCAAAATTCATTCCACAGTTTGCTAAACGAGTCCAGAGACCTAGCAAAAGAGTGGAAGGTGACAACTGTTTTAAAAAAAAAGCCAAAAGATGATGGAGCCATATTTTGGTGAGTTATCAGAACATGAGAGAATTTCAGACCCAGAATCGTACTTCAGAGCCAATGTGTACTATTGCTGTTTAGATATATTAGTTTCTCAAAGTATACAAATATTTCAAAGCCTTGTGACCTTAGTAACACATTCTAAGTCTCTGTGACCATAGTAATACATTCGAAGTGTTACAATAGGAGAAACTCTTGTCATTTTCAAATGAAATAATAAAAAAGGAAGCAGGAAAACTAACTGCTAAATACAGTAAAGACATGTCGCTTGATGTGTATGAACAGTTAATTTCTCTAAAAATGTGCTATAAAATTAAAATACAGAAAATCCATTCGAGTAAGAAACTTGCGGAATTATTACTGGTTAAATTCAGTTGCCTTCCATCCAGCTTTCCAGGGGCAATAACAGCGTGTTTCCTATTTTTGACTCTTACTGTAACAACTGCAATAACTGGAAGAAGTTTTTTTGAAATTAAAATTGATTAAAAACTATCTTAGGACTTCTATGAGCCAACACCGACTTACAGACTTGTCAGTGCTGTCTGCAGAGGCAGAACACCTTGAAAAATTAAAATCGTATTCAGCTATGGTTGATTTAATAAGTAAGATCGCCAAAAAAGAAGGTGAGAAAATTGTATATTTTAATTGTTTGCCTAACTTAGCTCCTAGGAGCCTTAATTGTAAATAATTACTTACTTGTGAAACCTATACTTGACCAATAAATATTTATTTTATTCAAAATGAGAGTTTTTATTTCTTCTATGAGAAATCTTAACCCTCGATTTGATCTTCACCACAGTCGAGTAAAAGAATCTCGCGACAAATTTTGATGCAAGGCCCATGTAAGACAACTTATGCCACTGTTAGAAAACTAGTGAAATGCAATCACTACACAAAGGAGACTGATTTAAACAGTAGTGTGACTAATCCTACAGTACTACTCAAGTTTGTGGAACTTGCACCATATACTATTAACAGAGCACATTGACCACATACAGAGTCGGCCAGAGTGGCCGAGTGGTTAAAGGCGCTACAGTCTGGAACCGCACGACCGCTACGGTCGCAGGTTCGAATCCTGCCTCGGGCATGGATGTGTATGATGTCCTTAGGTTAGTTAGGTTTAAGTAGTTCTAAGTTCTAGGGGACTTATGACCACAGCAGTTGAGTTCCATAGTGCTCAGAGCCATTTAAACCACATACAGAGAAGGGCAGCATGAATAGTCTCAGATTTGTTTCCCATGGGAGAGTGTTGTGGACATACTGACAGAACAGAACTGTTTGACAGTTGAAGATAGACATAAACTATCATGAGAAAGGCTGGTTACAAAACTTTAAGAACTGGCTTTAAGGGATGACTCTAGGAAAGTATTTAATCAATTTCCATTCTTATTTGTGGACAATATAGGATTTTCCTTTATTCAGGTATTGTTACTCCCATAATTTTTCGCTGTCCGATATAGTAGTAGTATGGTATTCTGCCTTATGGCAGATCTTGTCGTGGGTTAAGCCTTTTCCACTTATGTCTGTCCATAGCCAGTCTTTTCATTTCTGAATATCTGTCTCCTTTGATACTGTACAGCATTAGATATCTTCTTTTTCCCCTTCCCCTTTTTCCCTTCACCATTCCGTCTATTCCTTCCTTAAATAAACAGTCCCTTCTCAAACAATGTCCAATCCAGTTCCGTTTTCTCGTTCTGATGACTTTCTGCATGTTTCTTTCTTCTCCAACTCTTTTTAGTACTTCTTCATTCCTTACTCGGTCTTCCCATTTCACTTTTCCATTCTTCTCCATATCCACATCTCTAGTGCCACCAATCTTCTTTAATCTTCCTTCCTCACTGTCCAGGTCTCCGCACAATACAGTGCAATGCTCCAGGTGTAACATTTGGTAAGTCTTTTTCTCGGATCTTTGTTTAGTGGTCCTCTAAGTAATTTCTGTTTCCTCTTGAATCCTTCTTTTGCCATTGCAGTTCTTTTCCTAATTTCTGTTGAGCAATACATATCATTCATTATTGAAGTTATTCACTTGCTCTAGTTCCTCTCCCCCTATTTTCATACGGTTCATGGGATGGACCTCTTTGTACATATCCAATATGTGGTATGTTTTGTGATGGCACACACAGGAAACACAGAAGCATCTCGCGGGCCCCAAGGAATCATGACGTCATATCACGGCATGGCGTCGTCTCTCATGCTAGCCAATATCGCTGGTAGTTTTCGAAACGCGGATATTCTTTGAACATGACATGCTGATGCCTTGTGGATTTGTGTATGATGGCGGGATTTGTGTGCGTTAAAGCTTTTCAATCACGAAAAAAATTGATAATACTTGCTGCAAAAGCACATGTTCGCAGAGGAGAAAGGATAGTTTATATTCGAAACAATGGACGGTAAGTAACTTCCATTAGTAATCTTATCATGTGCAAGAAAAGTAAAACGTATGGTAAATCTACAGAAATTTCATTCTTTGTGCAGATAGTATTCTGATGCATTATGTTGCCCAGTAAAGTTTCTTTCAATGCATCTATGTGGATTATTTGTGGTAACGGCATATTCTCATAACAAATGGCTTCAGTATTTTTCCCTGATCAAAAATTGTGTAGTAACTGTATTCTAACTTCAGTAACCTGCACATTTGAAAACTTTTGAATGTTCACAATTAATCATTGATCATAGTCAGTATTTTTGACAGTAAAATAGATATGAATTGCAGTGACTGAATCCAGATTTGTGAGTGGTGTAATGTGTTTTTATAATGGATGTTTCAGAGTTTCTGAAGTGAAAGTCCAAGGAAGAGAAGACAACGAGAAGTAGCTTTTTTGTCTGTTTCATGGTTTATAGGCCTACTGGGGAAACTCACCATGTAAAAAAACGAGTAACGCATCCAGCTTGGTACCTCTATGGTGATGTGGAAATCCGAGCATTGTTAATAAAGAAATTAATTCTGTGTGTGTCTTTCTTTTGATTCCTTTATCATGTTGCTTATAGTAGAGCAAATTTAATTAAATTACCCAGGTGATAATTTCAACATAAATTGGACTATGTGCATAGCTGCTTCTCACAGGCAAAGTATAAATATTCACCATCCTCTGGCATGCGTGTTCACTATTCAGTTATGGCAAAAGAAATCACTGACTCAAAGCATAATCTGCTTGGTAGACATAATTGGAAATGGCCTTTGTAGTTATAATGTTACATTATTAGATTATAATACTCCCTGAGAGATTATTTTCTGCATTTCTTGGCCCTGACATGATTAGTAATGGATGTTTCACCACCAGGTCTGGCATACAGCATTAAGTGTGCTGCTCTGCTGTCAGCAGCATGGTAGTCAATGTGTTAAGCAGTCATTTAGGAACTAGTGTGAAGTATACGCATCTGTACAGCCTTGGCTAAAAAGATACAGCTAGAATTCTAATTACTGTTTCAGGAATTATCCCTTACACAGTTAAATATCTTATGTTAAATACGTATATAAAACTGAATTCATGAATAACTTTATAGTCATTTAATCATTTGGTTTTGTAAGATATTTAAATAAAAATACCACAAACCGAAAAATCGTCTGGAATTGGTAAGGGATATCAGATATAAGTAAATGTTTTTCCTCACTAAGATTAAAGTGTAAAATTGCTGATACCTGGTTGTTACCATGAGATCACTGCTGGCCCCAGCAGAGCAATCTGATGTGCCCACCAGCACCTTCATGCCAGCCAATGGGTTAATACACAAAACAGGGCAGTGCAAGACTTGGTCCGTAATTGTCATTGGTTGAAGCAACTAAAATTAAATTTCTGAGGTATGCTGAAACTGTGTTATTGGTATATTCCCCAGCATGATTTAAAATTTTTGCATTGAAATGGCACTGACAGTGTGTAATATATTTTGCAACTGAGAATAGATACTTAAAAATTTTTGTGGGAATATATTTCAAGAAACCCTTTCAAACCAAACCTGACAATTATATTGACACACAAGTAAACCTACCTGAACGGCACACTGGGTTACACAAGCATTAGCTGTAGGTGTAGAATAGGTAATTTACACAGAAAACTTTTCATACAAATTTTATTGTAAAGCACACTAAAGTTAAGGGAAAGATGCAATGCCTATATGAGATAAACATGGACACACAATAACTCGTTTTGCTCAGATATATGAAAAATTAACTGTAGTATTATATGACGTATAACATATATATGACATATAACACATCTGAGGTGCAAATTTGTGGAGAGGAGAGATTGCATTGAACCTGTTATGTATGGTGCACATTTTGTTGCAGTGCTGGGATGATGTCATTCAGATTTCAAAATTAGGGGTCTTGTAATGAAATTGTCATCAGTTTTAATATTTAAAAATAAACAAGCCTGAAAAAGGAAGCTGAATAGGACTTTAAATTAAATTGCAAAATTTTTCTTGTTTTGCACATTCACTGCGGCTGACACTTAAAAGCTTGTGGCTAGTAGCTCTTATTGACCTTTGTGTCAGCCACAGTGAACATGTTGAAGATTTTAAAGTAACAAAGTAGTTGTTGACATTCTGGTATTAACGGATGGCAGCAGGAAACACAGCAATGAAATAATGTGTGTTACTTAAACCAGGAATTAAACAAGTCTACATAGCTTTGAACACAGTCAAAAAATGGTTGGTTCAAATGGCTCTGAGCACTATGGGATTTAACTTCTGAGGTCATCAGTCCCCTAGAACTTAGAACTACGTAAACCTAACCAACCTAAGGACATCACACACATACGTGCCCAAGGCGGGATTCGAACCTGCGACCATAGTGGTATCGCGGTTCCAGACTGTAGCACCTAGAACCGCTCGGCCGCCCTGGCCGGCGAACGCAGTCATTTCACACTTCTTATTCACTGCATATTTGTGTGCTATATCTAATACAGTAACCTTTTATTTTCTCATCTTTGATCTGGAACACGTGTCACATCTTACTTGTTTTCCTAGAGCAACTCTAGGTTTACAAGATCCACATTTCAGAATTCTGCTAATTGCTAGTCCTACCTCATGCTGAAAGTGTGGGTTGATAGCTGTCTCTTCAGATATGATCTCATCAACTGCCATTTCAGAAACTTGAAGCAAAAATGTGATTATTCAATTTTCTGTCAGTGATGAATATATCACTAATGTATAGGTATGTTCGTGATGGTATAGAACAGTGCAGGGCCATCTTCTGGAACACCTGCTGGGTAGACTAAACTGTGCACTTCACATCCAGTGCATCAATTTCTTCATAGATCTAACATTACTGATAGGTAATACAGGGTACCAAGGACTTTGTACTGGGATAATTTCTTTTGTTGATTTGTGTAAATGACAAAATACTGCTCCTCAAATTCAAGGATTGTCCTGTATGCTGATGCTACACCCATTGCATGCAAGTGTAAAGATCATGAGCAACTACAAAAACTATGAAACTGTATTACAAATGAAATAATTCAGTATTTCTATGAAAGTCATCTCATTGTCAGCACAAGATAGCAGCAGTAACAGATTTTCACCCCACAAGAGAGATTTTGAAATTCAGTTGTGCACTGGAACTGATATTGTCATCAAAGAAAACTACTGCTTGGTTATAGTTAAACTTTCTATATTTAACATATTATAACATGGAAACTAATTACCATACAAGAACATAATTTGGTAGCATTAATGACAAGGACATGGGGAAGAGAAATAATGCAGAATCAATTCAATTGAAACACTTTTAATGGGCTGCTACAGTACACCATATCATTAAATACCAGTACCATTACTGGTGACGGTGATGGAGGCTGTTATGAAAAGTTAGCGATATCATTCAAATCTGATATGGCAAGTTAACAGAGCTTTTGATCCACGTGAGTAAAATTATTGTGTAAAATCGATAGTGCAGCTTCTTACAGAAGTCTCTTCAGGGCCTTCGGAGTCTTTCATTTACATGTCAACATATTTACTCCCTAATAGTATTTGTTGTTCATAATAGGGGTAATTTTACTCTGTTCAGTGAAATGAACTGGCAAAATACTGGAAGGAAAAACAATGTCCATGTAGACTACACATCCCTGCCTACGATTCAGAATAGAATTTCAAATTCTGATCAAAAGTCTTTAACAGGTTGCTGCTAGACACCAGACAGAAATTTGAAAATCCTAAGATATTAAAAAAATACCAAGTAAAAAAATTATTTTATTAGCCTCTCCTTCTATAATTATAATTAAACGTAATGTTTCGACTCAAGGATGCATATGCTAGTTAACACTAAGGTTCAAATTAACAGTGTTTCAATGTTACCATTATATGTCGGGCTGTCAGTACTCATTGTAAAATTCTGAAATGCTTTGTACGAAGTATGAGAGAAAAACAGTACTTGAACAAAAAAAAAACCATTTCTAGCTTTCAGAGTCATTACTTCCTTCCTCTGGGAAGATGAATACGTTTTGTGACTGGAAATGAGGGGAAGATCACTTAGACCACCCATATAGAACACTTATGTGACACATTCATGAGTACTGCTCCAAAGTTTGAGATCGAGGTCAGATTTAAGCAACACATTGAAGCAACTCAGAGGCTGGATTCTAGATAGGTTACCAGTAGTTTCAAACTATGTGTGAGTATTATTTTGTATAACACTATTGAGAAAATTTAGAAGGCATGAGAAATCAGGGCTCAGATGATAGACAGCCTTTCTTCCCCCTCTCTATTTGCGAGTGGAACGGGAAAGAAAATGATTTTTAGTGGTACAAGTTACTCTCCACCAGGTACCATTTGGTTGCTTGTGTAGATGTATATACACAAAAATACGGAAGAAAATTGTGACTGCCTACTACATTAAGAAGTAATAGTTGAATTAACCTAAAGCTTCGTGATTTACTTCAAATGTTTTGTCCCACTGACAATCAGTGACTTGCATCTATAGCAGTCTTACAATTTGGAGATGTCAGTATTGCTTCGATCTATTAATATTCCCTCATTGAGCTCTTTTTATCTTAAGATCACATAAACTGGATTTTTGAGAAACTACATACAGGAAGATGTGATTGGCATATAGCTGTTCGTTTACAGGAAAACAACGATCAAAATTTAAGCATATCGGTAACACACACATGGCAAGAGCACATATCTGGGCTAGAGCACTATACTGGATTTCGCCCCCCTCCCCCCCTTTTCCCTAGAAACCTTGACTGGAGTAATAACTTTATTTGTAGCATAGTCTGAGGTCTACATTAGGTTGAAAAGCGATAATTTCGTTGGCAGTTGTGGAACACAGCGAATGAGAAATAAGGGTTGTGGTAACAGACAGACGTGTGTCTGCCTAATATTTGTTTGCGGCATATTTAAATGCACTTTCCCAAATTTAACACATTTCTCATAATAAAAAAAATAAAACTACTAGGTCATCACCAAAAAACATATATTAGAAAATGAACAAGCATCCGACGCGTTTTGATGCATATTACGTACAGATATCGTACACAAACTGGAAAAATGCAATGGGCGTTCCACTAAGCATCCTTTACCATATTTGATTCGTTTTTCTGCATTTGCTACTGCTGGTATGGGTTCAAAGACAAATTCGTGCTCAAACGTCTCAGTGGTATTTAGCCTACATTAGTAAGCTGCAGTTAATGCGTTGAAAACATTTAGACACATTGTCCGCTATGCGTAATATGTGTTATGCTATAAATCATTCTGCCTTTCGACCAATAATTTGTAATCAATTGGCTTCAATCAATTACGTACGACTCTAATATGTAACTTTGACTACGCTGCGGATTTATCATGTCACCATAATCCAGATTATTCGCATTTAAACCTTCTTTCTACATTTTATTCTGTTAACGGAAGCTTCATTCAAACAATCTTAACTGCTTTGACATTCCAAAACAACAGTTGAAGGCAGGTCTGTATAAACCATAGAGGGAGACGCCGTGACGTCATAGCTGTGAAGCGATGTGAATCCGAGGGTAGCCACTCGCTGAGTAGCAGTCGAGGGTTGAGCATCGCTCCTCTCACTCGCGTACTGTCAGCCATAGGCCCCCGCTAGTATGGGAGTACAAACAGAAGTGTTCTCCGGCTCTGTTTTTATTAAAACATTGACGGGCACTTGCGCCTAGGTCTTTGCACGGACGGCACTGGGAAAATCATTTGCATGGCGTCGCCTGGCAAAGTTGTCGTGTCTTCTCGCCGTTGTGGAATGTCGAGCTTGGGTGGCGCCTTGGGGTCGCGGCGGTCTCTTTCCGCCGACGACACGAGGCGCGTTTTCTTGTTGCCGCGGGCCGCGCGGTCGGCCGCCTCTAGCACCTCGGCTGCCGCAGAGTCAGTCTCTGCCCCCCCCAAGAACAGGGAAAATGTAGGCCAGGACCTGGAAGCGGGCCGCGGAATCACAGAAATGTTTTCCGCCGCCCCCGTTCAGAATTCCGCGTCTGCAATCGTGATAGTAGGGTCAGCAATGCCACCGGAAAACCTAACGGTGACAACAAAAGTGGCAACTGACAATAACCTGGCAGCAAGCCCCCTTCCCGCTACGGACATGGCAAACCTACACAAAACACAGACAGACAAATACATCGTCAGGACTTGCGATCCCGCTCCTCCCTCCCCTCTCCTCAGCCCTCTCCTGCTTGCCAACGGCTGTGGCCTCCTTGCTGAACATATCCGCAGCCTAAATGGCAAGCAGAAGCCCAGTCAACCGACTAAAATCCTCCCCAAACCCGCGACTGCCACCCAACCCCCTACCCGATCCCAATTCCTCAAATCCCCCCCACTCAAGTCCACCACATCCCGACAAAGGCGTGTAAGGAAGGTCAAGCAGGAGAAGCACTCCAAGGGGAAAAAGCAATCCACCACCCCCATCCCAACCACTTCCACACCCTCTGAGGAGCCCGCGCCCCCGACAGCACCTGTCGTCGTCCTAGGAGGGGACCAGGAAACACCGGAACTGGAAGGGAACCGCAAAAACGGGCAGGATTCGGATGGTTTCGTGCTGGCGAGGAAAACCTTTCGCCAGCCGAGGCTCCCGCCGGCCCGGGGAGTGGAACCCACCCCGAACAGGTTCCAGGCGGTGGCCGATGAGCCAGAGGCACCACAAGACACAACAACGCAAACACAAAATCATGTCACCCACCACCTCCCTCCGATCGTCGCAGAGTTCACTGAGAACTACGAGGAACTCTACGAAATGTTAAAAACAGCAATCGGGGGAGGCAATTTCAAGGCGAAACCTGCTGGTGGTGACAAAATAAAAATTACATTAATCACACTCGAGCACTACACCACAATAAAAACACTTCTGAACAGCAAAAACATACCCCACTACACTTTCCCCACAACAAAAACACGCAATAAAAACATAGTCATCAGGGACCTACCAAGACGAGTGGCCCCCCAGGCGATCAAAACAGATTTGACTGCCCAGGGGTACGTCGTCAAGGCGGTCCAACAGATGGGAAACATAGGGAGCAAATGGCCCCTGTATCAGGTGACACTGCCGGACGTCCCACAAAACAAAAGGGACATTAAGATGATCCTGGAGGTCCCTGTGACCACTGAACCACTGCGCCGCAAAAACAACACGGTGCAGTGCTTCAGATGTCAGGGCCTCAACCACATTGCGGCACACTGCTCCATGGCAGTGAGGTGCAGAAAATGCGCCGAGGCCCATGACACACGGACATGCAACATGAAACACACGGACCCGCAAATAAGGTGCGCGTTGTGTGGCAAAAACCACACAGCGGGTTACCAAGGCTGCGAGGTCCATAAAAAGCACACACAGCAGGCAAAGGGCGCAAAGGCCGCCCACCACACACGAAAAGGAAACACCACGAACCCATCCAGACACACAAGAAACCAAAACACGACAACACACACAGACAAGGCCTGGGTAAAACCAAGGCCAGACACACCCAGGGCAACATATGCAGAAGTGGTTTCTCCCCCGAGGAACCATGAAAGCATTGCCCAACCACCACAACACCAGACACCAACACAAGAACAACACCGGGAAATACACAGCAAAAACGACCAGGTCCACCTTGACGGAGAAGGCCCTAGGAAACCCCAGACACACTTCCCCCCCATGGATCAGTTGTTAGGCGTAATGGTGCAGACCATGAACCTCGTCATGGAAATGATAAAGGAATTCAGGGAAGCCCAGAAGCAGAACACGCAGATCCTCGCTGCCCTTCAGGCAACAGTCCAGCAGTCGCTCCCCTCTGCGACTTCCTCAGTAGCATCAAAACCCCATCATGGATAGACGACCAAACATCCAAGGCCTGACAATGTGCGTCTTTAACGCAGACGGCATTGTCAATCAAGAGGTCGAGTTCAGAGAACTCATGAAGGAGTTCTCTATCGACATATGCATGATGGGGGAAACCCACCTAAAACCGGGAGTAAAAGCGACAGTTCCCAACTACATTAGCTACCGTAAAGACAGGCCAACCCAAGGCGGAGGAGTGGCCATATATGTAAAAAGAGGGATCCCCCACCACCAGGTATTCTTACCAGCTACCAACAAAATCGAAGCAGTGGCGGTGGAAGTAACCACTGCCACTGGACCCCTAACAATTGTTGCAGTCTACCGACCCCCACATGACCAGATAGATGAGGGAGACATAGCTGCTCTAGGGCAAATTGAAGGCAAACTCGTAATAGGGGGAGACGTCAATGCCAAACACCCTGACTGGAATTCTAGAGTAACCTCCAGAGCAGGCGCCAAGCTGCAACAACTAGCGCACGCCCACCACTTCGAAACATGGGGTCCAGTCGAGCCCACACATTTTCCGAAAAACGGAAGCAGGCCCGATGTGTTAGACATAGCTCTCACTAGGAGGATCGCAGGATTTGTGACCGCAAGGACAATCAACAGAATGTCCTCCGACCACAACCCAGTGATTCTAGAAGTCGATGTGGGAGAATGGGTAGCACTCCCACGGTACCAGACGTCTTACAAACGTACAGACTGGGAGCGATACCAAGAAACTGTCGCCTCTGATATCGCTCGCGCTCCGCCACCTACTGCCGAAACAGTAGATCAAGCGCTACTAGACTTGACAGGCACCATCTTGCAGGCAGCAGAAGAGGCCACCCCACCACAAAGGGAGGGCCCTCCACCGCAAATACAGCTCCCGGAACACTTACTAGCTCAAATCCGTGACAAGAACAGAGTGGCAAAAGAGTGGAAGATCACCAGAAATCAGGCCACCAGGAGGCTGCTCAATCGTCTACAGAGAGAACTGAAGGTAGCGCTCAATGAGCACAGAAACCAGCAATGGCAAAACCGCCTCACAGCTCTCAAAGTAGACGATCATACACTTTGGCAAGCAACCAAACAATTCACAAAAAGACGCGCTAGGATGCCGCCACTGCATGGCGAGCGGGGATTGGTCTACAGCAATGCTGAGAAGGCCAACGCCCTCGCCGACTCCTTCGAGAAGCAGTTTCAAACGGCAGAACCCGAGGATGAAGAGCATGAAGAGGTAGTCAGTCGTCAACTGGCCGTCTTCCTCAATGCTGAGGAGGACCCAGAGGACGAACCCATACTTTTTGCCCCTGAGGACGTGGCAAGAGTAATCAGGTCCCTCCCTACAAAAAAGGCGCCAGGGCACGACAGTGTCACAAACCAGTTAGTCAAAAAACTCCCACCCACAGCGATCACACACCTCGCGAACGTCCTCAACGAGATTACTCGTTTCCGTGAGTTCCCAGCTTGCTGGAAACATGCGGAAGTGGTTGCGATACACAAACCAGGAAAAGACCCTCTATTCCCGCAGCACTACAGGCCGATTAGCCTCTTGCCAACACTCAGCAAGATCTATGAGCGCCTCCTGCTAAAACCCATGCAAGAACATATTACCAGAGAGCAAATTCTGCCGGATTTCCAATTTGGATTCCGGCAGAACCACTCTGCCCCACAACAGGTCATGAGAATGGTTGAAGCAGCCACAGAGGGCTTCAACCACAGAGGCTACTGCGGGATAGTGCTACTAGACGTAGCCAAAGCCTTTGATTCAGTATGGCATAGAGGGCTACTCTACAAGTTGTACTCACAAGGGTTTCCAGGGAGCATAGTTCAGCTAATCAAGAGCTACCTCACGAATAGGACTTTCTCCGTCAAAGTAGAAACTGCCACCTCCACCAGAAGGCGTATTCGTGCCGGGGTGCCACAGGGATCGGTCCTGGGGCCCGTATTGTACAGCTTGTACACTGCGGACACTCCAACGGCCCCCCTGGTGCACACCGCGCAGTACGCAGATGACACAGCCTTTTACACGAGAAATGCGAACAAGGACCTGGTCATACGTAGGCTACAAAGGGTTTTAGATGACACAGAAACCTGGGCCCGTTGCTGGCGCATCACCATCAACTCGGAGAAGACGCAGGCAATGCTGATTACCCGCAGGCTCGGAAGGCGCGAACCTCCTCAACGTCCCCCCCTCCACCTCCACCTAAATGGAACCCAACTCCCCTGGCGCAGAACCGCCAAGTACCTTGGCGTAACCTTGGACTCTTGTCTTACGTGGAAACCCCACATAGACGAGGTCCACAGGAAGGTCTGCGCCAGAATGTCCATCCTATACCCTATCCTGAACACAAACAGCTCCCTTCCCTGCCCAGTAGCAGTAAACGTTTACCAGGCCCTGATCCGGCCAGTAATGGAGTATGCGTGCCCTGTCTGGGGATACGCGGCGAAGCAGCACCTGGACAAACTCCAGAGGCTGCAAAACCGCGCCCTCAGAAGGGCACTGCATCTACCTCTCGGATTCCCCACAGACGACCTGCACGCCGCAGCTGATATCCCACTCCTGAGAGAGCGTTTCCAGGATCTGGCAAGGGCCTTCTATGAAGGTACTTCCAGATCCGGAAATGCACTCATCCACTCCCTTGGTCGGTATGACATGTCTCGCGATAAACACAAGCGCCCTATGACGATCTTCGACGATTAAGTCGAAGAGAAAAATCCCAATACCCAATCCCTAATCCAGTTCCTTCCCATATATCACCAATCATCTCGCCTACCTCAGGCAAGTCCCAGATACACACACAACAATTCATCACATATCACAGACACCAGAAATATATAGAAAAATCACACACACATGTACACAGGGGAGTAAAAGCCAAACGGCTACAAACTCCCCCTCACCCTTCCCCAAAGAGGGGAAAGTATTAGATGAGTGCAGGCAGGAGGGTAGCCATCTCAATCCGACCAAAACATTGCTGCTGTAAGCTTGTGTCCATAGGCTTGTCGCTCGCTTTTGGAAGGATTTTGCGCTATTATGGTGACTTGTGTGTTGTTCGGATGTACGAATCGTTCTGATTGTGATGCGAAATCGAAGGGAATAACATTTCATGTGTAAGTTGTCTCGTTAAGTGTGATTTTACAACTTCATTGTGAATGAACCTGTGCTACATCGGTACTTGTACTATAGCGTGTTTTTCTCCTGTATGATTTTAGATTTCCTAAAAATGAAAGTCGGAAAGCTCTGTGGGAGAATGCCGTGAGCAGGAAGATTTGGCGTGCGTCTAAATGGAGTACTATATGTTCTCAGCATTTCCGAGAAGGGGACATACACCGAACTTCCCTTACAACAGTAAGGATCCGAGAAAATGCTGTACCATCAGTTTTCCCTACACACCCAAAACATTTGCAAAAGGTATGTTAATTCAAAGAATTAAATTCTTATTTTTCAAGTTCACGTTTCAGTATAATACGTACGTATCGTCGATAATCGAAGTGTTGAGTAACTCACTTTGTCTTCATCATGTACCAAATTAAAAGCTAACACTACATTAACTGGCGTAAAGTATAGTCCTAAACAGGACACTGTGTAGATTTGCCATTCTGTGTACCGTATTTCAGTAAATATTGGTGGTAATGAACAGTGTTTCCCAGTAGTGTAACGTAACTGAAATGCCCCAGTACGTATTACAAACAAGATGTATTTATGGGGCTTTGGAGGGAGGGTATAGCTAACTTAGTTTTCAGTTTCTATTATTTAGTTTGTGATACACGTTTATTACTGAATTAACAAAATTGTATCGTTTACATTGAAGACTAGCTATTCGAAATATTACATTAAAAACTATTTTTAATCAGAAGAAACGCGGAATTTCGCCTTTACGAGATTTTATTTTAAACAAAAACTTTGAAACAACCAATCTGATGACGTTACATGCGTATATGGTGCAATTAGCGACTTTAATACACGCAGCGCTATAGCACACTGGCAATGTTTTGGTCAGAGTGTCATTGCAGCCAGCCACGCCCCCATGGCTTCAAAATCGTAGTACGGCTGGGATACGTAGCGCCATCTCCCCTTATTCTTACCTCCATGGTATCAACCAACACCGATTCAAAGTCGATGTTGTATAAACGCTGTAGCCAACATGTGACGTCACTTACGTCAACAGAGTTGTTTACAGGTCTAGTCACCAGGCAGCGCTGTCACGCTTTCAGCCTTTCTGATGACGTCATGAAGCGATTCCTCGGGGCCCGCGAGACGCACGTCAGGAAACACATGCAAGGACACGTTCCATCTTTGAATTGTCTCTTACAAACAAAGTAAACAGTGAAAGCAAGATTAGAAGAAACAAAAGCAAATTATCTACAATTGTGACATGAATGGAGCGGGGAGAACATGACTTCCTATGTCAGCGTCAAAAGTTCTTCCTCAGAAAAGTTGACACTTCGTTATCTTGATACCCTGTGTAATGCCACCATTTGAAATGCATTGTGGAATGTTTTGATTTTCAGTAACACAACGTACATCGTGAATCGAGCTTAACTTCCGATGCTAGCAGACGACGCCACTGTCGCACCATAGAAGACGCGTGTATGATTGTTGTAAAACCTTTGGTGTACTTGCTTTATCTAAGATCTTTGGTGCAGTAGCGCTTCAACTTGAATTAGCAGTGGCGTTCAAAATGCGAATCGTATGTGTGTTTTGTGTGATACTGTTGTGAAGTATACGTAAAGTGCTTGTCGCGAAAATTTGGAGAGCAAATGTTCTTTAGTTTTTCTGGTAAGTTTATTCACGATATTCTCGCATAAATTTTGATCTGGACGAGCTGTCGTATATCAGTGACACTGGGCAAAACAAGCATTATTTAAACCTATTCGGAAAGCGGATAAAGCAACGTGATCTACCACAGAGGAAAATATTTATGCATATGCCCCATATACGACAAATCAGAGCTACTAAGAAGCTGTAAGAGTACACACAAGCCTACTGTTTTGACTATTAATATGGTGGAACTATTATCTACAAAATAGCAGTATATATACAAACAAATAAGGCATGTCACGGCAGTAAAATTTTACAGAACGAAACAGGTAATCAAACTCTGGAATTTGTCAGCGTTTGAAAAATAAAGTTGACAAAAAATTACATAGTTGTGTAGTGTCAATGTTTGACGTAACACATTTACCGAAAGTAGTAAGATTGTGTTGGAAGCAGTTTGTTGTGTGGAAAGAATGAGAGCTGTAGTTCATTGAATATGAACTTGTGGTGTAGCAACTGGCCAGTAGTGGGTGATAGTCACATTCTATTTTTTGCGTTTGCAGTAGCCCACTGCTGAAAGATCGTAAACTGTTTCGGTCTGCCACTATATGACCGCAGCATACATTCGAAATCTTGGTTGTGGTGATCTGCTGTAGCTAACCCAAAGTTCCACTACGTAATTGGGTCAGTCCATATGAAGTGGTCCAGTGATGGTTGCTTGACCATTTTTTAATATGTGTTTGGCCTATATTTGAGAGGTTCAAAACAGTTTTTTTTAATAATTTATCGTGCATCTTTACTGGATGGCGGCCATTTTTATTTGTAGGTGTGCGACGATTTCTCAGGCTGGAGACATTTGCGAAAATTTGAATGTCTCTGCACCGGGTTAAGTTACAACATTGCAATTGACATGATTGTTTTTAGAAAAGTGCCCTCTGCAACATTGTCTATTACACAAAATATCCTAAATTCAAAAATAATTAGCAATATTCATTTTGTTTATTTATTTTTAATAATGCAATATTAAACAGTAGGAGCTTTCGCATTTGTTCTGTTGTTGTTGTTGTTGTTGTTGTTGTTGTCTTCAGTCCTGAGACTGGTTTGATGCAGCTCTCCATGCTACTCTATCCTGTGCAAGCTACTTCATCTCCCAGTACCTACTGCAACCTACATCCTTCTGAATCTGCTTAGTGTATTCCTCTCTTGGTCTCCCTCTACAATTTTTACCCTCCACAGTGCCCTCCAATGGTAAATTTGTGATCCCTCGATGCCTCAAAACATGTCCTACCGACCGATCCCTTCTTCTAGTCAAGTTGTGCCACAAACTCCTCTTCTCCCCAATCATACTCAATACCTCCTCATTAGTTACGTGATCTACCCACCTTATCTTCAGCATTCTTCTGTAGCACCACATTTCGAAAGCTTCTATTCTCTTCTTGTCCAAACTATTTATTGTCCATGTTTCACTTCCATACATGGCTACACTCCATACAAATACTTTCAGAAACGACTTCCTGACACTTAAATCTATACTCGATGTTAACAAATTTCTCTTCTTGAGAAACGCTTTCCTTGCCATTGCCAGTCTACATTTTATATCCTCTCTGCTTCGACCATCATCGGTTATTTTACTCCCTAAATAGCAAAACTCCTTTACTACTTCAAGTGTCTCATTTCCTAATCTAATTCCCTCGGCATCACCCGACTTAATTTGACTACATTCCATTATCCTCGTTTTGCTTTTTGTTGATGTTCATCTTATATCCTCCTTTCAAGACACTGTCCATTCCGTTCAACTGCTCTTCCATGTCCTTTGCTGTCTCTGACAGAATTACAATGTCATCGGCGAACCTCAAACTTTTTACTTCTTCTCCATGAATTTTAATACCTACTCCGAATTTTTCTTTTGTTTCCTTTACTGCTTGCTCAATATACAGATTGAATAACATCGGGGAAAGGCTACAACCCTGTCTCACTCCCTTCCCAACCACTGCTTCCCTTTCATGCCCCTCTACTCTTATAACTGCCATCTGGTTTCTGTACAAATTGTAAATAGCCTTTTGCTCCCTGTATTTTACCCCTGCCACTTTCAGAATTTGAAAGAGAGTATTCCAGTTAACATTGTCAAAAGCTTTCTCTAAGTCTACAAATGCTAGAAATGTAGGTTTTACTTCCCTTAATCTTTCTTCTAAGATAAGTCGTAAGGTCATTATTGCTCCACGTGTTCCAACATTTCTACGGAATCCAAACTGATCTTCCCCGAGGTCGGCTTCTACCAGTTTTTCCATTCGTCTGTAAATAATTCGCATTAGTACTTTGCAGTTGTGACTTATTAAACTGATAATATTGTCCTCAAGTACATTGCCCTTGTATAAACCCTCTATATACTCCTTCCACCTTTCTGCCTTCCCTTCTTTGCTTAGAACTGGGTTGCCATCTGAGGCATTTGTTCTATGGTAACAAAAATACCCACTTACGTTTAGGTTTATTGTCAACAAAGAAGTATGTTATTGCTGGGTATAGCAAAACTCAGTGATCTTAACTACCAAGAGTTGCTAGGTTTAATGGTGTGTGACACTATATTAACAGTTATGACTGCATAAGGAGTTGGTGTAATAAATTCCCTGGTAAGGAAACCGTTATTGAATTTTCACGAATATGATGATGAAATGCGAGACACTATTTTCATACAGTGGTTCACAACTGACAGGGCAGAAATGATAACAGTGGTTAAATCTCAGGAAGAGTACTTGGAATCATTGATAACTTAAAATCTCAAATGTCACCATTTTGTTTCTAAAACCCAAAGTAAGATTTTGGACAAAAAAAGCACAACTTCATGAAACTGAATGCATAGTGCTGGCTGATTTTGCAGAAAATTTTACATTTGCGGTTCAGGATGCAATAAAGACAACAGTGCAGCCATTTATTTTCTACTTTAAAAATGAGAAAAATGACGTTCGTAGTTCTTCAGTTTGCATTCTAAGCGACTATTTGGAGCTCAACACTTTGGCTGTACATGTGTTTAAAAAGTGTGTAATAAATTACATAAAAGAAAAATTTTCCAAAGGTTGAGAATAAAAAGAATTTTTCAAATCTGTGCAACCACAAAGTAGACTTTGGGTTGGAGGCTGAATGGCACATTTTTTCATCATGCCATGGTAAAAATGCATGTGATGGAAGTACAACAAAACGTGAAGTAGGGCCTACCGGTAAGTAAAGCCAGCCTACAAAGACCAACCACAGACCAAATTCTCACAGTAGGCTACAGGACATGTAGGTCTTTTGCAAGTATGATATTAAAGGCATTAGGCCGACCTATTTTCTGATCAAGCAAGAAGAGAGTCTGCATATGAAAACAACACTTCAAACCAGATTTGAAAACTGTATAGCAATAAAAGGAACAAGGCATTTCCGCAAATTCCTTGCCATTACAGAAAACTTAGTTCAATGCTATGTAACATCAGAAGCAGAAATTAGAGAATTGTTGAGTCAGTAAAATTACGTCTCTGTCTTTAACTTTGAATGACATAGTGGTATGTGCATATGATGGGACAGTGATAGTTTGCAGAGGCTGAAAGAATGAGTTTGGAAAACAATGATGTTTTTGTGCATTTTTACCATGAAAACAATGATGTTTTTGTGCATTTTTACTGTCCTGCTGGTCTATGAACATCATTCAAGAAATCTGCTAGTCACAAAGTTTGGATTCAAGTGAAAAATGTTTTAAGGAAACTTTCAGTGCTTGAACTTAGCACAGCAACTGGGAGGTCTTATTCTATATCACAGAAGCCATCTGAAGAAATAAGTGTTCTTAACATTCATCACCAGCTTTGGGAACAGTCACATCTCTAAGGATGTTATTTGAAAATAATTATTTTAAGTATGTCAAAATAAAATAAATGTTAATTTCAATTATGTTTTCCACTTTTTGTATATAATTCAGTACCTTACTTCAATAATGATTGATTACATCCCACCAATATCACACATGAATAGGCAACACCCATAAGATAAGTTGTAGAGTAATGTGAATTATTTCCTCATTTTCAAAACTTCATATCTTTGTTCAGTCAGATATCAATGCTGAAATTTTTATAGTATGTTGCTATGTTATAGGTGTACAAACTGTGCAAAAATCATATTTTTATATTGAGTCCCACCTGAGATAACTAAGCCCAAACTTCACAAAAAATGAAAATTTTCAAAAATTCATAAAAATGACGGAAGCATTTGTAGCTAAGTGTTCTTGCTCTATGTGAGACTAGCAGTGTATGATATCTAATTATAGGAAAAAATACTCGCATAAATCTCTCCTTGTTTGTTGTTTTTAGGCGTAAAAAGTGGATTTTTTATAATTTGTCTACCAAACTTTGGAGGTAATTTTGACTGGTTATTTTTGAATTTAGGGTATTTTATGTAATAGGCAATATTGTAGAGGACACTTTTCTAAAAAAAAATCATGCAATTGCAATGTTGTAACTTTACCCAGTGCAGAGATATTCAAATTTTCACTAATGTCTCTAAACTGAAACATTGTCACGCCCTTACAAACAAAAATGGCCACCATTTAGTAAAGGTGAAAGGTAAATTTTTTAAAAACTATTTTGAACTTCTGAGTTATATGGTAATCACATATAAAAAATTAATATTTGAAAATGGTCAAGCAACCAACTTAATTTTTATTGGACCACTTCATTTGGATTGACCCAACTTTAACCTCCGTTAGAGTATTGCTCTGCTTTCATGTGACATCTAGTCATTATTCATTAGCAGACAGGCGTCGACTGTTGGTGTAGAGAGCGTTGACTCTGGCAGTCACCAGTTGGGTTGGTTAGGTACAGACCTCAGAGAAGGAATTATCTAATGTCTGTATGAGGGAAGGTTTTGTCTAATTGGTCACGGGTGTTGGTCAACAAAAACTAAAATTTGTCTATTGTTTCCCTTTTTGCCACCAGTAGGGCTGCTTTATTGATTAAATTTTTGTTTTGGTATCAGGAAACAAAGTGCAGATTTTTAGTGGAGTAAATCAATTGTAAACAGATCAGAAAAGATGCTAATGAATTTAAAATACTACGGTGTCGTCCAGTGCTTACATTTTATTATTTCTCGCTGTCTCGTATACTTCATCAAGTTGTGTCCACCTTAATTCACAATCTTGCATATATGATGTGACTGATCCTAATTTGAACAAATTTCCTTCTACATTTCCACTCTGCTCTGTGTGACCTGATCAGTAGTGCAATAAGCAGTTAATTGTCAGTTATCTTTTATTTACAAGTGACTGCCCTACTCTTGCTTGGCGAATAGAAGTTTTGTTTGTATTTTTGAACTGCTTTTTGTATGTTACTGTTCCCTTATGGTGCCAATTCTGTCCTTTAATAAAGCATAATGACTTGTGACAAAAACAGGAATTTGGGCTTATGGAGGTGTAAAATTTTCTTTAAATACAGTAACCTGAATGTTGTAGCTTTAGAATTTTGTTAATCTTAATGCAATATGGTATTATTTGTTGCAGATCATTCCATTGTTACAGCTGCTTGTTGGTGTGTGGAAATAGGTTGTCGTGAAGCAGGCTAATTATCTCTGGAGTATGTGCTTGTGGAAAATCTCAGGTATTGTACTCAACTCAAGTTTTATATTTAGAAGATGTGCTGCATTTGATGTGAATATTTAGAATTTATCAACATAGTAATTGTGTGCAGTGTCATTTGGATTTGAGACAGGTGGTGTTGAAACATAAACTGTATATTTCCTTCCTTCAGAAACCTTAAAAGAGGGAGTGTGAAGTTGGATGTTTCTTGTGCTTATCTAAATGTACAAACAGAAAACTTTGATATTGTGGTATAAATTTATTGCTGGAAGATAAAAATTGTTCTGAAAAATAACAGCAGTACATGCCTAGAACGTGCATCATTGAGACAAACAAGCTACCCACCCTCGGAGAAAATTTTTTAAAATCTTTATCTGAAGTACGCCAATTCTCATGCGTTATGACCTTGGAATCGGTAAAAATACTGAAAAAATTCTCAAGGTGATAGTTTTGAAAAAACTTCACTAGTGCAATCGTGCTAGTTAGGTTGTATCCCAGTCCAAATAACATTTATTGTGCTGTTCAAGAAGTGCTTTTATTTATTTCTGTTTCAAGGACTTACAGTAGTATGACAGAAGTCGTCATTTTCTGCATGACTTTACTTTCTCTCTGATGTTGATTGATATTGGAGCCTGTGCAATGGCCATCCTAAAACTTGAGCAAATCCAGGATACTTCTTTTAGGATCTTTGTTTTTTCTGCATTCTTCTCGGTACTGCAACCAACTATTTACAGTGCTCAAGTCAAAAATGTGAAATATTAATCTTGGAGCCCATTTCTTTGTTTTGTCCTATAGCACTCCATCTGTTGATCACATGTGGGCCCAGTTATGCAATATGTAACCAGCCCCAAATTTATAGTTTTGAGCTATATCATGTTTTGCAGAGCATTAAAAACAAAATTCTAAAAGTACAATATAGACAAGGTGAGAATGTTGTTACAGTGTAAATTTTAGATACCAGACATTTAAAGTAAAGAAAGGTATGAAATATAGATTTCCCTAGGTTTAAAGGGCCTAAATGGGAGTTGGTTCCTTATTGCTTACCTCAATAAGTTAAAATGGCACTTGGATCTGTTGTTGTATTTTGAGGGACTAGGTAGTGTGCATAAGCAGGTTGAAAAACCTGACAACAGTTATGTTTGTGTGTATTAATATATTGAACTTCAATTATTTGCCAAATAATATGAACATAATGCAATACAGTGGCAAGAAAAATAATACATTTTGCATAGTGAATCCGATGTTAGTCCACGGTGAAGTCCAGTTCCCCATCAACCCCATCAGTATCGTCCACAATACCACAATCTACTGAAAGGTCACTGTAAAATGTGGTAGCATCACTCGGAATGAGATGCGTAAGGGATGCGATGTCATCCAATTGTGGCTGTGATATAGGCTTCCCCTTAGGCCACAAAGATAACAGGAGTGATGAGAAGTTTACTGTAGACTTTGGGTGACCAGCTCTTGTTTTCTTGACATCAACAACAAAATTCTCATCTAATTCTGCATTCATAAATACAGAGTTGGGTTTGCTCTTTGAGATTCTAATCTGATTGAGTTACAGCCAGCTTGTTGTGACGTATGTCTTATTTCCTATTAACAATACTCTTTTCAAGTTGTGCAGTTTCTTTAATGTCATGTTTTATGTGTCCTATGGGTCTGTAGGGGATTAGTTTTCCTTGCCCTCTGCGTTACACAGATATGGTCTCTGCATCTGCAGAACACGTTGTATATCACCAAAGTCGCTATTGTCAGGTGTAATTGCCTCCAAAGAACTATGCTCTTCTAGAGTTGCTTTTAACATTGAAATGAAATGAGTGTATGGGATTGTTGGCCGTGAGGGCCCCATTCGGGGAAGTTTGGCCACCGATTGCAAGTCTTGTTTCAGTCGATGCCACATTGGGTGACTTCCATGCCGGTGATGAGGATGAAATGATAACACAACATCCAGTCCACGAGAGGAGAAAATCCCTAACCCGGGCATGCTGCATGGGAGATAAGTACGTAACCTCCCAGCTAAGCAGGCGGACGCTTTTAACATTAAAAACTATTTAAATTATGGTTTTGTCCCCCACAAAAACCAACCACAAAACCATTTCCTCCACTCAACGATTTACATTGTTCAGTATGTGGTGTCGAAGACATGACCCTACTTCTTGAGCCCCATGGCCAGCAGTGCCTTCAGTCCTGGTATAGCAGTGCTCCTCATTACATTTACCAGTATGGATTCCACAGTCGTACATCCAGAGTTGTCTTTTGTAAAAGATTATATTTGTTGGTATCCATGGTAATGGCAATGTTGTTGGGTGTGTGTGTGTGTGTGTGTGTGTGTGTGTGTGTGTGTGTGTGTTATCATACGTGAATGTTTCAATCTGATCTTCCTCCTGAGCTCTAATCATATCTTCTTTCACCATTTTCTGAGCTCTGCTCTAAATATGTGTTTGTCATGCTGGTCTTCGGGCATTGTTTTATCAACTGCAGCATTTGCTGATGCAGCTTGTGGCTTATATCTGTCACAAACATTACATGTCTTTTTGAACTGTCTTCCTTCTTAAATTAAACTCATTCATAAATACTTTCTTATACTTGGAAAATAAGACAGTGATCCTCCTTATATAATTCAAACATTTTGTTTATCATTAAATCAGGTGCTATGTATTCTGTGACTTACATATTTTGGGAACTTACTAATATGGTGCATAATGTCCCATTTTTGCCGATGTAATCTTATTATGACCTCCACTACATTGGTTGGTAGCCCTGCACAAGGCCGCCTGTACAGAGACAGAGCTCTCGAGAAAGATAAGTAATTTAGGTCGTAATTAATTGTAGTTGAACACTTTTAACTAATTAAATATGTTCTTTAGTGTACTCTTCAAGCTCACCATTAAAAGTTTTTCTTTTATTTACATATTGTTCCAGGAATAGCGAAAAGTTTGTTTTGTCTATATTTCGCGGCTTTGCCTTACTTTCCGAGTGTGCATACTTAGCATTATACCGCAATCTTAAGTGCATTTGGTATAGATTAACTAATTAAATACGTTCATTAGTGTGCTCTTCGAGCTTGCCATTAAAGGTTTTTCTTTTATTTGCGTGTTCTGCCACTTATTGCAAAAAGTTCATTTTGGTTACATTCGGCTGTTTAGGCCTAATTTTTGATCCCACATATTTAGCGTTATAACACAAATTTAATTGCATTTGGCAATAGTTTACTTACATATTAGTTTACAAAACATATTTAGTGTCCTTTTGCATCTGTATTTAATGTATTATCGTTATCACTTAGTAGATCTGTTATCTAATTTCCAAACTACCAATAATACTAAGTGTGTGAGATGCAGTAGGAAAATTAGTTCAGGGGTTTTGTGCAGCTGTTGTGACAGGTGGTTTCATTGGAGAAATTGTAGCGGCATGGGAATTGGGGAAGCAAACGTGACTCTTCCATTCTTTTGCAAGGTTTGCTCGAGAGATAGGATTATAGCTGAACAGGAGGAGAAAATTAGAGCCCTTCAGGCTAATTTGGACAGAGCGAGGGAGGAACTGAAGAGGTTGGGGGGGAGGGGGGCTAAACAGTGGTGAGAAGTGGTAGCTGGGAACAGGGGCCACAGAAAGAGGACAGTTTCCCAGTTGGCACAACCAATAGATTTGCCTTCCTACCACAGTTACGTAAGGAAGGGGCTCCAGTAGAAGTAGATGTTGTTAAGATGCAACAATCTCACTAGGAAACCAACTGTTCAAAAACAATAGAAAGAGGAAAGTTCTGTTGCTAGGTAGCAGGCATGGAAGAGGTGTGGGCCAGATTTTGCAAGAAAAATTAGGTGACAGGTACCAGGCCACAAACTTTTTCAAGCAAAGTGCATGTTTTAGTCAGGTGGTAGAGGATATAGGTTCCTTGTGCAAGGGTTTCACAAAGCAGGATCATGTGATTATAGTGGATGGAGTGGGAAACAGTATTGATAGGGATCAGGGCTACAGTATTGAGTGTGACCTGGTGAAAATAGCCTCGGCAACGACCTGTACCAATGTTGGACTGGTGCCCGCTTTCATGCGGCATGATCAGCCCCAGTTGGACTGCTCTGTCAGGAGGGTAAATATGGAATTGGATCAGTTGCATATGGCGGCCGCTCTGTCAGACATTGGATTGGTTCCTGTCGAGGCTGTTGATAGGGGGGATTTCACAAGGCATGGCCTACACCTCAATAGGAAAGGGAGGGGTAAACTGGCAGGGTTGTTAGCAAAATCCATAAGGGGGGACATTAGTACTCATGGATGCACCTCTTTTTTAGACTAATATCAGTGTCCAATGAGAAGTTCAGGCAGGCAGGTGCTAAACAGGTCCAAAACTCACAAAATTCTCAAAACAGGAAAGTAAATAATAATAATGTTACCATATTTAACGAAAATATTGGTGGACTAAAGAAAAAAGTAATTCTCACAAAAGTAAAGTAAAAAATAATGTTACCATTTTTCACCAAAATATCCTGGGATTGAAGACCAAAGTAGATGAGCTCCTAGTTTGTTTAGATGATATTGAATCTTATAATGTAATAGATGTACTATGCCTGTCTGAGCATCACACTGTGTTTGATATGGAAAAGGTAAATATCAGTGGTTATAAACTAGCTGTGCACATGAGAGTAGAGAGAATAAGGTGCAAGCAGGAGTTGCCATATATGTCAAGTTATCACTGTGTAGAAAGCTTAGATACAAAAAAGTTTTGTCTAGAGCAACATATAGAAGCATGTGCCTGTCAACTTAAACTGAAGGAGGGCTCTTTTATAATTGTAACAGTATATAGTTCCCCTTCAGGAAACTTTCATTTATTCCTGGAAAACTTGGATATCTTGTTGTGCTATCTGTCAGATAGGGGAAAGCATATTATTATTTGTGGGGACTTCAATGTTGATTCACGAAAAGAGTGTAATAGGAAGAATGACGAAGTCTTACTCAGTTCTTTCAATTTGACATCTGTCATTAATTTTCCTACTCGGGTAGTAAAGGACAGCAGCACATTGATAGATAACACTTTCATAGACCAAGACAGGTTTAAAAACATAAATTCTTGTCCTGTTGAGAATGGCCTTTGTGATCATGATGCTCAGCTAGTTACAGTATATGACATAGCTCCATTCAGTAATTCAAAGCTACCCTCCAAAGTTGTGTGTTCAATTAATGACTCAACAATTAGAAATTTCAGAGAAAATCTTCAGCAGTTAGACAGGGATGAGGTGTACACGAAACCTGTTGCTAATTTAAAATATAACTTGTTTCATGATACACTTGTAAGAGAATTTGAAAACTGTTTCCCCAAAAAAGCAGTTAAAACTAATTATAAGAAAGCATGCAAAAAACCTTGGCTTACTAAAGGAATAAAAATATCTTGTTACCACAAAAGGGAACTGTATCTAACAACAAGAAAGAGTAATGACCCAGAAACAGCCAAATATTATCAAAACTACTGGTGCTACATTGAGAAAGGTTATTAAAAAGTCCAGAAGCATGTGCACCATGTCTGAGATTAATACCTCTGATAACAAAATCAAAACAATTTGGAATATTATTACAAGGGAGACAGGGCAACAAAGAGTACAAGATGACGGCATCACCATCAAAGCGAACGGTAACTTGATAAACAAGAAGCCAGAAGTCGAAAACATTTTGAATAATCATTTTTTAAATGTTGTAGAAAAAATAGGATCTAAATGTTCATTAGAAGAAGCAAGGCATTTAATGGAAGAGGCCTTACCCACACCATTAGGTACAATTGAAATTCCACCCACCTCTCAATCTGAAATTAGGAAGATGATAAACTCTCTGAAGAATAAAAGCTCACATGGAAGCAGGATAATAAAAGCTTGTTCCCAAAAAATAAGTGGGATTCTTTGCCACATATGTAATAGCTCTCTGAAAGCAGGGTATTTTCCCAGATAGACTGAAGTATGCCCTTGTTAAACCACTGCACAAAAAGGGGACACATCTGATGTCAACAACTACCGCCCAATATCTCTTCTGACTGCCTTATCCAAAATTCTTGAAAAAGTAGTGTATTCACACCTTTGTAAAAATAAAGTTTTAACAAAATGTCAGTTTGGTTTCCTGAAGGGTTTTTCAACAGAAAATGCTATATATACTTTCACTAATGAAATGTTTAATGCTCTGAATAACTGGAAGTCACCCATTGGGATTTTTTGTGATCTGTCAAAGGCTTTTGATTGTGTAAATCGTGGAATATTTCTAGATAAGCTCAGGTACTTTGGTATGAATGGGACAGTGCTTAAATGGTTTAAATCCTACCTAACTGGAAGAGTGCAGAAAGTTGAAATAAGCAGTTCACATAATATGCAAAGAAACTGGTGATTTCTCAAACTGAGGAACAATCAAGAATGGGGTGCTGCAAGGTTCGGTCTTGGGACCTCTGCTGCTCTTAATATATATTAATGACTTGCCATTCTATATTCACGAAGATGCAAAGCTGCTACTTTTTGCCAATGATACAAGTATAGCTATCACACCCAACAGACAAGAATTAACTGATGAAATTGTAAACGATGTTTTTCAGAAAATCATTAAGTGGTTCTCTGCAAATGGGCTCTCATTAAACTTTGACAAAACACAGTATATACAGTTCCACACAGTAAATGGAACGACCCCATTAATAAATATAGACTTCGATCAGAAATTGGTAGCTAAGGTAGAATATTCAAAATTTCTAGGTGTATGCATTGATGAGGGGTTGAACTGGAAAAAACACACTGAGGATCTGCTGAAACGTTTGAGTTTAGCTACTTATGCTATTAGGGTCTTTGCAAATTTTGGCGATATACATCTCAGTAAATTAGCTTACTATGCCTATTTTCATTCTCTGCTTTCGTATGGCATCATATTCTGGGGTAACTCATCATTGAGTAAAAGTGTGTCCATTGCACAAAGGCGTGTAATCAGAATAATTGCTGGAGCTCATCCAATATCATCCTGCAGACACTTATTTGAAGAGTTAGAGATCTTCACTGTAGCCTCACAATATATATATTCACTTATGAAATTTGTTATTAATAATCCGAACGAATTCAAAAGTAATAGCAGTGTACATGGCTACAACACTAGGAGAAAGGATGATCTTCACTACTCAAGGTTAAATCTAACTTTGGCTCAGAAGGGGGTAAATTATGCTGCCACAAAAGTCTTTGGTCATTTAACTATAGCATCAAAAGTCTGACAGATAGCCACATAGCATTTGAAAGGTAATTAGAAGAATTTCTTAATGGCAACTCCTACTCATTCGATGAATTTTTGGATATAGTAAGTGGGTAATTTCCCCAACCCCCACAAAAAAATGAAAATATTAAGTGTCATGTAATATCTTGTATAGACACATTTTATTAACCTGACACGTTCCACATCATTACGGAGTGTCGTATTCATGATCTATGGAACAAGTACTAATCTAATCTAAACATTTTATCTAATATTGCATTGTTATCTTTGGATCTGTTCTTCTCCATTGCTGTATTCCAGCTCTTAGTTGAAATGCGCAATGTCTGTCAGAATAAATCCCAGCAGACTGTAATATCATTAGTTGTGTAAATCCTATTGTAAGTATGTTTATTATTGTCTCTTTCCTCTGTGACGGCAGACTTCATGTTGCGTAATCATTCTAACACTGCCGTTTGTACATTATAACCTCTACTATTCCAAAAATGATCAAAGCCCAGTTTCCTTTCCTGTATGCTTAGTATTTCACTAAATTTTCATGAACAGTTACAGATATAATCTCTAAACAGTTTTGACTCCACTGATTTCTTTGCAGCGTTAACATATTTTTTGTTATTATTTCCTAAGATCTTCCGCTGCTCTCTTGACAAGCCTCCAAATTTTCTGTTCCTTTCTTTTGTGGGCCTCCCTTGCTACTGTCACCACCACTATAGCTGTCTCCTGCATCATGTTCTGTAACTGAATTTTCTATATCAATAGATCCATAAATATCCGTGACACCTTGTCTTAACTCACATATGATAATTCCATCTTCCTCTTGTAATACACAAAAAATAGACCCTTGTTAGTATGCAGTACCATGAATGTATCACCCAGTTCAATATCAATGACAATTATAAAAAATAAGTGAGTTTAAATGGTATACTAGCCCCACATTTTCTTAATTCATTTTGGGCCTGTGGAAATTGTTCTGTGCCATTCCCTTCCTGCAACAATAACAAGCAAGGCCTTGTAAGTAATAAATTCTATTTTGCGTAACATGCACACACCTTCAAGAACATTTTGCAATATAAATGCAGGTAGTGGTGTTTGGACACTTACTGCATAACTAGGCCCATATATCAACCCCTCCCATGTGTTTGTTTACAACATATGCACAATTGATTTCCACCCAGTTCAATATCAATGACAATTATAAAAAATAAGTGAGTTTAAATGGTATACTAGCCCCACATTTTCTTAATTCATTTTGGGCCTGTGGAAATTGTTCTGTGCCATTCCCTTCCTGCAACAATAACAAGCAAGGCCTTGTAAGTAATAAATTCTATTTTGCGTAACATGCACACACCTTCAAGAACATTTTGCAATATAAATGCAGGTAGTGGTGTTTGGACACTTACTGCATAACTAGGCCCATATATCAACCCCTCCCATGTGTTTGTTTACAACATATGCACAATTGATTTCCACATACTCGTTCTCCTTTTTGCACCATCTCTACTTAGGGTTTCTATTCCTGCACAAGTTGATGGTAAAACCACTTTATGGTTGTCTTTCCATTCTACTAAAATTAGGGCACAATCACAAGGGACATATTCATGGCACTCACCCCTCTGAGCTTTTCCTTCTTATAATTTCACATCTCTTATGGGATTAATCATGATGGTGCCTGTGGCATCAATTCCTATTTTTTGTATGGCCTGTAGTAAAGGAATTGTGGTAAAATATTGATCGAAGTACACAAAACTCCCTGGGGGCAATGTTTCAGTAAGTCTCAGTATAAATGCAGGACCTACACCCATACTTCGGTCTCTTAGTGGAATGCTATCACCTTGGTAAATCTCAAAATCTTTAATCATCCCTGAGGAAGAGCAAGTTTTTCAGTCCAACAGGCTTCTGTTTTTGTTGACATAATGTTTCAGTGGACAATGACCCAATAAGACTCCATTTGCTCATCGATAGAGTAAAACTTGATACCTTTGCAACTTTTGGCATTGACTTCTGTGTCTGTGACCCATTGTACTTTCCACAACTTGTTTATTTGAGCTCCCTCTGGAGGTGACTCTGTGCTGACAAAATGAGTGTTCTGTCTGATTGAGGGAAACCTATCTGTAGACATGCTCTCTCACAGCTATTAGTGCCAGACCTTTTTCCCAGTACATAGATAACCTGGGGTAGAGGATACAGCCCGTTGCTAAGTTCATGCCAAAAAAAACTTTTTTAGTTTCACAGCAGTAGTATTTATAGATTACCTGTTATCCTTACACTGTACATATTAGTGTACAATGCACTTATGTCATAAAACTCGTCACTAAAGTAATCAGCCAAATCCACCATTGGTGGATTCTGATATTTAGAAATAAATGCCCAAAATTTATTAAGGTTTAATCTAAATGAATTCATGCAGTCTGTTGTGGGCATGTTCTGACAGTGAATCATTATAGTAACACTAACCTGAATTGAGGTGTAATCTTTTGGAGGAGGATGTGGAACAAAAGCCTCCTGCCTGGAATTGGAATTGATTTCTGTTATACCTCCTGTTCTTCTTCCTTCCTGTTATGTTCACCACCATGAACTTCAGAAGTGTCATTGTCATCCACAACACTGCACAATGAGGCCATTATCTTGGACAGTTTCCAGCCTCTGCCCAGGTCTGTTTGGAACATAAGCCTCTCCATCGTCTTCTGTCTTCACCTTGGTCCAGTCTTCTCCTTCCTTCTGGATGCATTCCTCCACTCCTTTCAGCCATCTGTCTCTTGGTCTTCCTCTTGGTCTCTTTCCTTCCAGTTTGATCTCGTGTATGCTCCTGGGTATCCTCTTCTCATTGGTTTGCTTAACATGCCCATACTGTCTCAGCCTTGATTTCTGTATCTCCTCCTGTAACGGTTCCACTTTCATTAACACTCTGAGCCTCTCACTTCTTAACCTTGTCACTCCAGTACTGTTCCTCAAGAACTTCATCTCACTAGCTTGTGCTTTGCTTTTCTCTCTCCCTTTCATAGCCCAAGTTTCGGATGCATATGCCGGGATCGGGTCCTAGTATGACTGTTATATAACTTTTGTACTGATTTGGGGTATATCCTTGCTCCATATCATGCTTCTGACACTCTTACAAAATGCTTCTGCTTTTCTCCCCTGCTTGTTTATTTCTGTTGTTTTTTCCATCTTCCGCTGCCAGTCTTCCTAGGTACTTGCAACTCTCCACTCTCCTCAATTGTTCCCCACCTATTGTTATTCCAGTTGTTCGTCTCTCCTTCATTCTTGTTGTGATAATCATCTCACTCTTATTTGTACTAAATTTCATACCATATTCTTGTACTATTCGTTACCATACGTCCAACTGCTCTTGTACTTCCTCCTCCTTATTCCCCCAAATCATCAGATCATCTGCTAACACCATAGCTTTCATCTTTCCTTCACCACTTACTTGTGCTATTGTACTCATTATATCATCCATTACTAAAGTGAAGAGTAATGGTGAAAGTGCACTTCCCTGCCTGAAGCCATTCTTCTGTTTAATCCAAGCTGATTTCTCTCCTCCCACTTTCACACAGCTCACACTTGCATCGTACATTTCCCTTATCCTTCAAATAATCTGTTTTGCTACTCCTCTGTTCTCCAGGGCTTTCCACACTATGATATGATTTTTCAATGTCCAGGAAGGTCATCAGTAGATCTATTCCTTACTCGTAATGCTGTTCGTGCAGTTGTCTTAGAGCAAAAATTAGATCCACTGTGGACCTTCTTGTTCTGAAGCCATGTAACCCTTCTCTCATACCACCACCTAATTCTGTCCAAATTCGTGCTTCCAAAATTTTCTCAAAAATCTTTGCACAATGACTCATCAGTGTTATCCCCTGATAGTTCTTGCACTCTTTTCTATTTTCCTGCTTAAAGATCGGGACAACTATTCCCTTCCAGAATGAGATTTTCACTCTGCAGCGGAGTGTGCGCTAATATGAAACTTCCTGGCAGATTAAAACTGTGTGCCCGACTGAGACTCGAACTCGGGACCTTGCCTTTCGCAGGCAAGTGCTCTACCATCTGAGCTACCGAAGCACGACTCACGCCTGGTCCTCACAGCTTTACTTCTGCCAGTAAGTATCTCATCTCCTACCTTCCAAACTTTACAGAAGCTCTCCTGAAAACCTTGCAGAACTAGCACTCCTGAAAGAAAGGATACTGCGGAGACATGGCTTAGCCACAGCCTGGGGGATGTTTCCAGAATGAGATTTTCACTCTGCAGGCTGTGGCTAAGCCATGTCTCTGCAGTATCCTTTCTTTCAGGAGTGTTAGTTCTGCAAGGTTCGCAGGAGAGCTTCTGTAAAGTTTTGAAGGTAGGAGACGAGATACTGGCAGAAGTAAAGCTGTGAGGACCAGGCGTGAGTCGTGCTTCGGTAGCTCAGATGGTAGAGCACTTGCCTGCGAAAGGCAAGGTCCCGAGTTCGAGTCTCGGTCGGGCACACAGTTTTAATCTGCCAGGAAGTCTCAATTATTCCCTTCTTCCAGTCTTCTGGGATCATCTTCAGTCTCCACACAATTTTCATTACTTGATATAGCCATTGTATCCCCGCCTCTCCTGCTGCTCTCACCATCTGTACACTTAGGTCATCCATGCCTGGTGACTTCTCTCCCTTCATCTCGCCCATTGCCTCTTCTGTGATGAGGTACTTGGTTGAAAATCATCACTGAAGAGGTCACTTAAATTGGAATCCTCCAAAATAAGTTGTATTATTTCTTCATCAGTTAACCCTAGAAGACAAAAGGATATTGTATTTGTATATAAAAACCAAAACATTACTGTTTGTTCATAGATCTTAGAGCCAATATTTACTGTACTGTCTTCTTGTAAAAGTAATGTCAGCATCAAAGCTTGGCATCATTAACACCTGAGATGTACAATTATGCTACTCCAAATATAAACATTTATAAAATCCAACTGGCACTTGATGCCCTTGTTTAGACAACTTATCTATGTTAAGTGAAACATTCTCTGACTAAAATAATGTAGCATTGCCTTAAATTAATGAAATGGAGGAAAATACATTGTATTTACCTCGTGGATGCATGCCTCTGTCTTCTCGTCAAAGTTTGAAGTCATCTGGTGCCCTCTGGTGGTCGCATTATGAAACAAAACAGCCACCAAACACAAGCCGTGAGCCTGCATATTCGTTGCAGTCCGGAGTGAATCAGAAAAGTTGTGTGTTTAAGGCATGGTTACTTTAAAAACGATCTCACACTATCATGTGGGGCAGGGTGGAAAGACATATCCATGGTTTAGGGTGGTGTGGTCATCAAATGTCCTCTCTTCTATTTCTTTCTTAATTACGCATCTGCAGTCTACCAAGAGACTTGCCAGGTTATTTTCACATGCCCTCTTGTTTGATTTGTACCTAACCCTTTTGATGAGAATGAAACTGGTATTCATTCCTCTTCATCAGTTTCCTCCTCAGACTTCTCTTGAAGCCCAAATTGTCAACTACTTGCCAAGAACCATAGTGCCTTTACTATATACTGAAACACACACGATTTTATCGCAACCATTAGTTGTGGAGATTACCTACTTTAACAAACATGACACACACTAAAGAAAACTTGCATTAATATTGTCATTTCCTAACTCATACAAGGTAAGTGCACTGGTGTTTGTCACTTTTAGAAGACAAATTTGTTGGATTTTTTGTGACTAGTAATAGTACACTGTAGTTGAATGTCCCATGTGCGTAATATTCCTTGGCACATGTACATCAATACTGAATCCCACAGAAAGTCATTACCTACGCATTTTAAATTAAGTCTTTAAAATTTGTGAGGTAGCACTAATAATTGACAGCTCAACTTTTAGAATGTTCCTTTTATTGGCTTCTGCTGCATTAGTAAGTGCCACTTTCATTACATGTGTTAAACATAATTAGTGTTACAAATTATACAAGGTACATCTACATGTCAGTATCGTCAGTATTCACTATGTATGAAGGTCTTTGGTAATTTACAAACACCATATAAAAACAGAATACCTGTACAATTGGTGCCTGTTATAACTGGACCAATTTTCAATTAAAAATACTGAATTCTTCATAAAATTTTTCAACATCTGCCTGCAGATTGCCATTAGCACAAAGAATACTATTTATAAATGAATTTGCATGGAATGAAAATTACGAAAGTTACCATTAAACATAGCAGCTTTGTGACAAAATCATGCTTTATTTTTAAGAAAAGGGTATAGTGCACACTTTTTTAAATATTGCTGTTCTTTTATGACATAATCATCCTTTATTTATTAAATGCAGTGTTGTTTCATCAGAATTTTTGTCTGTGGGAGCCAGAATTTTATAGGTGCTATATCTGCATAGGTATCTACTTGTAGTGCAACTTTGTAAGAGTTGCATTCCTACTTAACCAGCTCATATGGCCTGTTCGATAGTTGTAATTGTGGAGGTCTTCTTTAGGACAGATAATTGCATACGAAGTAACTTGAGACAGTTTGTTGCAAGAAAAAGCCATGAACAACTTTTATAAGGAAATTAATGATAACATTGTGATGCAACCCAAGAGTAGCAGCATTCTAAGTAAACCACAGTAGCAAATATTATTTCAGCAACCCTGAAAATAGTTTGAAACTTCCTGGCAGATTAAAACTGTGTGCTGGACCGAGACTCGAATTTGGGACCTTTGCCTTTCGCGGGCAAGTGCTCTACCAACGGAGCTACCGAAGCTCAGTTGGTAGAGCACTTGCCTGCGAAAGGCAAAGGTCCCGAGTTCGAGTCTTGGTCCGGCACACAGTTTTAATCTGCCAGGAAGTTTCACATCAGCACACACTTCACTGTAGAGTGAAAATTTCATTCCCTGAAAATAGTTTTTTGCCTCTTTACTTTGGGCATTTATTTTTCAACATATTTCCTGATTTTTGTACTGGATTACATCTTTTGTTGGTGGCCATCTCCAGTATTTCCTTCCTTGAAATCCTGAGTTTCCTCCACAACATCAGTTTGACTCCCAATATTCAAGGTATCTAATCTGAGTCAGCATGCACCACACTGTTGTCTTCACTTTCACTAGAGCTGCAAGTAATGCAGTGAGCTGATTCCTTTTCTTACCTACATTCTTTTGTCAAGTGGGGGTAAGTTCAGTTCACTTGAAGATTGTGTTTCAGCACACTCTATTATGAGCTTCGCATATCTTGGTTGGAAATGCTCTTTACGGGGCTGACATTGACTCATTTCCTCCTCAATATATGCTTTCCTGCTCTCATTTTGGCTCTTTTCTTATCTAAGTGCTCTGTGAAGCTGTCACTTACTTTTCTTTGTAACAGTTCATTATCTTCTCTGCAGTTATTAATCTTGGTCACACGGGTTTAGGCAATTATTCTCATTATTTTAGGTGTTTCTTTACCAAAGCTGGGAACTCCTGTTCACATATTGTTGCCAACCTAATACAAACTGAAGACTTTCCAATCAGTCAAGATTGCTTTCTAGTGTTTCGTGAGGGATCTGAAGAATTCCACAACCAGTGGCTGCAACCAGTGTTCAGCACTTCGTGGCAAAGCTATGAAACAGATGTTGTGTTCTTGTCAATGTCAAATAACTCCAGTGTTCGTGTGGGAACTCAAGTTATCACCAAGTAATACCTTTGTCCCTCCTTGCCTTTACGGGTTAGGAAACAGGTTCATAAAAAAATTGGAAATCCTGATGAAGTGCAATTGTGTGTAGTCCACATGCCACACAAATGCTTACATTTGTAGTTTTGTAAACAGGAGCAAGCTCACCATCAGCATTCCCACAGAACATGCTACAAGTACAGGCCTTGGTGGTATTCTGTACTTCGTCAGGATGTTTTTTGCCCCTCTTTGTGATTATTTTAATCAATCCAGCATCATCCACAAAATGAGTCTCTTTGTGGTTACATATATTGGAACGCCTTCAGTTCAGGATGGAGATGATCAGACTATTTATTTACCACATTTTCATCAACAGGTGCTCTTGCAGTCAACATGTTCCGAGCAAACCTCTGAGTCAGGATAGTATGGCAGATCATAAATGCACTTAGCCATTCAGCTCTAGAAAATTAATTCTAAAAATTGGGACTTTCCTTGCCCCAAAGTCAAGATATGCCTTCACTGTACATCTCCGATAGTCCTATGACAAGAAAACAATAATTGGACATAATTAAACAATGAGAAGTGAACATTTCCTCTTCTGTTTAACAAAATATTGTTGGGTGACTTGGAGTCAAGAAATGTTTATTTTTTATTTTCATCCATATTGTCTTTCTTTATATGCCATACCTGAAAAAAATATTGAGGTTACAACGTAATTCAATGACTAAAATTGTAACCGTAACAAAGATGCCAGTATGTACAAACCAACTTCTCAACTGCATTCCTAGATGATTTAATCTCGTTACGAGCTTTCTGCAAAGCTTCTGTTGTATAATTATGATATGGGCTGACTCTTCTTAACTTTAAAGCCAATTTATGATTTAAAAATGGGAAGCAGGCCAGAAATATAGCTAAACCGAAAAATAACTGTCATCTTTAGTATAAAAAGACAACTTTGTGACAGTGTATTTGTTTCATAGTTTTGTACCCTGTCACCTCACATTTTCAGTATACGTGTTCTATTGGAAGTTTCAAGGAAAGTATACCTTCACTGGTGATAGTTCCTTCACTGGCCGTTTTAGTGAAAGCAGATTACCGATTCCAGTTCTGTCAAACAATACACATTGACTAGGGATAGTGCATTACCACCAGTGAATGTATACCTTCACTGCCAAGAGGTGAGGAATGTGAACAATGACTATAATAACAAAACAGTCATCACCTGCAGTTTGAAAACAGTCATATTATGTAAAATTCACCATTGCACTTTGAGTTGCACATGAAATTTTTGTTTCTGCAAAAGCATCTGAGTCCCACATTTTTGCAGGTAGTTGCAGTTGGAGAATCCCTGGCCACTTCCCATCGACTGAGATATTAGAGCCAAGTACTGAACTAGGACCTGAAACAAAATGTTGTAATTGTAGTGGCAGTGGCATATTGTGTTGTCCCTTCCACAATTATTTAAAAACAAAAAATTTGTTACTGTGCGTATAGTTGGCTCAGCACACCATCTCTCGTCTCAATTCAGTAGAAGCCATTGGCCGTTGCCTCGAGGACGACACTCAAGATCGACCTAGTATCTCCTCTTCCTGTATCGAAGTCTGGAACTGGAACTCTTAACAGTACAGCCCTTTTCCACTGTTGGAAAGCAGCGATCTGAGCACTGCCGCATTCTTTGCGCTTGTTCTTCTATGCACTTGTGTGCTTCAGCTCTGTATTTTTTAATAGCGCGAATTGACTCAACTAAATCAGTCAGGCAGTAGTCATTATTGTCAGAAATACTTTATTTCTCTCTGTTCTCAACGTCTGTTCCTACTGGTATGCTAACCTATTACAATGGAGATATACTGATCATAATCCTGCAACATTTCAGTCCCTGTCCCACTGCTAACAATCACTTGATTAAGTGTATTTTCAAGGTCATCCTCAGAGTGCCCCCTTGCGAGTCCAGGTGTTAAAATAGGCCCGATGTATTCCTTTCTGTTGTAAGAGTTGACTAAAAGGAGCCTCACACGTTTCGGCCTTTATGTGATGGTCCCCTGTAGGGTTTGACCTCCATTTTTCAAAATTTTCCCAAAGAGCGAGCCAATTGAAGAAGGGTGCCTTAGATGGTTCATAGTGTCCATCGTGCGCCGAAACCTCTCGCATCCTTCGTCGATGATGAGGATCTGCACGTCTGGTCATTCTCCAGCTGTTGGGTGAGGTCATCCTCCTGGGTGCGTTTTCCTCCATCCTCTGTACAGTATCGCTTTCTGCGCTGTCGACATTGCTTTGCTGATGATTGTGCCGGTAACTCCCCACATGTGCCAAGGAGTAGATGCCAGTCACCATGGGACATCGGGACTTTGGGCAATGGCCATCCTGCCAGGTGGCCTTTGCTTCGGCTGGGTGGTTCCCATTGGGAGGGCCCCCAGTCATAGTGGGTGGCATCAGGGTGGATGACACACCATGAAGCGTAGTATGTCATCTCTTGCTGGTGGTCGAACACCAGCAGTCTCTAAGCGGTCAAGGTCTAAAATCAATGCTAAGAAATACAACCCCGTCGTCGTCGTCCCGTCCCCACCACACCATGGGAGGAAGGCCAGGCTAAGGATGGCAGTGAAGATCATTCACACCAGTACTTCATATGTACGAGAGTTGATGGGGGATATTTCTTGTGAATGATACCTCAGTTTTTTGTAGAGCATTTAGAGGACAAGTTTGGGGAGGTGGAGGGCTTGTCCAAAATACTGTCAGGGTCGGTCTTGATCACAACAGCATCCTCTGCCCAGTCACAGCACTACTCTCCTGTGACAAGCTGGGGGATGTTTCTGTTCCCATCACACCCCATAAGGGTGTAAATATGGTCCAGGGTATCATATTTCACAGGGACCTTCTTTTGCAGTCTGACAATGAGCTGCTCGGCAATTTAGAGCGGTGAGGTGTCCATTCCATCCGGCGCATCCATGGGATCCGAGGGATGATCAGGTTGCCTCCGGTGCCTTCATCTTGGCCCTAGAGGGTGACACACAACCCGAGAAGCTCAAGGTGGTGGTCTACCACTGTGACTTAAAGCGATATATCCCTCCCCCAGTGTGGTGCTTTAAGTGCTGGAAGTTCAGCCATATGTCTTCCCGCTGTATTGTCAGTCACCTCTTGGGATTGTGGACGTCCTTCACATCCCAATACTCTGTGTGCCCTGTCTCCCATCTGTGCCAACTGCAGAGAGCACCATTCGCCTTGCTCACCAGACTGCAGGATTCTCCAGAAAGAAAGAAAAATAATGGAATGAAAGACCCTGGATCGACTGACCTACACTGAGACTAAGAGAAAATATGAGAGGCTTACATCCTGTGCACATGACGTCAACCTGTGCTGCTGCTCCGACAACAGTTCTACCATCTTCGTTCCGCCACGTACAGTTGGCTCACAGAGCTGTCAGACTCCACCTGCCCTCTTGATGGTTCGGGACACTTCCCTTTCCGTTGTTCCTGCACAACCTACTTCAGGAGCGACACAGCGACACATTCCCTCCACCCCCCTCCCCCTCACAACCATCGGGGACGTCAGTCCCCACTTCTAAGCCGGAGAAGCGTAAGTCTTCTTCGGCTCCTCTCGCCAGGAAGGGATCCCGTGGGCCACCCCCTTCCCAGGTTCCTACCAATGGCAAAGCTGACACCTGCCAGAGGCTGAAGCAACCACAGGTAGCTGGTCACAGGGCTTCATGGTCCTCCTCAGTCCCTGAGACTAAATCAGTGAAGCCCTCCCAGCCGGACAAACCTAAGGAGCAGCGAGAGAAACATAAACAGAAAAATACCCCCAAGAACCAAACTGCAGTGGCACCCACACCACCACTACCTACAAGCTCTGTGTCTGAGGATGAGGTGGAGATTCTGACATCTGCTGAGGACCTGTATCTCGCTGGGCCCTCAGACATAATGGATGTCAATCGCACAGGTGGCAGGAGGTGAACCTGAGGTGTAGACTGCCTCATTGAGTGTTTCGTGCCTTACCAGGCTCACGATCACATAATCCTCCAGTGGAATTGCGGTGTTTTTTGCCACCACCTTCCTAAGCTACAGCAACTGTTAAGCTTTACACCTGCTTTCTGCATGAATTGCCCTCCAGGAAACCTGGTTCCCGTCAACACGGACCCCTGCCCTTCGCGGCTATAGTGGATATTAAAAAAACCATAGTAAATATAATAGTGTCAGGTGGAGTTTGCATCATGTCCTGAACTCAGTATGTAGTGAACCTGTGCCCCTTCAAACCCCTCTTGAAGTTATGGCTGTCAGGATAAGGATAACAGAGGAAATAACAGTCTGTGATGTATATCTTCCTCTAGATGGTGCAGTACCACTGAATGTATTGGCTGCACTGATTGATCAACTCTGTAAACTTTTCCTACTTTTGGGAGATTTTAATGCCCATAACCCCTTGAGAGGTGGCACCATGCTTACTGAGCAGGGTAGGAAGGTCAAAAATTGACTGTCACAACTCGACCTCTGCCTCTTAAATACAGGTGTTCTGGGGGTAAGAATAGGCCCTAGGTATTCCTGCCTGTCACAAGAGGTGACTAACAGGAGTCCCACATGTTTTGGCCTTTATGTGATGGTCCCCTGTAGGATTTGACCCCCATCCTTCAAAATTTTGGGGAAGAGCGCCTTACATGGTGCGTCATGTCTATCGTGCCTTGAGATCTGTAGACTCGCATTGCAGTCTCGCTCATTCTCCATCTCTTGGTTGAGGACACCTTCCTGTGTGTGTTTTCCACCATGCACTATGCAGTGTTGCTTTCTGTGCTGATGATGAACATGGACTTCTTTGCACCTGATATCCAGCATGGTAGCCAACCATTGTGGTAGGGTCACCATGTCCCCTGTTGGTTGTAGCCCACTGACAACACAGGGATCGCTCTGCTGATGCCATTCACCGTTAACTCCCCACATATGCCCAAGAGTAGATGCCTGTCACCCTGGGGCATCGGGACTCCCGGCAGTGGCCGTCCTGTCCGAACTGGAGTCATTCCCTTCACCATCTATACTTGAGATCCATACACGTACACTTCCATTGGTGTACATTGAGACTGTGGCTTCGCCTGGACCTTTCACTTGGCCCTAAGGACTCGTTTGATCTTGTGACTCTCCGCTGTCACTTCCTCTCGATTCTCAACATGTACTGGGGCCATGAAGTGGTTTACACTGATGGCCGATGGTCATGTTGGCTTTGCCTATGTTCATGGAGAACATACAGAGAAGCACTCCTTGCCCGATGGCTGCAGTGTTTTCACTGCAGAGCTGGCAGCCATATTTCGTGCTCTTGAGCACATCCGCTCATGCCCAGGTGAGTCATTTCTCCTGTGTGCTGACTCCTTGAGCAGCCTACGAGCTATCAACAAGTGCTAACCTCGTCATCCTTTGGTAGCGACCATCGAGGAGTCCGTCTGTTCCCTGGAATGGTCCAGTCAATCAGTGCTGTTTGTCTGAACCCCAGGTCATGTTGGAATCCCAGGCAACTAACTTGCCAACAGGCTGGCCAAACAGGCTACGCAGAAACTGCCTCTGGAGATGGGCATCTCTGGACCTGACCTGCATTCATAAGTCACAGGGTTTATCGGCTTTGGGAGATGGAATGGCGTAACAGTATGCACAACAAACTACATGTCATTAAGGAGTGGAAGTCTTGCATGTGGGCCTCTCACAGGGAATCAGTTGTCCTCTGCCAGCTCCACATTGGCCACACTTGGGCGACCCACGGTTACCTCATGCGGCGTGAAGACCTGCCTCAGTGTCAGTACGGTGTCCGGTTGACTGTGGCCTATCTTCTGGTGCACTGTCCCACTTTGACTGCCCAGCGATGGAATCTTGGGTTACCGGACTCATTGCCACTAATTTTATCTGACCACACATCATTAGCTGATTTAATTTTAAGTTTTATTCATGAGGGTGGGTTTTATCATTTGATCTAAGTTTTAGCACATGGTCCCTTGTCCCTGTGTGTCCTCCACCCTAGTGCTTTTAGGGTGGAGGTTTTAACGTGTTGCAGAGTGGCTGGCTTCTCCTTTTTTATTCTCAGTCAGCCAGCCATGGTCATCTGGTTTGTTGTTTTACTCTCTTCATCCCATTTCTGTGGTTTTCTTGTCCCCCTTTTGTCCATTTACATGTTTGTTGCCCTTCATCATTCCTGAGGTTTTTCCTTTCATTCCGTTTTGTGTTGTCAGTCTCGTTTGTTTTATTCTCACATTTGTGGCATTGTTTTATTCGGAATAAGGGACTGATGACCTCGTAGTTTGGTTCCTCCCCACCCCTCTTTTAGCCAACAGGTGCCCCCACGCATTGTAGTGTGGCACATGGCACATATTCAGCCATTGATTTCTCAGTTTGCAGTCCTGGCCTTCTCCTATCTGGTCACTGAAGACCACATGAAGGCAGACTGGGAAGCCTTCACATCTACTGTCACTGCTGAATCTCCACCACATGGTACCATCAATGCTGTCATTGAGCAGGTCACTATGACGATTGTTTCTGCACGGAAAATGTGATCCTACATTCTTTAGGGTGCCCCCGGCGAATGACAGTCCCTTGGTGGTTGCCAGAAGTCGCTGAGGCAACTAAAGAGCGTCGGTGAACTCTACAGCAACATAAGCAGCAACCTTCCCTAGAGCACCTAATAGCCTTTAAGCAGCTCCGTGTTCGCCAGGTTATAAAACGATGGAAACAAGAGTGTTGGGAGAGGTATGTGTCGACCATTGGGTGCCATACTTCACCTTCCCAAGTCTGGACGAAGATCATATTTTTGGGTACCAGACCCCAACAGGTGTCCCTGGTATTAACATCAATGGTATGTTACCTACTGACCCAAATGCAGTTGCCGAGCATTTTGCTGAACACTATGCTCGAGCCTCAGTGTCGGACCCCCTGTTGGCCCTGGGGTTAGAATAGGCCCACAGTATTACTGCCTGCCGTAAGAGGCGACTAAAAGGAGACTCATACCTTTCGGCATACATCTGCTTGTTGATGGTTTACTGAAGGAACAGTCAGTTTTGAGGATTTTATGATTACCCCCCCTTTCATCATCTGTGTTGTAGCCTGCTGTGTCTGACACGACAAAACTAAATGGGGGCGAAATAATTTTAACTGTTGTCAAATAAGGAAATACTCTTCATCATTTAGATTTTTTGTATAAAGGTTGTTGTTGTTGTTGTTCTTCCTATTATTATTATTATTATTATTATTATTATTATTATATTTTGTATCATTTATTTAACAGATCTTACAAAATAGCTGTACTGTAATTTCCCTTTCTTATTAATTTTCATGAGAATAGGCATTTAACCAAAAACGCTGAAGTAACTGAGAAATGTAGGGCATTACAATCGATGTCCATTTTGAACAATTATGTTGGAGATCAATCAAGTGGTCATGCTGGAACAACTGCGCTTTCTCCCAGACTGCAGACAATTTGTGGCGACTTGAAATCTTACTGTTCATTTCATCTTTAGTTTTAACATAATTGCTTACTGGAAAATGCATTTCCTGGGCATATGGCATATGTTTTACTTTATTAAGAAGTCAGCTTCATAATTTTAAAAAACTGGCCATTTTGTCCCCATAAATATGCAACAACTGTGATTCTATGAACTTGATGAAAAATGTTTTAAAATAAAAATTGTAGAGTAGAAAATTTCATTTTCAGAACGTAAATCTTTCCCTTCCCGTTGTTGCTTGTAGTTAAAAATACAACAGTCGGATAAGTTATGAAAGGAGACATTTCATTACCTGGTGTTTTTGCAGGTTTGTCGACTTTCTTAAACAGTACTTGTAGCTTTGCAGCTTTTATTTCATATATTTTGTATTAAATTGGTCAAATCACAAATATTACATGCTGCATTAAAACTGAATGTTTGGTGCAGCTTGCGATTAGCCGCTGAAAAATGTGTTACCAATTTCGGCCGCGGTTGGAATTTGTTACTTTTGTCATAGTTCCAAATGTGCATGCCCTATATCAGATAGTTTTTTAAAACTACAGCTCCTCTGCTCACATTTTGATTGTTTCTCAACGTGCTTCGTAAGTGCCAAAAACAACTTATTTTGAGACGCAGTTCAAGGAAATAAAATACGCAAGTGGTTGATTTCTTCGGCGCTCAGTAGCTACGAATTCTGCGTCTACTACAATATTAGATGCTATAGGGACAATTTAATAATCAACTTAAAAGTAGTATTGGAGTAAAGACTTAAAATATATTACCAAGATTCGTTACATTTACTTTAACCGTGACTTGGCGGCGCCGATAACCTCACCATTTCCCTCACTAAAATCACAACCGTCGTCATCCTCATTAATTAGGAAGCATAGAGTGCCACAAAGATGAATTCATCTTAACTACACTGAAATATTTTAAGTCTTTTTTCTTGTGTAGTACTGTTTAGTTGATCTCGGATGTTGCAGCAGAAGCACAGTTCTTTGTTTCTCTAGTGTCAAAGAAATCTACCATTTACTTTAGGCCTACTTCATTCAATATAATTTGGAAAGAAGGGTAAAGACTAAGGAATGTATGTCATTTAAATGGAAAAAAGGGGCACACACACTGTGGCAAACAGTAACACAACCTCATTTTTGCCCTTTAATGCAGTTACCACGTCTCTTAGGATACATGGCCACTTCAAAACATGAAAATAATGCCCACTAGACGGTATAGTTATCGGCAAGAAGTCTGTCGCTGACAATGTCAGACAGATAAGAAGTGTGTAGTTGCTTGCTACCATCCTAAGAGTATGCGCGTCTTGTAATGATAAGCAGATGTAGGAGACACTAAACAGGTAACAATTGTTCATGGAAACACATTATAGGAAAGTTGTCTAAAAATGTGGTATTTATTTGTAATGCAGGCTGTAAAATTAAATTAAGGCTATTTCAGTACAATGTAGTGAGGAGGAGGAAAAATGATTACTAAAGATCCATTTCCGTTAAGGTTATAGAAAGCAATTAAAATCCGAAGAGAATCAGCACAAAATGTTCCAAATGGTGCCAAATGGCACGAAATTAACTAGAGGACATGGCGTCTGCTTGTCTGGTGCAAAATGTACACAAATAGCAAATTACCGAGAGTTTTTGAATATTGTAGAACTGAGGTTCTCTGAAATACAGGGTCCGGCAATAAAGCCTCCCTCATTTTAATAGGTTGTCAAGGAAAAACTAAATATGATAGAGAAAATTTACTTTTATTTATGGAAAATACATACTTCATCATTTTGGATCATTTGTTTTAAAGAATTATATCTATGTGATGTCCTCCACTGTTGACGCATTGACGAAGTCTATCCCAAAAGTTCTCCATAAATTGTGTCATTTCTCTTGGAATGGCTACCGCTTCTTGGGTAATGGCCCCTTTAAGTGCTTGCAGTGTTGTCGGACGATGTTTGTACACTAGAGCCTTTAAATGTCTCCAAAGAAAAAACTCACAAGGTGACAAATTAGGCGATATTGGGGGCCACGCGATGTCTCCTCGCAGAGAGACAAGATTACCTCGAACCAACTCGCACAACATTTCCACATCTTGATCTTCATGATCTGCAGCAAAATGATTTAGCCTAGGTCGGAGGAAAGTTTCTAGCCTGTGGCAATAACGGTTTAAGTTAAACGTTACTGTGTGGCCCCCTACTTCAAAAAAATACGGTCCCCACACAAAACATTCAGCAACTCTTAAGCTTTACACCTGCTATCTGCATTGCCCTCCAGGAAACCTGGTTATCAGCAATGCGGATCCATTCCCTTCCCGACTATAAGGGATATTACAGTAACCGTAGCAACTATAATTGTCAGGTGGAGTTTACATTTATGCCCTAAACTTGGTCTGTAGTAAACATGTGCCCCTTCAAACCCCTCTTGAAGCTGTGGCTGTCAGAATAAGGATGACGCAGGAAATAACTGTCTGCAATCTTCCTCCACATGGTGCAGTGCCCCTGAATGTATTAGCTGCACTGATTGATCAACTCCCTAAACCTTTCCTACTTCTGGGAGATTTTAATCCCCATAACCCCTTGTGGGGTGGTACCATGCTTCCTGGTCAAGGCAGAGATGTCGAAACTTTACTGTCACAATTCGGCCTCTGCATCTTAAATACTGAAGCTGCCACACATTTCAGTGCGGCTCATAGTAGTTACTCAGCCATTGATTTATCAATTTACAGCCCAGAACTTCTCTCATCTATCCACTGGAGAGCACATGACAACCTGTGTGGTAGTGACTGCTTCCCCATCTTCCTGTCACTGCCCCAGCTTCAGGCGCACGGACGCCTGCTCATATGGGCTTTGAACAAGGCGGACTGGGGAACTTTCACCTCTGCTGTCATCACTGAATCTCCCCCACACAATAACATTGACGTGATGGCTGAGCAGGTGACTAGCACAATTGTTTCTGCAGCAGAAAACTTGATCCCTCGCTCTTTAGGGTGCCCGAGGTGTAAGGCAGTGCCGTGGTAGTCACCGGAAGTTGCTGAAGCACTTAAGAAGCATCGATGAGCTCTACAGCGGCATAAGAAGCACCCTTCCCTGGAGCACCTCATAGCCTTTAAATGACTCTGTGCCCATGTTTGCTACCTTATCAAACAAGGGAAGGAGGAGTGTTGGGAGAGATAAGTCTCCACCATTAGGTGCCACATGCCACCTTCTCAAGTCTGGGCAAAGATCAAATGTCTTTTCGGGTACCAGACCCCAACAGCTGTCCCCAGTGTTACCATAAATGGCGAGTTATGTACCAACGCAAACGCAATTGCCGAGCACTTTGCTCTAGCCTCAGCGTCGGAGAATTACCCCTCAGCCTTTCGCACACTCACAGTGGCTGGAAGGGAATGTCCTCTCATTCACTACATGCTGCAGTGAATCCTATAATGTCCCGTTTACAGAGTGGGAGCTCCTCAGTGCCCTTGCACTTTTGCCCCGACACAGCTCCTGGACCTGATCACATCCACAGCCATATGATTAAACATCTCTTATCTGACGACAAGCGACATCTTATCATCATCTTAAACCGGATATGGTGCGATGGTGTCTTTCCATCACAGTCGCGAGAGAACACCATCATTGCAGTGCTCAAACCTAGTAAAAACCTGCTTGATGTGGATAGCTATCGGCCCACCAGCCTCACTAACGTTCTTTGTAAGTTACTGGAACGTATGGTATATCAGTGGTTGGGTTGGGTCCTGGAGTCACGTGGCTTCCTGTCCCCTATGTCAGGGCAGCTTCCGCCAGGGTCGCTCTACCACTGACAACCATGTGTCCCTCAAGTCCGCCATCTGAACAGCCTTTTACAAATGCCAACACCTGGTTGCCACCTTCTTGATTAATGACAAGCGTATGACACCACCTGGTGACATCAATATCCTTGCCCCATTATACGAGAGGGGTCTCAGAGGCCCACTCCCGATTTTTATCCAGAATTTCCTGTCGCCCTGTACTTTCCGTGGCTCCCACAGTTCCATTCATATCCAGGAGAACGGAGTCCCACAGGGCTCTGTATTGAGTGCCTCTCTATTTTTAGTGGCCATTAACGGTTTAGCAGCAGCTGTTGGACCCTCCATCTCACCTTCTCTGTATGCAGACGACTACTGCATTTCGTACTGCTGCTCCAGTACTGTTGTTGCTAAGTGGCACCTCCAGGGAGCCATCAACAAGGTGCAGTCATGGGCTTTAGCCCATGGCTTCCAGTTTTCAGCCGCAAAGTCGTGTGTCATGCACTTCTGTAGGCGTCGTACCGTTCATCCGGAACCCGCACTTTACCTTAATGACGGTCCACTCACAGTTGTGGAGACTTATCAATTCCTAGGACTGGGCTTCAGTGCTCGAATGACTTGGCTCCCTCATCTTTGTCAGCTTAAGCAGAAGTGCTGTCAGCACCTCAATGCCCTCCGTTGCCTGAGCAACACCAATGGGGGTGCAGATCGCTGCACGCTGCTGCAGCTCTACAGAGCCCTTGTCCAATCCTGAATTGACTATGGGAGTGTGGTTTATGGTTTGGCAGCACTTTCAGCATTGCATTTACTCGACCCTCTGCACCACTGTGGGGTTCGATTAGCGACAGGAGCTTTTAGGACGAGTCTGGTGACCAACATACTGGTGGAGGCTGGTGTCCTTCCGCTGCAGATCAGACGTGTGCAACTGCTCGCCAGTTACGCGGCACACACTCATAGTTCCCCAGAGCATCCGAATTACCGTCTCCTTTCCCACCCACAGCAATCCATCTCCCGCATCGACAGCCCAGATTGGGGCTAACGATTGCAGTTCGCGTGCGGTCCCTTCTCTCCGAACTGGAGTCCTTCCCTTTACCACCTCTACTTGCGGTCCGTTCACATACGCCTCCATGGTGTACGCCTTGGCCGCAGTTTCGTCTGGCTCTTTTGCATGACTCTAAGGACTCCGTTAACCCCACTGCTATCCGCTGTCACTTCCTCTAGATTCTTGACGTGTTCTGGGTCTCTGAAGTGGTTTACACCCATGGCTCAATGGCTGATGGTCACATATGTTAATGGAGGGCATTTTGAGCAGCACTCCTTGCCAGTTGGCTGCAGTGTTTTCACTGCAGAGCTGGCGGCCATATCTCATGCTCTTGAGTACATCCACTCGTGCCCTGGCGAGTCATTTCTCTTGTGTACTGCCTCATTGGCCAGCCTACAAGCTATCGACCAGTGCTACCCTCGCCATCCTCTGGTTGTGTTCATTCAGGAGTCAATCTATGCCCTGGAATAGTCCCACTGTTCCATGGTGTTTGTGTGGACCCCAGGACACATCGGAATCCCCGGCAACGAACTTGCTGACAGGCTGGCCAAACAGGCGACGCGGAAACTGCTTCCAGAGATAGGCATCTCCGAAGCTGACTTGCGTTTGTCTTACACGGCAGGGTTTTCCGGCTTTGGGAGACGGAATGGCATAACAGCACACACAACAAACTGCGTGTCATTAAGGAGACTATGAATGTGGGGAAGTCTTCCACGCAGGCCTCTCTCAGGGAATCAGTTGTCCTTTGCCAGTTCTGCATTGGCCATACATGGCTAACGCATGGTTACCTACTCCGTTGTGAGGACCCACCTCTGTGTCGCTGTGGCTCCCAAATAAGTTGTCCACCACTTGCTGGACTGCCCACTTTTAGCCACTCTGTGGCAGACTTTTAGCTTGCCCGCCACCCTGCCTTCGGTGTTGGGCAACAATGCCTCCACAGCAGCTTTAGTTTTACGTTTTATCTATGAGAGTGGGTTTGATACTTCTATGTAGGTTTTAGCACATGTACTTTGTCCCTCTGTATCCTCCAACCTAGTGCTTTTAGGGTGGAGGTTTTAATTCGTTGCAGAGCGGCTGGCTTTCCCTTTTAATTCTCGTGGTTAGCCAGCTACTGTTATCTGCTTTCATGTTTTACTCTCTTCTGTTTCTAGTGTCTCTGTTGTTTTCTTGTCCTCTTTTATTCCTTTAAGTGTTCGTTGCCTTCCCTTCGTTCTTGTGGCTTTTCCTTTCTTTCCCTTTTGTGTTATATGTTTCGTCCGTTTTATTCCCTCACTTGTGGCATTATTTATTAGGAACAAGGGACTGATGACCTCATAGTTTTGTCCCTTCTCCCGCCTTTAAACCAACCAACCGCCTATTTCAGTGCTGGTCACAGTGCCTTTTCTGACATTGATCTTCCCCTTTCTTCTCCCTCCCTCCCTCCTCCTGTCATTACACTGGTCACCACACGACGACCTTTGCAGTAGTGACCATTTCTCATTGATTCTCTCTCTACCTTCTCACTCCCCGATAGACAGGTTACCTCGTTGGTCTTTCCAACATGTTGATTGGCCTCAATATACTGCACAGGTCGTTTTTTCTTCCTCCTTGTCAGGTTGTATTGATGAAATCCTACGTGACGTGTCTGATGCGATTGTTCACGCTGCTAGCCTTGCCATCCCACACTCATCTGGACCATTTCACCGAAGGCAAGTCCAATCGTGGAGTACGGCCATAGCCATTGCCATCCGTGATCGCCGTCGAGCTTTGCATCACCTTACGAGGCACCCATCTGCTGTCAATCTTTGCACCAAAACGGAGCAAATGGGTGTGTTGAAAAAGTTGGCCCCACCCCCACCCCCTTCGGTTCTACTGTCCCTCCGTCACTGGTATGGGCTACACTTCGCTCTCTCCATGGTTGCCATTGGCAGTCTACCCTCCCGAATGACCTTTGCATGGACCCGTTGATTCTCGCGGAACATCTTCGACCCATTTTGCATCAGCATCAACCTCCTATCTGACTGCTTTCGTTCACCAGAAACAGAGGGCTAAAGCTTCCGCCTTATGTTTTACCCCCTTGTCAATCAGAATCTTACAACAGACATTTTACTGAATGGGAACTTCTTTCCGCACTTTCATCTCCTCATGATACGGCCCCTGGCCCAGACTCCATTCATTGCTTCAACATCTCAGTGCTCCACAACATCATCTTCTCTGAGTGCTTAACTGTATTTGGCTTCAGGGTGACTTCCCTTCTCAATGGAGGGATAGCATCGTGGTTCCCATCCTTAAGCCTGGTAAGAACCCCCTGTTTGTCAAAAGTTACCGACCAATTAGTCTGACAAACATTGTTTGCAAATTACTTGAATGGCTGGTAGCCCGTTGGCTCAATTGGATCCTCGAATCTCGGGATCTGTTGTCCTCTTGTGGCTTCAGAGAGGGACGATCTCCGATCGATCATGTACTTCGCTTGGAATGCGCAGTTCGGCAGGCTTTTTCAGTGTTGACATTAGGTTGCAGTATTTTTCGACCTTCACAAAGTGTATGACACTGCTTGGTGCCATCATATCTTGCTTGTACTTCATGAGTGACGTCTTCGGGGCCCACTCAAGATTTTTATTCACCAGTTCCTGTTCCATCGGTATTTCAGGGGTCTGGTTGGTACTGTTCGTAGTTCTCCATGGACCCAGGAGAATGGCATCCCACAGTGTTCCGTATCGGATGTACTTCTTTTCCTCATTGCTATAGATGGACTTGGGGCCTCCATCGGTCCTTTGGTCACCCCTGCTCTGTATGTGAATGATTTCTGCATTTGGGTTATTTCCTCTTTGATGGCATCTGCAGAGCGGCAGCTACAGGCTACAAGGAGCCATACAGTGTGCCTTTGCGTGGACCATCTCACACAGGTTTCAATTCTCTCCTTCAAAATCGCAGGTGGTCGACTTCTGTGACTGACTGTACTACAGTCCAGCCCAATCCAGAGCTCTACCTCAATGCACAATGATTACCTGTGGTCCCACAGTTTTGTTTCCAAGGTCTTCTTTTCGACAACAAGCTCATTTGGCTGCCTCATATTAGACTTCTGAAGATAGGATGTTTCCGTAAACTCAGTGTCCTTCGCTTACTTGCCCACATCTCTTGGGGTGTGGATCGTTCCGCTCTTCTCCGCCTTTATCGGGCTTTAGTGCTGTCTCACTTGACTATGGTTGTCAAGTTTATGATTCGACTGCTCCTTCCACGCTGCGCCTCCTGGATCCGGTCCACCATCTTGGTATCCGTTTGGCCACCGGTGCCTTCCCTACTAGCACTGTTGATAGTCTCCTTGTTGAATCTGGGATCCCCCCCCTTTTCTGTTGGGCGGTCTGAGCTTCTGGTTTCTTCTACAGTCACTGTTCGTTTCTCTCCCACTTATCCTTCCTATTCTATACTATTCCCAGACCAAGGACGTCAACCACCTGATTCCCGCCCTTGGGTGGGTTTGCCGGTTGGGCTCTGCCTTGCATCTCTTCTCCGTGTTTTTCAGCTTCCTTGTGTGTCCTGTCTCCCACGTTTCCTCCCCAACACCTCCCCTTGGTTAGTTCCTCGGCCCCGGATTCAGATGGATCTCCGCCGAGGTCTGAAAGATTCTGTTCCCCCAATGGTGTTGCGTTGTTTTTTCCGCTGAATTTTATGAGAGTTTCGGGATCCTGTGGTTTTTTTACACCGATGGCTTTAAATCTGCTGATCGTGTGGGATATGCCTTCACATCCTCTGTTGGCATGGAAAATCATCTGCCAACTGCATGTGGGGTGTTTACTGCGGAATTGATGGCCATTTTCCATGCCCTTACCTTTATTAAACAGTCCCAACTCACCCGCGTTTTGTTATGTACGGACTCAATGAGTGGCCTTCAGGCTATTGATTGGTGTTTTTCCTGCCACCCCTTGGTCCCAGCCATCCATCACCCTCTCGCTGATCTTCACCATGCTGCTTGTTCAGTTGATTTCCTCCGGGTCCCTGGCCAATGGGTATCCCAAGTAATGAACCTGCTGATCGTTTGGCTGGGGCAGCAGTCACTTAACCCCCTTCTCTGTAACGCCTCCTGCAGCAGATTTATGGCTTCATATCAAATCCCACTTCGCACAATCATGGCCCCATATCAAATCCCACTTTGCACAATCATGGCCCGACTGTCGGGAGGCTACCTTTCTGTCTAATAACTTCGTGCGATTAAGATGACACCTGTCCCATGGCGTTTTTCCTTCTGCCTCTCCCGAAAGGACTCAACCACACTGTGTCGTCTCTGCATCGGCCATACCAGGCTGACCCATGGTTTTGTGTAATGAGCCATCCCCACTTTGTAGTTGTGGAGCCTTCCAGTCAGTAGCCCACATTTTTGTGGAATGCCCCCCTCCTTTTGGCTCTGCATACTAAGTACAGACTTCCCCGCACTTTACCTTTAATGTTGGCTGACGATTCCCAGATGGTTGAACTGGTTCTTAGTTTCCTCTGTGAAAGTGGTTTTTATTTTCAGTTCTAAGGTTTTTAATCTCCCTCTGGAGTAGGGGCAGTGTGGCGAGGGTTGGGGTGTCTCCCACAGTAAACTGTGTTTGGAGATTCTTGACTCCCCTCCGTGACCGAGATCCTCTTTTCTTCCCCTTTTACTCAGTTTTTATCATTCTGTTTTAGGATTGGTTCGTCTCCATTTCCCATACACACTTTTACTTTCTAGCGGTTGCACCTTTTAAGTCGCAGGTGGTCTTGCCTCTGTTGCTTCAGAGGTGGGATATTTCCTGCCTCTAGCATAGCGTTGGGTTCGCTCTCTTGCTGACTTACCTCATTTTGTTTTTACCATTGACAACATGACTGCCCTTTTACATTTTGTAGCCCTTTCCCTTTTATCGTTCTGACAGTTCTGAGATATCACACTATCGGAATGGACCCCCTTTGAAACAAGGGACTGATGGGTTCCTTCAACCCCAATCAACCAACCAACCAACCATCATCGCCTCCCTTTGAAACAAGGGACTGATGGGTTCCTTCAACCCCAATCAACCAACCAAACAACCAACCAACCAACCAACCAACCAACCAACCAACCATCATCGCCTCACTGTTTCTATCAGATCTGTCATTTTCATTGCTATTATCAACATTTCTCTTTCAACTTCTGTAACACTACAAGCACCAATGGTGTCTTCAATACATATCTGAAGCAGGCCATTAAACCTGATCTGACATCCTTCGAGTGGTGTGTGCCCGCAATTTTTGACCTGGTCAACAGGGTGGAACCACTAGGGTCCATTCAATGAAATATGAATGTGATCAGAAGCAGCAGAGAATTTTCACTCTTTTAAGCCCTCCTGTTTCGCACCCTCATGTGGCATGATCACAGGAAGTAAGAAAGGAAAATAACATGACAAGAGCAAAGTGTCACCTCACTTTGGCAACACCCTCGGTGCCACTTGCACACTGTTGATGGTGGCTATCTCATAAAAGTATAGAGAAATACATTCACCGATGATTGTGTGTTTGCCAGTGGGATAGGCAACACTACGGATCTAATCTCAGTTGAGTCTCATTCAGTTATAGCATTACTGCTTGCTGACTGCATGCGAAATGAAACTCGAGGGCTCTTTAAATTATTGCCTATCCCACCGGTGCGTAGTCATCGGTGAATGCTTACCTCGGTACTGGGACATTTTTAAAGTGCTCAGTAAAGGTGCACAGGGCTTATTGGCAAACTTACGATCTTACGGGACCCTTCACTGTTTTATTCATGCATGTGTCGAGGTCGTATTCACCTGTGAAGTTACATGAGGGTTGAAAAAGCTTAAACATGCTCCACTGCTTTGAATGTTCAAACATCGTCAAGTGGTTTCGAATGGTCCTTTGTAGTTTCACCCTGTATACCAGAACAAAGGGGGTTGCAGCCCCGTAAGGTCTTTAGAGAAGGGTTGAATTGTCTGGGAGTGTGTCAGAAAAGTCTAAGGCTATGAAGAATATTGCTCTGTTGCACACTGCACTGCAGACTGTTGTTTTCAGTTGCGAAATATATATGAATGAACACTGCAAAGGAGGGGGTGCTTTTATTGAAGTCTCAGTGTAACATGTCACTGTGGACATGTGTTGCATAGAACTGCAGTGAAATTTGGTGCCAATGTGGCATCATTAACCCACCTGACACCTCACATTTGCTTCTGAGCTCTACTTTTATTTTGCTTATGTCAACACCTTGCTGTTTAAAGTGTCATCAAGCCTGAGGATGACCTTACAGGGCACCATACCTTTGCCGTATTGTGGAAAGAGGTTCTAGGCATTTTTGAGCCAAATTTTGAATTTCTATCTAGCAGTGGGAGAAAATGATGGGGGTTTAATATATAGTGATTCCGTTTGTACAATTTGTGTGTGTGTGTGTGTGTGGGGGGGGGGGAGGGGGCGGGGGGGAGTTCTGTAATGACTCAGGAAGTGTCATATCAACTGATATCTTCTTTTAGCCAGTTTGCTCTGTAAATTTCTTTTTTAGCCAATTCAATACAGAATCTCGTCATTTATTATTCAATCAACACCTCAAACCTTAAGCATTCTTCCATAGCATCACACTCGAAAAGCTCTTCTCTTATTGGCTGAAATGCTTATTGTCCTCATTTTAGTTCCATATGAGGCTATGTTCAAGATATGGCTTCAGAAAATAGTTCCTAATACTGAAGTTTAAATTATGCCTCTTTCTCAGAAATGCTTTTCTTGCTATTGCCAGTATGAACTTAACATACTCCCCACTTCGGCTGTCATGAGTTATTTTGCTGCCGAAATAGTGAAACTTATTCTGTACTTTCATTGTCTCATTTCCTAATTTATGAGGGTGGTTTCAAAAGTTGTCGGAATCACCACAAGAGGTCAGCGCTAGCCCAACAAGTTGTTCCTGTGATATTCACTGGTCTGCAAGGAGACTACATTGAAAAAGAAAGTTTCAGTGATGTAAGTTCTTTTTTCTATTCAATTCAGAGAACTTTTTCAAATCACCCTCTTAATTCCATCAGGATCATCTAATGTAATTCAGTTACATTACATTACTCTGTTGTTGATGTTCATCTTGTAACTCTTTTCAAGATGATATCTAGTCTGTTGAACTGATCTTTAAGTCCTTTGTCGTTTCTGACCCAAGATTACCATAGCAGAATATTGTCAAATGATATTTCACAAAAACCCAAAGAAATTCTGGTCATGTGTAAGGGCATCAGTCTCTAGCGAATGAGGCAGGAACTAAAATTGAGGGTGGTTGTTGTTGTTGTTGTTGTTGTCTTCAGTCCAGAGACTGGTTTGATGCAGCTCTCCATGCTACTCTATCCTGTGCAAGCTTCTTCATCTCCCAGTACCTACTGCAGCCTACATCTTTCTGAATCTGCTTAGTATATTCATCTCTTGGTCTCCCTCTTCGGTTTTTACCCTCCACGCTGCCCTCCAATACTAAATTGGTGATCCCTCGATGTCTCAGAACATGTCCTACCAACCGATCCCTTCTTCTAGTCAAGTTGTGCCACAAGCTCCTCTTCTCCCCAATTCTATTCAATACCTCCTCATTAGTTATGCGATCTGATCACCTAATCTTCAACATTCTTCTGCAGCACCACATTTCAAAAGCTTCTATTCTCTTCTTGTCTAAAATATTTATCGTCCATGTTTCACTTCCATACATGGCTACACTCCATACGAATACTTTCAGAAATGACTTCCTGACACTTAAATCTATATTCGATGTTAACAAATTTCTCTTCTTCAGAAACGCTTTCCCCGCCATTGCCAGTCTACATTTTATATCCTCTCTACTTCGACTATCATCAGTTATTTTGCTCCCCAAGTAGCAAAACTCCTTTACTACTTTAAGTGTCTCATTTCCTAATCTAATTCCCTCAGCATCACCCAACTTAATTCGACTACATTCCATTATCCTCGTTTTGCTTTTGTTGATGTTCATCTTGTACCCTCCTTTCAAGACACTGTGCATTCCGTTCAACTGCTCTTCCAAGTCCTTTGCTGTCTCTGACAGAATTACAATGTCATCGGCGAACCTCAAAGTTGTTATTTCTTTTCCATAGATTTTAATACCTACTCCGAACTTTTCTTTTGTTTCTTTACTGCTTGCTCAATATACTGATTGAACAGCATCGGGGAGAGGCTACAAACCTGTCTCACTCCCTTCCCAACCACTGCTTCCCTTTCATGTCCCTCGACTCTTATAACTGCCATCTGGTTTCTGTACAAATTGTAAATAGCCTTTCGCTCCCTGTATTTGACCCCTGCCACCTTCAGAATTTGAAAGAGAGTATTCCAGTCAACATTGTCAAAAGCTTTCTCTAAGTCTACAAATGCTAGAAACTTAGGTTTGCCTTTCCTTAATCTTTCTTCTAAGGTAAGTCGTAGGGTCAGTATTGCCTCACGTGTTCAAACATTTCTACGGAATCCAAGCTGATCTTCCCCGAGGTCGGCTTCAACCAGTTTTTCCATTCGTCTGTAAAGAATTCGCATTAGTATTTTGCAGCTGTGACTTATTAAACTGATAGAATTGAGGGTAGCAAAGCAAAAGCTGAAACACTTAACTCGGTTTTCAAATGCTGCTTTACAAAGGAAAACCCATAGCTGCCCCAGTATGTTCCTCATACCACTGAAAAGATGAGTGAAGGAAGTGTTAGTGTCAGCGGTGTTGAGAAACAGCTGAAATCACTAAAATTTAACAAAGCTCCTGTGCCCAATGGAATCTATTTTAGATGGTTCGAACAAAAAACAGTGCCAAGTTCTTGGAAAAAGCACAGGTCACACCTGTCTAAAAGAAGGCTAGTAGAAGTGATCCACAATATTAACATCCAATATCCTTGAAATTTGTTGTAGAATCTTAAAACATATTCTGAGTGCAGGCATAATGAAGTATCTTTAACAGAATGACGTCAGTGCCAACCAGCACGGATTCCAAAAACATCAATCCATATGAAACCCAACTTGCACTTTTCTCACATGATGTACTGAAAGGTTTGGATCAAGACAGACAGGTAGATGTAGAATTTCTTGATTTCTGAACAGCATTGACTCGTTACCACACCTATATTTATTGTCAAAAGTGCCATCATACAGTGTATCAAGCTAAATTTGCAACTGGATTGAGGACTTCTTGTTAGGGAGGACACAGCATGTTATCTTGGATAGCATGTCACCATCAAATGTAGAAGTAACTTCGGGTGTGCCCTGAGGAAGTGTGTTGGGACTCTTTCTGTTCCTGTTATACATTAATGACCTTGCAGACAATATTAATAGTAAACTCAGGCTTTTTGTAATTGATGCAGTTATCTATTATGAAGTACATCTGAAAGAAGTTGCATAAATATTCAGTCACATCTTGATAAATGTCAAAGTGGTGCGAAGTTTGACATTTTACTTTAAATGTTCATGTATGTAAAATTGTGCAATTAACAAAACGAAAAAACAGTGACCTACGACTACAATACCAATAAATCACTATTGGAATTGGCCAACTCTTACGAGGAGACGAGTTACTGGCAGAAGTAAAGCTGTGAGGACGGGGTGGGAGTCGTGCTTGGGTAGCTCAGATGGTAGAGCACTTGCCCGCGACAGACAAAGGTCTCGAGTTTGAGTTTCGGTCCGGCACACAGTTTTAATTTGCCAGGAAGTTTCCTTGTAGGTTCATAAAATGGAATGATCACATAGGCTCAGTCATAAGTAAAGCAGTAGGTAGACTTGCTTTCTTGGTAAATTACTGGGGAAGTGCAATCGATCCACGAAGGATATTGCTTACAGATCACACGTGCCACCCATCCTAGAATATTGCTAAAGTGTGTGGAACCATGCCATATAGGACTAATAGGGCAGTACAAATGGGGATACTGAGGGAACTGACTGGGAAGAATCTTGAAGATAGATGTAAATTATCCTGAGAATGTCTGTCAACAAAATTTCAAGAACCAGCTGTAAATGATTCTAGGAATATGCTACAACCCCCTATGTATCACTCATGGAGGGATCATGAGGATAGGATGAGAATAAATCCTGTGCACACAGAGGCATTCAAACACGCATGCTTCCTGTGCTCCATATGTGAATGGAACATTAAGAAACCCTAAAAACTGGTACAATGGGAACCTTATGGTAGTTTGCAGAGTGTAGATGTAGAATTTGCTGCATCATTGGCAAACTTGAAAGATCATTTTTCTTCTTCCTGAACTTAATTCCATTCTTAAATTTCTCCATGGTTTCTGTCACAGCTTGCTCAATGTATGTATTGAATACCATCAGGGATAGGCTGCTACCATGTCTCAGAACTTCAACCACTGCTTCCCTTTCATGTCCTCCAACACTTACAACTGCAGTCTGCTTTCCGTACGAATTGTAAGTAACCTTTCAACCCCTGTATTTTATCCCTGCTGCCTTTAAAATTTCAAAGAATGTGGTCCAGTCATTGTCAAAAGCTTTCCCAAGGTATACATGAGCTACCAATGTAAGTTTGTCTTTCTTCACTCTGTCTTCTAGGATATGTCATAGGGAAGGCAGTAGTAATCCCGAGTTGGGCTTCTATCAGTTTCTCCATTCTTCTGTAAATAATTTGTCAGTATTTTGCACCCATGACTTACTAAATTGTTGCTTCAGTGGTATTCACACTGGTGAGCATCTGCTATGTTTGGAACTGTAATTATTACAGTCTTCTTGAAGTCTGAACCGTGGAATAGTTCTGTCATGGCTGGCTTTCTCCAAGGAACTCAGCAACTCAGAGGGAATCCCTTCTACTCCAGAGGCCTTGTTTTGGCTTAGGTCTGCCTTTACTATGTTGAATTCTTTGTGCAGTATTACACTCTCGTCCCATCTTCCTCTTCACTTTCTCTAACATTGTCCTCTGTACATACTTTTTTCAGCTCCCCTTCCTTGCTTAGTACTGGCTTGCCTTCTGAGCTTTTGATATTCATATGTTACTTCTCTTTTCTCCAGAGGCTTCTTCCATTTTCCATAGGAAATGCTTCTATAGCCTTGCATTTGTCCTCTAGCCATTCCAGCTTAGCCATTTTGCACTTACTGTCAGTCTTGTTTTTGAGATTGTATTTCTTTCAGCTACTTGATGTACTGCACTCTTATATTCGCTCCATTTGTCTGTTCAGTAACTCCTGTTATGCAAGGATGTATACAGGGTGAGTCACCTAACATTACCGCTGGATATATTTCGTAAACCACATCAAATACTGGCGAATCGATTCCACAGACCGAACGTGAGGAGAGGGGTTAGTGTAATTGGTTAATACAAACCATAAAAAAATGCACGGAAGTATGTTTTTTAACACAAACCTACGTTTTTTTAAATGGAACCCCGTTAGTTTTGTTAGCACATCTGAACATATAAACAAATACGTAATCAGTGCCGTTCGTTGCATTGCAAAATGTTAATTACATTCGGAGATATTGTAACCTAAAGTTGACGCTTGAGTACCACCCTCCGCTGTTCGATTGTGTGTATCGGAGAGCACTAAATTACGTAGGGGTCCAAAGGGAACAGTGATGGACCTTAGGTACAGAAGAGACTGGAACAGCACATTACGTCCACATGCTAACACCTTTTTATTGGTCTTTTTCACTGACGCACATGTACATTACCATGAGGGGTGAGGTACACGTACACACGTGGTTTCCGTTTTCAATTATGGAGTGGAATAGTGTGTGTCCCGACATGCCAGCCAATAGATGTTCAATATGGTGGCCATCATTTGCTGCACACAATTGCAATCTCTGGCGTAATGAATGTCATACACGCCGCAGTACATCTGGTGTAATGTCGCCGCAGGCTGCCACAATACGTTGTTTCATATCCTCTGGGGTTGTAGGCACATCACGGTACACATTCTCCTTTAATGTACCCGACAGAAAGAAGTCCAGAGGTGTAAGATAAGGAGAACGGGCTGGCTAATTTATGCGTTCTCAAAGTCCTATGAAACACCCGTCGAACATCCTGTCAAGGGTCAGCCTAGTGTTAATTGCGGAATGTGCAGGTGCACCATCATGCTGCTACCACATACATCAACGCGTTTCCAGTGGGACATTTTCGAGCAACGTTGGCAGATCATTCTGTAGAAACGCGATCTATGTTGCAGCTGTTTGGGCCCCTGCAATGAAGTGAGGGCCAATGAGGTGGTCGCCAATGATTCCGCACCATACATTTACAGTCCACGCTCGCTGTCGCTCTACCTGTCTGAACCAGGGAGGATTGTCCACGGACCAGTAATGCATGTTCCGTAGATTCACTGCCCCGTGGTTTGTGAAACCCGCTTCATTGGTAAACAGGTAGAACTGCAACGCATTCTCTGTTACTTGATGTACTGCACTCTTATATTCGCTCCATTTGTCTGTTCAGTAACTCCTGTTATGCAAGGATGTATACAGGGTGAGTCACCTAACATTACCGCTGGATATATTTCGTAAACCACATCAAATACTGGCGAATCGATTCCACAGACCGAACGTGAGGAGAGGGGTTAGTGTAATTGGTTAATACAAACCATAAAAAAATGCACGGAAGTATGTTTTTTAACACAAACCTACGTTTTTTTAAATGGAACCCCGTTAGTTTTGTTAGCACATCTGAACATATAAACAAATACGTAATCAGTGCCGTTCGTTGCATTGCAAAATGTTAATTACATTCGGAGATATTGTAACCTAAAGTTGACGCTTGAGTACCACCCTCCGCTGTTCGATTGTGTGTATCGGAGAGCACTAAATTACGTAGGGGTCCAAAGGGAACAGTGATGGACCTTAGGTACAGAAGAGACTGGAACAGCACATTACGTCCACATGCTAACACCTTTTTATTGGTCTTTTTCACTGACGCACATGTACATTACCATGAGGGGTGAGGTACACGTACACACGTGGTTTCCGTTTTCAATTATGGAGTGGAATAGTGTGTGTCCCGACATGCCAGCCAATAGATGTTCAATATGGTGGCCATCATTTGCTGCACACAATTGCAATCTCTGGCGTAATGAATGTCATACACGCCGCAGTACATCTGGTGTAATGTCGCCGCAGGCTGCCACAATACGTTGTTTCATATCCTCTGGGGTTGTAGGCACATCACGGTACACATTCTCCTTTAATGTACCCGACAGAAAGAAGTCCAGAGGTGTAAGATAAGGAGAACGGGCTGGCTAATTTATGCGTTCTCAAAGTCCTATGAAACACCCGTCGAACATCCTGTCAAGGGTCAGCCTAGTGTTAATTGCGGAATGTGCAGGTGCACCATCATGCTGCTACCACATACATCAACGCGTTTCCAGTGGGACATTTTCGAGCAACGTTGGCAGATCATTCTGTAGAAACGCGATCTATGTTGCAGCTGTTTGGGCCCCTGCAATGAAGTGAGGGCCAATGAGGTGGTCGCCAATGATTCCGCACCATACATTTACAGTCCACGCTCGCTGTCGCTCTACCTGTCTGAACCAGGGAGGATTGTCCACGGACCAGTAATGCATGTTCCGTAGATTCACTGCCCCGTGGTTTGTGAAACCCGCTTCATTGGTAAACAGGTAGAACTGCAACGCATTCTCTGTTAATGCTCATTGACAGAATTGCATTCGATGATTAAAGTCATCACCATGTAATTGCTGATGTAGCGACACATGAAACGGGTGAAAGCAGTGACGATGCAGTATGTGCATGACACTACTTTGACTCAGTCCACCGGCTCTCGCAATGTCCCGTGTACTGATGTGTGGGTTCATGGCAACAGCAGCTAACACACCAACTGCACCCGCTTCTCCTGTGACGGGCCTGTTACGGACCCGTTTGCACGCTACGACCATACCTGCTGCATACAGTTGGCGGTAGATGTTTTGCAATGTGCGGCACGTTGGATGCTCTCTGTCCGGGTACCGTTCTGCATACACCCTGCAGGCTTCAGCTGCATTTCGTCGACACTCGTCATAGATGAGTATCATCTCCGCCTTTTCAGAGTTCGAATACACCATGGTCACAGTTCCTACAACACTACACTATCACAGACGTTTGGTATCACGGTGTACTACAGTTGGTCTGCGTGTGGAGACAATGCAGAAGCACAATAGCAGCAAGCGCTACATGCGGACACTGCGACAGCTAGACCAAACCACAACAGTGCACTACAGCCACACTCGTAAACACGGTCGTCATCGTAAACATGTCCCTGCAGATGCTGCTCGCCGACCGTGGCCCGTGTTCGTTACAACACGCAACTGAATGTTGGAGGTTTGAAGCGTCAACTTTAGGTTACAATATCTCCGGATGTAATTAACATTTTACAATGTAACAAACGGCACTGATTATGTATTTGTTTATATGTTCAGATGTGCTAACAAAACTAACATGGTTCCATTTTAAAAAAATGTAGGTTTGTGGTAAAAAACATTTCCGTGCATTTTTGTATGGTTTGTATTAAACAGTTACACTAGCCCCTCTCCTCACGTTCGGTCTGTGGAATCGGTTCATCAGTATTTGATGTGGTTTACGAAATATATCCAGTGGTAACGTTAGGTGACTCACCCTGTATATATGGAGTGTTTGATGTGGAATGGATGGCAGCTATCAAAGTGAAGGTACTGTTGTTTGTTTGTGGGTTTGATGTGGACAGAGGTGTAGATGTGAGCTTCAACAAGATGGTCAACATCCAGGAAGGTGGCTTGGGTTTTGGAGAAGGACCAGGTGAAATTCAGATTCGAAAAGGCATTGAGGTTATGGAGGAAATTAAGGAGTGTTTCTTCACCATGAGTCCAGACCACAAAGATGCTCCCTTCCCTACAGCCTAGGTGTTCGTGGCAAACGTATCTGCTCCAGTGACGAATCCCTCAACAATTACACCAATAACCTGACCACAGAAGCATCTCCCTTGTCACCCAGTATTATCTTGGCCTCGAATACAACAACAAATTACTCCACCACGGATATGACCTTCTCAAGTCAAGCCCTGAAATGAGATCATCCCTTGACAATATTCTCCCCACACCATCCAGAGTTGCCTTTTGTTGCCCCCCTAACCTCCGTAACATCCTTGTCAAATGCTACAATATTCCCACCTTCTCTACCCCACTGCAAAACCTGCCCCATGCCTCCCCCACCTACTCCAGCCCCGCTACTGGTAAAACATACACAATTCAAGGCAGGGCCACATGTGAAACAACACGTCATTTATCAACTCGCATGCCTGCACTGCACAGCCTTTTACATCAGTATGACGACAACTAAACTGACTGAGCTCATGAACGGGCACAGACAAACTGTCCGCCTAGGAGATGTCCAATATCCAGTAGCAGAGCATGCCCTCCAGCATAATTCTAGGTACCTAGGAAACTGCTACACCTTACATGCCATTTGGCTTCTCCCACCCAACGCCAGTCCCTCGGAACTGCGGAGATGGGAACTTGCACTCCAACACATCCTTTCATCCCGCCATCCCCCTGGACTGAACCTACATTAACCAACCTCACTCCCATTTACTCTTCAGTCTTTTCCATTGTCCCTCTCCTCTTTAGCCATTCACGCATCTTTTCATCCTACATAGTTGTGTTTATACTATATACCTCTTTACTTCTGTATGCATCCTCTTTAGTTTGAAGCTGGCACAGTACTTACAGTAGAATATCTTTGGCTTCCCTCTGACAATCATGCCTCCATCCTTGCTACCCTCCCTGTTTACCTTTCCCTGTTGCTTCATAACCTGGGTTGTGAGTAACTGAATCCGCTTTCCCTTCTTCCCTTTTTTCCCCTCTCCCCTCCCTGACGAAGGAAAAAAGTTACGAAAGCTAGGAATGTAAATTTTCTATTCTGTTTTGTGTATCTGTCGGCTGTACTGAGCTGAGGTAAGTACTGGCCAGCTCTCTCTCTCTCTCTCTCTCTCTCTCTCTCTCTCTCTCTCTCTCTCTCTCTCTTATATATATATGTAATTTTCACCTAACAATAACACAACCTTCTTTTTACAGAGAGGTTCCTTGAGAAATATTGATTATCATGTTCAGATTTACTGTTTCACTGAAATAAAATGGCTCAAGATCTGCCTAAAACAACTCGACACAATCATTTGTAACCTTTCTGTAGTTTGTATGGTGCTGATATGCAAGTAATACATCAAAAGCTAGGGAAAGTTGCTGAGCAAGTGTCCTTTGTTGCAATGTAAGGCCTAACCTCTTCATAATAGTCACATATTAGTTCATACTTGCTTTGAGTTCTGTGACCTAGGCAGTTGGAAAAGTCCTCTTTATCTCCTGCGGCTTCATTGGGGTGATTCCTCAAATAATCAGGAAGACTTCATTGTGTTTGCCTTGCACATACTGAACAGCCTGCTGCTGCAATTCACAAAATGCTTCCTGATTTAGCCCCATTGAAGTTGGCATGTAGAACTAGTGATTTGTAATTTATTCTTCATTGGATGCTATCCACTAACATTTTTCCTGGGTGGCATCAAATTTTCTTTGTGTTGCACAGTTGTTTGTGGCATTTGCATTACGAATAACCACTAACTCAAAAATAGATTAGTATTTTTTTGTATGATCAAGTTGTGAACTGCAGGCGTATAGATCCACATTTCTCAACAGTGACGGCTGTGGTTTTTCATAACCTTATCAATCACTACAATTTATTGTTGCTAATCGGTGCCTGTGCTGAAGTTTGCAACATGTTTTCATTGCAGATGTGTTGCTAGCACTGTTCTCAACAATGTTTCTTGTTAAGATCTCTGCCCACACTGCCAGCAAACCTTTCTCGTGGCATATTCACATCATCTATACCTTCATTTCTCGTAGTGTATTCACATGGTCTGCTACGCTATGTCTAGTGCCAAGGAACCTATATCGATAAGTGGCATTGTACTATTTGCACCAAAAAGTTCAAGCAAACATAGAGGAAGGTCTAGTTGTGATTGTTGGACAGTATCATTACTTAAGAAAGTGGTGCAAATAAGCTGCAACAGTGGCTGAATATGGGAGACTGTGCAGCAGTCCATTTCCTTGTTGGGAAATGCAGCTCCAGTGGTATGCATATCCTCCCAAGGTAGAGTTTTAACAAGCTTCTGGAGTTGTGCCTGCATAAAACATATTGTGCAGAGCATAATTCTCGGCATCATTCATTTGGAGAATGAATATGTTCCTCGATGCTCTCAGCTGGCACACAGACCTGATTTTTCTCCCAGCTGAAATCAGCCAAGTGCTCAACAAAAAAATGAGCATCATGCCCACGTAAATTATGGAGGAAAACAGGTTTTTGGCTTGGTAGCTGGTACTTCAAATTGCCATGTATTGTGAGATGCCATGTAACTGCCCTGTAAGGTGACAGTGGTCTCTACGAGGAGTTTCAGCATGTCTAACAGCAGCCCACAGATATGACAGTCAAATGTGTTACTGTAGAAATCTTCATTTTCTTTTGAAGTGGTCATGAGAACGTTTTGGTTGTAAAGCCTATCAACCTCTGATGAAAGTTTTTTGAGCTCAGTGAGCAGCCAAACCACAGGATTATCATTGACATAAGATTCCTAGTGGTTGAGACTCAAATCATAGTACAATACAGTTTGGTACGCTGCCACATATGGTATGTTTTTCTCTGTAAAGGCGGTATCTGAGGTCGTCGAGTCACCTTCACAGTGGGTCAGAAGTGAAGAGGCATTCAAAGTGGGCATACACTACAAATGGGCATTGCTCCTGGTGGTGAGCATTCATAAACTTTATGGTTTTTTTTTTCCGCAATAGGCATAACAATATGTATTGCGTCCTTGGGAGTACAGTCTCCTAGATGCACCGCTAATAAAGTGCGTGCAGAAAAGGCGTTGAGTCACCTTAAGCAAATATGCTTTATACACTTGTGGTTACTCAGTTGAGAGAACAGAAGTCAGGACATTCTTTGATCCAAACATAATGATAATTATCACATTCAGAGAACAGCAGCATGTTCCATGCATCTTACACTCACCGGCAAATTTTGAGAAATGGAGGGGGCTGACAACCATACGCTTGTGAGATCCCCTGCTATACCTGCAGGACAGGACAGATAGTTTAATTTGTGGAAAGGGGCCAAAATGAGTGGCTGTCAGTTTCACTCGAACATACCACTTTATTGATGTGACAAACATTACAAGAGTAAAGGTAACATTAAAAACAGAGCAACCCAAACATTAATTTTAGAACTTAATTCCCAGCTAAATGCACCATTAAATCTCACGCCTCGAGGGCAAAACAACTTTAATTTAAAATCGGCTAGAAGCCATATATAAACAACAAGAACAAATAAGAAAAGGCAGCACATCAAATGGCACTCAGAATTTTCCAAGGAATTCAAACACTAACGCTCACTTAGGTGGGACAGGCAGTCGGCCCAACAATTCTCAATCCGACAACTCAACCAACAGACAGTCAGCGGACCAAACAACAGGATAACTTCTGCTCCACCCAACCAGCACACAACAGGGACTTCCATTGAACAACACAGAAGGTATTGGCACCCACAACGTATGACACATTCGGCTGTCAAACTACATGCCGTGCTAGACAGTCACAACAGGACGAGGAAAATACACTGCCTCAATTTACGTAAACGACCAGGGCAGGTAACTGGAATGTTAAAGAAGATTCCACTTGTGCACTTCAATTCCAAAATAATAAAGTTTAGTTAAACTCCACAGGAGGGTGGCTAGAATTTCACCAACTTGAAAACACACGCTGTTGCTCGCAGGAATGTCCCAACAGCCCACAACGAAATTCAAACGACACATTGTGAACAGTTGGGGCTGGCTGGTAGATTAAGTAAAGACTCAACTTTAGTGTCCGGGATTTGTGAGCCACGGACCTCGTAGCAGTGGGAACAGCCCCTCATACTCCAACCACGCGTCCTTCCCACCAGCGGCCCTGGCAAGACACGCGCCACAGAGACTTCCTTACTGCTCCGACCAACTGCCCACACATGGCACAGCTTGAAACTATAAGGACGAGGCCAAAGATAGTACAAGGGTGCAAATATCGATACAGGGTGCTGCTGCCACTCACGGAGAGAGAGGATAACAGCATAATCACAATAACTGTGGGAGACTAATCACAGAATAGCTACCAAGGTTTAATGCAAAGCATAACATGAGTCAACCATGGCTCAGCTTGTTCTGTTCATCTGTCTTGCTTTTCTTCACCAGGCCACAAACCTGAACCTATGTTCCAGTATTCTGTGCCTCAAATTTAGGTATGTCCTGGATCTTGAAAGGAACTTGATACCATCAAAGTTACATCACCCACGAATATTATCACCTACATGGTATGTACTGGAATGCCCAAGGTGATCTCCATAATTGTAATTTCTCTCGACCATGCAAAACGGGCCTGATCCTTCCTGTTTTAGACATTAATGCATACTCTCTTATTAGCTATATCCTTACGGAGCTTGAGGCAGCCAGAGCCTCCATTTACCAGATCATATATTTGTGTTTCGATGTCCAGATGTAGTATACAGCTGAGTACTTTAGCTGCCCTCTCACTTTGGTCTCGGAAAACCAGGCCAGTATAGCCCTCAATGCGGATTCACAACACCACCTGGAAATTGACGTGCTCTACATTTTCACACCATTTTCTCCCAAAAAATAATGAAGACATGTCTCTCCAATGCCATAGATACATTAGGTGTGTTGCAACAAGTTCGATGCACAGCACCACACTGCATTTAATGGCAGGATACCATGGGTCATGGACTGTTTTGAGAAGATCTGTTTCCATGAGAGGAAGACACGCCATGAGAAACCAGATAGTCCTGCTGGACTCTTGATCCTTGTGAATGGGATTTGCTCCTCAAAGGCATGTGCTACACTAATACTAACTGCAATGTGGTTTCACTGACCTGATGTCCTTCACTAAAAAGGACAGGAGAGGGTACTATAGTTGGCCACAGGATCATCCGTTACTCCTACTACTACTACTACTACTACTACTACAGGGTGAGGAGGTCCATCTTTTGATGATGGAGTTAGTGAGGTGCACAGGGTTATGTACTGAGGCACACATACCTTTCATTGCTGGTGATGATTCTGATGCGGTTGAGGAGGAGGATGAGGTGTCACTAGTGCATCAGGCCAGTGGGAACAGGCTGGCTGTGGCGACAGCTCCAGGCGCCGCTGCTGCTGCTGCTGCAGGCCTGACCCGCTAGCCTGAGGGGTGGTAGCTCATTGCTCAATCAACACACACAGTGCTTGGGGCGGCTGTGGCAGCCACAGTGGTGGCTGCAGCCTTTCTCACTAAAAGTAATGGAGTTTTTGCCAATATTGCATGCCTCACTGGATGGCAAGGTGCGCTTAGCTGCCACCGTACCCACATTACAGTGTGCTGCGGCTGCATAGGTGTAGCCACTGTAAAAGAGAGAGAATAGTGAAAAAAAATTATGTACAATGTTCCAGCATTGCTATGTAAGTAGGCTGAGTAGTTACCTTTCATGCACTGGGTCCATGTCAGAATCTACCTCTACTACAGTCAGGTATCTCTACCATCCCTTCAGCAAAGTCATCCTCTAAATGGGCAAGGTCACACTGCTTTGCAGCTCTTCTAGAGCCAGTTCCCTGATCCATTCAGATATCTCATCCTCGTCAGAATCTACATCCACATCTACATCCTTACTCCGCAAGCCACCTGAGGGCGGCGGAGGTTACCTTGAGTACCTCTATTGGTTCTCCCTTCTATTCCAGTCTCGTATTGTTTGTGGAAAGAAAATTAGTCGGTATGCCTGTGTGTGGGCTCTAATATCTCTGATTTTATCCTCATGGTCTCTTCGTGACATACACGTAGGAGGGAGCAGTATACTGCTTGACTTCTCGGTGAAGGTATGTTCTCAGAACTTCAGCAAAAGCCCTTACCGAGCTACTGAGCGTCTCTCTTGCAAAGTCTTCCACTGGAGTTTATCATCTCCATAATGCTTTCGCGATTACTAAATGATCCCGTAACGAAGCACGCTGCTCTCCATTGGATCTTCTCTATCTCTTGTATCAACCCTATCTGGTACAGATCCCACACTGCTGAGCAGTATTCGAGCAGTGGGCGAACAAGTGTACTGTAACCTACGTCCTTTGTTTTCGGATTGCATTTCCTTAGGATTCTTCCAATGAATCTGTCTAGCATCTGCTTTACCGACGATAAATTTTACATGATCATTCCATTTTAAATCACACCTAATGCTTACTCCCCGATAATTTATGGAATTAACTGCTTCCAGTTGCTGACTGCTATATTGTAGCTAAATGATAAAGGATCTTTCTTTCTATGTATTCACAGCACATTACACGTGTCTACTTTTAGATTCAATTGCCATTCCCTGCATGATGCGTCAATTCGTTGCAGATCGTCCTGCATTTCAGTACAATTTTCCATTGTTACAACCTCTCGATATACTACAGCATCATCCGCAAAAAGCCTCAATGAACTTCCGATGTTATCCACAAGGTCGTTTATGTATATTGTGAACAGCAACAGTCCTACGACACTCCCCTGCGGCACACCTGAAATCACTCTTACTTCAGAAGACTTCCCTCCATTGAGAATGACATCCTGCATTGTGTTATCTAGGAACTCTTCAATCCAATCACACAGTTGGTCTGATAGTCCATATGTTCTCACTTTGTTCATTAAACGACTGTGGGGAATTGTATCTAATGCCTTGCGGAAGTCAAGAAACACGGCATCTACCTTGGAACCCGTGTCTATGGCCCTCTTGAGTCTTCTGGACGAATAGCGCGAGCTGGGTTTCTTATGATCGTCTTTCTCGAAACCCATGCTGATTCCTACAGAGTAGATTTATAGTCTACAGAAAAATCATTATACTCAAACATAATGTGTGTTCCAAAATTCTACAACTGATCGACGTTACAGATATAGGTCTATAGTTCTGCACATCTGTTTGACATCCCTTCTTGAAAATGGGGGGAAACCTTTGGAACTCTACGCTCTTCTAGAGACCTGTGGTACACCACTGCAAGATGGGATGCAAGTTCCTTCGTGTACTCTGTGTAAAGTTGAACTGGTATCCCATCAGGTCCAGCGGCCTTTCCTCTTTTGAGGGATTTTAATTGTTTTTCTATCCCTCTGTCATCTGTTTCGAGATCTACCATTTTGTCATGTGTGCGATAGCCTAGAGAAGCAATTACAGTGCAGTCTTCCTCTGTGAAACAGCTTTGGAAAAAGACATTTAGTATTTTGGCCTGTAGTCTGTCATCCTCTGTTTCAGTACCATTTTGGTCACACAGTGTCTGGACATTTTGTTCTGATCCACCTACCACTTTGACATAAGACCAAACTTTCTTAGGATTTTCTGCCAAGTCAGTACATAGAACTTTACTTTCGAATTTGTTGAACACCTCCCGTATAGCCCACCTCACACTACATTTCACTCCGTGTGATTTTTGTTTGTCTGCAAGGCTTTGGCTATGTTTGTTTGCTGTGAAGGTCCCTTTGCTTCCGTAGCAGTTTTCTAACTCGGTTGTTGTACCACGGTGGCTCTTTTCCATCTCTTACAATCTTGCTTGGCACACACTCATCTAATGCATATTGTATGATGGTTTTGAACTTTGTCCACTGATCCTCAACTCTACCTGTACTTGAGATAAAACTTTTGTACTCTGAAATCTGCTTTTTGTCACTTTTGCTAAACAGAAAAGTCTTCCTACCTTTTTAATATTTCTATTTACGGCTGAAATCACCAATGCTGTAACTGCTTAATGAGCACTGATTTCCTGTTCTGCATTAACTGTTTCAAATAGTTCGGGTCTGTCTGTCACCATAAGGTCTAATGTTATTGCCACGAGTTGGTTCTCTGTTTAACTGCTCAAGGTAGTTTTCAGATAATGCACTTAAAAAATTTTCACTGGATTCTTCGTCCCTGCCACCCGTTATAAATGTTTGAGTCTCCCAGTCTATATCTGGTAAATTAAAATCACTGCCCAAAACTATAACATGGTTGGGAAATCTGCTTGAAATATTTTCCAAATTTTCTTTCATATGTTCTGCCGCAACAGCTGCTGAGCCAGGGGACCTATAGAGACATCCAGTTACCCATGTTTGAGCCTGCTTTAACTGTGACCTTCACCAAAATTATTTCACATTTCGGATCTCCGTCAATTTCCTTCGATACTATTGCACTTTTTATTAATTTATCTTATGATGATTCCTGGTCCTGAGGATGAAAGGCATGGTCGACAGGTAATATGATTTACCCATATCTCTGTTGTTCTAAACACACCTCCCCCTTGACTGCCCATCCTGTCTCTGCGGTATGCATTCCAATCTGATTCAGAATTTCATTACTGTTCATATCTGGTTTCAGCCAACTTTCCGTCCTTAGTACTATGTGAGCCTTGTGACCGTTTATTAATGAGAGCAGTTCTGGGGTCTTTCTATAGACGCTCATGCAGTTTACTATTACCACATTAATATTGTCATTCCCTGTTGCATTTTGCCTACTGCTTCCTTGTCGTGTCTCAGGAAGCATCTTGATGGGCCTAGGGAGGGAATTCTGTAACCAAAAAACCCCACATGTGCACTCCACACGTACTCCGCTACCCTTGTAGCTGCTTCCTGCATGCCTGACTTATTCAGGGGGACCCTACATTTTGAGACATTTGCACCCCAGATCTCCGCAGAATCGTCTGAGCCTCTGGTTTAAGCCTTCCACTCGTCTCCAAACCAGAGGGCCGCGATCGGTTGTGGGAATGACACTACAAATATTTAGCTCGATACGGTGCCTATGATCCATCACATCACCACCACCAAAGATATATACCCCTCTGCGGATCTGGGGGGGAGGGGGGGTGGGGTAGAATAGGCCCGAAGAATTCCTGCCTGTTGCAAGAGGTGACTAAAAAGACTCACGTTTCGGCCTTAATGTAGTGGTCCCCTGTAGGGTTTGACTTGTCACTTTCAAAATTCTACTGAAGTACGAGCTGTATGGGGAAGGACGCCTTACACGGAGCGTGAGTTATTCATAGTGCCCTTAGATTCGATCTCCTGAATCTCTTGTCGTGGCTTTGCATCTCCACCTGCAATTCAGCTATTTGGGTGAGGACACGTTCCAGGGTATGTCATCGTCTTCAGTTGCCTCCTGTCCTCTTTTGCCCCTATGACAATAATGGATTTCTCTGTGCCCAGTATCCAGCACGGTAGCCGGTCCATTGTGGTAGGTTCGTCATGGACCCATGTGGTGGTAGCCCCCTGACAACACGGGGATTGCACTGCTGATGCCTGAGCTGTAAACTCCCCACACATGCAAAGGAATAGATGCTTGTCTTCCTGGGGTATCAGGACTCCCGGCAGCGGCCATCATGCCAGTTGGCCTTCCCTGTGGCTGGGTGGTGCCCTGGGGGAAAGCCCTAATCGGAATGGGTGGCATCAGAGTGGATGACACGCAATGAATCAGATTGTCATCTCTTGCTGGTGACCATACGGCACCAGCAGTCAGTAAGGAGGGCAAGATCGAATACAGTGCCGACAAGAATGACCCTAATTGTTTCTTTCCCTCGCTACACCATGGGAGGAACATAGGGCTACAGAATGGAGAGAGCCACATTCACCTCAGTTTTTAGTGTTTGCAGAACTGATGGGGACTCCTTTCTACCTATGAAGCCTCAATTTTTCATTGAGCACCTTGAGGATAAGTTTGGAGAAGTGACAGTGCTGTCCAAGATGCGAAACGGTGCAGTCTTGATTCAGACAGCATCCCCAGCCCAATCCTGAGCGTTATTGCCTGCGACAGGCAGGTGATATTACTGTTTCCGTCACTCCCCATAAAAGCCTCAACATGGTCCAAGGGATCATATTCCATCGCGATCTCCTCTTGCTGTCTGATGACGAACTCCACGCCAATTTAGAACAGCAGGGTGTTCATATTATCCGGCGCATTTACAGGGGACCAAAAGAAAACAGGGTTGCTACCAGTGCCTTCATCTTGGCCTTTGAGCGTGATTTATTGCCTGAAAAGGTCAAGGTGGTAGATTACCGCTGTGACATTGAGCCATACATGCCTCCCCTTATGCGGGGCTTTAAGTGCTGGAAGTTTGAGCATGTCTTCCCGCTACATTTCGTAAATTTGGAAGATTACACCCCATTAGATTGATGTCAACATATGCTGCAGCTGTCACCATCGCCATCCCAAGTGCCAGTTGTTCCTCACTCTGTGCCATGAACAGTGGGCCCTCTGGGCCACCAGAATACATCCGCCACCTTGATGGTAGGGGGGCAAATCCTCATCTGTTGCTCCCAAAGCACCTGCTTCAGGAGCAAGCCCCCCACCCCCAAGCACAGGGGACATCGGTCCCCTCTCCCTGCCAGAGAAGCAACAGCCTCCTCTCATGCGGAAGGGGTCCTTTGGGGCCCTCTCTCCCAAGGTCTCCACTAATGGCATGGCAGACACTTGCCTGTGGCCGAAGAAGCCAAAAGCTGCTGGACGAAGAGCTTCGCAGTCTTCCTCCATGCCTGAAGCTGCTTCGGAGAAATCTTCCTAACAAGCCCCTAAAGAGAAGCAAGAGAGCAAGCAAACTAAGTAGTAGTGTGCTAACAAACAGGACCCTCTGGTGGCCCCAACACCACCACTCCCTATCAGTTCCGTATCTGAGGATGCGTTGGAGATCTTAGTGTCCTCTGCGGACCTGGATCTCACTGATGCCTCATCCATCTTAGAAACGGCTACAAATACTCAGTCGGTGGCAGCAGGTGACCCTGAGGCATAACCTACCTCCCACGCTTCATGCCTTCCCAGCCTCACGATAATGTCGCCCTCCAGTGGAATTGCGGCATCTTTTTTTTTTTTTTTTCCCCGCTACAGCCCCCTGTTGACAGTGGCCCACATTCTGGTGCACTGTCCCACTTTGACTGCCCTACGACGAAATCTTCGGTTACCGGACTCGTTGCTGATAATTTTATCTGAGAACACCTCATCGGCTGATTCAGTTTTATATTTTATTCGTGAGAGTGGGTTTTATCATTTGATCTAAGTTTTAGTGCATGTCCTTTGTCACTCGATGTCATCCATTCTAGTGCTTTTAGGATGGACGTTTTAATGGGTTGTAGAGTGGCTGGCTTCTCCTTTCTATTCTCATGGTCAGCCAGCCATGGTAATCCGTTTTGTCGTCTTAATCCCTTCTACCAGTTTCTTGCGTTTCTGTGATTTTCTTCTCCCCTTTTGTCCATTTAAGTGTTTGTTGCCCTTCCATCATTCTTGTGGTGTTGGAGACTGCTGCTGCAGTTGGTGAATAGTTTCCAGCTGTCTTTCTAGGAGGTCAAAAGCCTCTAGAATTTTTGTCATAATAATACAAAATACAATACAAATAGCTACTACCACATAGGTATTTTTTCATCTATGCTTAGGTGACTGTTGGTGCTGTATATTCGCCACTGGAGGCTGTTCCTCAGTGTGTGGCAGGTGTATTTTTTCAGCCTCCAGCTGAAGCTACGTTTTCACCAAGTGAGCTAGAACAAGAACAAGCATGAAATAAGAAATAAACCAACGACACAAAAACAAATTACACTACTACTACTACTACTACTACTACTACGACGACGACGACTACTACCAGAAAATTTTTTAATACTCACATGGTAGTTACAGTCGTGGGCTGGACCTCAACAGGGAGTGTTTGCTATGTCCAGCCTCGCATTGCTTAAACAGATTTTAATAATGCCTGAAGCAGTTCTTGTCAACGACAAGGAGTATATGTGCGCCATATAGAAGGGTGAGGTAATTCTAGTATGACAGGATGTCCTTAGTGCAACTGCCCTGCAGTTGCCAGTGCCCAGTGCTTCAAGCCCAGCACATGGCTGCTTCCAGCCGGTGCGATTCTGGTTCACAGAGTGCGTCTGAGAAAGTTTTTCAGATATGTTTAGTGTGATTACGTGATTCATGTCGCTATCAGAATAAAAAAAAAAAGTACCATAGTAGCTTAACATTGTCTAAATTGTTTAAACACAATCGTCACTTTCGAGATGTTAAGATTTCAGAAGTAAATGTACAATATTCTTAAACAAATTGGTCAAACAATGCCTTGTGCACGATATATTACCATACTGTCATGAAGTCCTTGGCGTCTAGCAGCTAGATGAAGATTGAGCGAATTTCCCGCCATTTTTAATCTTGGCTGTCATCTTGGCTTATGTCATGGGAGGTCAAGAGCGCCTTTTGGTAGTGGTGTTGTGAAGTAGGTCAGATGGCCTCTGGACCTCAAGATGAACACACTGGATGGAGCTACTGAATAGTGCTCAATCAGTGACAACTCAAAATGTTTAAACAAACAATATACTGTACTGCATACAAAATAGACTTACATCCATCCTATCTGGCAGCCCAGCACAGACTCTTTTCCGTACTAATTTCTGGATGGGAGAGGGGAGGGGAAGGGAGTTAGGTTAGTGGAGGTAGCCCAGTTGACCTATTTTCCCGGCAAAATTTGAATTTCCCGCCATTACATCAGTGGCTGTCATCTTGAATAAATTGACAATAATGCAAGGTGGAGTGATGCCCCTTTTGCACCACTACTGAAGATGTGGTGGCACATTCATCTCGGCACTCATTTAATGGTCTCCCAAGTTGTCTGTTGCTCACGTTACTCTTTCTTTTATTGTGGCAATCTCTCTATATGTGGCCCTGTACCCAGCAGTTGTAGCAAATTATTTCTCCTTACAGTGACCAGGCTTGTTAAATGTGTAACATTCAGGATTTGTGTTGAATAAGTGGTGTTCTTCTCACATGTCATTTGGCCACCATTAGTAGTAGGACAAAGAGAGCACAGCCACATTCTGCATTGTTGCCAAATTTATTCATAATGGCAGCCATGATGTGGCAATGTCGTGGTGGTGGAAAGTTCAAGTTTTGATGGGAAAATAGGTCAGTTGAAGTACCTCCTCTAACCTAAGTCATCCAACCACCACATCTACCTTGGAATTGGTGGGATATGGTCAGTCTCCATCCAGCTGTTGCAGAGGAAGGAGTGTACTTCAGTGGGAAGCTGAAACAATTTATTTTGGGATGGATTTCATGTAGTTTATTTATTATGCTGATACAAAACACTAGCCCTGATTGCAATACATAGCCTACAATGTGCAAACTACATTTAAATTAGCAAAATAATGCAGTACACCGATGTACAGACACATTCACTATGTGTAGGAATAATGCATGTATAATTCTCAGCAAACATGCTCACAACACTTAGACGGAATAATGCAGTGCACAAACACTCATTGCATGTAAAAACATTTTCAAACTATCCTTAAGAAATTCAACTGTGACTTACCAGCTATCTTCCCTACAGAGGTCCAAGGTTGAATGATGACCAGCTGTGACAGGCGCACTCTCTTGGGCAGTGCACTGACACGGGTCCAACCTGTCCCACAAGCGAGATTTCTGGGCATGCCCACCTGGAGAAGGGTGGTAACGTGTTTGCGGGGCCACCATGTCAGGTGCGCTGATGCATCACCTTCATATCTGCGGGTCCAGTGCAGATTAGCATAACTAGTAGGAGACGCGGTCTTCTAATTGCAATACATGCCAGCCTGTCCCACAGGCGGGACGTATCTGGCTGGTGTCCATGACATGGACGACGACTCATTGAGAGCTTCTATATGTGATACCTCTATGTCAAGGCCTAATTGCCGAGCAAGATGTTATCCTAGCAACCCACCTTCACAGGTGTGGCTACAAGGTTGTCAGTGTTATACTGATGTCTCGTGTGTATGTAAATGAAAGTCTAGTCTCCCTCTGGACATTCTATAGGAATCTTTTGCACTGCTTATGGAAACTTTTAATGAAAATCTCCCAGGATAACATCGAATGCATTCTTCCTGATGCTCCTAATGAGGCACCCCATCCATTGTGTGTCACCCTTCCCAGAAAACATGATGTCCTGTTTTCAACAAACTTCTCAGAAATGGTAAACATTCACTCTTGTTCTCACCACTAAAAGCCTTCATTGTGTCTGTACATGCTTGCAAAAACACTGTTAATCATAAAAGCATTCCTGTTGTTTGGAAAGAGAGATGATAGCCACATCAAGCCCTTCCAGGAAATAGTGATGTTCCATAAAGGCTTCTCATTGGCTGTCCATTCAAATGGAGCTCTCTCATTGGTCGCCTAAGTCTGTATAAACCCGTTGCCCCCCCCCCCCCCCCTCCCCCGTCCATAGTCCTCAGTCCACTGCTGTCAGCCTTGTTGTTTGTACTCTCATCTGTGTGTGTCTTCTCAGGAGTAGTCCACTGTTTTGTGCCATCTATGCATTGGTTATACCAGGCTCACCCATTGTTTCCTCCTATGTAATGACCCACCCACACAATGTGGTTGTGGAGCCAAACAGTATCCCACATATTGGTGGAATGTCCCCTTCTTTCCACCCTTTGTGTTAAGTGTCGTCTTCCCAATTCTTTAAATTTAATGTTAGATGATTGATGGATGGTTAAACTGATCCTCAGTTACCTCTGTGAAAGTATTTTTTATTTCCAGGTATAAGATTCTACTATAGTCTTCGAGCATCGGCAGGTTGGTTGTGGTTGGGCCCTCTTTCCCAGTCTTCTCAGTCGGCGACTCCATGACTGTTCCTTTCTTCCAGTTTTTAGATTTGGTCTCACCTTTTATGCGTTTTACTATGGGTGTTTAATGTTTATTATTCTATAATTTGACTCCCCTGACTGGATCCATCTACTTTTAGTGGACCCTTTTTCTTGTAATTAACTTCAGAATTGCGGGACTGATGACCTCGCCGTTTGGTCCCATAACCCCTCTCAATCAGTCTGTGTTGGGTACATTTTTGTCACCAAGATGAGGAGAGCTAGCAGCAACAATTCAGAGTACAGCGGCAAGATAAGTAGAGTTCTGGAGACAGTATTACCAACTTCATAAATAATAGGTACTTTGAGTGTGTATTTCATGTGTATGTTAAATTCACCTTATTAATTCCATTTCCGTTTCTTGTTATAGTACAACTTCAGGATTTTATCTTGGATTTTGAGGAGAGACGGGAGGGGACTGGACCATGGCACTGTAAGTCCGGCCTCCTGTGGTGGGCTTGCAGCCAGGATTGCCTTGTGAGTATAATTTTCATTGAAATTTGTAAATTTGTTCCTGTATAGTAGCGGTTCAAACATTTTCTTGTTTCATACTTATTTCTTCTTCCCCCCCCCCCCCCCTCTCTCTCTCTCTCTCTCTCTCTCTCTCTCTCTCTCTCTCTCTCTCAAGAACTATCCACTGCACAAGCAGCAACACTAGGAGTAGTATAGGAAGTTTTATTTTCTCTCACAAATTGATTTATATGTCTTGTCTGTTGTAGGTGAGACAGACCAATAGCCAGATGACGGTTCTGATGAGGATAGTGACATTCGTGAATGGGTCAGGCAAAGGGTCACTGAAATAGAGGCGGAAAGGCATCTCGATCTGGCTCTGTTTAATGGTGGTGGTGATCACTTATTTGAGGGTGTGGGGGAGTTGCCCAGTGAAATGTTCATGCCTTGGAGCCAGAGCAAAAAAGGTAATTACTCACTCTGCTTATAACCTTGTGATCATCAGTATTCTCCCTTTCACTGGGCCGACAATGGCAAGAAATGTACTTAACTATAATTTTTTTTCATCTCTTCTTCTACAGTGGTCATGTCTCCACAGCCCTGACACAGTGTAGTACATGTGGTGGTGGTGGTGGTGGTGGTGGTGGTGGTGGTGGTGGCAGTGGCTAAACCTTCTTCTCCAAAGCAGTACCTGGTAAAATACATGTCTCCTATAAGGGCGCCGCTACACGTAGCACGGGAGGTCGCGATTGCCAGCCAATACCACCACTCTGGTGTCTGCGGACCGACCAACGATCTACCACCTCTCAAGTTATTGATCGAGTGTGCAACAGCAGCAAAAGCAACAGCATTGGGAACCATCGCCACAGCCTGGCTATTCTCATTGGTGTGACCGGGTAGCACCGCAGCATCCTCCTCTGTCATCCATATCAGCCTTGTCAGAATTGGTGTAAACACAAGGTATGTGTGGCTTGCGGCATTCAGATTTGCCTCTCCCCAGCACCATATCAGCGGGGTGAACACAGAACAGTATTAATTGTAATAGAGATGATCATGTGGATAGTGGCAGTTCCCTTTCCCCGTCCTTTCAGTGAAGGACATCAGGTCAGTGACACCATAATTGCAATTAGAATACGCGATAATGAGACACTTTCAAGGAGCGCGTCTTGTTCACAAGGATCAAGAACCTGGCAGGAGGGTATAGTTTTCTAAGAGCGTACCTTCCTGTCGTGGTAGAGGAGCTGCTCAAAGTAGTCAGTGAGAAGTTTTCTCGGCATTAAATGCAGTGCGTGCTTTGCAGCAAACAATCACATTCCAACAAAGTTGATGCTTGCATTGAAGAGACAACTCTTAATCATCTTTGGAGAGAAAGTGGCTTGATGCCACAGAGCACGTAAATCCATCTGGAGTGCTATACTGGCCTGGTTTTTCAAGATGGAAGTCGGACGGTCAGTTAAAGCACTCAGCCAGATACTACACCTGGACATCCCTACACATGTCTGTGATCCAGTAAATGGAGGATCTAGCTATATCAAGTTGACTAAAGATATAGCTAATAACCAGGCATGCATTAATATCGAAAATAAAAAGGACCAGGCTTATTTTGCAGGCTTCTTTCACGGACGCCAACACCTGGTTGCCGTCTGTTTTGATTTACAAAGAGCGTATGACACCACCTAGTGACATCATATCCTTGCCACATTATACGAGAGGGGTCTCAGAGGCCCACTCCGATTTTTATCCAGAACTTCCTGTCGCTTTGTACTTTCCATATCCAAGTTGGTGCCTCCCTTAGTCCCCCCCATATCCAGGAGAATGGGGTCCTTCGGGCCTCTGTATTGTGTGTATCTCTATTTTTAGTGGCCATTAATGGTCTAGCAGCAGCAGACTGGTGTTCCTGAGCGGTGCCTACAGGGAGCCATCCACAAGGCACAGTCATGGGCTCTTGCCCGCAGTTTCCAGTTCTCGGCTGCAAAGTCGTATGTTATGCACTTCTGTCGGCATCATACCGTTCTTCCAGAACCAGCACTTTACCGTAATGACGATCCACTCACTGTAGTGGAGACATATCGATTGTAGGACTTCTTTTTGATGCCCGATTGACTTGGCTTCCTCACCGTTAGCTGAAGTGGAAGCGCTGGCAGCACCTCAATTCCCTCCGCTGCCTGAGCAACACCAACTGGGGTGCAGATTGCTCTACGCTGCTGCAGATCTACAGAGACCTTGTTCAATCCTGCCTTGACTATGGGAGTCGCCTGGCGACAGGAGCTTTTAGGAAGAGTCCGGTGTCCAGCGTACTGGTGGAGGCCGGAGTTCCTCCATCGCAGGTAATGCATGCACAGTTGCTCTCCAGTTACATTGCACACTTTCGTAGTTCTCCTGTGCATCCGATTTACCATCTCCTTTTCCCGCCAATCACGGTTCTTCTCTCTCATCGGTGGCCCACGTCACGGCTTCCAATTGCAGTTCGTGTCCAGTCCCTTCTTTCGGAACTGGAGTCCTTGCCCTTACCACCTATACTTGAGGTCCATTCACGTACACAGGTCCATTCACATACACCTCAATGGTGTACACCTAGACCGCGGCTTCGCTTGGACATTTCACGTTTCCCTAAGGACTCTGTTAACCCTGCGGCTCTCCGCTGTCATTACCTCATGATTCTTCACATGTATGGAGACCACAAAAGGGTTTACGACAGCAGCTCAATGGTTGATGATCATGTCGGCTTTGCGTATGTCCATGGAGGACATATTGAACAGCATTCTTTGCCTGATGGCTGCAGTGTTTTCACTGCCGAGCTGGTGGCTATATCCCGTGCTCTTGAGTACATTCGCTCATTCCCTGGGGAGTCATCTCTTTTGTGTACTGACTCCTTGAGCAGCCTACAAGCTATCAATCAGTGCTACCCTTGTCATCCTTTGGTAGCGACTATCCAGGAGTCCATCTATGCCCTGGAACGGTCCAATTGTTCAGTGGTGTTTGTCTGAACCCCAGGTCATGTCGGAATCCCAGGCGACAAACTTGCCGACAAGCTGGCCAAACCGGTTATGCGTTAACCACTTATGGAGATTGGCTTCTCTGCAACTGACCTGAGTTCAGTACTATGCCGCAAGGTTTTACGGCTTTGGGAGACGGAATGGCATGACCTCAGTACACACAACAAACTGTATGACATTAAGGAGACTACAAATGTGTGGGAGACCTCCATATGGGCATCTCACAGGGACTCTGTGGTTCTCTGTCAGCTCCTTATTGGCCACGCTTGGGTGACACACGGCTACTTTCAGTGTTGTTGCGGCACTACGCCGACAGTGGCCCATATCTTGGTGAGCTGTCCTTTGGCTGCTCTGCGGCGGACTCTTAGTTACCGGACTGGTTGCCATTAATTTTAGCTGACAATTCCTCATTGGCTAATTTGGTTTCACCTTTTATATGTGACGGTGCGTTTTGTCATTCTATATAAGTTTTAGCGCATATCCTTTGTCCCTTTGTGTTCTGCACTCTAATGCTTTTAGGCTGGATGTTTTAATGTGTCACAGAGTGGCTGGCTTTTCCTTTTATTCTCTTGGTCGGCCAGCCACGGTCATCTGCTCTCTTGTTTTTACCCCTTCTACCTGTTTCCTTCTGCTCTCTGTGGTTTTCTTTTCCTGTTTTGTTCGTAGTAGTGTTGGTTGGCCTCGTGTCATTCTTCTGGTTCTTCCTTTCTCCTGTTATTGTGCTGTACATCTCCTTTCTTTTGTTCTTTCCCTTGTCTACTTATTTTTCTGGGAGCAAGGGATCAATGACCTCACAGTTTGGTCCCTTCCACCCGTCTTTGAAACCAAGCTACGAACCATGGTCACACCTGGCTCGAGAGAGAGATAACGTTCGTAGGGATCATCCTGAGCATCCCGGTACATATCATATAGGTGATGCTATTCGTGGGTGTTATATGACTTTGATGGTGTAAAGTTCCCCATCAAGATTCAGGACATACCTAAATTTTAGGTGCAGAATACCAGAATATTGGTTCATGTTTATGGCCTGGAGAAGAAAAGTATGTCAGATGAGCAAGGTATTGTCATCGACCCCCTTCATTTCTCAAAATTTGCCGACTCCTTTCCACCCAACTGAGTGAGCATAATGGTAAACAGCAAATTTGCTTAAGGTGCTTCAGTGCCTCTCCTTCAGACAGGTTATTAGTTGTGCATCTAGTAGATAGTACATTGCACTTCCAAGGACCCGGTATGTGTTGCTGTGTGTACTGAGGAAAGCAAATTCATAAGGTTTAAGAATGCTCACCACCAGGAGTGATTCCTGTTTACAGTGTATGCAGACTTCAAATGCCTGCTCGCTCCTGTGACCTGCTGTGAAGGTGACCTGGCAGCATCACATACCACCTTTACAGAAACACACATACCATATCCGGCAGCGAACCAAATTGTATTGTCCTATGATTAGAAAACTGCTACAAATCTTATGTCTGTGATAATCCTTCAGTGTGGCTGCTCACTGAGCTCAAAAAACTTTATGGGAGGTTAGTAAGCTTTACAGTGACACATTCCCTGACCAAATCGAAAGAGAATGAAGATTTGTATAATAACAAGGTTGATTATCGTATTTGTTTGCTGCCGTTCGAAAAGAGGAAACTCTTTGAAGCGGTCACTGTCGTCTTACAGGGAAGTTCCGTGACGCTGCTCACAGTACGTGCAATTTCAAGTACCAGCTACCAAGGCATTTTCTTCCACACTTTAAGCGGGTATGATGCTCACTTTCTAGTTGAGCACTTACCTGATGTCGGTTGGGAGAAAAATCTTGTCAGTGTCCTACCTGAGAGCGTCAAGAAATACATTTCATTCTCCAAATGAAGGGCAACATGAATTATGCTGCTCTTTCTTGATACACTGTTTTATGCAGGTGCCTCTACAGAAACTCATTGAAACTCTACCTCAGGGTTGCGTTTCGCGATGAGGAAAACTTTCAAAATTTTCTCATATGAGTATGTGGATAGTATTGCGAAACTCAACGAGGCCAGCTGACATAACTGCATTCTCATCTACATCTACATTTACATCTACACGATTACTCTGCAATTCACATTTAAGTGCTTGGCAGAGGGTTCATCGAACCACAATCGTACTATCTCTCTACCATTCCACTCCCGAACAGTGTGCGGAAAAAACACGTAAACCTTTCTGTTCGAGCTCTGATTTCTCTCATTTTATTTTGATGATCATTCCAACCTATGTAGGTTGGGCTCAACAAAATATTTTCGCATTTGGAAGAGAAAGTTGGTGACTGAAACTTCGTAAATAGATCTCACCGCAACAAAAAACGTCTTTGCTTTAATGACTTCCATCCCAACTCCGTATCATATCTGCCACACTCTCTCCCCTATTATGTGATAATGCAAAACAAGCTGCCCCTTTTTGCACCCTTTTGATGTCCTCTGTCAATCCCACCTGGTAAGGATCCCACACCGCGCAGCAATATTCTAACAGAGGACGAACGAGTGTAGTGCAAGCTCTCTCTTTAGTGGACTTGTTGCATCTTCTAAGTGTCCTGCCAATGAAATGCAACCTTTTGCTCGCCTTCCCCACAATATTAGCTATGTGGTCTTTCCAAGTGAAGTTGTTCGTAATTTTAACACTCAGGTACTTAGTTGAATTAACAGCCTTGAGAGTTGTACTATTTATCGAGTAATTGAATTCCAACGGATTTCTTTTGGAACTCGTGTGGATCACCTCACACTTTTCGTTATTTAGCGTCGACTGCCACCTGCCACACCATACAGCAATCCTTTGTAAGTCGCTTTGCAACTGATACTGGTCTTCGGATGACCTTACTAGACGGTAAATTTGAGCATCATCTGCGAACAACCTAAGAGAACTGCTCAGATTGTCATCCAGCAACCTTAAAGGCAATGCCATAATGGATGCAGAGTATGAGCGTGCTATGAATGTCTGATTGGAACTCGACATTCCCACTTTAAGCCAGTATGCACAGCTTTACATGGACACAGACATGCACTTACTTGCGGACGTTTTTGAGAAATTTTGGAGTCTATGTATTGCCACACATTCTCTGGATCCTGCCTTTTATTACATGGCACCTGGGTGGTCTTGAGATGCAATGCTTAAGAAAATGAAGTGCAGTATCGAATTATTGACTGATGCTGACATACTTCGTTTCTTTTAGCGAGGTATTTGTGGGGGACTTTGCCAATGTATCCATAGGCATGCAAATGCGAATAACCCACAGGTTCGACGCATCTCTTGATTCAAGTTACATAATGTACCTGGATGTAAATAACTTACATGGGCATGCCATGCGTCGATCACTGCTGATTGGTGAGTTTCAGTGGATACCCGAAGATGAATGCAAGGGATTAGGTGGAAAAATCCTGGGGAGTATGGCAGCTGATTCTGTGGTAGGATATGTGGTGGTGGTGGTGGTGGTGGTGGTAGAACCCACATACTGTATTAGTTCGCATGATACACATGTTTATTTGCCATTGTGTTCAGAGCAACTAAATCCGTAAGGAGGCTCCACGTTAAAACTGATTCGTTAAGCCAGGTGTTTTCTCAAGCCACGTATCACCAAACTGTATTTTGTCATCAGTGACATTTAGGTCAGTTGGACTCCGGGCCTCGTGGTGAACACACTGGATGGTGCAACTACCTATGCCACCTCAAAATTGTTTAAATAAAGAATGCATAAAAAATAAGACTTACGTCTGTCCTATCCAGCAGCCTAGCACAGACTGAGTCCTCCTCTCACCAACTTCCAGATGGGGCAGGAGAGGGGGTTAGATTGGTGGTGGTAGCCCAGTTGACATGTTTTCCCGCCAAAATCTGAACTTCCACCATGTCATTGTGACTTGGCCACATCTATGGCCGCCATCTTGAATAAATTTGGCAACAATTTAGTAGGTCATGTTCTCTTCCACAAAGCCAACAGCTGCTTCCTGAAAGGTCTTACATTGCGCTAGTCTGACTACTTTGCTTGCTTCCTTGCCAGGGATGAGTGTGTCCAGAACTCTCTGATCGGCTTCGAACAGCTGAATGCAGTTCTCATTCTAGTCTTCTACCAGCTTGTATGTTGGAGTGTTAACGTTTCGTATCCTGTCTGCAAACTGCTGAATAGATTCGTCCCATTGATTCACAGACTATGAAGTTGCTCTTTATAGAATCAGATAGAATTTTTGCATTTGAATCTCTGAACAACTGTCACTTTGAATTCATTGTGATCTGACTTCACGCAAGTGGGCTTCACACTAATGAAATCTCGTGCAGCTCCCAGAATTCTTAGTTTAGCAACTGGTAATTTATTTGAATCAGTCCAGGAACCTAACAAAGCATCTCCTTCAAGTTTAGGGGAGAACACTTTCACACTTTCCTAGGGTTTATGGCTAAACACGGGTACCGATGGTAATAATTGGAAATTCTTTATGTGGTCACCATGGCAAGAGCTATCATTTGACAAGTCATGTGAAAGGCTGTGCTCGGAATTTTATATGGACTTCGAATCTGTGATCAGAATTAAAGGAATAATTTTATTTCTCTCTCTTCCTTTATGGTAAGGACTGGTTTGGATGGACGCTGTGGCATTGCCACGTACTTGACAGAGTTACTGAGCCTTGTGCAACTTGCCAGAAAAAGCCCTTTGCTCTAGCGACTGGCAATGGGCAAAGTGTAGCGCACAAAATGCTTTCTCTGCATGCTTAGACACCATTTCGGAAGTGCCTTTGTTGATGGTTTTCCAGACTAACTTTCTGGCACTATGGATGACAAAGTCTGAAGTGGTGTTTTTACCATTTCTTTCATATGGTGAGCAATTTACCAAAGTCGATTTTTAAGATGTTTCATTGGTTTTATGATTACCCTAGTGTTCTTCAGTCTTAATATAATTAAAACATGTGTTGGTCCATGGTGATGGTTGAGTGGATTCTTTAAAATGGTAGTGCATGAAGCTCACGCTATGCGATGTGAAATTGAGAGTAACCGGTCGTTCAAGCAATGAGACTGTGAGAAAGAAATCTGTTCGTAGTAAAATTTACATACTCTACCTGATTGACAAAATGACTTTCTGTTAAATGTTGGCCATGAATGTTGCGAATCTTTGTTTTTCAATCTATTGCAGTACCAGAACGATAATTGTAACTACGAAAATGATCACTGAATAAAACTCTTCTGTCTTTATCTGTTAAATCTGTTGGAAATCACAAAGGAGCACTTTAATAAAATATTTTGCTCCCATTAAACCTCTGAACTAATACCGAGATTACTCTTGTAAATGCTGTGCGGGGCTCTGAATATTAACTACAGTGATAACAAAATTTGTGGCTTACCTGTGCGAAGTGTACCACTTGCCATAATCAGCGCGTGCCCCCCCCCCCCCCCCCCCCCCACACACACACACACACACACACACACACACACACACACACACACACACACACACCTCGCGATGTGCAATGCGAGTGTGCAGTCAAATAAAACCATAAATACAAATGAAAAATCGGGTATTAATCTCACCGACAAAGAAATAACTTAAACGACACTTCAACTAAGCTTTATTAAGTCATAACAACAATACAACTTTCCACACTTCTCACACATTAGCTAATTACTAATATAACAAACCACGTTATCTTTAAATGTTATTGTCCCCCACTCATACAATATTACAATCCTTCTGCTTAATATTTCACTGCTAATATTTACACTGGTCGATTTGTATCACTGTGCAATGGCTTCCGACAACGATTTGGAAGATTTCATGTTTTTATGTGCTGGTACACGTGCTCTTTTGGAAGATGATAGGAAGAAAAGGCGAAGGAAGCGTAGATGGTGGCAGAGAGAGTATCTTCGCAAACGCGCTACTCACGGAGCTCGTTCAGGAATTAACGCTAGAGGATGGTGCATATTTTAGAAATTATGTTAGGATGAGTATGGAGGATTTCCACGGTTTGTTATCTCTTGTGGCTCCTCTTGGGTCCAAAACCAACACAAACTTTCGGGAAGCGATTTCTCCAGAGGATCAGTTAACAGTAACACTCCGTTTTTTGGCCACTGGGGATTCCTTTTCGCCGTTAATGTATCTGCATAGAATATCAAAAAGTGCCATATGCAACATTATTCTTCGTGTTTGCGAGGCTATTGTGCAAGTTTTATCCCAAGAAGTGAGGGTATAAGTTTTATATATATTAGAGTATGTAATACATTATATAATTTTTTCATGCATCTGGCACGTATATCAATTTTTTGCTATTATTCCGGCAGCCTCGCATGATAATGTTGACAACAGATGCTAATGCCGACAATCGTGTGTGAGACGTTGGCATTAGCAATCGCATGACAATGCAAATGTTTTGTCATGAAATCTTCGTTTTACGAGGGCAATTACTTTTAACGAGCGGATGAGGGTACATACAAGTATTTGTCAACCAGGAACAGCAGCATAAATTTTCTACCGCGTCGTTGATGTTGCCAACATAACCACGTGAGGCTGCTGGAATAGGAACTAAAATTTTCATGGCACATACATTTTGCACCATAAATTTCTCAAATTTTGCTGAAATGGGTTAGCTTTTAGTTCTTTGGAACGACTGACATGCTTCACTCAGTAATGCAGTATCACAATTTCTGAGGACACTTTCTGTACAGTAAAGATATCCAACAACATTAATTTGTATTTAGTTTTATTAAGTACTACTTGACAGCAAATGACATGCATATTTCAACATTTATACATGTTTTTAAAGAATCCATAAATTATATTGCATTTGCGTCTATTAGTTCATCGTTTGCCTCCTGCAAACATCTGTATATTCCATTCTCAAGTCTTGCCATAATTCTAGTATGGCCATTATCATAAAGAAATATGAGCTTATTGGCGACAAAGTCACCCAAGTAGGTAAAACGGTCCCTTTTTCTGCCTGCTAAATTGTCGCCAACTTTTCTTAAGGTCTGTAAAAGACCTTCTCGGTTTTCATCCAGGTCTCTCCTGGCTCTCTTCAGTGCCATTTGATCTACCACTTCCGCTCGGACTTAGAGTGGTACAGGGTGACACGGTTGCAGATCCACTTTCATGTGGAGGCACAGAGATGACTGGAGTGGTTTTCACTTCCACAATGCGTTGTGGGGGTGTGGCAAATGTCACCTCCTCCTTTTCTGTTACATCGAAAGGGAAACTAATGCTTCCTTCTTCTCCTTCACCATCTCCTTCTGTGGCTGGGGCTTCCATGACCTTTAAAATACAAAACACATTTCTAAGGCAAAGTGAGCTATATGTTACACATACATTATAATCAAAGTATCTTAATGTATTGAGAATTTTTTGACTGTCCATGCATAAATTAAATTAAAAAAGTAACAATTTTCTTTCCAGCTTCCTGCTACTGAAGAGGAATTAGCAATTTCCTCCCACTCGTCGTACCTTTTCTGAGTGTTCTTATAGTCTCCTAGTTTCACATCCCATATACAGGGATGCCTGCGCACTGCCTCTATAAAGTGCAGTGTATTTTGTTTTGACCAAGAAGACATGGCAAATTTTAAAGTATTACACGCGGGCACAACACACGACACAATACACAAATACCTACACAACCAACGACAGTCGGCACCTCCAAAACTCAAACAGCCGCCAAAGAGCCTGGTACTACGCATGCGCTAATTGTCAAAATAAGCGGCAGGCGACAAGACGACAGGAAATGATAGTACTGCACATGCGCGAGTTCTTCAAATGTTGCTCATACATGTCATGTATATGGCCAAAAAGCGATATACAAAATGTATACGTGACATGTGTGAGCTCGAGGGTCCACATAAAAGTTCCATGAATTTTTCTATGAGGTGATGTATCGCGACATGTCAAATTGACATGTCGCTGTACATGTATCCCAGTGTAAACGTACCTAAAGAACAACTGCCAGAAAATCGAATCCACATCTTTATCACTTGTGTTCAAGGAAGCTTACAGTGTTCCTCACAGCGTCCATTGCTCTCTTCAAATGGCTGAGCGACGCTTATGCCTTTCGGCTGAATGAGAAAAATAAACATTAATAACTGAAGAAAATAAGAAACATAATTTGTGTGTTAATAGGTAGAAGAAAGGAAATATTAGAAACATGGGTACATTTCACAACTTACTTAAAGGGCTATGTTTTGCATTAATACGAGGGCTATCCACAAAGTACATTACGTTTTGGAATTAAAAATAAATAAAGTATTGGAAATTTTTTTATTATATACAGATGAAAGCCACACTTAAATACTACTTTTCTACATAGTTGCCATTTAAATTAAGGCACTTATCGTAGTGATGGACGAGCTTGGAAATTCCTTCATCGTAAAATTTGGCCGCCTGCGCCTTCAACTACGTGGTTACCTCTCCTTGAAGTTGTGCGTCGTCATCAAAACGCTGCATAGCCAACCACTTCTTCATTGCTGGGAATAAGTGGAAGTCGCTCGGTGCCAGGTCGGGACTGTACGGCGGATGAGGAAACAACTCCCACTTAAGATTCGAGAACTTCACGAGTGGCATTTGCTGTGTGGGCCCGGGCGTTGTCGTGAATCAGCAAGATCTTTGAGCCCAATATTCCCTTGCGCTTGTTTTGTATTGCTCTTCTGAGGTTGTGCAGAGTTTGGCAATACCTTTGAGAGTTTATTGTAGTGCCTCTTTCCAGGAATTCCACAAAAATCACACCTTTTCTGTCCCAAAAGACAGTCGCCATCACCTTCCTTGCCGACATTGTCTGCATGCATTTCTTGGGTTTTGGGGAGGAATTTGTGTGCCCCCACTGCATTGACTGCAATTTTGTCTCGCATTTCACATGCTTAACCCAAGTTTCGTCACCAGTAACGATGCGATCGAGTAATAAGTCACCATCTTTCTCATAAGTGTCCAAAAACGTTAACGCTGCAGCCATTCGCTGAGTTTTGTGAATCTCTGTCAAGATTTTTGGTATCCATCTTGCACAAACTTGTGGTAACCAAGCTTTTCGGTAATGATTTCGTGCAACAAACTTCGTGAAATTTGTGGAAAACTCGTACAGAGTTCAGTTATTGTGAAATTACGGTTTTCACGGACCGCGGCGTCTACTTTTTCGACAAGTTCGGCAGTCACTATGCTGGGTCTTCCACTTCGCTCTTCGTCATGAATGTTAGTTCGGCCATTTTTAAATTTTATGACCCATTGACGCACTCCACCTTCAGTGATTATGTTGTCCCCATACACTTCACAAAGCTGCCGATAGATTTCTATCGGTGTACAGTTTTTTGCAGTCAGAAACCTTATTACAGCACGCACTTCACACTTAGCGGCATTTTCAATTAACGCTGACATTTCAAACTGTCACAGTAACTCAACGGAGTATAGCACGAACCTCTCACTAGCACGGCAGGATGCCGACTGAGCAACGGAATGCCATGACACCAAGATGGCCGCGCTAGCCCCGCCCCTAATGGACACAAACAAAAACGTAATGTACTTTGTGGATAGCCCTCGTAGCTGTCTTGGTAAGCTCCCGAATGGCATCCTTTCACAAAAAACCATAACCGAACAGCTGTCAATGCCAGTTCCAACTCACATCTTCAGATCAATACTAAATTTCTTACAAAGATCTTTAACTATATGATCAGGGGCGAATCTAGTTAGACGACACTCTTCACTTGCATCTTCGGAACGGATTTCCTCATAAGCATGACAAAATGTAATATGAATTCCTTCATGAAGGTAATTGACGGGTTAACTGAGCAGTTCAGTGTGAGAAATAACGTTATTTCGTCAAACATAATGGGAAAAAAATACTTTGCTTTCCTAACTCTGGATAGAATTTTCTTCTCTAACTCTGGATAAAATTTTGTCTTGAATTTTTTCTTTACGCACGTCGATGAGTGACTGTGTGTATGTATGTGGCATTCAAAGAGGTGTTTTCGAAATCTTGACATAGATCAGACTCACTCGAATCAACTTGGAAGTACAAATCGGCTATGAAATTCCTATCATTGGTAATCACAATATTATCTGTCTCATGATCAGGAGCATTAGTTTCTGTGTTAATACTTCTTTGGTACAAATCCCTGTCATCTCTGTGATCACGCAAAGAAATGTTTTGACGGCCACAGAAGATAATGCTGATAATAATTGGACACAAATGTTCTCGGTACTCTTTAGCTTCAGCGTCTCTTTGTGAACAAACGTGGTTGTTACCGTAAAGTTCAGGATGATTAAACCTAAGAAGAAATTTCTTACCAGCTTAACAGCCCGTTGATGATATTTGTTCCGCTGAGGAGTCAAAAGGGATGCTTTTCCTCCAAGCAAATCATCGAAGGTCTTCAGAGGTTTACTGACCAGTCACTTTAGACAACTATTTGCCGAGAAACCACCACGAGAGCCTTGATTTTCGTGTGAGGGTATGAGCCAGTGAAATTTCTCCAAATGTGATCTCTGATCATATTTTCTGTTTCTGCTTTTACACTTTTTTGGTAATGACACAGTAAAGGAATTAAAAATCGGAACAAAGTGTCGAGTGTCACTCCAGCAGCAAAGCCAAGGTGAAGTCGTCCACATTGCTGGAAAAAAAAAATAGTCCACATTTTTAGACATTCACAACTCACTCCAGGTTTACTGTTGCAACAGTGCATATGGAGTACATGAAATGAAATGATTTCATACATTTATAGGTCAATAGCACAAGTGATTCTTAGGTACCAAGTATCGATCCATGCCGAAACAGCCATGTGAGTACATGGTGTCATCTCCCCAGGCAGCAGTGCAAGTGCTGTCTCTGGTATCCAGTCTGTCGTACAGATTGTGAATACTGTCCTGGTCCTGCTCGACCTGTTCATGTAGTTCTGTAAGAGATGTTGATCGACGTGTCGCACGAGTCACTTCTCGTCCCATCATATCCCACACGTTCTGGATTGGAGAAAAGTCCGGAGATCAAGCTGGCCACAGAAATTGCAGAACATGTAGGAGCACTTTGAGTTTACGGACAGTGTGTGGATTAGCCTTATCCTGTTGTAAGAACGGGAAAAAAAACCTGATTTAACAACAATTTGTACGTAATGAGTGCTGGTTAGCATCCACTCCAGAAACAGACAAACGAGAGTTGTAGTTTGTCGCACCCCAGACCATAGGAGCTGTTGTGGGATCAGTGTGTCTTGGAAACAGCGCTCACAGGTCTACTTCATAATCGCAGACGACCATCGCTTGCGTCTAGTAAGTATCTGCTTTCATTGCTGAAGACCACAGCACGCCATTCCATCTTCTCCAAGTGATCCTCTGATGGCACCAGTCAAGCTGTGCATGTCGGTCCTGCAGCGTGAGTGGAAGAGGGACTACAGGTTTGTGTGTGCCTATTCGCACTGCTAATATCCGGTGTGCAACAGTTCGTGTTCACATGTCAGGGCTCACAAGCTCTCTCACTATGCTGTGGTAGACGTACGATCTGCCACTGCTTACCTTCAGTATCACCATTCTCCCGGGCCTCTTACTGCGTGGACTGGTGTGAGAATGTTTTCACGTGACCACTGATACCAGCATTGTTGTACAGTTAATGCAACATGTCCAACTTCTGTGGCATTTCTCCGAAAGAGTCACACCTCCACTGGTAAGACCACAATTTGACCCCTTTCAAACTCGCTTCTTTGGTTGTAGGAAGCACGAGAACGTCTCCACGGCGTGGTTACCTGCTTGCTTCACACATTTGCACTGCACTAAGCCTTCTGGCAGTTAGTCTTCCTTGTTGAAAGGGTTGACACAGATGGCGCTCTGGTAGCTGTGCCACTAAGCTATAGCTACCCGTTGGCGGATGACGTTGAAACCATTATCAGTACATCTACTATGCCCCGGGTGGAGTATGCCGTCATCGGGTCAAAATCAATGTCGTCTTTCCAGGTGTACTTTCTTTTTCTGGGAGTGTGCAGCAGACTAACGCATGGAACACGCAGTATCAGATAATACTAAAAGGTGAAACTTTTTCTACAACTGAAAACGGTAATGTACCACAACAACAAAGTTAGGCGAGGCCTGCTCAGCTTTGGTGACTGCAACATCGGAACAAGAAACATCTGAATCATTACTGCTGGGAGAGGGAACTTGTAACGTAGACGTCAATTCTCCTCCCGTGTCATTTTAAGACTTGAACTTCTTAAGTTAAAAAGTGTCATTCACCCTGACAGGTGAATGGCGTCTCAACTTATTCACCTGCTTCAAGCAGTTGTCCTGTCAGACTAATAATTTACGTAAGAATAAAATAAAGTATTATGTTGATTCGTTATTGTGCTGAACGAAGCACTGATAATTCGCAACGAAAATATATACGAGCTACACTAGCTTATATTTCAAAGTACGAATGTAACATATTTATGAGTTATTTTGTAATTGCTTCTTTCTTCAGGTACATTTAACTTCTCTTCGGTTTTGCTTTATTTTTGACGTGTACAGTGATGCAGTTTCTGCATGTGGGAAAAAAATTTGCTGCTGTTAGGTACACCCTAGACCTACTGTTACTCTCAGTGCACGGGTAAACTTAGTAGAAATCGTCAAATCTATCAGGAGAGCTGGGGAACAGCATTGAACAATTCCTGTAGTTATACATTAGCATAAGGTCTTTCCGAGAATCTTCGAAAATTGTTGCCAGAACGTTTATCAAACCACGTTACTACTTTCACAGTTATCAAAGAATCCTGCCCTCTCAGTTTATTCAACCGGTTCTTAATGGTGGTGTGAGATACATCTTCTGTTTTGCCTTTTTCACTTTTCGAAACAGGTGCATGATCCACCATATTTCATTAGAAACACAGTAGTTACCACCGCTGCAATGTGACGGCAAGCATTGACGCAGAAAATGACAATGCCGAGCGATAAAATTACTTTTACATAATGGTTAAGAGAACACCACCTAACGCATATGTGGAAATTCGCTGCACCACCATAAGAACTGCCGGAACGATTTAGATGTCTGTCATGCTGACGCTGTGTCGGCACAGTCCAGTTAAGCCGAAAGGCATGTAACTGCTGCAGTTAAAGGTGGTGGTGGTTTTTTTTTTTTTTTTTAACAAATCATATCGTTTTACAGCCAATATTAATTTTTTTAGAAAAAGGCTCTCATGCAACCTCAGTACATTAACAGCAAGCAAAAAAGTTACGGATCGCAAAAAATCTATGTAGTGTATTTATTGTAGTTCCTAAGTTATTGACCGAAATCGGAGTGTTCAGTCCATTTTTAACAGTGTTAGAGCGGTTGTTGTGATACATGGGACTCCACTTCGGTACTAGCAAGGAGGCAACTATGGCGTAATGTAATTTAACCAAGAAAAATGGCGAAACAATGCAAATATTTTTGAGACTAGTTACTGTTAGATGTCATTCTGCTATACAGAAATCTATTGATAAATTCAAGAACGAGGGGACGCAGTGCAGTAGGATACAAAGAATCAAGAAGTAGGAAACTTACCAGTAACTAGAGATAATAGTGAAATGAAATGTCCTGTCGGGCACGAAAGGAAAGAACCTCGAAAATGTCACAATTGACAGTAGTTATTGCACATAAAGTCGGAAAACGAATTTCGCATGAAACACTTCATAGTAAATAGAAGGAGTAGCCCTGAGGACATAATATTGCAACCTGAACGATTAGATGTTATATGACAATCCGGTAAATGATTAAATGTTTCCTAAGTACTTGGTAGAATTCAGTCTTCACTACATTTTATATGCACAAGAATTCGGTTTTGGCTCTTCTGCCATCATCAGATCTACAGGGTTATTGCAAATGATTGAAGCGATTTCACAGCTCTACAATAACTTTATTATTTGAGATATTTTCACAATGCTTTGCACACACATACAAAAACTCAAAAAGTTTTTTTAGGCATTCACAAATGTTCGATATGTGCCCCTTTAGTGATTCGGCAGACATCAAGCCGATAATAAAGTTCCTCCCACACTCGGCGCAGCATGTCCCCATCAATGAGTTCGAAAGCATCGTTGATGCGAGCTGGCAGTTCTGGCACGTTTCTTGGTAGAGGAGGTTTAAACACTGAATCTTTCACATAACCCCACAGAAAGAAATCGCATGGGGTTAAGTCGGGAGGGTGTGGAGGCCATGACATGAATTGTTGATCATGATCTCCACCACGACCGATCCATCGGTTTTCCAATCTCCTGTTTAAGAAATGCTTCTGCTTTAGCCTTTTCTGTAAGATTTTCCAAACCGTCCGGTGTGGTATGTTTAGCTCCCTGCTTGCTTTATTCGATGACTTCCTCGGCTACGCGTGAAACTTGCTCGCACGCGTTCAACCGTTTATTCGCTCACTGCAGGCCAACCCGTTGATTTCCCCTTACAGAGGCATCCAGAAGCTTTAAACTGTGCATACCATTGCCGAATGGAGTTAGCCTTTGGTGGATCTTTGTTGAACTTCAGGATGAAGTGTCGTTGCACTGTTATGACTGACTGATGAGAGTGCATTTCAAGCACGACATACGCTTTCTCGGCTCCTGTTGCCATTTTGTCTCACTGCGCTCTCAAGCGCTCTGGTGGCAGAAACCTGAAGTGCGGCTTCAGCCGAACAAAACTTTGAGTTTTTCTACGTATCTGTAGTGTGTTGTGACCATATGTCAATGAATGGAGCTACAGTCAATTTATGAAATCGCTTCAATCATTTGTAATAGCCCTGTATAAGATACGTCACTTCAAGAATTCGTGAAACACGAACCTACTACATACAAACGGAAAAACAAGTAAGCGACACAGTGGACGCATAGTCGATAATTGAATAGACTATCAGTGTTAGAATTAACCAAATTTAGAGGTAAAAGTTACACAAACGTCAGTTTTACAATTTGTAAGTGTACGACTAAAGGCCGAGACACACATAACCGCACTGAGTCCTTCCCGAGCAGAGTCCGCCACACGGACAACTGTTGGTGACGGTGGTAGAACACACTAGCCAGTCACTGCTCCCAGCGACAGCCGTCATTATTTTCTCAGTTCTGTTCTCAGAGTGGTGTGTTTTTCTGATCTCAATCATGTTTTCAAAATTTCGGAACAGTGATGTAGCGATGATTGCATTGGCTTTAGAAGAAGAAAAAGAGGAAATTTTGAGAAGGCGAAGAAAGAGGACTTGGGTGGACAGTGCATGGAAAACCAAGACCTATTGAAAGAGAATTTAATACCCTGTTTCCTCGTCTCATGGGTGATGAAATAAAGTTCTACAGATATTTTCGAATTACACAAAATATCTTTCATCTTCTCCTCAACAAGTTGCACGAACACACAAAGAAGAACAATACTTTCTGGAGGAGATGTATTCCACCTAGAGAACATCTGGCTGTGTGCTTAAGGTATGTGCCCATATTTTGCTGCGTTTTTAAGGTCACTAAATACACAACACATTTTCAAAATGAGATGATCACAATTTTTACCCTGGTTTCTCATTCTCAAGTCCCATGCTTTACTGGTGAAACTCATAATTTTCAGACATAAAACTATTTTGTAAATTATTGTACTACTTGTAATAGAAACACACAGTGTCAAAAAATGAATACTTTAATTGCAAAATTTTTAATAGTAAACATGTTGTTTTTGCAAATAAAAATAGATGTAGGACAACCCACGTTAGGGGAATTGTATTGAGATGATCCACTGGTGAATGATGAATCTGAGTAGGAATCATTGCTGCCTGTGACTCTTGAAAACGTGTCGTCGCTCATCGTTTCTAAACAAAGCGGGTTTGTTACTTGTTGGTGGCTTTCGTTCTTTGATATCTGCATCAACTCACAAACTCTTGCTCTGTGGTGAAAATAAGTTTTTGCCTGGTGCAACAATATGGGTTTGAAAGATTTTAGAGTAGGAGCCAAGCCAACTAGAAAAATATCAACAGAGTGCTGTTCATTGGTTGCATTGACTTCTGTTTTTTCTGCCTCTTTTTCGGCCAATATGAACGCCATAAATTGGCTCGAAGGAGACTCCTGTGCAGTTTTTTCATGATGGGATACTCTTCATTTAACATTCAATGGCCTAGCAGAGTGGTTCTTTTTCCCCAGGAATGGCTTGTGTGGACTCAGCTGGAGGAACTGGAGAGGTAGGATGCACTGTAGTTTGAGAACTGGTACCAGAATGTTGCAAAACATCGTTTTGGCTCTCAAGCTCTCTTTCGGGATCATGTTCAGGCTCTCCCACTGTTGGGTCAATTTCAGAATTGTCTCTTTGGTCTTTCATTGATGACACATTTGAGAGGGTTTCTCTTTCCACAATGTGGGGGAGCAAAATTACAAAATTTCTTCGTACTTCTATTTTTTGGCTGCAACTTGACCTGGTTTTGTCTTCCTCTTCGGTAGAGTTCGACTAAACTGGTCTCGAATTGAAGCCCATCTTTTCCTGCACTTTTCTGGCCCTCCTAAAAACAAAGAATATTCATTCAGAATAATAATTGTATGTTACAAACTATCAGAATATCGTTGTTTTCAGGTTTCTTGCAACTGGGGATACTTCTAAAAAAATTTCATTCAGCTACAGGTTGGGCAGATCGACTGTAGTTGCTATCGTTCACAATACAAGTAAAGCAATTGAGGACGTTATTCTAAATGAGGTCATGCCCGTGCCAGATGAAGCAAAATGGAACATTGTAGCATCTGAGTTTTGGGAAAAGTGGCATTTAACTGCATTGGCGCCTTGGATGGAAAGCACGTTACCATTCAAGCTCTGAAGTTATCTGGCACTGGTATTACAAACACTCATACTCCACTGTACTTCTTGCCTTAGTTGACCCATGCTACAACTTCATTGTAGTAGATGTCAGAGCTTACGGGAAAAACTCTGATGGAGGTATTTTTTTAAACTCGAATTTTGGAAGAGATCTGGAACATGGCCAGCTCAATGTTCCCAGGAGTCGAGCACTACCTGGAACAAATTTCGAACTGCCAATGGTAATTGTAGGTTATGAAGGTTTTCCTCTCAAAAGTTATGAGACCTTATCCTGGAAAATGTTTGACAGATGACAAGACGATATTTAAATACCGTCTAAGCCGAGCCAGGAGGATTTCTGAAAATGCGTTTGGAATTTTAGTAAAGAAGTTTTGCATATTCTCCCGACGGTTGCAAGGAAATCCTGAAAACATAACGATTTCAATACTAGCTGCTTGCGTCCTCCACAATTTCATAAGACAAAATGAAGTAACATGGCAGCATTAAATGAAAGCAGTGATGGCACTGAGAGCACCAGACTCCCTGGCAGGGCGTGCAATCTTCAAGACCTACCCCGTCTACGGCGAGGGCCAACACGAGAAGCATTTGCTGTGTGAGAAAAACTCAGATTTCTTCAACTCTCCAGTTGGAAGTGTAGAGTGGCAAGTGAGGGCTCCACTGGGAATATAATGCACCCAAGATATAACGCCAATTAACTGTGGCTTTTAACCTACAAGTAGCGGTAATATTTTGAACTTTAACTTTCAACTGTGTTAGTGCATTAATTCTGTGTAAATTAAATTGACTAACACTTGTACATGAACGATACATGGTGTTTTTGAACTCTGTTGACAGGCTTTGTAGAAATATTTGTCGAAATATTTATTTTTCAGATAAAAATTATGTAGTGAAAAACAAAATTGCAAAATTTCTACAAAGCATGTCCAGAGAGTTAAAAAACATCCTGTATACGAAATGACATAATATAAAAATGTAACATAGGGCTACCTGGTGCTTTCATTGTCTTGGAAATGATTTTCCACACCCTTTCCATGTATTCGACATTCCGATATTTATCATCATTTTGATCGTGCAGAACAGGGAATTTCCGCACTTCTTCGATAAAGTTTTCGCCATCCATGTTGCACGAGCCCTTACCGTTCTCCGTCAAAAAATTAACTGAACTAGTCCGTACATTGTGGCCTCGGCGCTGTCTCCGAGCACCACGACGGTGCTGACTCAGTGCGGTGTAGGGACACGTTCGAATGCGTTGTTTTTCTTTCTCACTGTAGCACGTTCAACACTTGTCCGTGTGTTGGCGCGGGCTCGATGCAGTTGTGTGTGTCTCGACCTTTAGCCAGAGATGTAATGATAGCTCATGTAATGTAGAGTAGAAAAGATCGAGTATGGGAAATAATTCATGTAGTGCTAGTTTTTACAATGGTAGATGGGAGGGCAATGAACAGCATACTAAAAATCCGTGGAGAAGAGTTGTGGTGGCGAGAATGCATTTTAAAGATCACTTTGTACGTTTTCCTTGAATAACTTGGAACTTTAATTCCACTGAGATGAAAATCTTTTTGATCACAAAATCATATAATTAGGAATTAGAAAGGGCTAAAATATCACAAACTCTATGCCCCATCGTGTAAGTCAATCTGCCTTTTTGGTATACATATATCTAGACCAGTTAGACATCTGAAAAGGAGAAAAGACAAGCACAAACTAATACATCGTTCGTATTTAAATCGCGCCCACTTTTCGTCAGCGATGTCGTTTCCTTGGCCCGCTGGTTCACGTCAAAACTAGCCACTTCGACAACTATTAGAGATGAACTGAAATGGAACCATGCATTATTTTTCTGTATGATCACTTACTAAAAACAGATTGAACTAATTCAGTAATTATGATACAAAAGCATATGTTTAACACAAAAATAAATGTTAAATTTCCTTGCTTGTTAAATACGTTTTGTGAACAATTTCTATTAGTTGGTGAACCATAAACATTTTTGTAATCGGTATTCTTTGCGTCAGTGCTCAGTCCATCGCTCTAGCATAAGTTCCAAGAAATATATATTTGGAGAAATACACTATGTGATCAAAAGTATCTGGACACATGGCTGAAAATGACTTGAAAGTTTGTAGTGCCCTCCATCGGCAATGCTGGAATTCAACATGGTGTTGGCCCACCCTTAACCTTGATGGCAGCTTCCGTGCTGCACTGAGGAGAGGTGTCGATGTTGGTCAGTGAGGCCTGGCACAAAGTCGGCGTTACAAAACATCCCAAAAGTGTGCTATAGGATTCAGGTCAGGACTCTGTGCAGGCCAGTCCATTACAGGGATGTTATTGCCGTGTAACCATTTCGCCACAGGCCGTGCATTACGAACAAGTGCTCGATCGTGTTGAAAAATGCAATCACCATCCCCGAATTGCTCTTCAACAGTGAGAGGCAAGAAGGTGCTTAACCCTTCATTACACACTTATTTTTAGAAGTTGAAAATTTTTTTCCCAAAATTGTTCAGGGATGTCAGGAAAAATGTTGGAAAAAAAGGTTTTTAATTCAGAAAAAAATTTATTTTTATTCAGTTTGCATTTATGCAAAACTGTGGGAAACTCACCATATACACTCATAAGTGACACTTTGCACATATGCAAAACTGTGTGAAGTTTTTCACACAAAAAGGTTATTAACTGTAAAAAATTTTTCATGTCAAATTAACAACAGATATAAAAGAATTAATGACATATTCGAAAATTAATGAAAGACACATGTCTTAAACACTATGGAATGCAAGGAAGCAGTTTTGTCTTTATTTAAACATAAATTCACTTTGCACGTTTCACACATGATAAAGGTATAGCCTTTGCAGTTACGGCATTTGCATGTTGATCTCTTCTTATTCCACACTGGCCAGTGATCATAAGTATCTAACCTTACTTCCTTGGAGGTAATGATGATCCCTTATATCCCATCCTGTTTATCTCTATTGGATCTGTGCTAGCTGGTCTACCTCGTTTTTCTTTTTTCTCCAGGACCAATCTGGCGAAAAGTTTGAGCCAACTCAGTTCTAAATGTCTTCACCAACTCAGTTCTAAATGTCCTCTGATTCATTGGTGTTTAAACAAACGTAAATACCAGCGTTTGGATCTAATCTTTATATGACATCTTCCAGTGTTGCTATCCAACAAATCTACCATTTCCCATATGTGAGTTGTAAACAGAAAAACAGTTGGACACTGCACCATTCTGTGCACTCTCTTCTTTCTGTCAAATCTTGTCACTTCAGATTTTGGCAGCTCATCAACAAATGTAGACAGGAAACAGACAATATTATTATCTTTACACAAAACAGAGGAAATGTCAACATTGTCAACAGTAGTGATGTATTCCTCAGAAGAGCCACATACTTCTTTCTTCAGTTCCTTTTCACTTTGAAATTTGGTATCCTATTCCTTTGTATTGTGCCTACACTCTGGATCCCAAGTTTGAAAAGGTATACGACTAGATCCATAGAGGAATAATATCTGTCAAAGTAGAACTTGTAATTCTGTTACCTTGGAACTTCCCTTATGAGGCGAATCACAACATTTCCAGATGCTCCAATATCTGGTTCATTATCTAACCTGAATTTTGGATTAATTTCTTGCCCACTGTAATTTCAATTTTGTGTGCAAACCCCATATCCCCGCACAAAACAAATAGTTTATACCCCCATTTATCTGGTTTGTCTTTCATATAAACCTTCATATGGTGCCTTGCTTTGGTTGCGCAGATTTGTTCATCAGCTGGCAAACGCTCACTCATTGGAATCAAAAGACATTTTTTACTCACATGATCAATTATAGTACAAATTGTCATAATCTTGACTCTCAGGGTCTGGCCGCTTTGTATTGTCATTGAAATGCAAAGTGGCCATCAGACTCTCAAAGTACCTCTGAGATATTGTCTGTTTTACTACCTCAACACCAATATCATTCCAGAGATCACGAATAGCAGAAGGTGGAGCCAAAGAACTAATAATACATATACCTGTAAGTTCATGAATGTCATGAACATTGCAATTAAATGGTTTGTTTGGATTTTTTTGTGTGCTGCAAAGATTAGTTTCATCAACAATTTTTGCCATTAATTCATCATTAAAAAAATATTTAAAAAACTGATATGGTGTGGACAACTCTAGCACTGACTGTGGCAGTGAGGACTTTCCTTTGAATATAAATTTATCATTTCCAAATGAAGCACTTTGTTTTTCCCAGATGATTCGATTTTTCTGAACCTCTTGGTGTTTTTCAGAAGCTTGTGGTACCCATGCATCAGCAACAGCTTCATTCTCATCATCCTTCAAACAATAATTATGTGTATTAACTACAGTAGCCTTAGGCTCGCTATCACTATCTGCAGATTCCAGATCATTTACGTTTATTGTCGGGTCTTCAATTGAATCATCAAAATCTAACTCATCCTCACTGCCAGAAGGGCATTCTAGGGCAATGAATTCTTAATACGTCATCATTTTACGTCGTCCATTGTCGAAATACGAGAATGTCTCCATTACAGCACTCGAACTATCACGATAAACTAGAAAAAAGCAGAAAGAAGGAAACACTACTTTCTCATCGTTCGATTGTGGATAGAAGTATTATTACGCACTACTGCACATATGCAAACGAAATTGATTTGTATACTTCTCACATATTTATTAGCAGAATACTCTCCAAAGATTGTAGAAGCACTACAAATTTTTTGCAGTCACATGTTCTTCCATTCAACTACTAACAATCACCGCCGAAAGAGAGCAATGCCAGCCTGACTTACAATGCTACTCACAGCAACACACATTGTCGTGTCATACACTCAGTAGCGCATTCTAGTGGCAGAATCTTATCAGTTACCATCATAATACAACATAGCACATCAGCAAAGCAGTTTCAAGCGTTAAACTTAAAGAACAACGGCGAAAAGAGAGTTGAAACTTTGCTTTGCACATCTGCAAAGCAACGCAGTGAAGGGTTAAAACATCAGTGTAGGCCTGTGCTGTGACAGTGCCACGCAAAACAACATGAATAACACGACCACAGCATAACACCACAGCCTCCGAATTTTACTGTAGGCACTACACACGCTGGCAGAGGACGTCCACTGGGCATTCGCCATACCCACAACCTGCCATCGGATCGCCACACTGTGTACCTTGATTCGTCAGTCTGCACAACGTTTTTCCACTATTCAATCGTCCGATGTTTACGCTCCTTACACCAAGCGAGGCGTCATTTGGCATGTACTGGCGTGATGTGTGGCTTATGAGCAGCCTAACTGTCATAGTACTTGCAGTGGATCCTGATGCAATTTGGAATTCCTGTGTGATGGCCTGGATAGATGTCTGCCTATTACACATTACGACCCTTTTCAACTGTCGGCGCAGTCTGTCAGTCAACAGACGAGGTCAGTCTGTATGCTTTTGTGCTGTACGTGTCCCTTCACGTTTCCACCTCGCTATCACATCAGAAACAGTAGTCCTAGGGATGTTCAGGAGTGTGAAAATCTCGCGTACAGAGGTATGACATAAGTGAGACCCAATCACATGACCACGTTCGAAGTCCGTGAGTTCCGCAGAGCGCCCCCATTCTGCTCTCTCACGATGTCTAATGGCTACTGAAGTCGCTGGTTTGAAGTACCTGGCAGTAGGTGGCAGCACAATGCACCTAATATGAAAAACGTACATTTTTGGGGGTGTCCGGATACTTTTGATCGCATATTGTATATCACTTGAAAGGCTCTCATCTGAAACTTTGTTGAGTACCTGTGTCACACAGAAACATTGACAAAGTAATAATTTACATGATAACAATTGAAGTATACACTCGCCATTATCAGTATTTCACTCCACACTACGATTGTGAACACAGATCTGCAGACTATGAATACATAAGTGACTGAGGGAATGCTGTGTGCGTCAGTAGTTTCCGTCAGTACTCGGGAAAGTCAGTCTCTCTATCTTAATTTTCTTTATTGGCGATGGGCCCTCTCTCCGTCGCCTTACTCCCTGTGGTGAGCGAGGTCTATCTGTGGACTTCAGACTGTGACTTAGTGTTAGCACGTAAGCCCTTGAGTGGACGCCGTTACCCGGTGGGAGTGTCTCCTGGAGCCAGTCAGGCCGGAAACCCATCCGTGTCAAGCATCCCTCAGTCAATGAACAGAGGAGTATCCTATGCTGACCACAACGTTCAATCTCCTAGTACACCTTGCCTTCGAGACTCACAGGTTTAGACCAACAGTTTTGATACTTTATTCTCTGAAAGTTGGCTTAAAAGATTGGAAATTTGTATGTGTAAAAATAGATATGCTTTCAGTTACCTGTTCTTTTGGGGGGGGGGGGGGGGATATGTCGTGACACCTACCCCCCTTGGTTTAGCGCCTGTTTGATACTGTGTTAAGTACATACTTAAGTACTGAAAAATTTCGAACGAGTAAAGTTAAAGTTAATAAAGATAACCACACTGAAACAAATTGAAACCGCACTTCAAAATAAGTAATTTTGCAGTAGAGATTTTATGAATGAAGTTATTCACTTGAAATTCTTGTAAGCAAACTCCTAAAACATAAGTTAAGCTGTAGCGTAATCAAGTAACTAACAATGGCATATCAAAGATCCGGAAGAATAAGCTGGATTATCCACCTCTGAGACACGTTAGTGCTACTTTAGGAATAAAAGTGTTAGAGGCAGGTGAATATTCACTCTTACTCAGAACATCTGTCCATGCGGTGGTGTGGGTCTGGAATGGAAGCAAGTTTTGCTGGGTAAATCGGCACGATGAGGCACGTGACCTTCACTACACTACCACTAAATGTCAAATGAGACTCTTGTAGCCGCCTAGAAGCATAGGACAATATTCACCGCTTCTAGTGGAGCAGATGTAAACCATATCCTGCTGTCAGACTGATGTTCGGCTGGTTCTGGGAACCCAGCGTATATAGGCAAACAAATGTTGTTGTATATGAGTCCAGCAGATTTGTGAGCCTGAGCTCCCATTTGAGGAAAAAAGGCATGCTTCTGAATTTCACACACATTTGTCGCCCATTGACATTTTTCATTGGGCAGTTCGAAAGGAAACGTGCTGGCTCCCTATCATCGCATAATGTCTCCAAATCTCGTTGCGGTGATGAAACCATTCATTATGTGCCATCGTCATTTACTTCTGATATTTTGACAACCTACCCTTCCAATCAATGTAAGTAAATTACTGATTCTCTCTTCTTTTAGCAACCTGTGAAGCTAAAGAAAACATTCTTCCCGAGAAACTCTGGCTGATTCTATAAGTTTCTCCTGAGCAAAACATGAATTCATTTTTGTTAAAGTTTCACTGACATTTTGTGTAAATCAGCGGTCTGGAGATTTCGTTTTCCTTTGGGCACTGCAAGCTAATGTGTTTACAGTGCCTCCAACTTTGACACACACAGTTTCCAAGAGTTCTTGCAATAAAGTTTCAACCAACATTTACATCAAAATCTTTGAGATGTTAGCACAGATTGGCGAATTCTCGAAATTTTTGTACTGAGCTGCATACCCATCTCTGGCTTTAAACACACGAAAATAACAATGGTACTGCGCCACCGACGCGAACCAGAACTCCCCCCGCTACTGCCGGAGCTCTGATGCCAGAAAAACAGGCACAGAAGAAGAGACCCGCATGAGTGGAGGGAGACGAACATTCTCTCTCGCGAATCCGAGAAACGGTTAAAGGAATGGCGCGCGGAGACCTGAGAAGACAGAAAGGAGACCTTCTTCCTCCAATCTCAAGATGAATGGCAACTAGTCAAAATGTTTGACAGCAGCGTTCAACCAAAGGGGCGATGTTAGGACCTGTGTTTGATGCCGTGCCAAAAGCAGAACTGTTTGTGTACACATACGAGGAGCTAAACACTATGACAAATCGACCTCACAGCTGCAGAGCAGCGTGAGGAAGAAAACATCACACAAGCAGTACAAAACCTCTGAAACACATCTACACAAACAGCACCAACACTACTGACAAACCATCGCCCGATCAGCCTACTCTCCAAAATGAGGAAAATACTCGAAAGAGTAGTTTTGGATAGGATCAATAAATGTCGCGAGACGACGAAACCATCAGACCAGAACAATTTGGGTTCCAGAAAAAGGTCTGTGCTAAGCTACAAGTCCTGTGACTCACCGATCACATCACGCACAAATTCAACTATGCAAACTCAACAGTAGTATAGTATTCCTCGACCAGGAAAAGGCTTACAACAAGATATGTCATGACAACATAGTATTCAAAATCAAACACCACACCACGATCTCCGATGTGTAAACAAAACTGATAGACAGTTTTGTGATAGACTGGATATTTCTTGTTGAGGTTGATGGGAAATGCTTCTCAAAAATGCGAATGACATCTCCCTGTCGCCACATGCCAGAATTGTCCAATTTGCAGACGACGCAGCCTTCTACGTGAGTGGCAGGCAGCACCACTCAAAACATAAGGTGGCTTCAAAGGGAGCTAGACTTGGTAGAAGACTGGTGTGGGGAAAATAAGACACGTAGGAAAAACTGCAGCTGTCTACTTCTCAAGGAAACTTCAGACTGTCTCTAAACGTTCAGGAATTACCATGGAGAGACTACATGAAATACGTGGGCATAACACTAAACAAAAAGATGCTTTTCCGTCTTCACATTGGAGAAAAGAGGATGAGAGGAATAAATCTCACAAAAACTCTCTTGCCCTTTTTCCGCAGCAGGGAGATGGGGATGGAAACGAAAAGGACATTATACAAGCCAACAGTACTCTCAGCATTAATATATGGGTTCTCTGCATGAGGAATTATGTACCAGATGAACCAGGAAAAAACTGCGAGGAGTGCAGAATAAAGTTTTAAGGTGGATTCTCGACAGCCCACCATGAACACCCATACGTGAGCTTTACAAAGCTGTGTAAATAGAACATCTAAGTGATACAACAAGAGACTTGTAAATGCACTGTATAACAAACTAGAAATGATACGAAATAACTGTATACAGCTAATAGATATAGGTATAGTGACACTGCATAGACAAAGAGTGCCACACCTCATTAATAAAAATCCAATACAGTAAGTTATTAAAGAACTGTAAACAACCTACAGAGTTGTATAAGATGTAAAATCAAAAACAGTCCAGCAGCAGGTTATTTCCCGCGAGTGTCGATAAGCACAACAATCACGCTGCCCGATGTTTAAGATAAATTTAGTTGTACTATGCACAAGTGTGTCAGTACTAATATGTTCAGCATCCATGTTAGTCTAGCCCCCCCCCCCCCCCCAGTCGGCTATTCGATCACCCTAAATCAGACCAAGAGCTATAAATCTTGCAATACTACAGGAAAAAGGAGAGCATAGGTGTAGACCAGCAGTGCGCAGTTGCACAGCAGTCAGAACTGACCTCTCCCATCAGAGTAGAGCGATCACCATACTGGGGCCAGTGGTGCTGCCCCGATACCCGCGTACGTGCAGAGTAGGCCATGTCAGCTCGCAGGTACTCTACGGTGACAACTAAGTGGGACTGACTTGGATAACAACCACCGGTGACCCCCCCCCCCCCCCCACACACACACACACACACACACACACACACACACACACACACACTCACGCACTGCAACACTAACATGGCTGCCAACGATCGAGGAGGGACTCACACCTGACAACCGCCCCCCGCCCCCCCCCCCCCCACCCTAATTTCACCAGACTGTGACCTATGTCATTACTGGTCTGCCCCGAGACTTTACGCAAAAGAAAATGGCCACCAAAATCAACCTGTTTGTTGAATTCACAGTTAAGGCAGAAATGGAATCCCTCATCCTGGTCCGAAATGGGCACCATCAGCAGAGGACAGGAAGACTATTCCCAAAATGTCTTCGGAAATCACATCACCTCCTCAGTGACAGGGCGCCCCCAACAAATTCGCAAGCCAATGCAGAGGTCTCGTAAACCACTTCTTAGCGCGGTGATTAAACGAGTAGCACTTCGAGCACACCACGGCGAACCACAACTTAAAAGCCCACAGTGCTACGGAGGCTACAATCTGAGCAACTGCGACACTAAAAACCTGGAGAAGTGCTCTGTGACTGCGCCCACTTGGCCCTGTCATACAAGTGCCCAAAGGCAGCAGCAAATAGCTCTGCACACCCATCAAGGTGATGGAGAAACCCACGCCCCTCCCACCAGCAGAACAACAAGAGATCGTCCTAAGAACGACTTCCACCGAACTGATGCACTCGTCAGCCTTTTTCAAGACAGGCAAGAGCAGATTGTTATAACAGTTAACCAGGTGTCACAGCAGTTATTCCATAAAAGCGCAAAGGCAACCCATTCAGGCATCTGCCTGCATGTAACAGTGGCAGGCAGTCAGTCAGTCCAGCAGCACCACTACACACACACACACACACACACACACACACACACACACACCACAAATAGCAAGAAACACTAGGCCACACCACACACAAAAGCCGGAAAACCAAAATGGGCGACCCCACACAACAGCACCAGCTGAATTTCCTCTTCGCCAGTGCGCAGGGAGTGAAAGGTGCACACTCGTGACATACATGACGATACAAAACAATATTCACGTGGCCAGCATCAGGGAAACCTGGCTGACAGCAGGAAAACAATGTAACATACCAAAATACAACTGCTCCTGGAAAGACAGATGGTAGAGGTGGAGTCGCGCTGTGTGTGCATAATACGATAGCCGCAACAGAAATCTCTCCCCCCTGCGCGTTTTAGAGATACAGAATTCGTCATGATCAAGCATAAAGGATATGAAGAACGACCAGTAACAAAAACATGTCTACACAGTCCACCAGCTAGCATCCCTCCCGATCCATGTATTACTATATCACATATCTAAGAAGAGAATTTTCTACTAACCAACCTAAATGCGTGGCATGACAGACTAGGACACAGTAACATAAACCAAAATGGACGAACCCTCTTTCTTCTCCTAACAGAGTAGCCTGTAGATCGCGTACCAATAATATTACATTATAGGCCACAAAGTAATGTCACCATCCGATGATGCCCGGCCCTGAGAGATTCCATAGCTAACTCGGCAATTCAATCAGAAACAACCACCTCCCCATTCTTTTCTTTACAGACGCAACAGCCCCACCAAACCCAATGCCAACAAGACGCACTATATGACAGTACTCCATCGCAGACTGGGACAAGTACAAAGACATGATCACACAAGAGCTGTCTATTCCCGTAACCGTGACCGACTCGCATGACATAAAAGTTGTAACGACCAAACTCGAATCCACTTTTCAAACACACAATAGAGAAGGCCATACCCCAAATTACCGTTGGAAACCCACAATACCCTGCTAAGCTTTTGACCACGTACAACAAAGACGACGATTGCAAAGAGAGATGAGATACACCAACCATCCCAGCTTACGACAGATATTGAACAGACTAAACAATTGCATAAAACAAATCACCTCGACACACACACACACACACACACACACACACACACAAATACAATGGGACGAAACTTGCGCTAGACAACTATAGAAATGGAGACCAATTCTGGAAATGGTTTCAAACATCAACTGGACAAAGAGCGACAACCACAAATACCCTGATAGCGAGAAACGAACAAACTACAGACCTACAACATATGCAAAGACGTGTTGCAAGACGTATTCTCGTTTCGATAAGACAACTCCGACCACCACAGCTACTTTCCACACAAACAGCAGAGACAGAAAGGTGGTCACTCCCGAACCAAACAAACTGCCGACAGCAGAACTATAGATGCAGTACTTAAAGGGCGCAATTCCGCCCCAGGACAAAATGACAAACAACAAATACACCTACAAAAGACACCATTTCCCATCCTCATCCCTGCCCTGTCCCTAATTTTCAACTTCTGTATAAGTACCGAAACCAACCCGATAGCCTGGAGGACGAGCAAGACAATTATGATTCCGAAGCCAGACAAAGAACAGACCCATTTCTCATTTAGACATGATAGGGAAAACTTACGAAAAAATACTTACAAACCGACTCAAGAAATACATGGAAAACAAACAACTCCTCCCCATTGAACCATTATTTGATAAATTTCGGCATGACTGCCTCCACTTGAAGCTGTGCAAAGAAGAGATTCCTACCACAATTGTCTGGCTGATCCAAGCATACCCAACCTGCACATGCAAAGTACATGTTTCCAACGCCACCTCACAATCATTTACTCCGCAACCAGGCATACGGCAGGGTGGCACACCTGCGGGCGGACCACCTTACCTCCACACCAGAACGAATTAATGGTACTCCACGAAACTCGCCAAATAACAGTATCCTCGCACCACACCAAGAAACAGTGATCGTAAGGACCACTGCAAGAGCGCAGCCGGTAATATAAATACCTTACACTGCCGCAGAGCCCGACTCTGCTCCACCCTAGTTTGTTAGGGAAAGCACTTCCAAGGCCCTGTCACTGGCTGGTTACCCACAGGGAGAGATGTAGACCATTCTCCCAAGGCAGCAAACTCATCCTCACACATTGTCCCACGACCAACGTGGCCAAGACAGGGAGACCTGGTCCACCGGTCCATGAGTCATCTGACTCACCAGTCTCACTCCCAGATATTCCCACCATCAGCCGCCAATATCGTGACGAAGTTGCTGCAGACGAAGACAATGAGGGTTGGATGAAACGGCGTTATAGAAGAAGACAAAAATCCGACACCGACACCCCTTCCCCACACCACCCAATGGATCCCAACTACAGCTTTACCAACTTCTGACTCCAGCAACCTGTCCGAGAAGAAATTCCGCACCCGTTTCATCAGGAAGCAGACCTCAGGAGGACTTTTTGCAGGACAGGCACTCCGGCGCGAGTGTGTCACCAATCTTCACCACATACTTCCTCAAAAACCTGCCTGTGAAAACAACCAACAAAACACTGAAAACACTGTTCTTATAGATCACGGAACACTTTAGAGATTTTAGCCGCTCCCTAGACGTCTTTAGGGACGCCAGGACAGCGAAATTCGCCGCTGGCAGACAATATGTCAGTTACCTGCAAAAAGCCACTAAGACAGTTCCTTCCAGCCAAGGTGAAGGTGGAAAGAAAGACGAGTAGGCCGATTGCAGGACCCACACATAAATCCAGACTGCCCTCGTTCAGCGCGGTAATCAAAGACGTCTACTTCGTTGTAGACTAGAATGATGTGATAGCAGAAATAGTTTTAGGTCTTAGAGATGAAAGCAGCTTGGCGCATCAAGTGCCCAAGAACCGGCAGATACGGCCCACTGTTCAGCGACAGCATAACGCCCCCCTCCCCATCCTTTTCAGTACAGCCGCAATTACTCCTCCACAAATCTGAACAATACGACTTAACTCCAAAGCAAACTGGGGTAAATATAAAGAGACAGTAAACAACGAACTACTGGCGCCGCTGACCGTCACTAACAACTCGAGCTAGATCTAATAAACGTAAGAATTGTAGGCACAATAAAAATAGCCATAGGGACAGCCATCCCCAGCAAGACCATCGAACATTGGAAAACCACATCTACCTCCTTGAGTATTTCTACTCATCAGATGCAAAAGACAACTATACACAGAAATAGGACAAACAACCCAGAACTCGAGCCACTATGGAACAGAACGAACGCTAAAATAAAACGACTAGTCTCCGAAGAGCGACAAAACCAATGGGACAGTACATGCAGACAATTCGACCACAGACAGGGACGCAAGTTCTGGGCGAAATTCAACAATAATGATACATAAACAGGGAAAACCGAAAACACCCAAAATCCTACCACCCCATATCCTTAGTAGGCGTACGCAGAAAGACCTTCGAAAGAATAATCACCTACGGACTAACCAACTACACAGACAAACTACAAATAATCCCTCACCTCGAGGTAGGCTTCAGAAAAAAACACAGCAAACGACCCTCTACTAAGACAGACGTAACAGCACATCAGAGTCTGGGTAATGCCCGCTCACGGTCTTCCTAGACATAAAGTGTGCATTCAACAAGCTTTGGCATAGCGGACTATTTTACGAATTACAAAAATTTGGATTTTCCCTCAATACAGTAAGACTCATATAATCCCTAACACAAGACAGACAATCCTAGGTACACGCTAACTACGAAACATCCTCCCCCTTCTCCCCACAAGCAGGAGTAGCGTAGGGTGGAATCATCTCCCACCTACAGTATTCATTACATACCACAGACGTACCTACCATGACCAGTCCTAACGAACAAGTTCAACTCTACGCGGACGACACTGCCTACTGGAACTCAGGAGTCTCAACAACCACCATCAACCGAGAAACAATGACATACATGACGAAACTATAAGAGTGAATGCAGAAGTGGCGTGTAAAACCAAACCCGAATAAAACCCAACTAATCAGGTTCAGACAGCGTGGCATACCCAAAAAGACTCACAGAAAGTATCACCCTAACGCTGTGGCGAATCGGACTAAACATGACCGACAAAGATACCCAAACCTGGACGAACACATCTAACACTAAACAAAGCTAGGCAACGTCAGTCCCTAATAAGACAAGTTCAGGGGAAATTTCACGGCTGCAATGACAAATCAGCGACAAACACATCTGTACGTCCCTTTTTCAAGTAAGCGGCTGAACCCCTAGCCTTTACGCCACAAACAGAAACAGGAAGACTTTAACAGACTGAAAGATGCATACTAAGACTCCCACGCACCAACACCAGACAAGAAGCATACGACGAAGCGAAAGTCACCCCTCTGCAGACGAGGCTCGACATTTTCCGCGCACGTTATGGCCAACGTATGTTAACAAGTCGTCCTGAGTTCACACAGATCACCTAAACACACAAACAAATTAAAATAGACATTCCCGCTTTGAACAATCGTACGCAACATACAGGAAATACCAACTCCGCCGCACCTTCTGGCACTTATAACTGGCACCAGTCCGGTCATTTACTTTTTATAATTTTTATAGTCTAATCCTGTATCTTCAACATAAATTTTGTCACTTCATTTCATTCTGTAAAGCGTTAACCTATTTTTACTGAAAACAAAACCCCAAGACCTTTACAACCGTGAATGACCTATGTCATATTTTTTATTGTTCTATATATGCGTTTATATTCTCGAAAGGCTAATCAGCAGCTAATTGTACCCATGTTCGTATATTTTTGTTGTACTAACCATGAAAACCTGAAAACAATATGCGAAAATGCATACCAAGAATTGTAAATGAAAAGAAAAAATTAGATGTAAGTTTTAGTTGTAAGAAAATTGTCAATAAAGAAAACTAAATTAATAAAATGTTAAGCTAAGGCCCAGAGCGCTGGACGCTCTCAAGTGGCCCGCCCATCACTCTTCCGTTACGGGAATGAAAAATATAAATAAATAAAAAATCTCGTGGAGCACTCTCAGGTTGTTCCTGATGATTACGAGCTACGTTATCGAAATATCGTGCAAGTACGAAGCTGAAATACGGCAGAACACCCGACAACACGTCATTAGATCGCCGGGAAGGCCTGAATAGTTGCATCAGTTGTGGTCCGTTTCATTGCGTACTTTTCCCTCTGTGGCGAGTTTATTTTTCGCTGCAGAATGTCTGAAGCTTGCAGCGGAAGTGTGAAAAAAACCGAGGGGCTGCTAAACAGAAAGTTCAGCGATCCGCTCATGTCTTGCGTGGTCAGACACGTGAGTTTGTCCGCTCCGTGAGTTTGTCCGCTCCGTGCGGGAATATTTCGAGGAGAGACACAATTGTGCGACTCTATTGCTTCTAACAAAGGTAGTCGAAAGATACACAAAAATACTGTCGTCAAAGTTTGTAAGGCAAAAAATACAGAAGGAGAAGAGCCTGGTTCATCAAAATCGCGGACGCCTGGGAAAAAGAGGGCAGAACCACGAATAACAAACTTAGATTCTTTTTCAGCAAGACGTTGTTCGTCGCCACATATAAGGATATTACGAAAGCAAAGAACATCCAACGATAAAAAACTGTACGTTACTCTTCGCAAGGCTGTTATTCTGTGGCAACAAGACTTCTTTAATAATGGTTGCCGGAGCACAAAGTGACGTCTGAAAACAGTGTGTGGCTCAACGAAATGTGGATAAACGACGGTCTTTTCGTTAGAAAAGACTGGACAAATTATAGCTTATGTGGAAGTTTTAAAGTTTCAAAGGGGTTTTAATTTATTTAAATGTGGTTGTTAATGCTTTGATTGTTGTTTGGTATAGAGGCCTATTTAGCAGAAGGTTGATTCGGGCCACTCGTGCTCAGGGTTTGGAAAAACAGACACAAATATTATTAATAGTAAACTTAATTAACATGTCTTAAGCACGGTTGCAATTGAAATTATTTGTATGACGAGTAAGCAAATGGGGTAGTCAGTCCAGCTAAGATTAAATTACTGTTCTGCATCAACTTGAGATACACTGCTTTCTGCCAGGACTGTACTTTAGCTGAAATGAAATAAATTAATGCTGCGGCGCTCCTCTGCAACGTGAAGCCGTGAAAGAAAACCTGTAAATTGAAATGCGCGTATTGCAGCCGTTAGCCACGGAAGCGCGTTGAGATTGTTTTTCTTCTCCCCAACGCTAAGAGCTGAAATCATAAAGGATTTTATACAGGTAGCGCTAATCTTACAAATGATAACATATACTATCATTTAACAACAATCATATTCTGAAACCGATTGAATTAAATATTAGTACGACGGACCTGAATACATGGCGGTCAGAAAGGGGGGAAATAGAATTTTATCTCTTATCTTCACACCAAGAAGTACAAAGATTATACTCTAGTCCCTACATTATACATTCGTGAAATTAAGAATTTTCTAATAACATTATGGAAAAACACCACAAAGTTCAGCTATTCCCGTGGGAAAGGGCGCAAGGATTGTCTTGCATGCTGGAACTGCATCTGGCTTCGTACCTAACTGTCTCCTCGTTTACAGATTCAGGAAAACAAGTAATTACCACGATGAGATGAAACACGACAGTTCTCTGAAGTGGTTCGAAGAGCAACTAATGGAAAACTTAAATCGGCTACCTGTCATTGTAATGGATAATGCCCCATACCATTCTGTGATTGAAGATACAGACAGCTCCGATGATGCCAACCAAAAAAGCGGATCTTGTTCGATGGTTGAATCGCTCGAGTATGAAAATTCAGAATGAAGCTCGTGGAAATTTTGAAAAAAAAAAAAAAACACAAAGTTTCAACGGCTATGTGGGGTTTCCTACAAGGGTGCAGCAGGTAGCGAAGTTGTCCCGAGCAACCGGTTCTCTAACGAGATGTTTGCTGCGAACTGAGCCTCCCCCACTGCTTGTCCACCCCAGCTGCTCACCGTCAGTGCAGGTGTCATCGTTTCTCAGTGTCGTCGTCGATAGCTTTCGTTCCGTGCGTTTTCCTGACTTCTATGCAGTGTATACGATGGAAGTGATAACAATAACGAAAGGGAGGCCGTGTCTTATCAAGGACGGTCATCGCTACCGTATTTATAGGAAAAATGAAGTATATACGAACTGGATGTGCGTCAATTATGAATGGAGTAGGTGCAAAGGCCGTTTAAAAATTGCAAATGGTGAAATCGTTGCTCAACAGCAACATTCTTGTCCACCTGACAAAACAGATGTGGAGATAAAGAAAAGACTACATAATTGCAGAAAGAGTTCGTGAAGAAAGACAGTGCCTATAGCCCAAATTTTTAAGCAGGAATTTCAAGACTTGAAAGATAAAGGATTAGAATTCGTGGAATATATTCAAAATTATGACAGCTCCAAGACTCAATTGTGTAAGGCGAGAAAAGGAGCTATTGGGACAACCCAGAAACCTGGCTATAGTTCGGAAATTTACCTTAGCGAAGACCTTTTGAAATTAACGGAAGGTAATAGTTTTTTTGAAGACTGCTGATGGCTCTGTTCCAGGCAAGTGACTTCTAGTATTTGCTTGTGAAGTAGTAGAGAAAATCCTTTGTGACAATGGAACTGTGCTTATGGACGGGACATTTGACAGCTGTTCGAAACAGTTCAAAGAATCGTACACAATCCATGTCGACATCGAATGTACAGAGAGGCAACTAAGATATTTCCTGTTTTATTTGCTTTGCTGCCAGACAAAAGTCAAAATTCATACGAAAGACTTTTTTCTGGATTGAAATCTGAGATGGAAATAGCTACAATTAAAGCAATGAATTCAGTGTTCCTTGAAACACAACTTTCCGGTTGGAATTTTCACTTTAACCCTAGGACTCACTCCGATAAAATTTCCCTAGTACTCCATCTGGGGTCATACAGGACCCCAATCAATATATAATTGACTGTGTGTACTAATCATTCAGAGAACAACGTACTGTCGTTTAATACTGTTCGTTTAGATTTTATTTATTATTTAGACTCATTTCACAGCTTTTTAACAGGTATGTACATAGTAGAATTAAATTACATATCGCAGAGTAATTACATATCAGAAGTTACAATATTACTCTGTCATAATTTGTTTCACTCATAAATGTTTCACAATGGCTTCAAATTTACAGAAAATGTGATGAACAACTCAACAGGAAACATAATTCTAACCGGAATCCGTACCATAGTCATCTGCACGTATTTTGCAAGTAGTAACTATTTCAGAATGTTCCTTGCGAACAAATTTGTTACACTTTTTGCATGTTGAACTGTATTTTGTGTCCTGTGATCGGGGGCAAATGGAGCATCTGCCTCTCTCTCTCTTCTGATTGCCGGGTATTACGTCTGGATGTCCATTGTCTAACAGATCATCGAATCCACACCGTTTGATACTGCTAATAATATCCTTGTTCCTTGCTTGTGGTAAACTCAAACGACGTTCCACTTGGGGCTTTGCCATTTCTTTGGCCAACTTCATTAGAAAAAGACGTGTCTCTGTTTTTTCAACAGCAACACAGAAGAGTCTGTAGGCATTGAGTGCAGCTAGATCGACAAGATCATAAAATACTGCTAATGGCCAACGTTTTGTACCCTTTTTCACAGAATAGTAAGAGCTCATTTGATCTAGCGTATCAACACCTGATTTTGTTGAGTTGTAATACAACACTACTTCTGGTTTTCGTTTCAAGTTGTTTTCTTTGGGCACTTCAAATGATTGATGTTGTGTTGACAGGAGTAGCACAGCCTTATTTCTTTTTGGAACATACGAAACTAATAGGGTTTTACCACTTGTATGCAAATCTGGTAGTGCATTCTTCCCTAGTTTTCGAAGGCAAAAACTCTTTTGGGACTTCTTTTCTTGTAGAACGTAGAGTACCTACCAGTGTCAACTTCATTTTCAACAATTCTTGGCCAAGAACATAGCTCGTGAAAAAATTGTCAGTGGTCATATTCCTACCACTGCCAGCCAGATGACGCACTAAATCTAAGACCACTCTCTTGCCTTGATTCACTAATCTCACATCACCACTCCTTCCAGTGTACATTTGAAGATTTGTCAGATAACCATGTTCACAGTCTACTGCGCACCATATCTTGATGCCATACTTTCCTGGCTTTGAAGGAATGTAGACCTTGAAACTACACCGACCTCTGTATACGCAAAGATGTTCATCAACAGTAATGTTGCTGGAAGGTATAAATGATGTTTGACATTGCACGGCAAACAAATCAAATATTTCCTGTACAGCTTCAGCCTTATTTCCAGTCCTCTCTTTCCTTTCAAGTCTTGTGATGCGGTCGTCAAAACGAAGTGAACGCAGAATGTCCTGATATCGCCTCCTCGACATAATAGCACGGAATAGAGGAGTGCCATATTCAGAGTCCCAAAATTCGTCAATAGGTTTCCCCCGGCTCTTCTGTACGCCACACAGAATCAGCAAGCCTAAAAATGAAAGAAGCTCGCATCTGTCTGTATCACGCCAGTCAACTAATTTTCCAGACACTTTCAATTCATTTCCTCGTTGATTTGTGAACTGAACTATTATATCCAGCAATTCATTAGTAATAAACTGCCTGAAACAGTCAACAGCTGAGCTAACACTAACTGTACTAGGAATACCTGCTGAAAATCGTTGTATGTTGCGGATTGGAAATCTACGAATTGATGGTTCTTTTGTACTCCACGCAATATCCCGACCCCTGCTTACCAGTACTGCACTTTCATCTTCTCCACTGTCATTATTTTCAGCAAGAATATCATTTTCTTCTAATTCATGTAAACAAATTTCATCACTTTGGTCTACCTGTGTCTCTGTTCCATCATCTTCGGCGCCACTACCTTCTGAATCACTACTGCTACGAAGTAAGTCTTCCATAGCTTGTTCTACACTATAGCCAGGAGCAAAACGTATTCCATCCATGCTGAAATTACACTGCAACAACAAACGTACAAACGAATGTTTGAGGTTAGTTCTGACAAGGGAACATCCCCATCGCACCCCCCTCAGATTTAGTTATAAGTTGGCACAGTGGATAGGCCTTGATAAACTGAACACAGATCAACTGAGAAAACAGGAAGAAGTTGTGTGGAACTGTGAAAAAATAAGCAAAATATACAAACTGAGTAGTGAATGGGTCACATAAGCTCCATAATTGAGTATTAGAGATCAGGAGCGCCGTGGTCCCGTGGTAGCGTGAGCAGCTGGAGAACGAGAGGTCCTTGGTTCAAGTCTTCCCTCGACTGAAAATTTTACTTTCTTTATTTTTGCATAGTTATTATCTGTCCGTTCGTTCATTGACATCTCTGTTCACTGTAATAAGTTTAGTGTCTGTGTTTTGCGACCGCATCGCAAAACCGTGCGATTAGTAGACGAAAGGACGTGCCTCTCCAATGGGAACAGAAAACATTTGTCGCAAGGTCATAGGTCAACCGATTCCTCCACAGGAAAACACATCTGATATATTCTATACGACACTGGTGACGGCATGTGCGTCACATGACAGGAATATATTGTCGACCCACGTAACTTATACACTTGGCGAATGGGTAAAAAGATTCTTCTACCTTGCCCGATTTAGGTTTTCTTGTGGATGTGATAATCACTCCCAAAAAAGTGATGAAAACGTAAGAGTTTGTCACATAAATTGAAAATAAAAAATTAAACTTTTCACTCGATGGAAGATTTGAACCAAGGACCTGTCGTTCCGCTGCTCCTCACTTTACCACCAGACCACTGCGCTCCTGCGTTCCCAGTGTCCTAGATGTTGCCTATCTTCCCATGAACTACTCAGCTTGTATATTTTGCTTATTTTTTCATAGTTCCACACAACCTCTTCCTGTTTTCTCAATTGATCTGTGTTCAGTTTTTCAAGGCCTATCCACTGTGCCAACTTATAACTACATCTGAGGGGGGTGCGATGGGGAGGTTCCCTTATGAGTAACACCTGAATTCAGTGTTACCAACTCAAAATACCTAAGAAAGAGATTGATAGTTGATAATCTATACATTATATGAATGTTACATATAATCTATCTGGGGTCATAATTGACCCCAACAGTAGTTTTTGTTAATTATTGATTTAAATGTTGCGTCAAGCGCTCTAAAAATTTTTGTGAGAGAACTACAATACTGTGTGGTAAAAGTCATAAAATTCTGGATTTTTACAAGAAATAGAAATATTATTTTATCCATAGTAAAGATGATTGGGGTCACCTATGACCCCAGAGTGAGTCCTAGGGTTAACCAGTGTCTGTGGAAGAAGATACAGGAACTGGGATTGACGGAAGACTACAGGGATAGGGAGGAAGTCCGATTGTTTTGTCGCATGTGTTCTGCAGTGGCACGTCTCCACTTAACACTGTCGATGAAGCGTGGATTTTAATAATGCAACAAATGCCCAGGGGAGAGAAGATCACAGCATTTGCAGACTATATGGTTGATCAGTGGATGGAAAATCCTAATATACCTATTGAAATGTGGAATGTTTTTAACCTACGACACAGAACTACGAATGCTGTCGAAGGTTGGCATAGGAAACTGAACTCCTCAATAAATCAGAAACGTCCAAATGTGAGCTGAAGCAGGCGGCAGTGAATGCTGCCATTGGCCTGCCTCTTCAAAAAAGAAAGAAAAGGTACATAGATCTTGACAAAAGATTAAAAGACATTATGAAAACATATGAAGACTCTGGAGATTTAAAAAGGTGTTTAAAATTTCTAGCCTTTTTACAAAAAATTGAATAAGAAATTACGATTGATAAGAAAAAAAGGTTATCAATTTACTACTGTAATGTTGAACAACAAAAAAAACTAAACAATAACAACAATAAATAAAATGAAAAAAATTAAACATGTTTATGTACTACGTGCATATGCAGTCCTAAGCCTGGATAAAATGTGAAAGGATGTTCTTATTTTCATGTCAGTCGGCAAGTTCATGGTTACGATATTTATTTCTAGTCGAAAACACGAGCGTCACCACGGAGGGGGTCTAGAGATTCGAAAAGTTGGATGATAAAAAATTTGCCGTGATGTTCTGTGTGAAAAATTCTGGGGTTTGCTGTGGGCCTTAAAAATATTGTTGTTTCAAAACGGTATATGTAAATACATCACACATTTTACCAGAATCAATAATTTCGCAAAGTTAACTTGCCGATTCTGTAGTTTCGTCATATATGTCATACGAAACTAATTATTTCCATTTGGCGGATCTCATTCACAAAAGTACGCTTTTAACGGTATTTCTAAAGTTCTAATACAAAATCTGCTATTTATTGAATTTTTAACTCAACAAAACTGAAGTTTTACTTGGTAAATTTCTTACATATCATGGTCACTCGTCCTGTGAAGCTAACAATTTTTGATGAGGAAGGCGGAATGAGGACTCAAGACGCTGGTTGCCCACTTTTATGTCAGAGTCTTTTAAATACGATCATATTTGCCTTTATTGTGCTCCAACACGAGCATTTTGCAGCTGATTATTATGTAGTTCATTAAATAAAGATGAAATTCCAACTAGATGAACTTTGGTCGAGTCATCTATATTAAGCAACGAATTTTATCATATGTAGACATCAAGAACAACACTCTAGTTATCGAGACTTCATACGCCGCATCTAACCATAGGAAAATATTCTGTAATTTCTCTCAGATGAACACGCCCATTGTCGCGTAAATCTTTATCTAATTACTAACAGTAAACCTGGCGTTGCCTGGATATTTATTCATCCCAGTTTTATGTTAGTTCATCCCCTCTTCCCTCATCTCTCTCGTCCATTTAGTCCTGTCTCGTCTCTCTATCCACCTCCTCCTTCCGCCCATCCGTCTCTCTTTCCATCTCCCCCATCTGCACTCCCCCCCCCTCCCCCCCCCTCTCTCACAACACTTCTCCTCCTCCTCCTCTCCCTCTCCATCCATCTTCCCGTCCCTGTCCACCTCCTCCTCCGCTTTTTCTAATAGTACATCAAATTCACAATAACACAACTAATTTATGTATTTATTAGTGTTCAATTAGTCATTCACCACCTTCCCTCTTTCTCTGTTTACCTGCTGCTCCCTCTTTCTTTTAATCTGCTTCTCTCACTTCTCTGGATGCACCTCCTCCCCCCTCCCCGCCCCATCACGTTTTCCTCTCTCCGTATATTTCCGCCTCCGTCATACAATCTCATCTTTCCCCGTCTATGAAAAAATACGTATATCTGCCAACTTTCATGCTCATTGATGAAACAATGTTGAATTTATTTAAAGGTAGGACAACCCTCCTCCATCCAGCATATGTTGGCTTGTATAAATGCCTTCACCACGAAAACATACATATATGAGCCAACTCCCAAGCTGATCTGTCTAACGGTGCGTAATTCTGTTGTAAGGTATCCTCCGCCATACACCGTATGAAATTTCACGTAGATGGTGAGGTTCCCCTTGTTTTGAAGATCAAATGAACAAATTTTCATAAAGATCGGAGCAGCACTGTGGCTTTTGTTGAAATCCGTAAGTGAAGTACCCTCCACCATGCACTGAACGAAGTTTTATGTAGACAGTGACCTTCCTCTTGGTATGGGAAATAGGGATTCATTTTTATACACCCTGCTCGCTGTACGCCGACTTAGTTGTGAAACATAAATAATAGATTCGAACAACATAAATCATGTAATGATTTCTGTCGTAGAAGGGGCAACATAGCTACTAAATAATAGCAACGAGATTACGAGAGCAGTCACTTTCAGTGTTACGTAAAATAACGTTATACCTTGTAAATTATCACGACACAAAATGAAGATAATAAACAGTGTGGGACTTCCTTCCGTTTGCGTTTGAAACTCCTGTGTGGTGAGAAGGGCGGGAGGGGGGAGCAAGGGGAGCCTCAATTGTTTTGCCGGCCCGGGCCTCTGACAGGTTTAGTGCGCCACTGCTAGTAGGAAACCCCACGACACCGTTTCAACAGTATGTCAACAGTATTCCGCAAGGAATTGATTGAAAAGAATTACAAGCCTCTATAAATCAAAATTACAAGAGTGTCACATTTCGTTTCAATCTTTTGCATTTTTTTTATTCTAACAGGAAATTAACAGTTACGTAATTTCTTGAAATATTTTATTATTGGTCAATTGTTTCGTTGTATTTTTAATGTTGTTCCGTTGAGGTAGGGAATATTTAAAAAAATACCAACGAATGAGGGATTAAAAATGTTTCACTTAATGGAAAGTTAATCGATGTTTCCTATATTTTGACGAGTACATTCCGACGGATGATACTTGTTATAAAAACAATCAAAACATTTGTACTTTCGACACCACGAATATTGTACGAATGCACATTCATTTTCGTGGCAATCGCGTCTGTATGTTCTCAAGTCCGCACGAAACGCCACTGCATTGACGTTATGGACTACTTCTTTTTGCGATTGATCTAGCTTCGCGGCACGCCAGGCATATGTGTAACAGTATTAATGATGAACTTGTAGTATATCTGAAAATCCAAGCAAGCTATCCGAAAATTGAAAAGAATGCTTTATACGCGTACCTTACCATATTTTTATGTATCGGAGCCTGCAGTTGGTCATTTACCAGCGAATGGATTTTTAGCATGTCCTCCCAGGATGTTATTCCTACGTTGGTTTGCAATAGGTACGGAGTGTTTTGGAAGTGGCGAATGTAATTCTTTACTTGGCAATAAAAATATACATAGGTACGGAGTGTTTTGGAAGTGGCGAATGTAATTCTTTACTTGGCAATAAAAATATACATCGCATGGCTGACAAAACTATGTACATCGCGGTGGTATCACTGATAGAGTACAAGTTGGTAGGCCATCTTAATCGCCGGCCAGTGTGGTCACGCGGTTAAAGGCGCTTCAGTCTGGAACCGCGCGACCGCTACGGTCACAGGTTCGAATCCTGCCTCGGGCATGGATGTGTGTGATGTCCTTAGGTTAGTTAGGTTTAAGTAGTTCTAAGTTCTAGGGGACTGATGACCTCAGATGTTAAGTCCCATAGTGCTCAGAGCCATTTGAACCATCTTCATCGTTGAATTTCATTTGATGCAAGTTCGTGGATGTTTGCCCACCCCACGAGTCAACGATGTAGAGGAATTTATTATTTTCCACGTATGGTTGAATTACTTCATCCAAAAACTCTTCTACGTTTGTTTATGCAGTTTTCCTGACATTGTCGATATGATGTGAATTTTATTTATTTATTTATTTAGCTTATGGCATATAACACATCATATAGAAAAGACATAAAAATCATAAGACACAGAAATAAAGAGTAGTCACAGTGTGTAACATATAGTTGTAGATATAAAAGTGTTTAACACATTGCAGTCGGGCCACAGATACTACTGCAATCCCTCAGAAGTCGTAGACTTTTTGCGCCTTTTTTACATGGCTCCTGACCAAAAGGTAATGAAGGAAAGCAAAACCTTTTAACTGATGTGTGTGTTATCATCCTATATCTAAACATTTGTTTAAAGTTTTTTGTAAGATATCATATATTTACAGAATTATTATATTTTGAAAATTAGATGATTCAGAGGTAGAAAAAAAGTTTGAAATTGCAAGAAATCAGAATTTATTATAAAATAAATGTACAAAATTATTTCATTGAATTTTTACAACTCTTTTCATTGAGTAAAATTTGTCATTGTGTGATATTGCTTGAAACAGTCAGGTAGACACAATCCTACATTACATTCTTCACACCACCATCTCGTCTCCCTTCTCACTCGTTTGCCAGTACTCCGTGCGCCCTTCTCAGAGCAAACAATGCAATATCTTGATGCATATTTCTTGCTTGTTGTCGATGGGACGTGAGTGGGGAAATGCCTTGCTGTTAGCCTGTTTGCTGCTGAACCCTGCTTTTCATTTTCGTTGAAAACTTCGCCGGATTTCTCCAGTATTTGTTTTCCCAGGTTCACCATAAAAGTAAACAAGCTGGTTCGTTTGTGAGAGACAGGCCGAAGTTTCTTGTACAGAATGTAAGAATTGACCACGCACATCATAAATACATGAAAAAATATCTTTTTCCACCATTTCATTGTTCGTCGTTGAAAATAATAGGTCACCAGCTGATCTCCATGATCAACACCAGTTTTATTTTTATTATAATCAAGTATGAGATCAGGCTTCAGTTTTTCTACCATTCCAGCCTTGGATTTTGTCTTAGTAACACTACTTGTCATTCTATGTTTGGTAGAAAGGGCAAACACATCCCTAGTATCTTTCCAGTGAAGTGCTAGCACGGAATTTTTTCTCTTGAATACGATTTCACCTCTTCTTAGTTTATTCTGTTTGAATTCCTGTGGTAGGCCTCTTCTGTTTCTCATTACTGTGCCAACAGCAGATGTGCCCTCATCAAACAACTTTTCAAATAATTTTACAGAAGTATAAAAGCGGTCCATGTACAATGTATGACCCTTACGTAGATAACTGTTGCACAAACGTAGCACCACTGAATCTGCACTGTTGTCTTTTTCACGTGCACCGGTGTACACTTCACAGTTCAAAACATATCCTGTTGCTGAATCACTTAGAATGAAAAATTTTATACCATACCTGCTCGGTTTGTTCTTGATATATACTCGAAATCGAATTCTCCCTCTGAATGGACATAAACCTTCATCAACTGTGAGATTCTCGCCAGGAGAAAAACTGTTCTTGCTTTTCAGTACAAAGTTATCAAAAAAAGGTCGGATTTTGTGTATAGGATCATGGTTTGGTTGACCCCTTCGTACATAATTGTCATTGTTATTTACGTGAAGCATAAAGTAAATTGACCTAAATCTGTCTCTTTTCATGATTTTTGCAGGTAAGGAGGAATCTAGCATTAGGTCATTGCTCCAATAGTCCGTAATATTTGGTTTGTGTACAAGGCACATGTGAATAATTATAGCAAAAAACTGATACATCTCATGTAGCTTCACAGCAGACCAATTGGCCCAAAGCGACCTGGAAGTTATTTTATTTTGCATCCGCAATTTGGAAATTGTTGCTGCAGCGTAGCGGTTTGTTTCTGTCTTCATATTTTTGATGACATTTGCGTCAATAAAGACGCTCCAACAGTCAAATTCAGTGCTTTCGGCGCTCAAAGGTGCCAAGACATTACTTACGCCTTCAAAGAGCGGTAATTGTTGTAGGACATCGTCATTTACCCATTCAACAACGTTGTTTTGGGACTGCTGTTGTTGTATTCTGCCTCTGCCTTTTTGAATGGGAGCTTCACACTCTTCTAATACGTCTGATGGCTCATTTTCATTTTCGGACCACTCGTTGTTACCTTCGAAATAAATGACATAAGTCAGTGAAACTGCCGAGATTATAATTGTGATTCGTAAACACAATGACTGACCATTATAATTACCATCTATTTCAGAAGAACTATTTTCAGTTTGAAATCCATCATCGTCAATTTCAGATCCAGATTCTTCCAGCAGCCTCAGAATTCCCTCTTCAGTCAAACTGTCCCCCATTTTACGACAAACGTTTGCGATAAAGACAACTACATAAGCACACTGCAAGAGTGAATGCGCGGGAATTGTTTTGGCGCCTTTTTTGAGTGACATAGCGCTTAGAGGATGCAGGAACACCATCTAGCGGTCGTCCGATGTACTACAAGACCGAAACACTCAACTCCAGATGTCACTGCACGGATATAATGCGCCGCAACCTGAAATAATAATCAAGAAGGCGGCGCTCGGAGAATCTCCGAGCGCCGACTGTTACGGCAATAAATGCGCGCTCGTAGTTTCTACGGGCAACGACCGGAATGTGTTAAAAATAGTCTATATAACAAACAAAAGTTCACAAACAAACATCCAGATTTGTGACATAGTCTATTGCACTTTCAGTCGCGGTCAGAAACTCATTGGGGTCTCCTGCAAAACGTCTCAGAGGGCAATCTTCCACGATGTGACGAATCGTCTGCCGGTCCGCGCCGCAGTCACATCTCGGGGTGGTGATTTTACCCCACCTATGGAGGCTGTCTGCACATCTGCCGTTATTTGTCCGAATTCGATTCAGGGTCGTCCAAGTTTTCCTTGGCAAGTTGAATCCTGGTGGTTGGACATTGATGCATGGCATATTCTGCAGGTTTTGGGGCACAGATTCTCTCCACGGCATTTTCCAGAGGTTGCCATAATCCGGGTTGAGAGGATGCGTATTTTTTACCTTTTTAAAAGAGGGGTGTCTTGAGCGCAATCTGTTCATCTCCAGGGCAGGAACATCCTTATGGATTGGCAGTTTCTCGTTGTTCAGCACTTTTCCATACTCGCGTATGAGAGCGTTCTCTCTGCGCAGGTCCGGTGGGGGAATGTTGCTCAGTATAGGTAGCCAGTGTAAAGGCGTTGGCTTTATTGTTCCTGATATCATCCTCATTGTGTAGTTTAGTTGAGCATCGATCAAGCCTGTGTGTTTACTGTTTAGCCATACCGGTGCGGCATATTCTGCTGTTGTGTAGACAAGTCCCAGAGCCGAAGATCTCAGTACAGCCGCGGAAGAGCCCCACGTGGTCCCACATAGCTTCCGTATTATTATTATTATTATTATTATTATTATTATTAAGCATTACAATCCATGAAGGCTTTTTGCTGCAGAATGGACAATGTTGAACCACTTTGCTCTGTCTTTACAAGTAATTTGCCACTGTCTGTCATGTCCTAGTTTTCTGAGATCGTCTTGAATATTGTCCAAGTATCTCATGCGTGGGCGTCCAAGAGGTCGTCTTCCGGTGGGAATCTCTTCAGTCACTTTCTTGATGGTCCTGTTTGGTGGTGCTCTGATGACATGCCCTATCCATTTCAGTCTTTTGGCTTTAATTTTGGCCACTATATCGGAGTCTTTATATAATTTGTAAATTTCATTGTTATTTAGCAATCTCCATTCATCACTGATCCTATCTCTTATGGGTCCAAATATTTTTCTCAAAATTTTTCGTTCAAATACTCTTAATCTGTTTTCCTCTTTTTTTGTGAGAGTCCAGGTTTCAGATCCATAGGTGAGTACTGGTATAATCAATGATTTGTATACTTGTAGTTTGGTGTTCCTAGAAATTAACTTGCTTTTGAAAACTGTCAAGAGACTATAGTAGCATTTGTTAGCCTTCTGAATTCGTGATTCTATTTCAATTTTTATGGAGTTGTCAGAGGTTACTATTGTACCAAGGTAATTAAATTCATTTGTCTTTGTGAAAGCTGTGTTATTAATTTGCAGTACATTATTATTTGATGGATAGCGGGATAAGATAAAGTACATTGTTTTGTCTGTATTCAGCTGGAGGCCTGTGCCATTTGTGGCTTTAATTAATTGTGCTGTAAGAAGCTTCAAATCATTCTCACTGTCAGATAATAATGCAATGTCATCAGCGTATGCTACAATGTTAATTTTGCTTTCCAGTTGTGCTCCAATTTGTAGTAGCTTTACTTTTTGGATTATTCTATTGATTACTATGTTAAAAAGAACTGGTGAGAGTGAATCCCCTTGTTTGACTCCAGTTTTAACCTCAAAGTCTTCAGAAAGTTTGCTAGCTACTTTTATTTTGTATTTTGAGTTTAAAGTGCAAGATTTTATTAAATTTATCAATTTGTTAGGGATGCCAATCTGCCTCATGCACTTCCATAAGTATTCCCTGTTGATACTGTCAAAAGCTTTTTTAAAATCAATGAAAAGCATATGTACATTTTGATTGAATTCATATTTCTTTTCACCCAACATCCTTAGGACATATATATTGTCAATAGTCGATCTGTTAGGTCTAAATCCACATTGGGCATCATCTAGGGAGTCTTCAACGTAAGGGCTTATCCTTGCTAACAGTATATTTGTCAGAATTTTATATGTTGTGTTTAGTAACGCAATTCCTCTGTAGTTTGAACAATTTGTTGGGTCCCCCTTCTTGTATATAGGGCACACAACTACTTCTTTCCAATCATGTGGGACCTGTTCCTGCTTCCAGATGTTGGTGATGATTTTGTGTAAGCAGTTTACAAAAGGAAATTTACTGAGCTTCCATATATCTGTGTCTATACCATCACTTCCAGGAGCTTTATGTCTCTTCAGCTTCTTGATGCTTTCTTTAATTTCTGCTAAGCTGGGCTCTTCGTCCGATGGGTCAGCAGTAAGATATTCATTGTCATCTTCCTGAGAGACGCTTATAGTTGGAGCATTTAGTAACTCATTAAAATATTCCTTCCATCTGTTAGCAATGTCACTTCTTTCTGTTAGCAAGGAGCCATCTGGGTCTGTTATGAACTGTCCATAATTTTTTATATTCCCACTTTTAAACATATTTATGCTCTTGAAAAATCCTCTGGAGTCTGTGGTACGGTCATTCTCAGCTCTTTTTAATTTGTAATTCATAAAATCCCTTTTCTTTTTCCTAATGAGTTTCCTGGCAAGTTTCTGTTTCTCTTCAAAAATAAGTTTGTTTTGTGTTATTGGTTTTTGTAGGAATTTTTCCCTTGCTAATTTTCTATCTTCGATAGCGTTCGAGCACTCGGCATCAAACCAGGGGTTCTTAGTTGTAGTAAAATGTCCCAAAACTGAGGTAGTTGCTCGTGTGATATTTTCTTTCAGAGCGTTCCAGGCTTGATTAGTATCATCATTGTTAATTTTACTTTCCACTTCAGGTTTGTGTGTTTCTAATTCTCTAATGTACTGGTTGAGAATGTTTGGGTTTTTCAGTTTCATTGTATTAAACCTAGGAACACCATTTAATTTAGACCATTTATGTCTTGAGAGTGAGATCTTGAACTTGGCTTTTACAAGAAAGTGATCCGAATCACAGTCTGCTCCCCTTTGACTTCTGATATCATGTATGCATTTATGATGTTGTTTTTCGATTAATACATGATCAATTTGATTTTTTGTGATGCCATCTCTTGAAGCCCATGTTTGTTTATGTATATCTTTATGTGCAAAATATGTACTTTTGATCAACATGTTTTTGGAAGTGGCAAAGCTAATAAGTTTTGTTCCGTTTTCATTACTCTGCTGATGTAGACTATGAGGTCCAATTGTAGGTTTATAATGATTTTCATGTCCTAACTTGGCATTGAAATCTCCTAGAATTATTTTAATTGAATTTTTCGAGAATGTATCATATACCTGTTCCAATTTGTTGTAAAATTCTTCTTTAATATTGTCCTCTTTATCCTCTGTTGGAGCATGGCAATTTATAACATTTAAAGTCTTATATTTGCATTGAATCGTAATGTGAGATATCCTTTCATTCACTGCCTCAAATTTCCTAATAAAAGGTAACAATTTGTTGTTTATTATAAATCCTGTCCCTAGTGCATGTATTTGTGTATCATTTCCCCCATACATTATTGTATACTTATTTTTGTTTATACTTCCATTACCCGTCCATCTGATTTCTTGTACTGCAACTAAATCCATTTTATACCTTTCAAGTTCCTGTATGACATTTATCAGTGATCCTGATCTATAGAGACTTAATACATTCCATGTTCCCATATTCATAACCTTTAAATTTTGCAAGTTCGTCATCAAGTTTGGTGGTCCAGCATTCTTGTCATTCTGATTCGTAGCAATCCATTTTCTCCTACAGGATCCTGTGATAGGGTCGCTGGCCCTAAGCACAACCCCCAACCTGGAGGACCAGGGTCTTGATTTCGGGGATGCCTACCCCTAGAGCAGTTGCTTTCACTTCAGCTAACGAACTTGCTCTGCCCGGCCTGTTGGTCCGCGGGAGGTATTTGATTTCCCTCCTACCACCCATATCTGGGAGGCGTTCCCCGATCCGCCACCTGGGGACGCGCCCTCTAGGAGTTACAGGCTCTCCCGAGGGATAGCTTCCGTATGATATTATTATTTGGAGTTTTAAGTTTTGCGGCTGTATTACGTAGGTGTTGCTTGAATGTTAGGGTTCTGTCAAAGGTGACGCCTAGATATCTGGGGTAATTATTATGGTTTAGCTGCCTGTTTTCGAAATGAACGTTGAGCTTTCTTTTTGCTTGGGCATTGTCGAGGTGAAAGCATGTCACCTCCGTTTTTGTCGCGTGTGGCCGTAATCTCCACCTTCAGAAGTAATCTCCCAGCTTTGTTAGATCCGCAGTTAATGTGTTTTCCGTTGCCTCCATTGATCTGCCTCTTGCAGCTATTGCCCGGTCGTCGGCATATCCGAATTTTTGAGAAGTGGTTTCAGGTAAGTCAGATATGTAGAGGTTAAACATCAATGGCGCCAGAACGGAGCCTTGTGGTAAACCATTGTTGAGCTTCATTTGGTCTCTTTTTAAGTCGCCCATTATGACTCTGAAACTTCTATCAGTGAGCATGTTATCAATGAGGTTCTAGTATGTTCTAGTATATTTTCCACAGTGAAGTAGGAATTCCGGGTGGATGCCATCGAAGCCGGGAGCCTTGCCACTTTTGATTTTTGACAAGGCTGCTGCAACTTCTTCTGCTGTGATAGGCTGGGAAAATTCGTAGGTAGGCGATGCCCTTTGTTTTAAGGACCTTAATTCACATTTGACGGTCGTGGTGTGTGTTCTGTCCCTTGGTGCTCTTGAGGTTCTAACTATGTGTGCGGCCACATTGTTAGGGGTTATCGGGTAGGTGTCTTTTATTTTACGTTTACTGCCTCCCAGGTTACGGAGTAGGGTCCATGCTTGCCTACTGGATTTAGTGAAATCTAGTAGAATATTACACGTGCACCCTGGGTAACGCTAAATGAACTAGCACTAAAGGCAACCAGATAATCCTGTGCTGGATCTCTTGGTAAACACATCATGAGTGATACCGACCAAATGAACGATGTGATGTGAACATTCTGGTGTTTCTCAGTGTATCCGTCGACGTCTTTCCGGACTCGGGGGCCGAACGTTCCAGTCACCTCTTGCAGGCAAACAAATATTTTAGGCATCAGTTTTCCAGACAGTGTGATTGCATATGAGTGCGTCAATTTAGTTATTTGTCCGACAGCAATTTCGGTGACTTTTCACCTTTGTGGGACAAAGTGCGCCTGCTGCTTATTCACATCCTGTTTGATCTGTATTTATGATATAATCAGGGTTGAATCTCGTGATTATATTGCTTGTTTGTTCCCTTGTCTTTCTCGCTGACATATTTTGTTACATGCCGTTGAGATATCCGATGCATCGATTTGAAGCAACGAACCCAAGATTCCGACGCTTTGAAGTCAAAATTTCCATCCAGAAATTGAAAAGCAGCAGCCATTGCTCACTATTGGAGCATCCGTGTTGTTATGAGGCCTGGTCTCTGGTCTCTCGCCTCGATAAACCGGTCGTAAACATACGAATTGATTACTTCCAGTTTATCATTTCGTGACCCTGCTACTGCGATTTGGAATCTCCACTTTGATAACTGGGTTTTGCTTTTCAATAATCTCGTTGAATGTTTTTGTAAGGTTTTCAATGACTACGTTGGATGGAGTTTTGCCATCTCCACGGCCTTGAATTTCACTGCATGTGGGATTCTGATCCGCTCATCTCCATCATCTTCTTCATTAGAATCCGAAAAAATAGGTGTTATTTCTATTTTTCGTTTTTTTCCCGTGAGTCACTATCGTCGTGGCTTGCTTCGGAAGGACTCACAACCTCGTCATTGTCGAAGAATATCACTTCTTAGTCCGTGAATGTCATAGTCCCGTACATGTCTAGAAATTTTTGAACATTTCTCTGCCGATTAATGAAGATCGTTCGCTGATGTTGGAGCTCACTGATTGTCGTATAAAGTTGTTTTTGATAAGTAACTGCCGTGGACAATGCATTTGTTGCTGTTGTGGTCTTCAGTCCTGAGACTGGTTTGATGCAGCTCTCCATGCTACTCTATCCTGTGCAAGCTCCTACATCTCCCAGTACCTACTGCAACCTATATCCTTCTGAATCTGCTTAGTGTATTCATCTCTTGGTCTCCCTCTACGATTTGTACCCTCCACACTGCCCTCCAATGCTAAATTTGTGATCCCTTGATGCCTCCGAACATGTCCTACCAACCGGTCCCTTCTTCTCGTCAAGTTGTGCCACAAACTCCTCTTCTCCCCAATTCTATTCAATACCTCCTCATTAGTTATGTGATCTACCCATCTAATCTTCAGCATTCTTCTGTAGCACCACATTTCGAAAGCTTCTATTCTCTTCCTGTCCAAACTATTTATCGTCCATGTTTCACTTCCATACATGGCTACACTCCATACAAATACTTTCGGAAACGACTTCCTGACACTCAAATCTATACTCGATGTTAACAATTTTCTCTTCTTCAGAAGCGCTTTCCTTGCCATTGCCAGTCTACATTTTATATCCTCTCTACTTCGACCATCCTCAGTTATTTTGCTCCCCAAATAGCAAAACTCCTTTACTACTTTAAGTGTCTCATTTCGTAATCTAATTCCCTCAGCATCACCCGACTTAATTTGACTACATTCCATTATCCTCGTTTTGCTTTTGTTGATGTTCATCTTATATCCTCCTTTCAAGACTCCGTTCAACTGCTCTTCCAAGTCCTTTGCTGTCTCTGACAGAATTACAATGTCATCGGCGAACCTCAAAGTTTGTATTTCTTCTCCATGGATTTTAATACCTACTCCGATTTTTTCTTTTGTTTCCTTTACTGCTTGCTCAATATACAGATTGAATAACATTGGGGAGAGGCTACAACCCTGTCTCACTCCCTTCCCAACCACTGCTTCCCTTTCATGTCCCTTGACTCTTATAACTGCCATCTGGTTTCTGTACAAATTGTAAATAGCCTTTTGCTCCCTGTATTTTACCCCTGCCACCTTTAGAATTTGGAAGAGAGTTTTCCATCAACATTGTCAAAAGCTTTCTCTAAGTCTACAAATGCTAGAAACGTAGGTTTGCCTTTCCTTAATCTTTCTTCTAAGATAAGTCGTAAGGTCAATATTGCCTCACGTGTTGCAATATTTCTACTGAATCCAAACTGTTCTTCCCCGAGGTCTGCTTCTACCAGTCTTTCCATTCGTCTGAACAGAGTTCGCGTTAGTATTTTGCAGCTGTGACTTATTAAACTGATAGTTCGGTAATTTTCACATCTGTCAACACCTGCTTTCTTTGGGATTGGAATTATTATATGCATTGCGTCTGTTAATTCCTGCCGTTCTTCATTGTTAGGTGGAGCTCACAAAAGAGCTCCTTGGTCTTCCACCAAATGTTCAATATTGTCAAAATTGCACTTACTGACAACTCGTGAACAAATTCCACTTTGGTCCATTTTAAAGGAAAACGACTGCACACTTCAAAGCCAAGCTTTCAACTGACGAGAAACGTTTATTCGGCAGTTATAACCGTCGCTACTCATAGTAGAGTCCCTTTATTCGTGGAACGGCAGGTACAAATCGGGGAACGCCAACGGTCACAGACCATAAACAGGATTAGGCGCGACGACGCGTTAACAGTCTGACAGGTAAAAAATTTTGTAGGACCCTGTTCAAACATTTGTGTGACAGGTTTACGACTATTTTCGAAGAAATATTTTAACAGCTTGCCTCAGTTTTCAGGTAAATAGGCAAATTTATTTATGCCAACGTGTTAAAATAAAAAAACGGAAAAGATTGAAACAAAATGTGACATTCAATTTGTAATTTTGATTTATAGGGGCTTGTAATTCTTTTAAATCAAGTCGTTGCAAAATATTCATGAGTAATTATAAATTAAAACAAGCATTTGAAATAACAAAAAGAAAACAAAAACAGCATATTAGTAGGTCGCCTGGACGGGAGTCTCGCTCACTTGCTACTCGCTCACTTGCCACAATAATGAGACTTTTCTGTATATAAAGAGATGCCCAAACATTAACAGGCAATATTTCAAAAACGAGGTCGCATTGGCACCTCTAATGAATCTCGTTTCTGTTGCAGTAGGGTACATGTTTCTAAACTATATAGGATTGGTACAAAATAGGTGTGGTACGTGGTCGCTTTTGCTGTATGGATATGCTCCTGAATTCTGGGCAAGCAGTCTAGCTATAGTAGCAGTGAGATCAGCGGGGACAAAGCAGATAATGCCCTAAGGGAAACGGGAAGCGCGTGCTGCGGAGGCAGATCAAGGAAGCCCTGCTAATATTTCGCGCTCACAGTTCGAACAGGAAGGGGAGCACAATTTGCTGGTATATGTAGTACATTCTCTCGGGCGCACAAAGTAATGTGCCTTGGGGAATACTGAATTAAATGACTACTTAATCCACTGACCAAGATTCTGAAATCAAATGGTAATTTTTGTAATCTGCGCCAAAGTTGAGCATACGAATTTAATTTAGTTTCAACTCGCGAGGGGTGAAGGGGCGGTGATCGCCTCTTTCCCCCCTTTACTCTACCCTTGGACGAAGCCGAGATTTGTGTTCGAGCGATGGCGTGTCTGATGTGCTAGTGAGACAGTTGTATGCCTAAGGCTGCAAATGCGAGAAATATAAGGAGGCGTGGTTGCAACGCATTTCTGCTACTAACATGAGTAGAATATTGTAGGGTACTTTTGGAGGTGGAATTTTATGGTGTGTGTTTATTTTCACCTTTTTATTTTTCTACCAAAGCAATAGCTTTTAATACTTGCTTAAATGAATACATGAGTGCTAATACGATGAACAGAATTACAAAAAGCTTTACAAACAGACCTTTAACATGAAGATATGTTTTCATACATTTCGCTTTTAGAGGATGTTACCAACATGTCTAGAACAGTTGTTCATTATCCAGTTACACACATGAAGTTACACAGGCTAAAATTTGTTTAACCAAAACGTTGCCGGCACTTTGTCAGTTTTATAACACAAAATATGACGTTCACTCACTCCTTGAGCCATACATTGAAACAACGTTACAGTTTGTCTGTGCAGTCGAGGATATTGGTCTTGGGGTAACGTTTTATGAAGGTCTTGTGAATTCCTGGAATGGGCACACAGGTCGTTGAGCTGGGTACTACACTGTATGTATATCAGTCAAAGCTGGAGGCAATGAGGTACATTAACAGCCAAAAGCGAAAGTAGTCTGGCAAATAAATCGAAATCCATCTTTAGTGATGCAATGACTTCGAAGCTCTCTAAGAACTCATAATGAAACATTTCACTTATTTGAATGTATTCTGTCATGTGTGTCCAAAAATGACTGCCTTGAGTTACGGGAAATGTTCCATATCATGATCTCGAAGCTGAATTTTACATAGCATTACTGCACATTTTTCAATAGCATCAATCTTGCACACTGTATCTCTTACAAAATGACTCTTGTAGGCAGCTGCAAAACACACAGTAAGTTATGCGCTGCCTCGCTCTTTCCACAATCCAAACGAATGCGTACACTCGTTGCCAAGACAGGCGGTTAAAAATGAAAGTACGTGATTGGTGAAAATAAGGGCTGTGCTAGCGAGACAGTTACAGATGCGTGCGCGCTGCTTGGCGCTCGCAGCCCGTCACAGAACACCAATATAGTAGAATTTTTTTTTATTTTTTTAAGCACGTTCCATTCCTTCTCCTGAGGGGAGAAGACGGGCTGTTTTAAGGCTTATCTCAGTGTCCTTCGTCAGCCAGAGGTTTAAATCTTTATTTTACTTATTGTACATAACTTATATTTTTGAATACATGCTATACATAATATTGTTTTTTTTTAATTGAAATATAAATAAAAATAGATAAGTGATGTATCATTGAGTAATTGTTTACTTTTTTCTTTCAGGAGTGGTATGCGTTGTAGTGTTCGTACTTTTGTGTTTTTGCTTACTTCTACGTTACAGGTTCTCCTTTCCTGTTACTACAGTACTCTGGGTTGGGTATTACAATATTTTCCTTAGTCTATGATTGTTTTTGTTCTCTTTTGTCATGTTTTATGTGTGTTGATGTTGTGTTTTTCTGTGTGGTACTTGTGTGTTTTGTGCGGTGTGGAGCCGTTGCGGTGTTAATGTATATGGGTTTTGGTGTGTTATACTTCATGTCATGGGCTTTTGTTATGGTCTTTCGTCTAGGTGAGGTGGGGTTGTTTCAGGATGAGTCATTTGTGTCATTGTTGGTGCTAGGTCGTGGAGTATTTTGGAGGTGTTTTGAGCTACTGTACGCGCTGGATAGATGTATTTAAATTTTGGTCGTCGTGTCGTTGGTGGTTTGTTTGTCAGTATGTCTTCCATGTCTGGTCTTTTGTGGAGGATATGGGATCCATATCTTGCTCTGAATTTGGCGAGCCTTGTCTGGAGTGGTGTCATGTCTGTGATCTGGTATACTTCGTTGCTTGGGATGCGAGGTGGTAGTTTTGCGATGCTGCGCAATAGTCGTCCTCTGTTGGCGTATAGTTTTTTTGCTATAGTCTTCGGTATACCGCCTAGTTGCGCTGAGGCGTATTCGTAAATAGGTCAGATGTATGTTTTGTACGTGTGTATGGCTGTCCTGGTGGAACATCCGTACGGTCGGCCTTGGACTTGTCTGATGAAGTTTTGTCTTCGTCTTGTTTTGTTTAGTAGGTGCTGAAGATGAGTCTTATAGTTTAGGTGTTTGTCAAGGAATACCCCGAGATATCTTGCGAAGTCTGTGAGTTGTAGGGGTTGGTTCCAAAGTCTGAGGGTGATGTCGGTGCGTTTTTGTTGTCGTTTTCGAGTCAGGTTTCGGTGCTGGAATAGCACTGTGTTTTTGTGGGGTTTGGTCTTATACTCCATTTTGTCATCCAGTCTTCCAGTTTGGTCTAGTATAGTACCTTGGGGCTTTTCGTTGTATGGTGCCTGTCCGGAGGCCTGTGCACCAGTAGGCGGCGGCGTCCGCATATAGCGCCAACTTTTCGTTGGCGTCTCTTGGGGACGGTACGTCATGCGCGTACAGTAGCGGAGATAGTATAGCTCCTTGTGGGAAGCATGCCTCTGGGGTGAATGGTTCTGATGCTGCGTCGTTTACATGTACTCTGGAGATCCTTCCGGTGATCTGGATGCGTATGAGGCGCACTAGTTTGGGTGGGAGGCCTAGTTTAATTAGCTTGTAAAGCAGTCCGTTGTGCCATAATCAGTCGAAGGGGCGTTCTGTGTCTAAAAATATGGCTAGTGTGCAATGGGATCTGTTGAATCCTTTGGTGATGTCGCTGGTAAGTTTGAGGAGGGGGTTGGAGGTGAAGTGCTTTCGAAATCCGGATTGTAGGAGAGGGAGTAGTTGCTTTCCGTCTGCGTATTTTTGTAGTCTGTCGTTGAGGATGCGTTCATATGTCTTCCCTGTGACGTCTAGTAGTGATATTGGTCTGTAGGAGATGGGGTTGATTGTTGGTTTGTCGGCTTTATGTATCATTATGGTTTTACTTGTCTTCAATGTCTTGGGGATTGCTTCGTTTGTCAGGCAGTAGTTGAATATTAGTGATAGGATTGGGATTATGATGGGGAAGGGGTAGTTTTGGATTGTATGCGTTTGATGTTGTTCAGTCCAGGGGAAGAGTTTCGTCCTGTCACAATTGCGTTTATAATTTCTGTGTCCGTGATTGGTTCTGTCAGTTCGTCGGTGTCTTCTGTTTCTACTGTGGGTCTGTTGAGAAGGTCGGGGAGTTGATCTTCGACGAGTCGGCAGAATTCGTTGTCGAATTTGTCATCGATTGGGAACGAATGTACGGACTGGGGGATGTTTTGGTAGGCGTCTGCTTGTTTTTTGGGGTCTGTGGTTGGTTCATTGTCTACAAGGAGCATGTGGTTGGAGGGTTTCTTTTGGCCTGTTAACGTTTTAAACTTATTCCAAAATTTGCGGCCTTCTTTGTAATTTAGCTGTCGACATGTGTCATCGCATTCTTTTTGTTTGTGGCGGGAGACGAGTCGTTTTGCCTGAGCGTTGAGGCGGTTCCATTGCCTTTTGAGATCTGGATTTCGAGTTCTCGTCAGTTCGCGCTGTAGTCGTTTTTTTTGTTGCTGTAGGGTTTTTTGGGATGGTTGCTAGCACCTCCGCAGGTCTCCCCCCCCCCCCCCCCCCCCCCCCCCCCCCCCGGACTGCTTCATCTGTGGATCTGTGGCCTTCTTGATGGCGTTTTCTAGTTGGGTGTTTATGTAGTCTAGATCGTCATTGTCTGTTAGAGTTATGGGTGCTGTCAGTTCGTCTTGTATGGTTGTTTTGTACTTGGCCTAGTCTGCCTTGGAGTATAGCCGGATAGTGCGTTGTGTGGGGTGAGGGTTAGGGGCGCTAATTGCTGAGATGCTGAAAAGGATGGGGAGGTGGTCACTGGTCATGGGGTCTCCTCGCCAGGCTTCTGTGAGGGTGTCGGATAGGATGGGACTATGGAGGATGTGGTCTAACATTAACTACTCGTAGCTGCAGTTTACATTGTGCAAATTTTCGTAAATTACGACATCACCTTTTGACTGTGAATTTTTTTTGTAAAACTCAATATTGCGATTTTGGCCGTGTGGCCATTATCATGTGGAAATAAATGAGCTTAAGCACATGTCAGACTAAAAAATCATCTGACATTGCATGCGTATATAAATGATTTTTAGGTTTCCACATATCCTAAAGCACATTATGTCCACTCGCACCATCGAAAGTGGAATAGTAGGTTACACAAATAAATAACTGCACAGCTGAAGGGTAACCAAGAGGTCACTTACAAAAAAATCTGAGCTACAAACCAAGGATGTACTGTAAAGTTTACAAAATTCGATTTATTATTTTTTCTGTTGATTGTTATTTATGGATATGCAGTCATCTGAAATTGAACTTCTGCACAGTTCAAATAAATTTATGAAACACACAAAATACTACTTTACATCAACTGAAAAACAAATGGAATACTTGTCTTCAGAATCAATGTCATGTTTATTACAAATTGTTGTATGAGACAGATCAAGTGTTTTTTTAAATTATCATGTAGTCTTGTTGTGTGACCGTGACTATTTAGATACTCATACAGCTGATCATGGAGTGCCCTTAGGAAAATCATGACTCTTTCACTTGCATATTTCAAATGAGAATGCTTCTCACTATTCTCTTTAAATGAGGTAAACAAATGATTTTCAGTCACAACAGAGGAGTAGAGACCTGGTATTACATGTTTCACAATCATCTGGTACATCTGTGGCTTTTAGCAAATAGCCTGCTACGTAGGCTAAGGCTTGTTGATCTTCTACAGACTCGATGAGACCATCTGAGTAAGAATAAATTACCTCAGGTGGATCAGTGTCATTCACCTCACATTCCCTTAAATATTCACTCCTACCACTAGCTGCCAAAAAGTGACACAAACTGCTCAAGGGAGTGTAATCATAATTTTCACAGTTACTTACACTCATGGCTTTGAAAGGCAAAGTTATATGATTGACAACACAAGTCTTCAGAGCTTGTACAAACTGAAAACAAGTTGGGTTTGTATTAGCAATTCCATGTTGTCTTATACTACAAAAGAAATTTTCTAAAGCATCTTGATTGAACGCCTTTAAATTTAAGTTCTTAAAGCCAACGACTTTCAAGGTCTTTCACAAGAAAATAATAGACCGTAATGTAATCTGCCAACCTTTTATGAAGCTAAACATATTAGTCTTGTTTCTTCCTGTTTTTAAATCTATTATTTGCCAGCTGCCTATTTCCCTCAATATGCTATACCACATTTCTAAATGTGGCGAATTTTCTGATACAGCACACCTAAATTGTTTTCCATCCCTGGTATGTTGCTCATTACTGTTGAGTGAATCAAAGAGATTATCTACCTTTCCCACAAACTCAGCTGTGTTTATAGCTTCAGATGGTAATGTGTGAGTAGAAACATATGTTTCAATTGCAGTTGCGACAGTATGGCTCATTTGTGCAGCAGCAACTTTTACCTTCATTTTGACATGGAAATCAGAAAAGTTGAAGTGTTGTGCTTTTAATTTGGGTAGAGTTTTGAACCGTTTTTTTATCCAAAAAGAACAATATACTGATGAACTCAAACTTTGCTGCTTTGTGAGGTTCAAATTGAATTTTATTATCTATCAAAGCATTTCTAGTGTTTTTGAGCAGATGTGGTACATCATAAATGGTAACAATTGGTTGATTATTGACGACAAAACGAAATATACTGGGATTCAACAAATTTGCTTCACACAGTTGTTTAAGGGCCTTTTGGTTTGTTGCATTCTGGTCACATACAGTACAAACCACTTTGAACCCAATATTCTGTAGTTCACTTATGGTGTGAACAATGAGTGATTTCAAATGGGTGTAGAGGGAAGTGGTTGCGGTAAAGTAATATGCTAGAACTTGTTTCCAAGTTATGTGAATGCCTTTCAGCATAAAATCCAATGCTTTACTAGCAGCTACAGGTGAACGTCCTAAATGACCCAAGTCCTGATACCCATAGATTAGCTGTTTGTGTGCATCATAGTACATACCATCATCGAGAGACATTTCATCACAAAGTAGAGCACAGTACTTGTCATTTTCATGCATATTACTTACTTCCCTTGCTAAAAAGTTTAATAAAGCTGGATTAAGTCCTGTATCAAATGGTATGTGGGAAAGCACTCCCTTGAGCAGCCTGACAGATGGAAGGGAGAAGTATGTGGCCAAATATCTGTACAACCGGGGACTACGCTTATAAATAGATAAAGCAAATGCCTTACCTTGTATAGACCACCATACTGCTGTGGGCTGCATATTGGCATTTCTTAACTGACTTATTAATAAAAGTTTGTCACATCATTCAAATCTTCTTCAATTAACTGAAATTTCCTGTCATCATACAACTCTTTTAGAATTTTGAATTTATTCCTCTCATTCTGTAGCTGTTTTTTCAATTTACACACTCTGGAAACTGTAATTCTATGCAGTTTATACATTTTGTGTTTTCTTGGAGTTAAATCACATTTAGAAACGCCAGATCCCATTACACCTGGACTACTTTCAACATCATAAACTGGTGAGGATAAAAAGCTGTACTCTCCATCATCTGTGCTCTGTAAAGGGAGACTGCTTTGTTGTATTACTGTAGATTTTGCATTGTGACCTGTCTCATGCACAGTTATATTTGCACCCGATGTGGTGAAACCGCCACCACCACCACCAACACCAGTGTAACACAGATGGGTGGGGGGAGGGTGATACAACACCAATTCCATGTGCTTTGGAATAACACCAGGATTTAGCCTGTGTCTAGTAAAGTTCACAAAATCTGTTTCATAAAAATGATCCTCACACACACAATAGTAACTACAGTTGACACCTTCATCTGTATTACAGATCAGTTTCCACTTCTTTAAAGTCTCACTTTTTGATGCAGCTGGAAATTTATAGAAATGTTTATTCTTGTGTTTGAAATTTGTTTTTACATAATAACTACTCTTGCATCCAGGAAACTTGCACGAGTATTTCAATCTAAAACTGGATTCTTCTCTTCCTGTATGATCCATCCTCATGTGTCTGAAATGTTATTCAAACCAAAAATTAGGAACGAGAAAAAAGATCAGGTATGGTTTACATTGATTAATGTTAACGAAAACTCATTGTGAAATTAATTTCACTATCAAAAATCATATTAGCTTATGTCTAAATGCAGCTATCCTGTACTGAAGTATTGATAACTGTTATCATGGCTTGTAATCTGATGTGATATTGCTACAAAATAGTGAAAAAACAAAACAAAAGAAATTCTCATTTCTACTACAGATATGCACATCACTCTATTTATAACCGCGTGAGCGTAGTTGCACTATATTCAACACTACTTCGTTAAACAGTGCTATCAGACAGTAGAAACACTGCTTATTGTTCCATTTCAGTATATTTCAGCATCTAGGTACCATGATAGATACCAGATTCAACTGTACATTATCAGTAACAGTTACAGCTGTAAATCTGTATTACATTGTATTGAGCATTAAAGTGCGAGAAGATTTCTACTGCGTTGGATATTGCCACAATAATATGTGTAAATGTCCAACTGCTTGAAGGACCTGCTTTTTGTGACTTCCAAACAAATGTCTTATTATGTGAGAACACAACCTTTGTCAATACAACAGCAACAAACACTTTTTACCTGGATAGAGTGTTATGTACTGTACAGAATATTTACTGTCGAAAATGGGAAATAGAACACACTCGAGGCATTACAAATCAATTGTAACACGTCCAATATTTGGTATGTAGTAAACGGCACAATAAATGGTACTTATTCTGTCACTAAGATTACTTCGTGGCAAAAAGGAAGATGAATCAAAGCCAGAATTATATTCCATTACAGGATTCGTAAAGTTGAATACTATGTCAAAAGCTGCTAGCATGGGATTCTCCATGAAATACAAGGAAATATGAACAGAAATAAGAAATATACTTACCATTTAAGTAAACTGAGCAACAGAAATTGTTTTTCTTTGCAGGAACAAATATACAAGAGTCCACAGAATATAATGTAATGATACAACCTCGTGTTCTATATGAAACAAAAGTAAAAAAGTAAATGCTGAATCATCACACCATCAAATATTACGAATGCATCCAAAAATTAAGCAGAATAATAGCAACATACTTACACTGCAATTTAAACGAAAAATCACGATCACGTTGCTACAATACCAAAACAATTATGGAAGACTAAGTCATCCAGTAGGAACACGAGACTATAGATTGCTAAACTTGCAGCGCTCCAAGTGGCCTGGGACCAAACCGACATCGTGTTACCGGAAATCCCTATATGAGTTTCACCCCCCTGCCCAGCCAGTTCTGGCCATGCATTGTGTGGATGGCCGGACAGAAAAAATATTTACCTGCAGTGAGTGTCCGTTCGCTGCTGCAACCTTGGGGCACGTTGCACGAGTACAGAGCATTCCACCCACCTAATTTATATAAATTACACAAATTCAAATAATCACATGCAGCACAAGTTACACCGAACAAACAACGAAATAAAACAATTGAAGAAATCGTGTCCACTGTAAACAAAGAAACACTTCAGTTAGTAATTTAATAGTTGTGTGCTCTAGAGATCTTCGACAGTAGTCGTTTATATTTTCCTGTTGCTGTGCACACTGAAACAACTCGTACCATACCATCAGCACCAGGGTGTGTACCAACAATGGACCCCAGACCGCCACACAATGGGTGGCAAATTGTCTTCCTTCAGGAGGAACAATGACCTGGCTGTTGGTTGTCCTTTGTTGATGACCATTTAGTTCTCTGTTTATAGTTGTGATAGGTAGTCCTTTGACCACCGTCTCCAGATATGCAGCTAGCACTGCGAGATGAGCTGCCATCTTGACAACCTGGATTATTTATTTATCGTATGGCAATACAGACACATAAGAAAGAAACAGACAAATCATTAATATAACAAATGTTAATAATTGCAAACAAACATCACTAATATAACAAAGTTTAAGGATTACAAATAAACATCAAGTCTATTAATGTAATCTATCGACTCTGGAGTTGCGAGCAGGAAGTCGTCGGGGCTCTCATTATAGGCTCTTCTGGAACACTCTTCAATAATGTGGTTGATGGTCTGATTTTCTCCGCAGCCACACTGAGGGAATGGTATTTTACCTCATTTATACAGGGAGTGAGCACATCTGCCATGACGAGTTCGAATCCTATTTAGAGTGTACAACGTTTTGCGTGGTAAGTTAAAACCAGATAGCTTTTGTGTGATGCAAGGCATGTTATGATTTTGCCATGCATTCCATTTTTCAGACCTAGATTTAGAGTTGGATGCTTTGGAGTTATTAAAATCTAAATACATGGGACTATGAGATGATTTTAGTTGACCCAATAACCTCTGCCAACAGAGCATCATAATCAACCAGCTGTATCCTAGCATTTCACAAAAAGGATCATTAATAAGGAAACATTAAACTCTTTTCAAACAGCACTATCTGCAGTAGACTGACAGGTGGGATTACAAGAAATGACTGTGATTACTGCATTTAAAGAGTTATTTCAGACCATCACAACCAAATTTGATTATGGCTATCCACAGAAGACCAACAAATGTTGCAACACAGGCAAACTCTGTGTGTGGTAAAGTATTTTGTCATAACAGACGTGACATTTAAGCACTTTTGAGAATTTCAGCCAGTTTTCTATTACATAGAAACTAAGACTTGCTGTAGTGTGACACTAAATCCTTGATTTTTGTGCTCATGCGCAGTAGTAAAATCATGACAAATTCCATTACTTTCTTTGTTGCCTACTGTTAACTCAAAACTTTTACCAAACTCTGATACAGACCAAATATAGTGTTTCATTGTGCAATTCAGTTTCATTTACACAATCAGATATCACTGAATTATAGAATACAGTTGGAATGGGCCAAGGTAGTGGGATAGCATTATTTTAGTATACCATGATTACCAGAACTCAAAAAATGCATAAGTAAACTTTTATTCACCTTCAACTACATGTAATATCTCTCTCTCTCTCTCTCTCTCTCTCTCTCTCTCTCTCTCACACACACACACACACACACACACACACACACACACACACACACACACACACACACAAAATTGCCATAATGTACAAGAAGCCCTTTATGTGCATTAGCACTATTAGGAAAAGGATAGTTTGCTGGATTACTCAGATTCACATTCAGAACACTTTACAATACGAACTACTACTTCTTTCTTGGTGTGTGCAGGGCAGATATACTTCCTGCAAGAAGTGCAAGCCTTCATGTACTTATGGTCTTTGCTTCTGGCACTTAAGTAACAGCGTCCTTTCTTTGGCAGATTACGCACAGCTGCATGTGTTGCTTTCTGTCACGGCTCCGTAACATTGTTTCCTCTGCTCACAGCACCTTGATTTTGATTACACTCATACCCAAAAGTTTATAATGCTGTAGTGTATTTGAAGTGTAGGCCTACAGCATTTTGAGCGCATCTTTTCATGTTGAGGTCACAAAGTTCACGAGCAAGATCATTCAGGTACTTCTTTCTTCCAGAACTCTTTGTCAGGTAATTCTGTGTCCATTTCTTGTGTGTATCTTGAAATACAACATATGAATTGTATGCTGCAATGTCAATCAAGTTGAAAAACACCGCCATTGCCCATCAACGCATTGCTCGATGTTGCTGTACGTTCTTACGCACTTATCGAACGTATCCAATCCTGACTTTGTACAATTGTAGAATAGGATGATGTCCGGTTTCTCTTCCGTCACATTCATATCATGATGTTGGGTTGACAATACTGTAACAACCTTTCCTTTCTTTGGCACGTAACTAAAGTGGCATCATCACTAAAGGTAAATTGGATTGTTCCCAGTGTAGCTTTTTTTAGAGAAACATCGCGTTTGTCACTTCGAATAGTACCAACTGTAGTTATTTTATCTTTCAAAAGATCAGATGCGAGTGGAACGGTAGTGAGCTTTCTGTCCATGGTAACATTTCTTCCAGATTGTTTCAAGTTAGACACTTCAATCAATCTTCTAACTATTTCAGGGCCATGGTTATGGTTCTTCTCATCAGCGTGCTTTCCAGCGTAGGGATCCGCAGTGAAGCAGTATTTTATATTTGAATCACATAACAGGTTCACCTCTATTCCATATTTTCCTGGTTTTGTTGGAATATATAGCCTGAATGGTCATCGCCCATGGAAGGTGACAAGTTCTTCATCCACTGTGACTGACTCACTATGACTATAAAACTCAGGAAATTTACGAACTATCATGTTCCATATATCCCTGATAGGAGAAAGGCTTTACCTGGTGTATCAGGTTTTATCCCTGGCTTAGTTCCTTTCGGGGTTCCCATTACGTTAGCAACAGACCTCCTCCTTTGATTTACGTAAGGGCTTCTCTTCCATATCGTACTTGACGGGGGCCACCATGTCTTTTTCAAGTTGATCAATTTGTGCTTTCGGCCTGGGTCGTCTTCTTGTTGGTTGAATATCTATAAAAATAGGAAAACAGAACCGAACACCAGCAAACTAAGCACTCTACTGAGACACACATCCTAATATACTCCAAAATATCTTCAAAAAGTAATAAAAATCAATACTTACCCTGTTCACTTTCATCCAACTCGCTGCTGTCAGAAACTACTTGATCTGGAATTTCCATGACTACATCTCCAGTTTCAATGCTTGAGCTTTCGGATGGTTCACCACTGAATTCATTGTCTGAACTCTCAAGCAAATTTCTAATTTCGTCATCTGTCAATTTCATTTTCTTGTAGATTCTGTCAAATGCCACAAAGATATTACCTTCCACTCACCACACTGTTTACCAGTTGACTGCGAATGGTGATTGTTGACGTGCTACACCTTCAGTTATACGGGGTGTTTCAAAAATGACCGGTATATTTGAAACGGCAATAAAAACTAAACGAGCAGCGATAGAAATACACCGTTTGTTGCAATATGCTTGGGACAATAGTACATTTTCAGGCAGACAAACTTTCGAAATTACAGTAGTTACAATTTTCAACAACAGATGGCGCTGCGGTCTGGGAAACACTATAGTACGATATTTTCCACATATCCACCATGCGTAGCAATAATATGGCGTAGTCTCTGAATGAAATTACCCGAAACCTTTGACAACGTGTCTGGCGGAATGGCTTCACATGCAGATGAGATGTACTGCTTCAGCTGTTCAATTGTTTCTGGATTCTGGCGGTACACCTGGTCTTTCAAGTGTCCCCACAGAAAGAAGTCACAGGGGTTCATGTCTGGCGAATAGGGAGGCCAATCCACGCCGCCTCCTGTGTGTTTCGGATAGCCCAAAGCAATCACACGATCATCGAAATATTCATTCAGGAAATTAAAGACGTCGGCCGTGCGATGTGGCCGGGCACCATCTTGCATAAACCACGAGGTGTTCGCAGTGTCGTCTAAGGCAGTTTGTACCACCACAAATTCACGAAGAATGTCCAGATAGCGTGATGCAGTAATCGTTTCGGATCTGAAAAATGGGCCAATGATTTCTTTAGAAGAAATGGCGGCCCAGACCAGTACTTTTTGAGGATGCAGGGACGATGGGACTGCAACATGGGGCTTTTCGGTTCCCCATATGCGCCAGTTCTGTTTATTGACGAAGCCGTCCAGGTAAGAATAAGCTTCGTCAGTAAACCAAATGCTGCCCACATGCATATCGCCATCATCAATCCTGTGCACTATATCGTTAGCGAATGTCTCTCGTGCAGCAATGGTAGTGGCGCTGAGGGGTTGCCGCGTTTGAATTTTGTATGGATAGAGGTGTAAACTCTGGCGCATGAGACGATACGTGGACGTTGGCGTCATTTGGACCGCAGCTGCAACACGGCGAACGGAAACCTGAGGCCGCTGTTGGATCACCTGCTGCACTAGCTGCGCGTTGCCCTCTGTGGTTGCCGTACGTGGTCGCCCTACCTTTCCAGCACGTTCATCCGTCACGTTCCCAGTCCGTTGAAATTTTTCAAACAGATCCTTTATTGTATCGCTTTTCGGTCCTTTGTTTACATTAAACCTCCGTTGAAAACTTCGTCTTGTTGCAACAACACTGTGTTCTAGGCGGTGGAATTCCAACACCAGAAAAATCCTCTGTTCTAAGGAATAAACCATGTTGTCTACAGCACACTTGCACGTTGTGAACAGCACACACTTACAGCAGAAAGACGACGTACAGAATGGCGCACCCACAGACTGCGTTGTCTTCCATATCTTTCACATCACTTGCAGCGCCATCTGTTGTTGAAAATTGTAACTACTGTAATTTCGAAAGTTTGTCTGCCTGAAAATGTACTGTTGTCCCAAGCATATTGCAGCAAACGGTGTATTTCTATCGCTGCTCGTTTAGTTTTTATTGCCGTTTCAAATATACCGGTCATTTTTGAAACACCCTGTAACAATCGCTATAACTCAACAATGAATGTAAAGCAAAAGCTGTTCTTATTGTTGATTGTAGCAATTATAATTATGATAAATATCATGTATTTATTAAGTAAACTACTGAACACGACAGGATTTTTAGCCTAAAAACTTCGTTGGGGTCAGTTACTGACCCCCCCCCCCACATTGGCATGCAACTGTTAATGACTTGTCCAGCCTTCTGCACTTTTTCCCTTCTAGGTAACTGTATTTCATTACTTTATGTAGGGACTCAAAGTAATTGTTTGTATTAATGCCCAATCGGTGCCTAAAGCAATACGCCCACTTTTCCACTCACTGGCAGTACATCTTAAGAAAGTACCTGCCGAATTCTGCAGTATCTGGATCATTCAGTAAGTTTTCAAGCACTTTCTCCAGACAACAACTAAAAACATCTATATCCAGTTCAGTCTGAAGTTGCTTTAGTGAACTAAACACTGCTGATTTTTTCTCACTACCCCTAGCAATTCTCCTTAAATTCTGAGACCAGTTCTGTTGTATATGCCAAGAACACAACAACTGGTTTGGCACAGGTCCCATACTGCTGACCATGCATTATAAAATGCTGGTGCATCGTCAGACATAAACACATTGGCCTTTACAGTGCCCACCCTTTCCCTCACACATTTGAAATAAACTGACAGTAAGTACATGTCTCCCCTATTTGAAAAACAAAATGCAACTGGCATTCCAACACCATATCTATCAACATTGACAATAGTAAAAAGTTGAGTCGTGTGCAGTCATGCCATGAGTGCCATCCACACATATTTTTTCTTCTCTATACTTTAGAAGTTGTTCAGCCTGAAAATCTGTCATTATAATAAGAATGAAGTCTTCATCTTGAAAATTATGATCCACTTGTTTTTGCTGTTTGAAATACAGTACTGGGTTGTCACTTTGTCTCTTCATTTCTTCAACCCACAATCTCACCCTCACTACATCATTTTCATGCTTCTTCGTTGCATAACCTATGTCAAAATCCCTTTTTATTTTATGCAATTTTTTTTTCTCAAGGAGATGGATTCTCTCCAAACTTGTAGCGATTGGTGCACTTCGCACATCTTGTAGAACTCTTCCAACAGGAACACCCTGTGACAGCCGTCCTGAAAAAAGGAAATAAAAATGAAGCACATTGCTAGGCCCTACATGTCTGTTCACACAAATAAATTTGATAATGTCATATTTCATGTACATAAGTGTCACATTATCCATTTTACCTGCCAACTCTGCCCTCTCGTTCCTATGCAGAAATGTTCTTCCAACATCTTGGGTGTGTCCCATATGTTTTGGAAAAACATTTAAGCAGCATTTGTCGTCTGTTATTGTCACTTGCATGTTGGATGGACAAGTACTGCCTATTTTATTCATGCCCATACTTTTGACACACCTGGCACCTATTCCTTTAGGACTGAAATTGAAAGAGCGATGGCAGTGGTAATATGGGGCACGTTTTTCTAGTCGCTTCTGCTCCGAACAATTCATTATATAACGAACATGGTGTAGTTGCTCATGAGAAATTTTCCACTCTTCAAAGTCTGAAAAAAATGTTAAGGCAGTATTTTAAGTGCTCTTACACTTTTACATCCTGGTCGTCTACAACGATGAGTCTTTTCATCGTTTGTGACCTGTGGCATGTGAATAGCACTGCTCGTTCGTTTAGCATCACTCGGAATTGGTGCTGGAAGATTTTTTCTTTTCAAGGAGGTGGATGCAGTATCCACTTCTTTATCTTCATCTGTAGATTCGTCATTAATATCAGATTTATAATTTCCTGAATGGATAAGCCACTCTGATACCTCAATTTTAAATTGTAGATAGTCCATCGTATTTTTTCTTCTGTTCTTCAGTGCATCACAGTCTCCCCTGTACTCTATCCATGCTGCGGCACAAGCAAAATCAAAGAGATGCAAGATCATTCACACTGTCCACTTTCTTGTTCTTGCACTTTGTCTGTAAACAGTAATGATACGATCCAGGATGTCGACCCCACCCATATTTTCATTATATTTTTCGATAGCAAGAGACTGCTGATATTTACATATTGTTTGTCTTGCTTTGACCAATGCCTGCACCGTCCTAGAGGCAATTTTCCCCTGCAGATGAGGCAACAATTACAGATTTGTTGTCATACCATTTAATAATGGCAATTTGTCCATCACCACGAACAGAATGATCAACTGCACCCCGACCTGCCTTTTTCATTTTGCATCCGACTGAAGATCGCTCGTGCTTGGAACTTAAGAAGACTGTATTGTCCCTGTACCCTGACAGCCTCTGTCTGAGTGTAGACAGTCTAGGAGCTTAACTGACATCAAGTATCAGTCCATATGAATTATAGACCCTTCAGGTAGCATGGTTTCCAGTCTCATTACTACCTTTCCACCAATGTTCAAGTAATCCTTGCGGGTGGGCTGCATGAAGCCCTCATCATCGATTGTTGGTGGAAGGAAGCTGGATCCCCTCCGTGACGCCTTCCGCTGAGTGCAGAGGGTTGGAGTGCCATTATACATGCCAGTGGCGCATCTCTCGGAGTTGGTTGCCGCGCTCGCGTCAGCCGGCCGCTTGCGCTAGTGCTTCCCCACCTCCATCGTTTCGGCCGCCGAGTTGGGGCCTGGGATAAGGTCTATCAGGAAGGCGAGCTGCCTTTCTGCTTCTGGAGTCTGGGCTGGATTTGGTACAGGTGTTGTCCCATGCGAAATGGTGTCGTCTGATGCAGTAGCCGACGTTTCCGTTTCGGCTCATGGCTGCGGAACGGCCGACATTGGCGCACCTGAAGCCGAAGTTACGGCCGCGCTGCTCATGGGGGAGGCGAAGGACAGGGCCGGTGGGCCTCCTACGTCAAGTAGGTGGGCTACAGCGTGCAGGGGCGTGCCCCCAACCACCGAAAGTGCACGCCTGCCCTTCTGATGAACGCCAATCCTTTTGGACCGGTCAGTGTTAGGTAGACGGCGGGTAGCGGCCGCAGACGGGGCGAGCTCTGCCAAACAGCCGTCCGCCACACCATTCGCCGCCTCAGCCAAGACAGACGTCGCATAACGACTGCGCTGGCCCATATTGCTGTCCATATTGTCCAAGGATGTCTACCGAGTTGTTGTTGTTGAGGGGGGGATGGGGCCACACCCTTCGCTTCTTCACAGTGGATCACAGCTCGGAATCCACCTGGCTGCTTAACAATTCACGGAACTCCCTGCTCCAGTGTATTCTGGGGTGGGTGGATGACGCCTTTCGTACTTCTTCCATGGATTTCTTGGTCTTCTCGGTTGGAATCCTCATCTGGGTTGCGAAGCTGCTATTTGATCTTTCCTGGTATTGTGGCGTTCTGTTACGCCAGCAACAGGTCTGGCCATCTTGTGGTCAGGTGCCAATGGACTTGGTTGCCCAAGCTGCGGATGAGAGCATTCTCAGATGTCCGCGCGGCCGTGCAAAAACGTCGCGCCGCTTGTCGGAATCAGTCTTTCAGCTGTGGGATTCCTACCGTTCTGTGGAGTTCTCCGGTGCTGCTCCTTGTTCTGGACCGTCTGTAGCTTTATAATCGACGAGTCGGCCGCGTTGGCCCACACCACAGCAGCGTACTCCAACACAGGCCTGATGAGTGCCAGGTACAGAGTGATGCCGCAGCGTGGGCGCAGGGCCGTCGCTGGGTTCAGTAAGGGGTATAATAAGTGCAGTCTGCCTAGCGCTTACTTCCCTGGTGTGCGCCTTCCAAGTCAGGCGCCGGTCCAGAGTGACGCCTAGCATCGGATGTTTGTCCATGGGATGGGGCCTCCTGTGATGCTCACTGGTTGCATGTCCACAAGAATGTTCTTATACAAGAAAATCACTGCCTGGCTTTTGACTGCGTTACACTTGAGCCGCTATTTGGTGGCCCAAGCTCCCGGGATGTTGCAAGCCGATTGCAGGTTGCGACGCATCAACCTGGCGTAGTGCGCAACGGGCACCCCCTGCCTTTTCGGGACATCGGCAGTGTAAATGAGTAAAGCAAGGGGGCCGAGGATGGACCCTTGCAGTACTCCGGCTGCAATGGGACACACTGTCGACATCCCGTCGTCAGCGCACACATAGAAGGTGCACCCATATACTGTCACGTCTGTTGTGTTGTTGTATTGTGAGGCGCCACGTATACCGTTTGTATATGTATACGTGTATGTCGTTGTTGTCGTCTCTTCTTTCACCCGTCGATATCAGAGCATGAGAAATGTTTATGTTGGTGTTGACCTATTTGTTGTCGACAACACACAACTACGCGGCCACGGTATCACCTGATTCCCGAATAGCTAGCTTAATATAGTATAATGATAGTGGGTTTTGATGCTGCGTTATTCAAGTGTGATGTTATTCATCACTTAACCTTTGAGACTTTAAGAACCCATTACTCTTAATCAGGCCCAATAAACATTTTTACAAATGTCTGCTTGTGACTGTATATGTGCGGATGCGTGTGTGTGTGTGTGTGTGTGTGTGTGTGTGTGTGTACCTGTCCTTTTTTCCCCCTAAGGTAAGTCTTTCCGCTCCCAGGATTGGAATGGCTCCTTACCCTCTCCCTTAAAACCCACATCCTTTCATCTTTGCCTCTCCTTCCCTCTTTCCTGATGAAGCAACCGTTGGTTGCGAAAGCTTGAATTTTGTGTGTACGTTTGTGTTTGTTTGTGTGTCTACCAACCTGCCAGCGCTTTCGTTTGGTAAGTCACATCATCTTTGTTTTTTTATATATCGATCAACAGGAATTATATTGGATTTTGAAAATGATCTTTCTATCCTCCACAATGGCTCATCAAATATTCTACCATTTCGTGAAAGTTAAGAATTCCCTGTTTCTGTATGCTGTTTTCTATTAGAAGTCTGTTGTAGTAGTTTCTCTGTTACATTTATATAATAGTTATTAAACATATTAGCTACTTCCTGTGGGTTATTAATGTTTTCCAAGCCAGCCTCTAATACTATATTAACAACTCTTATTTTTGTAAGATTTGGTTTCTTTTTTTACAACTTGCCAGATTGCTTTGGTTCTATTTGAAGCATCTTCTACGTATTTGTCATTGTCTCATTTCTTTGCCTCCTTTATTATTTTATTTAAGATAGATTTATATTTTTTAAAGTAACTATCAAACTCCTGAGTTGTGTTGTAGCTTCTTGCAATATTGTGAAGGTACCGTTTTGTAGCACAAGATTTCCTTATACCACTAGTAATCCACTTGTTGCTTTTAGTGGTTTGGGTTGTTTTGGCTTTCAATGGAAAAGCAAGATGAAAATAATATTTAAAAATATTCATGAATGTCTGAAACTTATCAGAAATATTTTCTGTACTATACACTATCTCCCATGATTCTTGTTGGAGATAATTCTGGAATGTTTCTACTGCAGTATTACTGAAAGCTCTGCCCATGTGTGTTGTCTTCCTCATATAATTATAGAATGGATTAGTGTTTACACAAAAGCTTATAGCCTGTGCGTGATGATCTGCCAGTCCAGCTTTAATTACAACTGATTTATATTTTGTTTTGGAGCGTATTATTATTTGGTCTATGGTAGTACTAGAATGATTCGTTTCACGTGCAGGGGAGTGGATTGTAATCTCCAAATTATTGGCTGTTAATATGTTCATCAGCTCAGATTTTGATTGCTTCGCTTATTAAAGTCTACATTTAGGTCTCCACATACAGGAACTGTTTTTTCGATTATTTACTACTTTATTTAGTAAAGTATCAAGCCGAGTATTGAATTTTTTTAGGTGGGTATCTGGAGATCTATATAAACATATTTCAATTAACTTGAATGCTGGAATTTCTATGCCTGATAATTCAAAATCTTTCTCAGTGTTTAAGGATTCAACATTGTATAAGTTATTGAATTCGGTATGTTTCTTTATGTATATTCAGTTCCCTCCACATGTAAACTGATTTCTACAAGTTTGTGCTGCTAACACATAATCCATTATTTTCACTGTCTTTAACTCATTTTCTTTCAGCCAGTGTTCAGTTAAGCACAGTATATTAACATATCTGAGTTCACTTGATAGCATTATTTCAAGCTCTCTTACTTTATTCCTAAGTGACTGTATATTCTGATGAAGAAGAGTGACCTGGTGAGATTTTAGGTTTGTTCTGATTGTACAGGGTGGCCCAAAAAGGATGGTCACATTTTAAATAACTATAACTCCATCAGTTTTACAAATTAATTTTATTCAATTACGTAACTAAATGCTCCCAGGCACCCAATTACAAGAACTAACCACAAAAAATCATGTACGGAAAATGACTTCCGGAAGATGGTGTCCTTCCTCGGTGATGCATTCCACAAGTCTTTCCTCGAAATTTTCCATCACTTTCACTACTGTTTCTTCTTGAATTGCCATAATTTCCGCACTGATTGCCTCCTTCAGATCAATTAAGTTTCGGGGCTTCTGTACGTAGACTTTTGACTTTAGGTATCCCCAAAGAAAAAAATCACAGGCTGAGAGGTCAGGTGATCTCGCGGGCCAGTGGACATCTCCAAAATGCGAGATGATGTGGTGGGGGAACATCCGCCTTGAAACACACATGGAGTCATTGGCTGTGTGGGCCGTGGCCCCGTCCTGTTGAAACCAAATTCGATCTCGATTTACATGTAACTCTCGCAGTTTCGGCACCAAAAAGCTACGTAGCATGTTAACGTAACGTTTCGAGTTCACTGTGACTGTAGCGTTGTTCTCCTCAAAAAAATAAGGACCAACAATCCCCAATCTTGAAATTCCACACCAGACTGTTACCTTAGCACTATGAAGAGGCTTTTGGTGCAATTCTCTGGGATTATCTGCTGCCCAATACCTGCAGTTTTGTTTATTGACATAGCCGTCTAAATGGAAATGGGCTTCATCTGACATAAGAAGCACAACATCATTATTAGAGTACAAAATGTCAAGCATTGATTCACAAAATCGTCTTCGCTGCTCAAAATCACGATCATACAGCTTTTGCGTGATCATAATTTTGTATGGGTGAAACTGTAACTCACGGCTTAAAATACGCTGCAACGAACTACGGCTGAGGCCTAAAGTTTGAGCACGACGCCTAGTGGAACGACGCGGGCTTTGCAGCACTGACGCTCTATCATCATCAATGTTCTGTGGAGTAACTGCCGTACATGTACGCCCTGTAGATTTACCACTTTTGACAGACCCTGTTGTCCGGAATGCAGTCACCCAACGTGATATGGATCTGCGATCTGGAATGGGTCCATCACGCGCTACACCAAAACGTTGTCGAAACAATCGTTGCACAGTAATAAACGATTCATCATTTCTGAAAAACTGTTCCACAGCAAAAACACGATGCTCGACCGTCCACTGCGCCATCTCGTGGCAAACTGGGTGTAATGGCTGACTTGCAGACGGCCGGCAGTGGTCCCCCCTCCTCACCTTTCAATGGTACTACGCAGTTCAAATCCGACCATCCTTTTTGGGCCACCCAGTACTTGGGTGACCACTTACCTTTATTCCTGAATTTAAATTATGTGAGAAATCTTCATTCTCATCTAGAAGCGTGAGTTGGTTTTTTTCCATTGGTCATAAGAAAATGTCCTGATGGTGAAAAGGGGCAGTTCTCCATCTCTCTGGTCATTTTACTTGTGTGGTCAATGTTGAGGTGGTTTCTGTTTATGCTGCAAGGACTGCTGCTGGAGGTGGTGTTGATAGGTGCACTAGTTATCCTAATTTGGTCTTGAGGCTTTTTGGGAATAAAAAATCTTGTAGATGGCATGGTTGCCTTACATTTCTTCCCACTGGAATTGCTGAACTTCTTCCTGTTGCTGGGCTGGTGGTAGTTGATTGTTGGTGTTCACTGACATATGTAAAATTAGATGTCCTCGGTGATACTTTTGAGACTGGATCTGCTGATGTCCTTAGTGGGTCTCCTGTAGGTACTGCTTCTGGTTTCCAGTGCCCAGTTGTTCCAGTGCCCAGTTGTCCTTGTTGTATGTTGAATATCTTCGGGTGTGAAACTTGGTTCTGCTGCTTTTTTTTTTTTTGGGTTAGATGCTTTTGCTGGTATCACAGCCTGGTTTAGTTGATGGTAGTTTTGTTTCGCTGTGTCTTCTTTGAATGATGAAGGTGGGTACAGTTCTTTTTTGCGCCTCCTAGTTTATCTTTCATAACTGTGGGCAACTAAAGCAGCATTTCAGACTGTTTTCCTCCGACTACATGCCATGCACAGTTATCTGATGCTGTTTTAATGAACTGCATCTCATAAATGCAAATCCACACAGGGGACACGATTCACTGCCTTTTCCTTTTTTCGACACATGGATGTCAAGCTCATCAACTTTCCTCATATGGGCATAGAGGTTCTTTCGCATTTTAAACTCTTAACTGCATTCCTCACTCTTATAGAGCATTTCGTGGGAACCACTCATGTTTAGCAAAACAAACTAAACAATTGGGGGGGAGGGCAGCTTGAGCCTCTTAGCAACCCCCCCCCCCCCCCCCCAATCCGCTACTGGCTGGTGGGATATAAAACAGCACGTCATAAACAAAAAGGAGAAAATGCAGTGTCTGGTTGGCTTTGTGGAATTTGTTGTTGATCGACTCGTTATCAACATAGCAGATGACAGTTCCAGAACTGAAATGTACTTCTCGGGTTTGGAGGAGCTAAGAGATTACCAGATGACTTACTGTAATTAATACCTTCAGCGGCTTCAGTATTCAACAATACGGTGAAATACGTACGGTATGCCAAATATTATTTCATTCTCTTTAAAAATTTAATTACATTCAAAGCTATAGTGTTGCTTTGCTCGCCTCTTTTTACGTCAACTGCAACTGCTCACATCATTGCAGGTTAGTTGGGCCGCTGGCTGTTCAAAATGTTCAAATGTGAGTGAAATCTTATGAGACTTAACTGCTAAGGTCATCAGTCCCTAAGCTTACACACTACTTAAACTAAATTATCCTAAGGACACACACATACATCCGTGCCCGAGGGAGGCCTCGAACCTCCGCCGGGACCAGCCGCACAGTCCATGACTGCAGCGCCGCTGGCTGGCCAGTGCTGTCCTAATTTAATGCGCCGGTAAAACTGTTGTCCCCCATTATCGCTAAGTCTACATCGGTGTAACACAGCATACAACGTGTCCTTATGATCGTACTTTACTGCACTGGTCACAGCTTGGCTTCCGCTCTAGCAGTGTTGCCAACGCGTGAATTTTTTCGTCAAACCAACACCCAAAGTTCCATCAAAATGAAATATCTCCATATTTTCTTGCAAAACATTATGCTCAATTCCCCCCCCCCCCCCCCCAATCGGGCAAACATTTAAAAATGCGCCAAAATCTGATATCTCCGTATTTTCTAGCAAATAAAAAGACGAAATTAAAATTTATTTTAAACATGTAAGATATATATTACCATATAACTACATCACATTTTAAGGGAACAGTAACAACCAAAATTTAATGGAGCGGTCGTTGCTCCAGGAAAACGTGAAAATGCACAAATTTAAATACATTTACTCACCTATGTTGATTAAAATAACAACAGTTCAAGAACATCGTCGTCTGCCTGTTGTTCAGCCGACGTGCTGGATTGTTGGTCTCCTCCATACGTACCCATTGTGCCAAATTGCTTCAAAGCATGCTCTGGTAAGGTTGTAATTATGATAGCACTTGTTCACACACCGAAGTCTGGCCCGCACAATGTGAATTGTATTTATCATATTGGTTTTAAGTCTATTCTAGGGTGAGGTTTACACATTGTCGAGCATGCTAAATGCTCTTTTGACCTCAGCATTTGACCAAGGTAACACAAAAAGCATCATCGCAAAATCTGAGGGTTCCTGAAATGGATTTTGGGAACTAGTGTCTTTATATGATGCGATCTCTTGCCAAAGTTCTACTATATTGTCGACATTTTTCCATTGAACTGTAGTTAATCTTGACCACTGAAAGTCAATTTTGGTTATTTCTGCATCAGATAATTGAAATTCCTGAGCAAGTGTTGCAAAACCTTGACATTATTCGGCAGTCGCCTCTGGAGTTTCTCTGCTAAGCAAAGCAGAAAATTTTCGCGGAAAACCTTTTCGCTTTTTGTGTTAATTTTATGTTCTTTCGTCATATTTGCCAATGAAACCTCTACTTCATGGCCAAGATAAATACTAGGGGATCTGTATTTTCTAATGTCTACCATTAGCAAATCCTCCTTGCAACCAGGGACAACAATCTGCCTCATAAGATCTACGATAAGAACTACTAAGTCTTACAGAACGGTCTGCTGTAGTTGGATTGGTGTATTGACCTTTTGACATTCTTCTAGAGTTGGTCTAAGAAACAAAAGATAAAGGTTATTGATGGCATCAGAGTACCTACTATATAATAGTTTGGCTGTGTAGCACTTAGTCTGATGTCTGGATATTTCATAATGTGTCTGTAGTCCAAACCACTGACTCAAAATGTGATGAACAGCAACTTCGATCGATAGCCACCCTGTGTCTGATTGCTGTATACAGGGTTATTACAAATGATTGACGCGATTTCACAGCTCTACAATAACTTTATTATTTGAGATATTTTCACAATGCTTTGCACACACATACAAAAACTCAAAAAGTTTTTTTAAGTATTCACAAATGTTCGATATGTGCCCGTTTAGTGATTCGGCAGACATCAAGCCGATAATCAAGTTCCTCCGACACTCGGCGCAGCATGTCTCCATCAATGAGTTCGAAAGCATCGTTGATGCGAGCTCGCAGTTCTGGCACGTTTCTTGGTAGAGGAGGTTTAAACACTGAAGCTTTCACATAACCCTACAGAAAGAAATCGCATGGGGTTAAGTCAGGAGAGCGTGGAGGCCATGACATGAATTGCTGATCATGATCTCCACCACGACCGATCCATCGGTTTTCCAATCTCCTGTTTAAGAAATGCCGAACATCATAATGGAAGTGCGGTGGAGCACCATCCTGTTGAAAGATGAAGTCGGTGCTGTCGGTCTCCAGTTGTGGCATGAGCCAATTTTCCAGCATGTCCAGATACACGTGTTCCGTAACGTTTTTTTCGCAGAAGAAAAAGGGGCCGTTAACCTTAAACCGTGAGATTGCACAAAACACGTTAACTTTTGGTGAATTGTGAATTTGCTGCACGAATGCGTGAGGATTCTCTACCGCCCAGATTCGCACATTGTGTCTGTTCACTTCACCAAAAATGTTGCTTCATCACTGAAAACAAGTTTCGCACTGAACGCATCCTCTTCCATGAGCTGTTGCAACCACGCCGAAAATTCAAAGCTTTTGACTTTGTCATCGGGTGTCAGGGCTTGTAGCAATTGTAAACGGTAAGGCTTCTGCTTTAGCTTTTTCCGTAAGATTTTCCAAACCGTCGGCTGTGGTACGTTTAGCTCGCTGCTTGCTTTATTCGTCGACTTCTGCGGGCTACGCGTGAAACTTGCCCACACGCGTTCAACCGTTTCTTCGCTCACTGCAGGCCGACCCGTTGATTTCCCCTTACAGAGGCACCCAGAGACTTTAAACTGCGCATACCATCGCCGAATGGAGTTAGCAGTTGGTGGATCTTTGTTGAATTTCGTCCTGAAGTGTCGTTGCACTGTCATGACTGACTGATGTGAGTGCATTTCAAGCACGACATACGCTTTCTCGGCTCCTGTCGACATTTTGTCTCACTGCGCTCTTGAGCGCTCTGGCGGCAGAAACCTGAAGTGTGGCCTCAGCTGAACAAAACTTTGAGTTTTTCTACGTATCTGTAGTGTGTCGTGACCATATGCCAATGAATGGAGCTACAGTCAATTTATGAAATCGCTTCAATCGTTTGTAATAGCCCTGTAGTTTTAAGGTGCTCGGCAACATCATTTATTGCTTTAAGAACTCCCTATACATGGCTTATCGAGAAGATGATTTAGAAAACCAAGAATAAGTTTCACAAATTAAGGTCTCAAGATTCCTTTGTAGCACTTGAGCAGCAGAGGACACTGCTAACTGAACAGCATGGCAAACACAGGGGGTCAATGCAACATTAGTAACCTCATGTTTTAGTTTCTGATAGACCCCATTGTTAATACCCACCATTACTGAGGCATTATCTGTTCCAATTCCTCTTAGTTGTTTAATGTCTAGATCATAATCTGAAAGTAATGACTATACTGTAGTAACAATACATTCAGCATCCCCCTGTTCTAGTTAAACATTTCTTAAAACTGTGGAAATATCTATGGTTTCTTGTTTTGAAAAATATACAATCAATCCAATGCCTTTTATTTGTGTGAAGACAACATTGCTGTTCCATAAGACATCGTCAAGTACAAGTTATTTATTTGTGGACAGCAGAATACAATGTTACATATTAAACGTACATAAATTTCAATTTACACTTTTATATTACCAAGTTTATAATATACATAATTTAGTTCACATTACAGTTAAATCATTTATAGTATTACGTAAAAATTCCTGAACATTGTAGAAAGCCTTTCTTTTTAGCCATGATTTCATCACCATTTTAAATTTGTTGTGTGGCAGTTCCTTAATACTTTGTGGTATTTTGTTCAGAAACACCTTGCCAATGTATGTAAAATTGTTTTTGGTTTTGGATAGTCTAGTCCAGGGGACATTTATCAAGTTTCTGTTCCTGGTTTCATAACTATGTGCATTAGCCCTAGTTTCATGTATAAGAACACTCTCTTTGACATAGACAAGAATTCGCAGTATGTACAAACTGGGCACAGGAAGTATTTTGTATTTGGTGAAGTATTCTCTGCAGAAAGTTGTGTTTTGTAGACCAAAAATGCACCTTAAACTTTCTTCTGCCACAGGAAGACATTCTTAGCCACAGCAGAGTTCCCCCAGGGTACTATCCCATAGTTCAAATGTGTGTGAAAAAATGCATAATAGGCCATAAGGAGGTGGTCTTGGTTGACACAGCTTTTTAATTTTCTTATCAGGTACACTACTCTTGATAATTTGTTAAAAACTTTTTCTGTCTGGGTATTCCAACATAACTTACTGTCAAGATGGATGCTCAACAATTTCACTGACTTTTCCTTGAGTTTGCGCAGGTCAGTATCAAGGTTCCTGAGGGAAAAAGTATGTTTTCTGTTGTATCATCATTTAGCTTTAATCTCTTGTCCCTGAACCACTCACTAGCCTCTTCCATCATTAGTTCATTCATTTATATCACAACCTTTTCATCTGTATGAGATGCAATGGAAGTGGTGTCATCTGCATACATTACTACTTTACATGGCACCATACTTGGCAAGTCATTTACATATACAGGGTGAGTCACCTAACATTACCGCTGGATATATTTCGTAAACCACATCAAATACTGACCGAACGTAAGGAGAGGGGCTGGTGTAATTGTTTAATACAAACCATACAAAAATGCACGGAAGTATGTTTTTTAACACAAACCTACGTTTTTTTAATTGGAACCACGTTAGGTTTGTTAGCACATCTGAACATATAAACAAATACGTAATCAGTGCTGTTTGTTGCATTGTAAAATGTTAATTACATCCGGAGATATTGTAACCTAAAGTTGACGCTTGAAACCTCCGACGTTCAGTTGCGTGTTGTAACAAACACGGGCCACGCTCGGTGAGCAGCATCTGCAGGGACATGTTTACGATGACGACCGTGTTTACGAGTGTGGCTGTAGTGCACTGCTGTGGTTTGGTCTAGTTGTCGCAGTGTCAGCATGTAGCGCTTGCTGCTACTGTTATTCTGCATTCGTCTCCGCACGCAGACCAACTGTAGTACACCGTGTTACATTGAAAAACATCTACCGCCAACTGTATGAAACAGGTATGGTCGTAGCACGCAAACGGGTCCGTAACAGGCGCGTCACAGGAGAAGTGGGTGGAGTTGGTGTGTTAGCTGCTGTTGCCATGAACCCACACATGAGTACACGGGACATTGCGAGAGCCGGTGGACTGAGTCAAAGTAGTTTCATGCACATACTGCATCGTCATTGCTTTCACCTGTTTCATGTGTTGCTACATCAGCAATTACATGGTGATGACTTTAATCATCGAGTGCAGTTCTGTCAATGGGCATTAACAGAGAATGCGTTGCAGTTCTACCTGTTCACCGATGAAGCGGGTTTCACAAACCACGGGGCAGTTAATCTACGGAACATGCATTACTGGTCCGTGGACAATCCTCGCTAGCTCAGACAAGTAGAGCGACAGCAACCATGGACTGTAAATGTATGGTGCGGAATCATTGGCGACCACCTCATTGGTCCTCACTTCATTGCAGGGGCCCAAACAGCTGCAACATAAATCGCGTTTCTACAGAATGATCTGCCAGCGTTGCTCGAAAATGTCCCACTGGAAACGCGTTGATGTATGTGGTATCAGCATGATGGTGCACCTGCACATTCCGCAATTATCACTAGGCTGACCCTTGACAGGATGTTCGACGGGCGTTTCACAGGACTCGGAGGACGCATAAATTGGCCAGCCCGTTCTCCTGATCTTACACCTCTGGACTTCTTTCTGTCGGGTACATTAAAGGAGAATGTGTACCGTGATGTGCCTACAACCCCAGAGGATATGAAACAACGTATTGTGGCAGCCTGCGGCGACATTACACCAGATGTACTGCGGCATGTACGACATTCATTACGCCAGAGATTGCAATTGTGTGCAGCAAATAATGGCCACCACGTTGAACATCTATTGGCCTGACATGTCGGGACACACTCTATTCCACCCCGTAATTGAAAATGGAAACCACATGTGTACGTGTACCTCACCCCTCATGGTAATGTACATGTGCGTCAGTGAAGAAAAAGACAAATAAAAGGTGTTAGCATGTGGACTAATGTGCTGTTCCAGTCTCTTCTGTACCTAAGGTCCATCACCGTTCCCTTTGGATCCCTACGTAATTCGGTGCTCTCCGATACACACAATCGAACAGCGGAGGAGTGGTGCTCAAGCATCAACTTTAGGTTACAATATCTCCGGATGTAGTTAACATTTTACAATGCAACAAACGGGACTGATTACGTATTTGTTTATATGTTCAGATGTGCTAACAAAACTAACGGGGGTTCCATTTAAAAAACGTAGGTTTCTGTTAAAAAACATACTTCCGTGCATTTTTTTATGGTTTGTATTAACCAATTACACTAGCCCCTCTCCTCATGTTTGGTCTGTGGAATCGATTCGTCAGTATTTGATGTGGTTTACGAAATATATCCAGCGGTACTGTTATGTGACTCACTCTGTATAACAATCAGGAAGGGTCCCAGCACAGAACCTTGTGGGGCCCCATACATAACATTCTGAAAATCAAATATTTTTTGTTTGGATTTATGATCACCATTTGTTTTCTTTTGGATAAATATGATTTCAAAAATGCCAGTTCATTGCCTTTTATTCCATAATATTGTATTTTGGTTATTAAAATATTATGTGAAACAGTGTCAAAGGCCTTGCTAAGATCCAACAGAGTGGCATAGGTATGTTGTCTATCCTCAAAGACATGTAGAGCAGATAACACAACATTTTGAATGGCCTTAATTGTAGAAAGCCCATTTCGAAACCCATGCTGAGCCTTGTTTAAGAGGTTATTACTTTCAAAAAAATCATTCAGTTGGTTTTTTACTAGGGTTTCAATAATTTTTGACATTATTGCGATAGGCCTATAGTTTTTAGGTGTTTTTCTGTCTCCATTTTTATGCACAGGCAATGTGGTGGGTAACTTCAAGCTGTCTGCAAATACGCCTTTTGTGAATATAAGATTTATAAGGGAACTCTTAGGGTGACAGATTGTAGATACAATTTTTTTAAGGATACAGTTGGACAGAACATAGACATCCTCTGTTTTAGATTGATTGATTGATTGATTTTTGTTGCCCATAAACAAAACATTTACAGGGGTGTAAAGCTTGTATAAGCAACGTCAATAAATGTACAAACAACAATGACAATAAATACACAAATAATTAATCTATGCTAGAAATTATGCTCACAGAAATCTTCCATTGTATAAAAACAATTTTGAATTAATAAAGTTCTTACAAATATCTTAAATTTTTTCAGTGGTAGTTTATTAAATAGCTTTATAGATGTGTGTTTGAAGCTGTTTAGAGTTTTGGTATATGAGCAGTAGTCTTTCCTTACATCATTACAATGTCGTGTGTTATAACTATGTACATCAGAATTCAGATCAAAACTAGACAAGTTCTTTTTAATGTACAAGAGACATTGAAATATGTGTATACATGGCAAGGTCATAATACTAAGTTTAATAAATAATTCTCTACTGTGAGTTCTAGGTGATACTTTGCATATCAGTCTGACAGCTTTTTTCTGAGCTGTAAATAAGCATTTTGAGTAGCAATTATTTCCCCACAAGATTGTCCCATACGTCAAATGAGAGTGAATATAACTATAATAGACAGAAAGCAAAATTTTCTCATCTACTGTTGCTTGTAATTTTCTGAGCATAAATATTCCTTTAGAAGTTTTTGGTGTTAAATAATTCACATGTGCCTGCCAGCCTAAATTATTTTGCAAAACAATACCAAGAAACTTTACAGGAACTGTCACTAAGGTGATTCTATTGTTACAAGAAATGTTCAATTCCTGTGTTTTATTTATGTTCATAGACAGGCTATTGACATTGCACCAGTCAGAAAGTATATCTACCTCGAGTGAGATAGAGTTACTTATGTTATTGTTCATAGGCACTGTAACACTTAAACCGATATCATCTGCATACAAGTAGCAGTTTGTAGTATCATGTATTACATTGTTAGGTAGGCCATTCATATATAATATGAACAAGAGAGGGCCCAAGATTGACCCTTGAGGAACACCATGGTTAATGGGTAAGAAACTAGAATATTGGTTATTGAAGTAAACAATTTGAGATCTATTAGATAAGTATGACTGAATAATTTTAACAGCAGAGACAGAAACCTACAGTTTTTAATTTCAGCAGCAGAGTGTTGTGGCACACAGTGTCAGACACTTTCTTCTTTTGCTTCAAGACAGTTATATATGTAGCTGATAACAGCATCACATGTTGATAGATTTTTCCTAAACTCAAACTGGCTATTTGAAAGTAATTGATGAGAATCTAGAAAATTGATTATTTGAGTACTCATTAGTTTCTCAATGACCTTGGATAAAAGTGGTACAAGAGAAACTGGCCTATAATTGCTAGGCAAATTATTGTCACCTTTTTTGTGGACTGGGATTACTTTAGCTACTTTTAATTTCTCAGGGAAACAACTTTCATCAGAGCAGTAGTTTATGATGTGACAGAGAACCTCTGCTATATTATGACTACGAAGTTTCAATATTTTATAGCTGATATTGTAAATATCCAGTGAATCACTTTTACTGAGAGAGTGTACATCTTCTACACAAATGTGTTCAAAATAAAACACATTTTCAATAGCATTTTGGTTTTTATACGCAACATACAAATAGTAGCTAGGTTCATGTTTGCTGTCAGGTATCTTAGTAACTACACTGTTTACAAAATAATTATTAAAACTATCAGCACTAATTTTGGATCTAGATACAAATTCTTTGCTACTCGATGCTAGATTCTTATTAATGATTTTCCACATTTCTTTTGGTTTATTAATAGCTTGTGCAACCAATTTGCAATTATATTCTAATTTAGCTTTCTTAATACCCATTCTGTATTGATATTTGCATTCTTTATATCTTACTTTGGCATGCAGACAAGATGAATTCTTTGCTAGGTAGTAGAAATTGTTGCATTGATCTTTTAAGTTTTCGTAGTTCCTGTGTGTACCACTTATTTTTATTGATAGTCAATACCCTGCTCATTTTAACACATTTGTTCTTTAGTGGCAGGCCAATGTTAACTGCCCACATGAATAATTCAAGAAAGTTGTTGTGCTGGTTTTCTGCTCCAGTGTTACCATACACACACAACTAATTAATTTCTCTGAGACATTTTAGAAAAACAGATATATTACAGTCACTAATTGTACGTTTTGTCTTATAAATTGCAGAAGGCTTGGTGACATTAAAAATCATTGCATCCATGTTTACATGGATAATAATTCCATGATGATCAGAAAGAAGAGTGTCAGTCACATTTGTATCGTATTTCGAAGAATGGAAAATTGTAACAATATTGTCTATACAAGTACTCATGTTTACACTACCAGGTCTGGTGATTACATTCTTCAGCATTATATTCTTCCCATAGCTTTTAACTAAGCTATTTATTTCCAAGATGTCATAAGTACTGGAGTTGAAATTAATATTAAAATCGGCCATTAGAATTACATTAACTTTCATTAAAAACAACTTGTTTAATAAGATGTCCAACCTTTCAAAAAATTCTCTCTTATTTTCCAATACTGGGTTTCTGTAAATACAGATAAAGGCTGTTCCATAAGTCACAATGTAACAGGCAGATATTTCAAAAGTTTCCTCCACAGATAAATTTGTTACACTAGGTAGTGGCTCAAAAACAAGATGGTTCTTAATTAAAATGGCAGAGCTACCCGGTTTCTTATCTTTACGGCAAAAGTAAGAGGCTACTTTAAAATCTGGAATGCCTGTCAAGTTGATGCCATCAGGGTTCATCCAGTGTTCAGCTAAACCATGGACTTCTATTTGCTTTTCCTCAATCAGAACATGCAATGCATCTTTTTTATCTAATAAGCCCTGTATGTTAAGAAACATAATCTTAGCAGTATAGTTAGGTATAATGTTATTAGATTTGGAGATACTGCCTGCTGAACTATTTATTTGCTGTTTTTTAGTATGGGTTAGGCCCTGGTCAACGGGAAGTGACCAAGCCTGGTGTGGACTAGGCTTGGTCAGTGACTCAAGTTTCCCTGGTCCTTTAAACCTGCTTTCATTTTACTAAATTGGATTGATGTAGAACTACTCTCACTTAATTTAGTGCCAAAGTCTAATACTACTTTTTTGGAAAATTCGAGAATTCTTTCACTTACATATTTTTTACCAAGGCTGTTCAGGTGAAGTCCATGTAATGTATGAAATCTACTTCCTAATCTACTGGTGTCCACAAATAATACATTTGTATATTTCTTACAAATGTTAAACACAATTGCATTTGCTTTTCTTACTTCTAAATTGACGCAGGACCACATGGGTAGATCATGGCGGTGAGGCACTGAGAAAACAAGGACATTAGTGTTTCTTAAACGATGTAATGTTTCGTTAAGGGAAAGCTGAAGTCTTCTTGTTTCATTCCTAGCCACATTGTTTGTGCCAGCCAGGAACCCTGCAACACATTCAGAATCCAGATCATCCATTTCAGCGTTTCTTGCTGCCACATCCTGGAAACAAGCATTTTGCTTAATTGTACTAGTGATGTCTTGTAGATACTTTTCTCTCATCACTCGAGCAATATTTCTTCCATGGCTGTCTGCATATATACATACACGCACTTTCTTGTTATTGCATGGGTCAGGCCTAGGTTGGCTGTTGCTCATCTTGGAGACAACATCTGTTATTTCCTTAGGGTCAACAGTTTTCCACCAAAAAGTTTCTAAACCAGCATTAGGTCTATCTTTCCATAAAACATGCAGTCTATCTGCATTTCTGTGATTATTACTTGCCTTGACTTTATCTGTCATAGAAAATAAGAAAATTTTCCAACATTTATGAAGTAATTATTAAGCTCTTCTGCATTTAAGGGAATGGATGATTTTTCTGTGGTAGTCGTAGTTTCTGTTTTAATTACATTCCACGCTGCTTTGCATTTGTTGCAGGAACTAAGAATGTAATCAACATTGGCCCCTCCTTTTTTTTCCAACAATCTCGTAAGATCCTTAATTTATGGAGATAAGGTGTATACCAGTTGCTGGAACTTCTGTTCTGCTTCTTGGTATGTAACCAATGTGATTTTGTTTTGAGTGGGCAGCACTCATTAAAGATATTTACAACTGTACGTAGGAAGCGATCAAATGCTCCAGTAAATGAGTCACTTTGAATCACTGTGAAATTCCAGTCTACACTCATAATTCTGTGTGTCATATTTATCATGTTTGAATGATTTAGCTGTCTCACTGCCCTAGGTTCTTTGTTTGCTCTTGACCTTTGCCAAGCCCAGTTAATTTTAGAAATATGCCATCATGGTCAGACAGCATGGGTTCACAACATCCAAGACATTATTTCTGCAGACATTTGAGATGACATATCTAGGCATGCATTTTGTCTTGTGCGTTAACTGTTGAGACAGAAGAAATTATATGATCTCAATGTATCTAACAGGAGGCTAGTGTGAAAGTTATGCACATTCACATCTATATTAATGTCTCCAAAGATAAGAATTTTATATGTCTTATACCTGAGTAGAAACAATAACAATTTTGTTATGTGGTCCACTGTAACTTTTGAGTCAGTACTGGCAGAGCAGTATATGGAAATCGCAGTAACCAGGCATTCTGGGAACTTGACAGCAGCAGCTTCAAATTCTCCTTCTTGAGTTAAATGCTTTATATGTATTACACTGAATTTAAGTTTTACACAATCTCTTACAAGTATACCTACACCTCATTTCCTCATTATGGATGTAAAATAAACAGATGCTATTTTTTAGCCATCAGGAATGTACAACTGGCTTTCATTTTTTGTGAGCCAGTGCTCATTAAGACACAGAACATCACATTGTAACTCTTCTAAAATTAGTTCTAATTCAGGCAACTTGTTTCATATTGATTTTATATTTATGTGAAAGAAACAAAGGTGTTTAGTATTCATCTCTGGTAAACCCAAATCAGATTCTGCATTATTTAGTAAGTGCTCAAGATGTTCACTTACACAATTATCTTGGTCAAGTTTGGGGTATTTTGCTTCACATCTCAAGGTGCAAACTGCATTTTGTAAATTAGGTGAATGCCCATGTACAATTTGGATGGCCCCTTTTGGGCACTTTACAAGTTTCTCTCATCTGGCCAGCTGAGTACTATTTTGCCTACAGAGTTTGCTTCTGATTTAGAGCTTATCAAGTTTATAAGCTCATTCGTAAAATTTCTGTTTACCCATTCTGTTCATATGCAATGCATACAGCCAACAATTTGGTGACAAATGTCTGTAGATTCATCCATAATGAGACTGAAATGTCCATTACCAACATTGTTCTGTAGTTCTGATTTAAAGTGCTAGAAGAGAATGTTCCTGATCAAAGCACTGTGCTTTGTATGGTGTAGCTGTAAAAGAGATGAAATTGTTCAGCTGCTTTTAAATGTTTCTTACGTTCTCCATGCAGAAGTAAATCTGACAAATGCACATTCGGGTTTCATTGCCAATTTTACACCAGGCAGTACAGGGTTCCCCGGGGATTCTCTAACAACCAATCCTTTAATTGTTTATCAGTTAACCACTCTTTTCTAAAATGTCATACATACGCTTGACATTCTTTTTAAGACATGTTCACCCAGTCGTAAAAACAAACAAAAAGAGCACTAGACACTAGTTGTTAAACACAAAATAACTCACAACAACACTGCAGAGTGTAACCTGATACGCAACTGCCTAGTTATGATCGGTAGCAGTCGGCAGCAGCCAGGAGAATTCATGCCCTAGTGATCTGCAGACGTTTGTTGCCACCAGCGCAGCGTACCATTAGCCGGTGTTGACTGCATTGTCGTCGTCTTTGTTGTTGAGCTCAGCTGTCTTTTGCTGTCCGTCATTTGTTGCACTATATTCATTGTGATTTTTACAAAAAGAGTGATTATTCTTGCTGGCTCATCACGGGGGCTGTCTTCTACTCCATTTCGGAAAAGAAAGCCGGTTGTCAGGATCTCATGGAAGCTCAAAACCCAGGTTTCTGTTGCCTGCACTGGATGCTTACAATACATGGATTTGGAGTTTGTTCTCCTCCCCTCCCAACCCGCCTCTCTATGCAGCATAGTTTATCCGCTCTCCCCTCTGCCCACAGACCCCTCTCGACAGATGCCAAGTTACAATTCATGAGAAGTACCGTATACTAATGTATTGCACTAACTATCTAGAATTCTTGGCATTAACTCATAGAGCAAAGCATATTTTTGTTAGGCACATATAGTAAATTTAAAGCCAGTTCGAATGGATGATATTTTTGCTGCCAGTATTTGGCCAGCCAGGGGAGGAGAAATGGTAGTTTAAACCTCCTGATCGCCAGTTTTTGCACCAATGTCCTGGATTAAATTCCAAACCTCTCCACAATCTCTCATAAAGAGAGGACATGTGATACTGTTGATGGTGATTGCATCAGATGGGGATGTTAAGCTCGGTGGCCCCCTTGATGCTTTTCAAGAGAATTACGCTATGTGCCAGCACCGAGTGTCAACCTCTCCCTCCTCATCCATAAAAACACAAACACGAAACCACACAGTACCACCACTTATCACTGTCATCCCCTGTATACAAAACATGCTCAACACCTAACAGGTCGGAGGAGGGCAATGGCAAACCATCTCCACTCAGACCCTTCCCAGGTTGTCATTTCCGGATTCCTGCTTCTGCTCCCTATGCTCAGTTCATGAGTATGGGACTCTTACTTACTATTGTATCTTTTCTTACAACAGAAATTAGAATCATTTACTACCACATTATGTTTGCTTTGCTAAGTTCACCAGTCATCAGAGATGTTTGATACTGTTAGCTAAAAAATAGCCGTACATTACTCAGTAGGAAGGAAATCTAAGGAGTTAATTTCAGTTCAGTTTTCGGTTATATCCTACATGTATTTAATTTGAATGAACAAATCAGAAATAGAGCCTGTTTTTGCAACACACGCAGTGAAATTTAGGGTTTTAGTGCAATACATCCATAGCACTGCCTAGCAACTGCACAAAGATTTGCATTCATAATAGTTTTATCATTTTTTTAATTAAATGAAACCAGAAAAATCCGTCAAAAAAGACCCAATTTTAATAATAGCCATCAAAAAATCTGTCAACTGTCAAAACTAAATTTTACCAATCACACAACATGAAATTCTGTCAAATTTGATGGGAAATCCATCAAGTTGGCAACGCTGAACTCCACGTGAAATAAAATCCAATGAAATTCTAGCAAACACGGAAGAATACATGGTGTAATGTTTACATCAGGTTATTCTTATGATGAACAGAGTATAAATATTCCTAAAATAATATTTACCTATCTCATAATGTGTTACAGTTTCTTTACTTATGGACATCATTATTTCACAGAGTACAAAAGCTTAAATGTCAGTTTATTGAGGTAATGTTGTAGCATGAGTGGATGAAAAGCATTTCATGTTGTAATTGACTGTGTCTTCTGCGCTTCATAGACCATCTATGGAATAAAATACAGTATGTACAAGAATTTGAAAATAGAGATTTGGGACTACAGAGCATAAAAACCCTGAGGATGAACAGAAAGAATTGCTTCTAGAAATGTTCAAAAGTCTGTCCTTATTGTTCATGTGCTGGTTACATTCTAAGTTGTATGCAGTGGGATGATGTAATGTGAAAAATAGCTTATGCACTATATTACAAATAACTCCTTTTCATGGTATTTTTTTTAAATTTCTCAGGAAGGTTACTTCATAGTTTTGATACAAAATATTTTCATCATAGGGACTTATATTGTGCAACCATATCGCATCAATAACTAGCACTTAAATTACAGTGCACCTGATGCTTCGAATGTATGAATTCAGTGTGGTAAAAAGCCTTTGTGACATTACATATTTCTATGTGTATAACGATATGAAATTTTTCACATATAGTACAATATTTATTTGATTTGAAAAGTGAGGGTGGATTACTTTTAAAACATATAGTGTAGGTGCTTTTGTACTTTGTGTAACTGTGCATATTCTGTCATCTTAATTATATTTTTACAAGGTTAATTCTAAGATCAGAATACAAATAGTGTGGCAAGGAATGGTCATTAATAAATACTGCAAATTAACAGTTTCAGCATTAGATGTATACATCTTTCATTCTTTTTCCTAACTTTAGTTATAAATGAATACTTACTTATATTTAATAGCAGATCATTTCACGTGAAAATGCTTGCAATTTCTAAATAATAAACGCTATGTATCTGTGATGGATACTTTTTTAAATAGCAGTTATGCTTCGTAATACTTGCTTCCAGTATATGGCAATGGTTATATAGTGCATTTGTTTGCTCATTCACTTTAAATATCCTCAGTTATGCCTTAGTCAGAATGTCCAGTCTGGCAGCAGTTAGTTTGTTATGTAATGAACTTTGTACGTTTCCTGTAATCCTGTATGCTTTGACTTGCTTTTGCTGAAAGCAAACAAGGTATTGATATGTAGCTTGTGATGATGAATGCACAATTGTTTGTTCTCATTTGTTACAACAATTTGTAATATCAGTTAAAAGAAGGAAGATCATTAGTATGTTTGAGTTGTCTCACATAACACTATAGCATAAGTTGACAATTATTGTTGTGGTTTCCAAAGTAAATTGAACTGAGCCAGTATGACAATAATTGATCTGAAGTGTAGGAAATGTAGCAATCGCTGATGTAAATGTTTATACTTATCTTTCAACACCATAATGTGAAATAAATTTACATGGACCTGTCAGTCTTCTGATGGTCGGTACAGTGCTGGTAGATATTTTTCTGAAACTTTTGTTGATTATGGGTGGCAGATTGGTGCAGAGTTTCAGTTGACAACTGGATTATACTATACAACTGGAAGGCAACCATTTCTCATAAACTGACAAGGCCAGTTAATAACTGTTGCTTTGTTCTTAGTTGATGAAGGTTCATAAATATAGAATATTTTCCAATTTTTAAATATCATTACCCTATGGAATATTATACTGTGGAATAAGCATTATTCATTCAAACATGGGAAATTTTCTAACATAGATTGTTTAATCTAGTGGTAGTGAAGCTGTTTGTTTCAGTTTCCAGTACAGTATATTTACTAAACCATAGCTACAAAGTTTGTGAATAGTTATCGCACTGTCTGTTTGAAGCATTTGATGCAATATTCCATTAACCCTAGATTACAAAACCCTCATAAAATTTACAATTGCAGTTGGTACAAATTCGTGGTTCCCACCAATATGATACTGTCGGTATAGGGCATAAAACAGGACATTTTGTATGTGTATATTATTGGAGACTGTATAATTGTTATTGACTTGTGCATAAACTATAAATTGTGACTTCCTTTGAATAGAATATGGAGTAGTAAAGTTTATTCTGGTTTAGTAACAGTGTAACATTTCTCCCCCTTGTGTGTTGGAGGTTTATTTTAATAATTGTACAGTTAATGTTAAGCTGACTATTTCCATTCTGTGTACTGATGCTGTTAGTTTATTTTCTTCAGAAACTCGATACATTGTGCAGTTACATAAAAAGTACCAATTACTTAGTTTTTTCCAGTTGTGTTTACTGTTGTCAGCAGCTAGAGCAGTCTGTGTTCTGTCCATCTACCAAAACAAAAGTTTTTGACCTGGCCACTTTTCTGAGAGATACAAAAGAAGTTGAACACTGGTGTGTCTCACTCCAACATAAGACACAGCTATAACACTAGGTCAAAAATGGTTTCACAGTTCTCAGACAGCCCATCAATGTTGATGAAGATCTCACATGCTCTGATGCCAAAGTTTTGAGTATATGTGTTAATTTATAGTGAAACTATTTCTCAGTATAACAACACATACAGTTGGAGCCATCATCTGTGCACATTGAATGTAAAGTAGAGTGGACTAAAGTCATGACACATCCCTTCGACATGAAGGAGTTGTCCTTAGCATTACTGCATGAAGCATATGAAGCAGAAGTTGCCGATACTCTTCCAAGGGCTGTGCACATGCTGTGTCAGCGGCAAAATGTTATTGGTGGTATTGGAAACAGAGGATGTCTTCATCACTACCAATACTATAGGAGCACTTTGTATGGGCTGTACAGTGGACACACAAATCACCGCAGCAAATGTGACTGCTTCCAAGCAACAACTCTGAACAGAAACTGCTGTAGAGTGCAACTGGAGCAGAATGGTTATAGGGGATAGCAGTTGGTTTATGCTTCAAAACACAATGCCTTCAAACCCTTGGTCCGAAGGTACCTTTGTGACACCATCAAAACTTTGCCTGCTGTGGCTGTGTGTAGAAAATATCAAAACTGAGGAGCACTCAACAAGCCACATTGCTGAACACATACAACCACTGATAACCACTACTATCGTATCACCACTCACCATGTGCACCATATGAATAATGTCCTGCCTGCCAGGGTACACAGAAAAGGTCTGAACCAGTGGACTAAAATATTCCAGTGCCTTCATACGAAGTGCATGACGTAAGAAGGAAACAATCCCTCCACTTGTGAGAAACACCACAATTAAGATGCGAACATCATTTCACACCTGAGAGTTGTGGCATTAGCAACATGGGAAAACCAGAGAATTCTAGCATTGCACAACCAGCCCATCATCAATGTTCTCAAAGCACTGGATATGAAGTTGCCAGCAGTGCTTTGCGAATGAGTCACATTTACTGCCCATGTTTTATTTTGATACCACCAAGTTGTAACACTTCACGGTGGTATTGTTCCTCACTGTTACTGGTTTGATCCATTCATAAATTCTGATAGCATGTGGATCATTGTTTTCTGTGTGTGTGTGTGCAATAAGCCTGAAAGAAGTAAAACATAATTAGTGTGTTGAGTTTACACCTTAGATGGAAGTCTCTTTGTGATGTTTATGAAACATGACAGCTATGTGCCACTTGCGTCAGAGGAAAATATTCAACACAGTCGATATCAACTTTTGGCTACTTCTCCATTGGTCATTTCACATTGATGTTTTGTGTGAGCAATTCATGTGTACAGAGTGTGCACCAGAGTTTGGATTCAGATGCTGAGTATATTGGGAACTGTAACATAGGAAATCAGTCATCCACCCAGTCCAGCTCTGTGTTTTCGACTCCAGGACAAACTAAGTCGAAAGTCAAAATGCATTTCATGACTATTTAAACCTAAACTTGCAACAACTGAGTGAACAAAAGACCATGACAGCTCCTGTTGCCCATTCTTAACTGGGAGGGCTGATAATTGTGTGCTCTTCTTTCTCATGTGTGTATATTGTGAGGCTACCAGGAACAGCCAGTGATCTCCCTGTGTGTGGTAGGGTATCTAACTACACAACCATGAATATAAAATCTGGATCAAATCCAACTTTCTTTTTTAGTGAGTTGAGAACTTAGTAGAAAAAAGAGTGAAGCCAAAATAATATTTTGTATGTCCTTTGTATTAACTAAAAAGAATCTTATCTTTATAACTGACATGTAGGGCAAGTAATGTTTTCTTCTGTTTTACATGGCTCCTCTAAAGGAGGATCAATGCCATTAAAATTCAAAACACAAATCAAGTAGTATATCAATAGACAAGTGAATAGATACCATGAACAAAATCTGTGATCACATTGTTTCACTACATTTAATATCTTAAATGTAAAGAATGTGTTGTACAAGACTTTAGATTAATTGTAAGCTACAAAACAAAGATGAATTATTTTGTGCTAAATAAATTGTTCATATTTTTATAAGACTTCTTTCTAATTTACATTTTTCTAGTTGGAAATTTATTGTTCGTATTTCCTAAATGTGTCAGGAAAGGACTTCTCATGATTTGCATGTAAGCTGATATGTGTTAAGTGAAGCAGAAATAAATAAAAAAACTGAAAATAAGAGAATTAAGAGTTTACTGTTTATATTGTAACGTGAACAGGTTATATGTGAGCTCTTCAAAAAAAATTTAGAACATAGAAAATAGTTGTTTATCAGTCAGAAATGATAAGAGAAATTATTAAAAATTATTGGCAGCATATAAATGTGGGTAAGTCAAAAATTATCTGGACTTACTTTAAAAAAGAAAACACTTTTGTAGTAGTGGTACTGTGTTCTGTGAATCTGTGCTTATGGTTGGTACTACTGTGGTGATGTGCACCTTGCTTGATCTTCATTGCAATAGAAGGCAGTTGGCAGTGTCACCATAAAGATGTCTGTTCTGCTGGCAGTTTGCATGAAGAGAGATCAAAGGACAGTGATAAGATCTGTTTGGTCAGGAATGAAAAGGGCGGAAGTTCTTCATAGACTGTTAGCACTGTAGGGGAAAGTACATTGGCATACTCAAGTATTTTTGTGTGGATTGATAAGAAGTTTCTGGACAAATGTGACGCACAAACAGGAAGCATGATGCCTGTCAGTGGCAGACAAAATGGAGCAAGCTGAATTGATGGTTTTCACGTATAGAGATGGGTTACTATCAATGGCATGGCATCTGCAGTGAACATCAGTCATGGTTCTGCCTATAGCATCATCCATGATGAACTTGGCTTCCGTAAAGTTTGTCTACAATGGGTGCCACAACAACTCGCTGAGGAACACAAACTCAACATCTTGGATCTGCCAATGCTTACTCGACCATTACAACAGAGAATGTGAGTCATTTCTGGAAAGAATAGTGATCTGTGATGAAATGTTGACTCATCACTGTGAGCCAGAATCAAAATGCCAGAGTATGTAAATGGAAGTGCCCCAAACCACCAGTGTAGAAAAAAATCAAGTCTGTAGCATCAGTGAGAAATATCCTAACCACATTTTGCTGCACAAAAGAGCCTGTACTGGAAGTTTACATGAAGAAGAGGAAAACCATCACCAAAGACTACTACTCTGTGTTTCTGACTAACAAACTTAAACCATCAATTCACCGCAAACAACAAGGTCTTTTGTCATGGAAGAAATTTCTGTTGCACAATAACGCCCATCCTCACACGGCTTGCCTCACCCATGAAATCACCCAGAAAGTGCATTTTGAGGTGCTGGAACATCCACTCTGCAGCCCAGATCGCTCTCTGTCAGACTTTGGGCCGCTGAAAGATGTATTGCGAGGTCATCACTCTTCCTCAGACACAGAGGTGCAAGAAGCGGTGCATCAGTGACTTTGTAATTAAACAAACACCTTCTTTTCTCCAGGAATATGCAAGCTTGTGGACTGCTGGACCAAGTGCATTTCAAAGAAGTGAGACTATATTGAAAAATAATGTGTATATCAAACTGTTTTGAAGTAAATAAAGTGTTTTATGAAAAAAAGCCAGATAATTTTAGACTTACCCTTGTACATCACTGTTAGCACAGCATGTAATATAGAAAAATGCCACTGCTACAGTTTGTTCATATGTGTCATTTTATTTCTAGAATACTAAATTTAGAACTAACTTATCACATGTAGTAAAAAATAAGGACAGGCAACCACTCACATGCAGTAAATTCAGGAATTTTCACTGCTACTGATTAATAGATTTATGGTTGCCCGCCCTCATGTTTTGCTTAGTGATTTAATCTTGGGTTTTCCTTTATCATTATACAAGTAATTATATGATCTTGAACAATTTCAGTGTTTATGGTAGTGTAAAATTTGGCTCACAAACTGAATGATGATTGAGAGGACAAACAGACCACCATCAAGCCAAATGATTGATTGTCACATTGCAAGAAGTTTAGTAGTTCTGTTCTCAAAAGAATTGTTTTGAAAGCCTCTTAGTTATAACTAGCACTTACGCACATGTTCACTGCTCAGTTTCCCTTGTTTTGTTTCTAACATAACAGATTTAGTAATTACTTCATTATTGTATTATTAGTGAAGAATTATTAGGCTCTGGATATTTTCTGCAGACTGGCTTCAATTGTAACACTAATAAATTACCATGTTAGTAGCTTTTATAACTGTGCTTAGTGCCTATTTCAAATATAGGATCTGTCTTTGTAGCATATGTTTTCAAAGATTGAAAATTGATGATAATTCCTCTACTGATACATTACTTCATCTCACTAACAAAATAGTGTAATTTTTTGTGTAGATATTGTTTGTTATATGTCTGTGTCTTATTCAGATCTCTTAACAATTTGACTTTTGAAGAAAGCTGTAAAATCATATATGTTGTCCAACAAGCTTGTCAGTGGTTAATAATGAAATAAAATATTGTAAAAGATCCACAGCTGTGTGTTTTAATCTGTGGCCCACAAATACATAGCACAAAAAAATAATTTCGTAGTGTTTCAACATTACATCACCACAGAGAAGAGACAGTCATACAGTCTTCCACACTTACATTCATTTTGCATTATTGTGTACAGGTACCATAACTTGCAGCAAATATACAAAAGTAATAGAATAAATACATCAGTGGATGTACACTGACCAGTATCAAAAACACGACACTTCAATTTCTTACATAAACTGAAATTTATTTCAAATTTATGACACCAATCCAATAACTTATGATGGAATATTGTGGTACTATCCCATCTAAGTACTCAACAACGAAAAAAGAAAGATGATTGTGAACAAATTTAACAAATTAAGCCAAAGATCTACATTTGAAAGAAGTTTTGAGTAAGCTAAGAAAGGTAATGCACATCTGTTTTGATGTTATACACTTCACACCTCAGAGACCTCTGTTTGCATCTTCAAAAGTGTATATTGCCACTTCTTGCACCAGTGACAGTATTCAGCCTTTCAAGCATGTTCCTGAGTAATGCAGTAATGTCCTGTTGGTGAATCAGATCCCATTCTTCCAGTAGGGTGTTCTGTAGGGTCTCTGGATAGTGTTGAGGGGCCGTTCTCCCCAGCCGGTGTCAAATATGCTCAACAGGATTCAAATAAGAGCTTCGAGCAAGCCAAACCATAGCATGAAGCTTGTTTCATCCAAGAACTCTTGCAAATTTCTCACAACATGTGGGCGTCCTACAGAGTAAAATCATCACCCAATAGTGGAGCAAAAGGCACAAAATGCTCCAGAAGGATTTCTTCCACATATCAATATGTGTTAAGGCTCCGATGCTCCATGAAGACTAAATCCGCCCTTGCAGCTGTATTGATTCCTGCCCACACCTTCGTATGAGAATTTGCAAGGGAAATACCTTTCCCTTCGCCTTCTCCAGACCCTCTCTCTTCTGTAAGGGGATCGGAGGCCAAATTGTGACTCATTAGTGAACAACACTTGATTCCATTGTTGTACCCTCCAGCCAAGATGTGCCCTTGCAAACATAGTCAAGCTGTGCAGTCCTCTCTGGTGAGTTCCAGACCTGTAGCAAGTCTTCTGGGCTGAAGATTGGCTTCTTCCAGTCTTCTTCAAACGGTTCTCTCACTAACATTGACCCCATGAACCTGGTGGAGTCAATTTCATGCTTCAACAGCAGTGCTGTGGTGGTTGTGCTGAACTTGAAATTGTAAGAAGCAGTCATCTCTCTAAGTGTTGCTGTTCTTGGGCTTGGTCCTGGTCTCCTTGCAAAGTCTGTAGTTTCCCTGTACTTCCGTATGGTTTTGGAAATCCTGCAAGGTGTAGTCCTCAACACTTCTGCAATGTAATGCATGCTGCAGCCATCTTCTGCCAAAGCAACAGCTTTTGCAGCTTGGTTAGGGCTTAACAGCATGTTTACTCCAGAAAGCTGATAATGACAATCACGGAAAAATCCTAGACCCACCTGTGATTGAAAGGGCAACAATTCAGGGAACAACAATAAATGCTACAAGAGTGAGAAAACATTATTCACTTACATTCAGTTCTTCCTTTACCAGGTTGCGTGGGAAATGACAATTGAGGCTAGTGCAGTAAACAATCAACACTTCACTATCTACTCGCTAAGCAACGGCAATAACATACCCTGTCTCATAAAACTGGCTGAAGTGCTTCACTCTGCTTAAATAGATACTTACACAGTGATTACACATCATTTATTGGGTGTTGGGTTTTTTTGTGCCAGTTGGTGCATATATAAGAAATTCAGGCATTTGGCAAATTATAAATTGATGTTAAAGATATGCAGTTGTGGTATTATTTTTCCCAAATATCAAGCTCTACCTCTAGTGCTTTTAGTTCCACTGCTTTTAACCATTGCCGTTGGTTTATTTTACAGAATCTGGATGTTTTCCAGTCAAGGTTTATCATTTCAGAATAACTATAGTGTTATGAAATAATTATTGGTGTTGTATAACCATACTGAATAGCAGACTTCACAAGATGTGGGTTTGTGCACCAGAACCAGTCACTGGCCAACTCGGTGATGAGACCTCATGCCCATGGCTTACATTTTGAACATGTTTTTGAGCAACGGTTTTCATATAACACACAGATGTTTCTGACAGGTGTTGCTGAATGTCCAGCTTAAACTGGGTGCTCTCAAAGCTTTTGAATTTTCTGTGAGATTTACTATACACTAAGGACTCACATCTATGATGGAAAATTTCTCTCACACCTCTAATTAGATCTGCAAAATTTCACACTGAGGAATTGTATGCAGCTGGTGATCACAATATGGCAAGCAATAATATTCTCAAAGTTGTTGAAGAATTGAAAGAATTGACACCTTTTTGAAAAATTATATAAGTTTATAAACCACTATGGCACATAAAGATGAAGCTGCTGAGGTTGGACTGGTGAGTATTTTTCATTTTAGTATTCTCGTTGGTCATGATGAAATCCTTTATTGAAGATGTAATGCATTAAAAAATGGTATACAAGGATTATCATCTGATTCCTCCCACAGATATGTCTAGGGGGTATATCCATACCTAATACAAATCATACATCAAAGTGTTAACTAAGCCATATGATTTTGCCCTACCTTCTTCCATTCCTCATATAGTACTGAACCAAATCTTTCAGTGATTATTTATGAATAGCAAAGTGTACCACACTTTGATGCACAGAGAAGACTTTTATTGAATCAGAATGAAGAAAATACAACATATCTTAGTGTAGTACATACAAACTAATAGTAAAAAATTCAAATAGTATGTAACTGGGTCAAGGTACACCTTTCTTGCTGACAGGCATTCCCCTGATAGTAGTTTCTATTTCCCAGCACCTTGCTATAGTGTGTGAAAACTCCAATTTAACACTGTGGCCTGTCAAAGAATGTGATTTGCCACATGGTACAAACCATTCAGTCATTGAAGAAACTAGTTTTTGATCATTCCTAGACAGGTAGTTTCCAGCTCATCCCTCAGTCCTCCCTCACACCACCAAACCAATGATCAAATCCTCCAGTATTTGCTTGCATATTAAATACAACATATTAAACTTTGGTGAGCCAAAATAACGGAGTTTTTATGTACTTTACTAATGACAGACTTCAATATTGTATGTGCTAAATCTCTGTTAAGGTGTGAATATAGGCTTTCCAGTGTATACTGTATACTGGTGATGAAATCTTCTAGGGCTTCCATCCAGTTGGCTGTATTGAAATTGCACAATGTTTTGATGAGTGTCACTATCACCACCATTAACAAAAGGTCAAGGTTGTGTGGTCATCTCATATATGTATCTGAGTAGCTGCCATCTCTCCCCAAGAGTTTCTCTTCCTCTTTCTGTACCTATCCTTTGTGGATGCCTGTATGATTTGTTTCCTTCAATGCATATCTTACCTCCATTCTGCATTACACATTTGGCAAAACATATCTCCAAAGTGTTTCAGCTCAGCTGAGAGGCTGTCTTTGTCACAAACAACATGGGCCATGTGTACTGTAGTTGTTATAACAGCTGTGCTGCTGTGTCATATGATGACAGCTCATTGTATGAAGGTACAGAACTATGTGGACCCTCGTTCTGTAGACTGCATGTCGTAGGGTACCGGTCATTAGAATGTCCAAAAAATGAAAGGCATCCATTCTGTTCTAGCTCCATTGTGAACTGTATGGTTCACATACACTGTTCAGGTGATCCGGGAAGTCATTAAGTGCCTCTCTGTTCTGTTATCACACAATGAAGGTGTCATCCACATAATAACAAAAGAAGCGTTTGTTTGAGCCGTGCAGTTTTTAGTGCCATCTCCTTAAAGTGCTTCACATATATAGTGGCAAACACCAGGGCAAATGGTGATCCCATGGCTAATCCATCAACTTGTTCACAGAACTCTTCACCACGTTTGAAATACATTTTAGTGAGGATGTGGTCAAACAGCTTCACTATCTGGGGCTCAAAATGATCCGCTGATAGTACCAAGGCGTCTTGAAGGCTTGAAAAGAGAAGTTACTTTGAAGCTCAACAGTAAATCATCCTTCTGCATCCACATCTCTTTCTGTAAAACCACAAAGTTGGCCAAGTTCTTCACAGGATGACTGCAATGGCCTACTATGGCTTTCAGAAGTGAGGCTAGATGCTTGGCCACTCCATATCTTGATGCAATAATGGCATTCACTGTAAAATTCAGTAGTACACCTGTATGAATTTTAGGCAATCCAGGATGGCATGCTAATGCCAGACAACACAGAAAATACAAGAGGCTGGTGAGAACTCAGATGAAGACCCAGGGTGTCGACACCAGAACAATTGTCAGGTTGATGAGAAGAGAACTGGATGCCACTACAAACTCGGCTCTCTCCAAAGCACTGAACGTTGCTCTTGTTCCAAATACAATACCAAAACAGGACATTATTACCAGTGTTTAAGATGCCAGTGTAAGTGACAGAGAAAATAACATAGGAAATATGCAGGATCATCAGTTAATCGTGACTTCGAAAACACAATAGGAAATGTGACAGTTCTATTGTGTGCTGACGACTACCACCAGAAAATAGGCACTCTGCTGTAGGATCTGGTCCGCAGGAAGCTGAAGTTGAGCCCAACACCAAAGCTGACAAGAGAAACTATAGCTTTGCTTACAAGTCAGCTCTAATGAATGAAGATATGAACAATGTAGGAAAATGATGATGCTGTTTGGTTTGTGGAGGGCTTAACTGCATGGTTATCAGTGCCCGTACAAATTCCCAACCTTTGCTCAGTCCAAGCTCGCCATTTTCATGAATGATGATGAAATGATGAGGACAACACAAACATCCAGTCATCTCGAGGCAGGTGAAAATCCCTGACCCCGCTGGTAATGAACCCAGGACCCTGTGCTCGGGAAGCGAGAACAGGATCGCGAGACCACGAGCTGCAGACAAATGTAGGAAAAGACAGATTGCTACTTACCATAAAAAAGACACTTCAAGTTGCAGACAGGCACGATTAAGAGACACTAACATATAGCTTTCGGCAACAGCCTATGAGTGTCTTTTAAACATGCCTGTATGCAACTTGGCGGGTATTCTTTACGGTAAGTAGCAATCCATCTTTCCCACATTATTGTTTGAATGAAGATATGAAGCGGTATCAGCACCTCCACACTTCTATGGACTGCGTAAAATTCATCAAAAAGATGTACAACTGCATGCTATAGTGAACACCATTAATGTACCCACATATGGATGGCAAACTGTCTAGCCTCACTTAGAAACCCATAGTGTGACACTGTAGTCGTCACATGAAAAACTCAACTAAATTTGTGCTCTTACTGAAAGAGATAAGACTACAGAAGAATCATCTTCCTGTGAGCGTGGATGTAACATCTGTTTTTGCACAAGTACCATTTGAAGGTGCCTTGGTACTCTTAGCAGATCATTTTGTGCTGCAAATAGTGAAGCTGTTTGAACATGTACTCACTACAGCCTACTTCAAATGTGGTGGGGAGTTCTGTGACCAAGTTGATGGATTAACCACGAGTTTGGCACTTGCCCTGGGCTTTGCCACTGTATATGTGAAGCAGATGCCACTAAAAGCTGCACGGCTCAAAAGTAAACACTTCTTCCGATATGTCGCGGATACTTTCATTGTGTGCCAACATAACAGTGTCTGTGATTGAGTTCCTGGACCACCTGAACACTTCATAATGGAGCTAGAACAGAATGAACATGTTTTGTTTTTGGACATTCTAATAAGAAGAAAAGCAGATGGTACCCTATGACATGCTGTCTACAGAAAGAATATCCACACATATCTGTACTTTCATGCAACAAGCTATCATCCGGCACAGCAGTACACTGTCCTAATGACTCGAGTACACAGGGCACATACCATTTCTGACAAAGATAACCTCCCAGATAAGCTCCAACATCTTAGAGATGTGTTTTGCCAAGTGTATACAACTAAATGCAGATCAGACATACTTTAACCACACTTGAGGAAATGGCTTAGGAGAGAGAGCCTCTGCCCGTGTGTGTGTGTGTGTGTGTGTGTGTGTGTGTGTGTGTGTCACTGATGAGATGACAGTCATCAAAACATTGCAGAATTTCAATGTGGCTACCCAGATGGAAGCTTGAGGTGATTTTATCTCTCCTAAGGTGAAATATAGAATCAAATCTTTTTTTTTTACAGTACTGTAAAAGGTCACCTTCATGACCAGATTTCTGCTAATATAAGCTGAGACAGGCCCTGCCAAACAAATGCTTTAAATTCTGCTGTAACAACGAGCAGTGTGCTCTCAACCAATCACTTTCTTAGTTCTTTTGTCTGTGATTTCTGTCAGCTTTTCCTGCCTGCCATTCAGTTTTTCTGAATCTACAAAACTGGTTTAAGATACTCTGTTTTCTCATTTCTGGGTTTGTTCTGCTATTTTACTCCTCTTATATAAACATCTATTCATGTGATCCTCTGTACACACCCCATAAATACTGTTGTCAGTTATGACTGTTGCACTCCAATGCTAATCATAATGCTGTTAGTTGACATGCGCTAAATTCCAAGTGCCAATATGATTAATGTTCATGAGGCATTTTTTCCTGTACAAGTAGTTTTTCCATAGAGCATAATTTCATGAAAAATTTTGATCATATAAAGGAAAGAATAGGTCAAAGCCACATACTTCTCCCCATCATGCAAACTGTCATTTATTTGTGTACAACAAATAACTGTTAAAACTGAGCTGCATAGTAACGCTGACAGCTTCTTCATTATATTAACTTACTAGACCAGTTGTTACTCAATGCTAATGCAAATCATTTTGATCTTTACATTCAGACAAATGCCAGCACACTGACACTCTCTGGGTCCTTGTGTTGTTGAGTATGGATCAGAGAGCAGCATATGCTGAGGCAGTGATGCCTCAAATGCAATTTGTTTGGATAACACACACCTCATAATACTATTCTGAAGTCATTGTGTTGTGATGTGAAGGTGTGGTGACACAATTACAACTATGTGTAAAATTATTCTACATTAATTAATTCTGATGACAATTACTGTCATGGATGGAATTAACTATGTATGACATGTAAAGACCGAACTATCAAAATGATTTTTGTAAGTCAGTATCTGCATATAGATGCCACTAGATGCTGTTATAACTTACTTGCTTCTGCAGAGGAAGCATTGGACAAGTCAGCCACTATAATAATGAATGTCATGTTGAAAGTAACATTCAATGTGAACAGGGAAAACTGTGATGTGTAGTGACATAAAATCTTGTTTTGCACAGACACCTCTTCATTGAGACAGGCTGAACTGAAATTCCAAACACAGCTAAGAAAAACACAGTGCAATGCACCAAAAAATTGTAGGGTGGGAAAAGCTAGTCGAAAAATATTATTGGCTGCTTAATTAAATCATAAAATCAGTTCCCATGTTATGACTGTTGTAACAAAATTGAGCCACAATTTGCAGATGTGAAGGATTATAAATTGGTAGCATACTGTTTCAGAAACATTGTATATGGTAACAAAAATACAGTATTATTTTAGTAGATAAACAAATTTTAGCTTTATCCACAAAAAAGCTTGCACTACTTGTAGCTGCGCTGTCTTGTTTCAAGTCTCTTGTATCTCAAATGTTCTAAAAATTCTGTTATGGAATAGATGCTGATCTAATAAGAATGCTCTTGGGGTTTTACAAAAGAATGTGAATGATATGATTTTTACCATTATGAGGAAGACTACTGTGTACCACTGTTTATTGTGGAAGTTTTGTAGACTGATGTCTGTACCAACTGGACATGAAGCTTTTCCTTTTGTCTTTTATCATGCTCATGGATATTAAAGTTTTCATTTATGCCTTTTTATAACATACTGATTTTTTAGTACATACATACAGGGGAGTGGGAGAATTGACAACTTTCAAGGCATTTGCAAGAATCTTGTATGTCAAGCATGTTGCATTGTTCTTAAGTTCTTTTCTGGGACAGGAAAATGAGTGAACTAGGTGGTGTGTTATCCCAGAATATAATTCCATATAGCAAGATGCTTTGGAACTGAGCGAAGTAGGCAATTCAAACAGTGCTAAAACTTGCTTTAAAAGAGAGTATAGAATTATGTGAAGAGATGCTTCATACAATAAGGTTCTAATTTTACACATCGCCAATAGGAAATCTGCACAGACTTCTAGGAAATGTGTGATATAACAAATGAGGAAACATGTAACAATATGTAGTAATTTTTATGAGAAATTTTTACTAAACCAGAGCAGAAACAAGCCCAAATATACTAGGTAAGACTTATTATTTAACATCAGATTTACGGTTTACGCTAGAATTGAGAAGCAGCACTTAATAGATAATGTATTTACTTGTGATGTTTTATTTGAATAAATCAACATCTATAGGAAAAAATTGTGTCCCAGATAGTGGTGATTAATGAATACCAGGTAAGCAGTACTTTTAACCCAAATTCAGGACTCATCAATGAGCCTGTGATTTAGGTTGTAGGGTGTGAACTTCATGAAGAATACAATGTAGTCCTTATTGGGGGGTGCCAGGAAAAATTTCAACCACAACCTAAACTGTGCAATTGGGGGTGACAGGTACATCACTGGGAATGCTTCTCACACAGGTGTAAAAATTATATCACTCTTTGAACAATATGACAAGCCCTGAATTAAGTGTTCTATTGAACATGTAGATGCGGAACTTCATGACTCACTCAACAGACTGAATTGATAACACTTGGATACAATTGCTGCATTGCCCTTCATATGTTCACACCACACACATTGTGACCTACATCTGGATGTTTCCAGCAAGAGCTTACAAGCACAACGTATTTCCATAAGCATTCATTGAAATTCAGTGCATGTCTGTCGAATCCCTGTGATTTTCAAAATTTACTCTGGTCCTTTTATGAGGCAAACATTTCCTAAAGGCAGAGCTGTTGAATACCTTTATGCATATTGCAACAATTTGGAGAAAGTAATTACGGAAATTTGGACAGCACAAGGAGGTAACAAATGTAATAGTTTGAACTTTTCTCTCAAAATAGTAAAGAAAATAAGAATGACGAGCTTTCATATTGCTACAAAAAGCTGAGGAATCTAAAGCTGTGCATACAGATGCATAACAGAACACCATTTGGAAGTCACAAAAATTGAACAGATACACATACAATGTGTTAACTGAAAGTTTGCAGATGTCAGAAGGGGGGGGAGTTATGAGTGTAGGTAGCAATCGCGACCCTCACATAGTCCACCATGGGGAAAGAAGTTGGTTGGTGGGAACAACACACGCCTGAACTCTGCAGTGCCATAAACTGAGCTTCATGCTACCAGTAAAAAACTGCTGATGTGTTGTCTGTAAACTAAACTGAAATTGTCTTATGTATTAACATGTTTAATAAATATCCTAACTGCAGCAATTACATACACTTGTGACGGAGAAAGGAAACAGTACGAAATACTGAGAAGCACACAAAATGATGTCCAAAATAGACTTGTGAATAGTAGGCCTCCATCGGAAGACACAATGCATCCTGTGACGAGGCATGCTGCCGACTGTGCGACAGCTACCGGAAACGTGCTATTATAGCCGACACGTCACCCAAGGTCATGTACTTGGAAAAATTTGGAGCAGTAAAGTGTGCTTATCCCACCGTCACACTCAGGAGCACTAGGATTGTCAGTAACAGAAAATGAAAAGTCAAAACAACCTACTCGAAACACACTCTGTCCTTTCAACACATCAACCAAAACAGTGTTTACAGCTACGTCTTTGGAGCAGGTACCTCCTCGTGATGTTCTGGGTTTCGGACGTTCATGATTACTATGTCTCAAGTTCATGGTGTTGGAGCAGGTACCTCCTTGTGATGTTATGGGTTATTGGATGTTTATGATTACTATGTCTCAAGTTCGTGGTGTTGTAGAAACATCAACAATTTTTTTTATTGATAAGCCGTTGTGTGTAAGGACGAGGAAGTCTTGTAAACTTGGTCATGATTATAACATTTGTCTCTTTTTCGTGGTCATGGTGTAGATATGAAGTGTAAATTTGTTGGTGATATGACTGTATATAATAGTATGTAATAAAGTATGGTACATCCTGTTAATGCTAGGCATAGAGCCTGAAGAATTTTTAAAAAAATAACTACACATTGATCTTGCCAAAAGTCAGCAATGAAGTGTAGTGTTGGTTAGCTAAAGGCCACAGCCAAAAACCAATGACTACCAACGAGAGCCACCTGCCTTCCACAGATTCAAGAAAAGGGAGCAATTGGTCAACGTTAAGTTAACAAACTGTAGATGGACACAAGTTTGTATCACATTACTACAGGCGTAATAAAGGACATTTGAGAAAGTGTCATCCAGTTTCATATCATATCTTCTAAATGAACAAAAATAAAAAAATGGATGAATTTTAACTAGTACACAGTTTTTATTTACAGAAGAACAATCCAAGAGTTTTTTACAGTGCACCATCCTTCATAACATTGAAATGTTGACATGTTCTCGCTCTTGTGGAAAAATCAGATCTCCGGCATATCTAGGCACGTAGTTCTTGTAACCAAGCAAACAAGTGAGTTAGCTGCACCAGAGAGAGACCTCCTAGCAACTTATAACTGGCACCAAGGTAAACTTTTAGATTTGATGAGCCAGTTAACATTCACTGCAAGTTTCCATCTTCATTCTCGCAAAAGGTGTAGCCTCAAGAAATTAGATTGATGTTTTTGAAACACCCTGTATTTGAGGGGAAGTGGCCGTAAACACAATAAGTGGATTGAAGTCCCAGACTATAGACCTGAATGAGTACTGCATTGAAAAGCACTTTGAATACTATACTTCATTAGTACACCTGAAAAAATACATGATAGCAGATGTGACAGTGTACAAGGCTCCAACAGCAAATGCTGTCATCTTCATTCAGCGGGTAGTGGGTATTGAAAGAACCTAAAATGAAAAAAACTCAGTAATTTCAATTGTATTCAAGTGTCTGATGGCAGTGACAGTAAGAAAGGTGATATTAAATTCAAATCATATAACGCAAAATTCACTGAATTCTGCCTAGTAGTAGCTGCAAACATGACTAAAAGTTGCCCCATCAAAGGCAGATCCATTAAGTTTACTTAGGCCTTGCATACTTCAACATCAGGCATCAACCATGCAAACTGATTGCCTAAAAAATCCCAAAATTCATTATGTCACTCAAAGGTATAACTCTTCTTGCTAGGATGGTATTTCAGTGATGGAGCTAGAACTTGGTCTGAATTAGTAGTGCCACCCTCAAGTTACTCTTGTGCTAATTTAGTGAGACAAAGTGTATTTTCTGAGAGTATGCAATAGCAACATCCATTTATAAAAGAGGAGATAAACAGTTGACCTCTAATTGTTGACCCATCTCTTTCTTTCCTATCATTTCTTTTGAAAGAGTTGCTCCCAACGCAATATTGACCTACATTCCTGAGAGTGACTTTTTAACAATATCTCAGTTTAGCTTCTGTAAGGCTTCTTTGCTGTGAAAGTAATATACAATCTCACTAGCAGTTCTGGTAGAACTAAACAAGAAAAATTACTCTGTTAGACTTTTTGTGTAATCGTACCAAGACCTTTGATAGTGTAGATAATAAAATTCTTCTAGGGAAACTACACTACTGGCCATTAAAATTTCTACACCACGAAGATGATGTGCTACAGACGCAAAATTTAACCAACAGGAAGAAGATGCTGTGATATGCAAATGATTAGCTTTTCAGAGCATTCACACAAGGTTGGCGCTGGTGGCAACACCTACAACGTGCTGACATGAGGAAAGTTTCCAACCGATTTCTCATACACAAACAGCAGTTGACCAGTGTCGCCTGGTGAAACGTTGTTTTGATGCCTCGAGTAAGGACTAGAAATGCGTACCATCATGTTTACAACTTTGATAAAGGTCGGACTGTAGCCTATCACAATTGCGGTTTATCATATCGCAACATTGCTGCATGCGTTGGTCGAGATCCAATGACTGTTAGCAGAATATGGAATCGGTGGGTTCAGGAGGGTAAGACGGAACGCCGTGCTGGATCCCAATGGCCTCGTATCACTAGCAGTCGAGATGACAGGCATCTTATCCGCATGGCTGTAACGGATCATGCAGCCACGTCTCGATCCCTGAGTCAACAGATGGGGACATTTGCAAGAACAACCATCTGCACGAACAGTTCGATGACATTTGCAGCAGCATGGACTACAAGCTCGGAGACCGTGGTTGCGGTTATCCTTGACACTGCATCACAGACAGTAGCGCCTGTGATGGTGTATTCAGTGACGAACCTGGGTGCACGAATGGCAAAACGTTATTTTTTCGGATGAATCCAGGTTCTGTTTACAGCATCATGATGGTCGCATCCGTGTTTGGCAGTATCGTGGAGAACACACTTTTGAAGCGTGTATTCGTCATCACCATACTGGCGTATCACCCGGTATGATGGTATGGGGCGCCATTGGCTACACAACTCGGTCACCCCTTGTTCGCATTGATGGCACTTTGAACAGTGGACGTTACATTTCAAATGTGTTATGACCTGTGGCTCTACCCTTCATTTGATCCCTGCGAAACCCTACATTTCTGCAGGATAATGCATGATCACATGTTGCAGGTCCTGTACGGGCCTTTCTGGATACAGAAAATGTTCCACTGCTGCCCTGGCCAGCACATTCTCCAGATCTCTCACCAATTGAAAATGTCTGCTCAATGGTGACCGAGCCGAGCAACTGGCTCGTGACAATACGCCAGTCACTACCTTGATGAACTGTGGTATCGTGTTGAAGCTGCATGGGCAGCTGTACCTGTACATGCCATCCAAGCTCTGTTGGACTCAATGCCCAGGCATATCAAGGCCGTTATTACGGCCAGAGGTGGTTGTTCTGGGTACTGATTTCTCAGGATCTATGCACCCAAATTGTGTGAAAATGTAATCACATGTCAGTTCTAGTATAATATTTTTGTCCAATGAATATCTGTTTATCATCTGCATTTCTTCTTGGTGTAGAAGGTTTAATGGTCAGTAGTGTAAAATGCTATGATGTTAAACACATTCCCCTTGTATGAAGTGAAGTGAATAATGGGTGCAGTAAAAATATTATGCCAACTGTCAATAGAAGTAATGAAACCGAAAACCCCAAGAAAGCAAGCTGCAATGGCAGACCTAGGCCTGTGAAAATACGTTTATATGCAGACAGTCAGGGAAGGGAATTAAGGGATATAGTGGAGAAGAGTTCAAGCCACGATATCTCAGCCACAATAAAACCTAGTGCAAAATTTAAAGATGTAGCAGGTTCTTCATCAGCAGAAGCTATGGAACTGGCAGTTTTTCTGGCTGGATCAAATGACGTAGGGAGAAATTAAGGAAAAGACTTCTTGTTATCATTAAAGAAGGAACTGCAGGAACTACAAAATATGAAAATCCTCATCTTTTCAATACCATGTCGGCATGATCTTCCATCCTGGTCTTGTGTGAATGTTGAAGTGAGAAGAGTAAATGAAGAAATGAAGAAAATTTGTAAATACTTTAAAAATGTCTATTTTGTAAACATAACTAACTTAGGTACAAGATTCCACACTGCTCATGGTCTCCATCTGAATCAACTTGGAAAGAAGTATGTGAGTAATGAAATCATAAAAGTAGCCAATGAGTTAGGCATAGCAAAACTCGATAGCTCTGAGTTAATACCACTTAGATTTCGGGAAAACTCTTTTATAGAGGTAGAAAAAAAGGGCCGAGACTAACAGGTTTGCCCAGATTCACACCGGACAACCGGATTAAAGATCAGAATAATATAATAAATGTCGGTAACACCAGAGAGAAATATAGCAGTAACAACGATTGCCCCCCATAAAAAAACTCACCAACTTTGTCTCTCAAGATAGGTTATCTCAATATTGAAAGTATAACTGGAAAACACGTAATTTTAAACGAATTTGCAAATGAGAACTTATTTGATGCATTATGCTTAAGTGAGCACTGGTGTAAAGGAAATGAAATACAGGGTTATTACAAATGATTGAAGCGATTTCACAGCTCTATAATAACTTTATTATTTGAGATATTTTCACAATGCTTTGCACACACATACAAAAACTCAAAAAGTTTTTTTAGGCATTCACAAATGTTCGATATGTGCCCCTTTAGTGATTCGGCAGACATCAAGCCGATAATCAAGTTCCTCCCACACTCGGCGCAGCATGTCCCCATCAATGAGTTCGAATGCATCGTTGATGTGAGCTCGCAGTTCTGGCCTTTTCCGTAAGATTTTCCAAACCGTCGGCTGTGGTACATTTAGCTCCCTGCTTGCTTTATTCGTCGACTTCCGCGGGCTAAGCGTGAAACTTGTCCACACGCGTTCAACCGTTTCTACGCTCACTGCAGGCCGACCCGTCGATTTCCCCTTACAGAGGCATCCAGAAGCTTTAAACTGCGCATACCATCGCCGAATGGAGTTAGCAGTTGGTGGATCTTTGTTGAACTTCGTCCTGAAGTGTCGTTGCACTGTTATGACTGACTGATGTGAGTGCATTTCGAGCACGACATACGCTTTCTCGGCTCCTGTCGCCATTTTATCTCACTGCGCTCTCGAGCACTCTGGCGGCAGAAACCTGAAGTGCGGCTTCAGCCGAACAAAACTTTATGAGTTTTTCTACGTATCTGTAGTGTGTCGTGACCATATGTCAATGAATGGAGCTACAGTGAATTTATGAAATCGCTTCAATCATTTGTAATAGCCCTGTATCTTTTCATGTACTAGATAATTTCCACTTAGCAAACAGCTTTAGCAGAGAGCAGCATATTCATGGGGGTGTATCAATTTACATTACGAAAGAATTAATAAATTGTAGTAATGAACTAGATCTAGGATTTCTGTGCAGTGAGATACATTTTGAAGCCACAGGTGTATATCTGGATCATTTAAAAATTGCTATTGTATCTCTTTATAGATCACCAGATGGAAGTCCATTAATATTTTTGGAAAAACTTGAGACTTTACTTAATTTCTTTCCTAGTCCTCAGTGGAAGAAATATAGTATGGAGATTGTTGGTGACATCAATGCAGCTTTTGGTGTAAACAAAGACATGCACACTGTAAATGAATTAAAAAACCTGTTAGGACAATTCAACTTCATTTTTACGAACTGAAAACCCACAAGACAGTCCGCTTGTCTCGACAACATACTTACAAATGTAAATAGAGTGTTACTGTCTTCAGATGTAGCTGCCTTCGATTTCTCAGACCATGACTCAGTTTGGGTAAAAATATCTACAGATAGGCCTAATATGGACTATAAGAAGTTTAAAGAGCCTAAAATAGTCACCACAAGACCAGTAACACAAGAAAAAATTGCCTAATTTCGTGGTCTCACTCAGCAATTGTGACTGGTTACATGTGTTTACCAATAATGCCCAGGGCTCTGCCAATACATTGTTCAATAGATTTTTCCATTCTTTCTTAAATATATTCAAGACCAACTGCCCTCAATACAAATGTAAAGTTAACTCTAAAAGTAACAGTAATAGACATAAGGATAAGAATCCAAGGTATACCACTCAACAAGCCAATATGAAAAGGAGGTTGTTGTTGTTGTATAGAGATTCTTACAGACTTCAGAAAACTGATGTTAAACAAAGGTACTCAAGAGCACAAAAGGAATATAAGTATGCTTGAAATGAGGCCAAAAAACAACATAAGCTAGTCCGTATAGGGTCATCAAAAAATTAATGCAAAAAAGCATGAGCTATAATAAATTTAGTAGCCAAAAGCAAGCAGAAAGCTGAGGTAGAAATTTCAGCAGATGAATGTAATAACTACTGTATAAAATCTGTTAACCAAATTAGGGAAAGCATTGGGAGGCCGCAAGAAACTGTAGCTGATCTCATTAAATATCATAATGTAGACTACACCCTGAAAGATAAATTCCTTTTAACAGGGGTCACACCAGATGTTGTTTTAACTATTGTAAATAATTTTAGACCCTCTGATAGTGAAGATATATATGGTATATGTTGCAATATGTTAAAAAAGATAATTGGGTACATAGTATATCCTCTTACTAAATGTATAAACGTATGTCTAATTGAAGGAGTATTCCCAGGTGTATCAAAATTATCCATGGTAGTGCCCACTTACAAGAAAGGAGACAAAAATTGCCCATCTAGCTATCGCCCAATATCTCTGACACCTATTTTATCTAAAGTTTTGGAATCCATCAACAACTCTCAGTTGTGTAATTATCTGACATGTAATAACATTAATACTGTGGTATAATTTGGGTTTAGGAAGGGCAAATCCACAGTCCATGGCATTGACTCCCTGATTTAATAAGTGCTTAATGCTTATGAAGGGAAAAATTTTGCTCAGGCTACCTTTTGTGATCTTAGCGAAGCCTTCGATTGTGTGGAGCATATTTCACTCCTCAACAAACTAGTTTATTGCGGAATTACAAACAGTGAAGTTGACAACATTTTCGAATCTTTCCTAAAAAAAAAAAAAAAAAAAAAAAAAAAAAAAAAAAAAAAAAAAAAAACCTCAAACAAATTGTTTGTATTGGTAAACAGAGATCACAGCTAGCTGAAGTTAAATGTAGTGTGCCACAAGACTCAGTATTGGGACCTCTGCTATTTATCCTAATGACAAACGATCTACGATCTTACATAAATACTCACTCCATTCTCTATGCAGATGATACCACTTTTTTCAATATCAGCTCAGATATGGATATGCTCCAAACTGTGGCAAATGGCACAATATCACAAGCAACAGTCTGGTTTCGAGCTAATGGGTTCCTGCTTAATGAGAGTAAAACTCAAAAGATTGTATTTAGTTTAAGAGATCTGCCAGTAGCAGACTTCGTGGATAGTGTTAAGTTCTTAGGTATTGTTATAGATAGTAAATTGACTTGGGAACCACATATTAAATACATTAGTGTAAGATTGTCTAGAGTGGTGAATTTGTTAAGGAATTTAAAAAAACCATGTACCTGCAGCCTATGTAAGATTGGCCTACTTTGCTTTTTTTCAAAGCATTATATCTTATGGGCTTTTAACATGGGGCAATAGCTCACACCTTCAGGACATTGTGGTACTTCAGAAGAAAGTAATTCGACTTATCACAAACAGTGATAAACTGGCCCACTTCAAACCACTGTTTATCAACTTAAAAATATTAATTGTTATAAACATGTAGATTTACACTACCCTATTGCGTATAAAGAGCAACTTATCAGAATACCAGTGTAGAAGTGATGTACATTCTCATGGAACCAGAAATAGTAGCCATCTTGACATACCTTACTACAGATTATCCAAGTCACTAAACAGCTACGAAGGGGTGGTATGAAGATGTTTAACAAACTGCCACTAAAATGGGTAGAAGCTACATTTGATTTATTTAAAGAGAAATTATTCAGTTGGTTAGCTGCAAATCATTGCTGCTCACTTCAGGAATTTTATCACTGTAAAATATCAGTGGTACCGGTTTGGAGAGTACAGCATAATTTCTTTAACTGAGTAATTTATGATGCAATGTTTTTCATATGATTTGATTTTAAATATTGTATTATATGGAAAACCAATAGTGACATATTGATCTTCAACCCATGTATTTATGCTGTATAACTTGTATTTATGTAACTTGACTTTGTCAATTGCTGTTATAGCTAAATGACAATAAAATTTCATTCAGTTCAATTCAATGGATGGATTCTGTTCTTAACAACAGAGTACGGAAGGTAAAAGCCACAAATGATACCAAAGGAATAAAAGTAAAATCAAAGCGGGGAAACATTAAATGCTGTGTCACACAAGGATTGCTGCTCAGCCCACTCCTGTTTTTGTTTTACGTGTATGATTTACTGAGACACTTGAAGACTTTTCAAAAATTGTGATGTTTGCTGATGACATAAGTATGCTGATAAAGGGCACAAACACATTCACACTGGTGAGCTGGGAGAATGATGGAATAAGTGTATAACTGGTTCACAGCAAGCAGTTTAACTCATCATCTTACAGAGACTCATATGTAATGTGATTCCAAACCGGAAAAAAGGAAGAAAGTGTCTTACAGGTACCAGAAATAGATCGATGGAAACATACTGAATGAGGATCCTTGTGCATAGCTTGTAGGTACCCAGATGACTGTTTAAGTGACGTGGCAACATCATGTAGATAAGTTAACAAAAATGTCCATTTCTGTCTGCTGTGCACTTATAAATCTCTCTCATTTTTTTTATCTGCAGACAGAATTTTTAGCATACATGCACTCAGTCTATCCTCTGGTGTAATCTTGTTTGGCAGTGCAACTAATGTCAAAAACTATAGAAAATTTTACAGATGACTCTACAGACCAAGAAGTTCTTCTGCTTATGCTCCAACACACAAACTCCCTAATGGTTTTTGTATTCAATTAAACAAAAGGGAATTCAAGATGAACTGTGCAATACACAACAACAGAGCTAGATGTAAAAATAATCCCCTTACAGTTATGCATTAGTATCCTTGTGTCACAAAAAGCTTTTTATTCCGGGGCAAAAATATGTAATAACTTAACCATAGTCATTATGCAAGAAACTGATACTTCCTAGATATTCCAAAATAAAGTGAAAGAATACCTCATTAGCCACTCCTATAATTTATCATAATATTTTGACTTGAGGATGTATATTATGCATGACTCTAAATGCTTGTATTACTCTGGTCTTGGTTTCACCAGATTATAGAGAACTGAAAGTGACCTGTGTAAAGTACATTACGTGTTTTGGTTTGAGTGTTATATATAAACATAAGATACATAACGTAAGAAGTAACCAGAATTTCCCTATAGATGGTGCTAGCTGTCAGTGTAGGTCCTGTGAGACCACGTTTGCAGCGCCATCCGTACTCGGTATCTGTTTCAAAACCATAAACGTGTCGAGTTTTGTGCCTACGAACTATGATTTGCAGACAACATTGGTTTTCTATTATCACTTGAAGAAAACTTCTGCAGAATCACATCAAATGCTTATGGAAGCTTTCGGTGAACATGCTCTTGAGAAAACACAATGTTTCAAGTGGTCCAAAAAATTCAAAAGTGGTGATTCTGGCATGAGAAACAACAAGCACGGGAAACCACCAAAAAGTTTGAAGACAATGAATTGCAGGCCTTATTGGATGAAGATGATACTCAAACTCAACAGGACCCACAGGACAATTGAATGTGGTGCAGAAAGCCGTGGTGCAGAAAGCTATGGGAAAGGTGCAGAAAGTGGGAAAATGAACTGAATGAAAAACAGCAAGCAAATTGAAAGACCATTTGTGAAATGCTGCTCACCAGATACAAAAGAAAGTTGTTTCTCTCCATCGAAGAGTGACAAGTGATGAAAAATAGATATATTTTGAGAATCCTAAGCATCATAAATCATGGGTGAATCCAGGAAAACCATCGACACCCACTGCAAGACCAAATTGCTTTGGAAAGAAGCCTATGCTCTGTGTTTGGTGGAGTCAGAAGGGTGTCATCTATTATGATGTGCTACAACATGGTGAAACTGTTAACACTGATCGCTATCAACAGCAAATGATCGATTTAAATCAAGCATTACATGAAAAATGAATGGAATATGGAAAAAGGCAACACCAAGTCATATTGTTCCATGATAACGCCCCATCACACACAGCAAAATGGGTCAGGGAAATGATCGAGGCATTCAGTTGGGAAATACTAGGGCATGCGGCTTATTCTCCATACTAGGTTCCATCCGATTATCATTTATTTGCATCACTGGGCATGCTCTCACTGAACAATGCTTCAATTCTTATGAAAATGTTTGAAAATGGCTCACTGACTGGTTCACTTCAAAAGAAGAACTGATTTTTGGCGTAGCATTCTTAGCCTGCCATGGGAGAAATGTATAATAGCAATGGAGATTATTTTGAATAAAATGTTGTTTATCAATTTCAAACAACAGACATGTAATTATTGCAACAAAATTGCAGTTTCATACTTCTACACCTGGTATAAAACAATCTAGAAGTAATTCCCATATTCCAGAACAAGATTTGCACTCTGCAACGGAGTGTGCACTGATATGAAACTTCTTAGCAGATTAAAACCGTGTGTCAGACTGAGACTCAAACTCAGGACCTTTGCCTTTTGCAGGCAAGTGCTCTACCAGGAGACGAGGTATTGGCAGAAGTAAAGCTGTGAGGACAGGGTGTGAGTCGTGCATGGGTAGCTCAGATGGTAGAGCACTTGTCCGCAAAAGGCAAAGGTCCTGAGTTCAAGTCTGGGTCTGGTACACAGTTTTAATCTGCCAGGAAGCTTCAGTTCCTATATTCATCAGTTTGAGGAGATAAGCACCATTCATAATTAGTAGCTGTCCATCCTGACGGATAACTTCACTCGTTCCACATCACTGAAGGCTCTCCTTCTTGATCTGATTTATGAAACATAATGTGTGAATCAGTGTATGAATGCTACCAGTGTATGTGATACATTACACATGTAACCCTGTATATAAATATTGCACACTCAAAAAAATATGATGTAACACACAGAAAGATTATTGTTGAATCAATCATTCATCAATTAGCAAATTCGGTATCTGTGGGTTTACAAAGAGTTTTCTATTATTTGCCAGCAATACTTTGATATTTCAGCAGGAACACTATTACTTGCATCAAGTCACTCTCCACAAACATAGTCACATGCAGCACCCTGGAGTAAAGCAGATTTACTGGCAAGACAGAGAAATACTGAGTGCAGGCAGTAAAAGGGTCCAAATACCAAGCCTATAAACAAATTCATAAAGCCAATGGAAAGAAAAATGTTCACTGCAACACCTAGAAGTTAATTTCAAAAATGTAGACTTAATTTCATCACTGACATTCAGTTACCATGAACCGAGAGAGATGATAAAGTGTCAGAAAAATAAAAAAGGTTCGTTGAGGTATCTTGAGAAGAGGACCCAGGTATGGATTTTGACAAAGGAAGTTGTGAAACGGTTCAAATAAACTGAGCTACTATAATATCTCAAACACTTTACATAATGTATATATACACAAATTAGAAGTAGCAGACAAACTAAGTGATAATGATACCCAGTCAAAGGAGCAAAATGTTGATAGTTAATATTCTGTTGCTGTCCAATAGCCAATAAAAATATGCTATTTGTGCAGGGGGAGCCTTAAACGTGGAAGAATGTATAAAGAACAGCATGCTATGTAAAACACAAAGCCACCCTCACTTTGTTGTTTACAAAAAAAGATTTTCTTATTTAAGAAAACAAAGAATTCTCATGATTTAGACACACACTATTCACATAGCCACAATACACAACATTCAACACATTAAGTTTATATCTAGCATCGCAGGAAAATCAATTAAGAAAAATAATAAATCATGAGACAAAATTGCTAGCCAATACTAACCCCTAGGAGGTGAAATGTGTAGTACAGCCAATAGGTACATATAAAAGTAAAAGTGATATACTTTTTAGCTTTCGAGAGTAATAGTTCCTTCCTCAGGGATGAGACAGGAACAGGTTGAGGAAGGGCAAGTCACTCAGACCCCAGAATGAGAGAGCGATCTGTTGTGAGGGTAAGAGTAGACAAAGATGGTGGAAAAGACATAAGAGAGTAGGTAAGAAATAAGAAATGGTTTATTGGTAAGCTGTGTGCCCATTTCAGTCCTGACGTAAGGCTGAGTGAGAAGAAAAGGTAGGTTAGGGGGAAGAGAGAGGAATAGTTCAATTATGAATGAAGACAAACCAAATACCATTACAGTCTAGTTTTGATTTATAAATTAAATTAGATCCTTGCCATTCAGATCATCTCCTGCAGGTTTTTTCAGCTCACGTACCCACCCAGGGGAGCCGGATGGGGCCCCTGAGCAATGGAGCAGTGTTGGAACTGCTTTATCTACAATGTGTCTTAAAATATCCATTTTTAGTAACAGTTGGAATGTCTCTCTTCAGTTAGTTTTTAAGACTTCACTACACTTTCATTTGTTTTAAAAACTGACAGCCTAATTAACTTTTTTATTCATTATTTGATTCTGCAGTCCTGACATTCAAACTTTTATTAGATTTATTACTTTTATCATTATTTTCTGTTGTCTTAACCCCCTCCCTCCCCCCACTTCCCCACCCCCTCAATACAGCATCAGTGAGCTAAGTACAAGGGGAAAAAAGCCTCACCAGATAAGTTTGTAATAATATGTGAGAACACCATCCCATAAGAAAATAAACTTTTAGTCTCTCAGGAAGCTATGCAAAACATTAGCGCATATTTAAGACCTATGTTCTATATAGAAAAGAGCATTGGTTCAGAGATAATGAAATTAAGTGTATAAATCAAGAAAACTATAAATTAATATTGCACTTTTGCATTAAACAGTTCAATAATAGAGGTAATTGCATATTCATAGGGGAAAACATAATTTCACCCAGTAATAGCAGTTCCCATGGATACCGGAGAAAAGCACTTCAAATGAAGTGGTGCTATAACTGAGTTCCAAACTATAAGTTATACGATAATAGATTCATACAAATCATGGACAGGGTACTATATACTTTTGGAATATTAAACTAATTTTGTGTGGAGACTTACTCTGTATCAGATACAATATTCATGGTAGGGCTTGATGTATTGCTTTCATAATATTGTTCACAGTTTTACCAGAATATGCCAATGTCTGCCATCAATTTCTAAATTTCAATATAGGTATAAATGCCTGATACATGAAATGCATCTTACAAACCACAACTCACAGGCTATAATTATAAAACATGCTATGATGGTAGACACTGTTATATCTCTTACATTAACATCTTTAACTAAGGAGTCTAAAGAAAAAATGAAAACTGTAATCACACCTTTCCAATAACATAAATGTTAAACATAACATTTTACTGAATATTTAGTTAAAAGTTATAGAACAGTACATACTGACTGAAATGATCACAGTGAAGAAAACGGAGGGCAAGTGCCAGAGTTGACAAAGGATTTACTTGCATCTTGTAAAAAAACTGATATATCTTTATAGTATCAGCAAAGGCCTTCACAGGACTGACCATTCAGATGAATATTATAAGGCTTACAATAAGTAGAGGGAGACCAAGAGATGAATACACTAAACAGATTCAGAAGGATGTAGGTTGCAGTACGTACTGGGAGATGAAGAAGCTTACACAGGATAGAGTAGCATGGAGAGCTGCATCAAACCAGTCTCTGGACTGAAGACCACAACAACAACAACAATAAGGCACTAAATGCAGCAACAAAACAAAAACCGTGTGGAAAACATCAGTACTCAGTCACTGATCAGTCAGGACCACAGACAAACATGGAAATGATCATATAATATTAGCAAAAACTCAGAGCTCAAAGAAAACAACAGAATAATGGAAGATCTTTCAGTTGTTAATAGTACTCTGAACAAGTGCTTTACAAAAATATGGTAAAGAATCTAACAAAAGAACAAAAGTGATCACCTGTGAGCCCTACAACTGCTTAAAAATAAGCAAGACACTGCCATTAACTCATATTATTTGTATCCTACAACAAAGCTAAAGGTAGTAAAAGTCATAAAGAAATCGGATATGAAAACCACCACAGACAAATGGCTTTCAAATAAAATCCCAAAAGTTAAATACAAATTAAATGGCCTCTTTACCACTTGTTATTGTTGTCGTGGTCTTCAGTCCTGAGACTGATTTGATGCAGCTCTCCATGCTACTCTATCCTGTGCAAGCTCCTACATCTCTCAGTACCTACTGCAACCTACATCCTTCTGAATCTGCTTAGTGTATTTATCTCTTGGTCTCCCTCTACGATTTTTACCCTCCATGCTGCCCTCCAATGCTAAATTTGTGATCCCTTGATGCCTCAGGACATGTCCTACCAACCAATCCCTTCTTCTAGTCAAGTTGTGCCACAAACTTCTCTTCTCCCCAATCCTATTCAATACCTCCTCATTAGTTACGTGATCTACCCACCTAATCTTATACATTCTTCTGTAGCACCACATTTCGAAAGCTTCTATTCTCTTCTTATCCAAACTATTTATTGTCCATGTTTCACTTCCATACATGGCTACATTCCATACAAATACTTTCAGAAATGACTTCCTGACACTTAAATCTAAACTTGATGTTAACAAATTTCTCTTCTTCAGAAATGCTTTCCTTGCCATTGCCAGTCTACATTTTATATCCTCTCTACTTCAACCATCATCAGTTATTTTGCTCCCCAAATAGCAAAACTCCTTTACTACTTTAAGTGTCTCATTTCCTAATCTAATTCCCTCAGCATCACCCGACTTAATTCGACTACATTCCATTATCCTCGTTTTGCTTTTGTTGATGTTCATCTTATATCCTCCTTTCAAGACACTATCCATTCCATTCAACTGCTCTTCCAAGTCCTTTGCTGTCTCTGACAGAATTACAATGTCATCGGTGAACCTCAAAGTTTTTATTTCTTCTCTCTGGATTTTAATACCTACTCCAAATTTTTCTTTTGTTCCCTTTACTGCTTGTTCAATATACAGATCGAATAGCATCGGGGAGAGGCTACAACCCTGTCTCACTCCCATCCCAACCACTGCTTCCCTTTCATGCCCCTCGACTCTTATAACTACCATCTGGTTTCTGTACAAATTGTAAATAGCCTTTTGCTCCCTGTATTTTACCCCTGGCACCTTTAGAATTTGAAAGAGAGTATTCCAGTCAACATTGTCAAAAGCTTTCTCTAAGTCTACAAATGCTAGAAATGTAGGTTTTCCTTCCCTTAATCTTTCTTCTAAGATAAGTCGTAAGGTCATTATTGCTCCACGTGTTCCAACATTTCTACGGAATCCAAACTGATCTTCCCCGAGGTCGGCTTCTACCAGTTTTTCCATTCGTCTGTAAATAATTCGCATTAGTACTTTGCAGTTGTGACTTATTAAACTGATTGTTCGGTAATTTTCACATCTGTCAACACCTGCTTTCTTTGGGATTGGAATTATTATATTCTTCTTGAATTCTGAGGGTATTTCGCCTGTCTCGTACATCTTGCTCACCAAATGGTAGAGTTTTGTCAGGACTGGCTCTCCCAAGGCCGTCAGTAGTTCTAATGGAATGTTGTCTACTCCAGGGGTCTTGTTTCGGCTCAGGTCTTTCAGTGCTCTGTCAAACTCTTCACGCAGTATCGTATCTCCCATTTCATCTTCATCTACACCCTCTTCCATTTCCATAATATTGTCCTCAAGTACATCGCCCTTGTATAGACCCTCTATATACTCCTTCCACCTTTCTGCTTTCCCCTCTTTGCTTAGAACTGGGTTTCCATCTGAGCTCTTGATATTCATACAAGTGGCTCTCTTTTCTCCAAAGGTCTCTTTAATTTTCCTGTAGGCTGTATCTATCTTACCCCTAGTGAGATAAGCCTCTACATCCTTACATTTGTCCTCTAGCCATGTCTGCTTAGTCATTTTGCACTTCCTGTCGATCTCATTTTTGAGACGTTTGTATTCCGTTTTCCTGGTTCATTTACTGCATTTTTATATTTTCTCCTTTCATCAATTAAATTCAATATTTCTTCTGTTACCCAAGGATTTCTACTAGCCCTCGTCTTTTTACCTACTTGATCCTTTGCTGCCTTCACTACTTCATCCCTCAGAGCTACCCATTCGTCTTCTACTGTATTTCTTTCCCCCATTCCTGTCAATTGTTCCCGTATGCTCTCCCTGAAACTCTGTACAACCTCTGGTTTAGTCAGTTTATCCAGGTCCCATCTCCTTTAAATTCCCACCTTTCTGCAATTTCTTCAGTTTTAATCTACAGTTCATAACCAATAGATTGTGGTCAGAGTCCACGTGTGCCCCTGGAAATGTCCTACAATTTAATACCTGGTTCCTAAATCTCTGTCTTACCATTATATAATCTATCTGATACCTTTTAGTATCTCCAGGATTCTTCCATGTATACAACCTTCTTTTATGATTCTTGAACCAAGTGTTAGCTATGATTAAGTTGTGCTCTGTGCAAAATTCTACCAAGCGGCTTCCTCTTTCATTTCTTACCCCCAATCCATATTCACCAACTACGTTTCCTTCTCTCTCTTTTCCTACTACCAAATTCCAGTCACCCATGACTATTAAATTTTCATCTCCCTTCACTATCTGAATAATTTCTTTTATCTCATCATACATTTCTTCAATTTCTTCATCATCTGCAGAGCTAGTTGGCATATAAACTTGTACTGCTGTAGTAGGTATGGGCTTCATGTCTATCTTGGTCACTATAATACATTCACTATCCTGTTTGTAGTAGCTTACCCGCACTCCTATTTTCCTATTCATTATAAAACCTACTCCTGCATTACCCCTATTTGATTTTGTATTTATAACCCTGTATTCACCTGACCAGAAGTCTTGTTCCTCCTGCCACCGAACTTCACTAATTCCCACTATATCTAACTTTAACCTATCCATTTCCCTTTTTAAATTTTCTAACCTACCTGCCCGATTAAGGGATCTGACATTCCACGCTCCGATCCGAAGAATGCCAGTTTTCTTTCTCCTGATAACAACGTCCTCTTGAGTAGTCCCTGCCCAGAGATCCAAATCGGGGCTATTTTACCTCTGGAATATTTTACCCAAGAGGACGCCATCATCATTTAACCGTAAAGTAAAGCTGCATCCCCTCGGGAAAAATTACGGCTGTGGTTTCCCCTTGCTTTCAGCCGTTCGCAGTACCACAACAGCAAGGCCATTTTGGTTAGTGTTACAAGGCCAGATCAGTCAATCATCCAGACTGTTGCCCCTGCAACTACTGAAAAGGCTGCTACCCCTCTTCAGGAACCACACGTTTGTCTGGCCTCTCAACAGATACCCCTCCGTTGTGGTTGCACCTATGGTGTGGCTATCTGTATCGCTAGGCACGCAAGCCTCCCCACCAACGGCAAGGTCCATGGCTCATGGGGGGAGGCTTTGCCACTTAAAAAATGGAAATGAGCATTCGCCATTGTGGGCCGGGAGCCCCCCATTCAGGAAAGGCAAGTACTTACTGCATTTGACGCCACATTGGGCAACTTGCACATCGGAGATGGGGATGTAATGATGAGGAGGACAACACAATGCCCAGTCCCTGAGTGGAGAAAATCTCCTGCCCCAGCCAGGAATCAAACCCAGACCACTAATGGGGGCAGACTTTGCCACTTAGTTATTCTTGTCTGAAGGAAGATGGTTATCCAGATAGAATGAAAATACAAACTTCCAGCATCTGTAGTAATTGCAGTACAGCAACTTTTGTTAATCAGTACAACAGAAAACCAGCCAACATTGCAAATTTCTCTTTTTTTATTTACTTGATGACTAGTTTCTAGCCAGGACCCAATGTAAAATCACCCTACAGGAGAGAAAACTAAGTTTACAATCATATATAATACAGGCATTATCAAATTTTTAAGCACACGCCAAAAATGTAGAACATATTGTTTCAAGATTTATGTACCAGATAGTCAATTTGGTATTTCCAAAAATACAAAAACCCCACCAAAAATATGTACAAAGGGTGCCCCCTTCCCAAGGTTTCCTTATGGTACCAGGAAGAGTAGACTGCCAGGTATGCGCTGTACCTGTTCATTTGGACTATAAGGATATAAGAAACCTTTTGTATTTATGTATTATAACATTCTCTAATTGTAACAAACATAAAAGGTTTTCTATATCATGATACGGTGCACCCTTCCCGAGGTTTCCTTATGCCAGCAGGAGGAGTAGACTGCCAGTATGCGCTGTAACTGTTCATTTGCATTTCAAATATATTTTTGACATGGTTCTTGTATTTTTGGAAATTCTATTTTGACTATCTGGTATGTAAATCTTGAAATGTTACATTCTGTATTTCTGGCATGTACTTAAAAATTTGCTAATAATTGTATTGTATATGATCGTAAATTTGGTTTTTTGTCTCATAGGGTGATTTGAAAATGGGTTCCAGCCCAAAACTAGTCATCAAGTAAATTCTTTCAAAAAAGTAAATTTGCAACTTTGGCTGATTTCCCATTGTACTGAGGATGAAAATAGTTAGTCTTTCCTCTGTACATAAAAAGAGACCCAGGGTACTCTGGCAACTACAGACCAGTTAACCAACCACCCATTTTTTGAAAAAATCATGGAAACCATAATACATATTAGATGTGTCATATTTTGGAAAGAAATGACACCATCAATGGTCGCTTGGATTCCAGAAAGGAGAACCAACAATTTCAGCTGCATTTGAATACGTAAAAAATAATCTCAGTAGGATTGGATCAAAGCCAAAATCTTCTTAGCATATTTTGTGGCTTACCTAAACCATTCAACCCAATTGATCATGACATTTTAATAAGATAACTTGACCACTATGATGTCAGAGGAACAGCTCTTCGTGTTGAATCCTGCCTACTCATCAAATGTGGGCTGTCCAGGAAACCTGCTTCTCGGATTGCTAGACAAACAGTTCAAACAAATCGTATTAATGAGTTTTATTATGAAATGAACAATGAAAATACTTAATTCTGACAATAATACAGAAGTTTCGCTAACAAAGGGCGACATGCAAATAAGAAATCTCTTCAGTATATACAATTCCTGAGTCGCTGGTCTTGAAGTGCCTAATCTTGATGCTGCTGTGGAAGTGTGATGCAACCAGTTGGGAGTGGTGCTCAAGTTCTCTTCACATAGAGGCTGCTGCTGTCTTCTTGTTGTCTTAGAGAGGGGTCGGTCAGCGTGCAGTTGGCTGACGTCTTCTTCACAGCCCTCTCTGCTCTAACATTCCCGACTAGTGTGCCGCACTTGACTTCACACCGGAACACTTTATATCATTGAATCATATCTGTAGAACAGAAAACAAGCAGTACAAATACAACCCTAACAAAAGGATTGTTTATCTAAATTTCAACAAATAATTCACTGTGTACTACAGGGTAGCAAATTAGGGCCTTTGTTGTTCCTGAGAAATGGAAAGGATTTATTTCTAAACACTGAAAGCAAAATTATTCTTTTTGCAAATGATAGCCATTGACAGAAATTTACAGGATAGTGTAACAAAAAGCAAAAAGATACATTAATCTGTCACTCATTGGCTTGGAACCAATAGGCTAATTCTCAATATTGAAATAGCTAAAGCAGTACTGTTCAGGAACAACAAAAGAAAAATAGAGGAATCCTAAAAAATATATACACTGGATATAAATGTTGTTCAAAAGACAAAATTCTTAGGAGCCACCATAGATAATGGTTTACGGTGGAAAAACCACACTGCTACAATGTCTAGCAAACTAAGTTCATATTTGTTCTCTGAAACATTAAGCTAAGAAGCTTATGTCCACAAATCGGAATGCTTTTTGGAAGCACCACTCATGCAAAACTCAGTTTGCCCTTTTCTCACAATAGATGAAGTGCAACAGGCAGATACCATATTTCTAGATTTCCAGAAAATGTTTGACACAGTGCCCCATTGCAGGCCGTTGAGGAACATATGAGCATATGGAATAGGTTCACAGATATGTGAATGGCTCGAAGACTTGTGAAGTTGCAGAACTCAGTATGTTGTCCTAGACAGCGAGTGTTCATTAGAGTTACGCCAGGAGTGCCCCAGAAAGGGTGATAGGGCCACCACTGTTCTCTGTATACATAAATAATTTGGCAGACAGGGTGGGCAGCAATCAGTGGTTGCTTGCTGATGATGCTATGGTGTGATAAGGTGTCAAAGTTGAGTGACTGTAGGAAGATACAAGATGACTTACACAAAATATCTAGTTGGTGTGATGAATGGCAGGTAGCTATAAATGAAGAAAAATTTAAGTTAATGCGGATAAGTAGGAAAAACATACCTGTAATGTTCAGATACAGCATCAGTAGTGTCCTGCTAGCCATAGTCACGTCATTTAAATATCTGGGCATAATGTTGCAAAACAATATGAAATGCAATGAGCATCTGAAGATTATGGCAGGAAAGGCAAATGGTCGAATTCAGTTTATTGGAAAAATTGTGGGAAAGTGTGGGTAAAGGAGACCACGTATAGGACTCAAGTGCGACCTATTATTCAGTACTGCTCGAGTGTTTGGCATCCATACCAGATCAGATTAAAGGAAGAAATCGAAGGAGTTCAGAGACAGGCTGCTAAATTTGGTACTGGTAGGTTCAAATAATGTTGGAACACTATTGAGAAAGTTTAGAGAACAGGCATTTGAAGCTGACTGCAAAACAATTCTGTTGCATCGAACATACATTGTGTGTAAGGACCACAGAGATAACATACAAGAAATTAGGTCTTGTGTGGAGACTTACAGACAGTCATTTTTCCCTCGTTCTGTTTGTGAGTGTAACAAGAAAAGATATGAATAGTAATGGTATGAGGTATCTTCTGCAATGTGCCGTAAGGTGGATTGCGGAATATTGACGTAAGTGTAGTGGCAGATGATGTTATGCAGATGGTGTATTTATCATATTTTAAAGCTATTATGACCTAAGCAAATAGGTTCGCTTGAGCAATGTAATTAATATATATTACATTTCTCGATACAGGTTCCTGTCCTTGATTTCTGTGCGCACGCACGCACACTGCTGATGGATTCTAGGTGGAATGACTCGCAATGTTGTTTGTTATTCAGTGATCATGACTGATTGTCATGATTACCAGTGGAGAAGATGGAGCTAGGTAGTGTGTAGTGTGTCTGATATGAATGTGATGCTCTGCTACTTTGCTGGATGACCATTTAGGACACAGGTTTCTACTCACAGTTTTTTTCCCCCCTTGAAACCATCTAAAATCATCAATGCTTTTTGGTATACAGGAGAAAAATGAACTGTGGATAGAAACCCGTGTCCAAAACTATCATCCACCAAGGCAACAGAGAATTGTGTTCATAGGAGACAAGGACTTTCTATTCAGCAACTACCTCCATCTCCATTGGCGATGGGGCAATCCGTCACAATCACTGTATAACAAACAACATTGTGAGGCATTCTGCATACAGTCCATCAACGTAGAAAGTGTCCGCCCCAGTAGCTGAGTGGTCAGCGTGACGGATTGCCGTCCTCTGGGCCCGGGTTCGATTCCCGGCTGGGTCGGAGATTTTCTCCGCTCAGGGACTGGATGTTGTGTTGTGTTCATCATCATTTCATCCCCATCCGGCGTGCAGGTCGCCCAATGTGGCGCCGAATGTAATAAGACCTGCGATATGGCGGCCGGACCTGCCCCGCGAGGGGCCTCCCGGCCAATGACGCCAAACGCTCATTTCCATTTCCAACGTAGAAAGTCACATTTGCTGCCAAAGGAGTGGCCAAGTGACAGATGCCAGTGCATATAACTTCGATGTCCTGTAGCACACTTGGATGACTTTTTGGACATGGACTCCTATCCTCAATCTGCTCCTCAACATACCCTCTACAACTCCTCAAAGTATATCACTACATTTATGAGACACCCTGTATACAAAATACCACTGCTTCCATAGGAACATTAGAACTAGTTCAGTAAAATGAAGACATACATAGCGATGCTACCAGAAACTAAAAAGTTAAGAGTTCATCAACGTAACACAGCTAAACTTGAAAGAGGTGTTGTCTACGTGACTGGGGCCAGTTTAAGGCGTAAGTTGCCACTTAGGGTGGCAAGCTAAGAGGGGCGCCCAAGTGCAAGATTTGAATACAATGTGTATCACAATTATTCATAGTGAAAACTGACATAGGTGAAAATGTGTCAGCGAAAGGGGGGAAGGGGTGATGGGGGAGATGTGCCAGATGACAAGTCGCTTGCATGGAAAAATGCTCTTGAATCAGCCCTGTATATGGCAATAAAACTCCACAACTGTTTACCACTCCATATTTCAAATATCTGATTAAACAAAAATTTTAGCAAGCAATAAAACTATTTCCAGAATGCGATTTTCACTCAGCAGTGGAATGTTCACTGATATGGAACGCCATGGAGGAGTGTGTGCTGACCTGACACCTTGTAATGGTACTGCTTCCCAAAATTTCAAGTCAACATTACAACAGCAGTCCAATATTATATACTGTCTGTATAGTTAAGTGGGTATCATATGGTACTGTATATCCTAAAGTCTATGTAAGTAAATGTAACATTCTGGATTCATCACCAAGTATATTCCTAATTGTTAGTTGACTGATATCATTAATCATAAACTGTGCATAAGCCAAATTAGTTGTCATTTCATAAAATTGTAGTGACCATTCTGTAGCAGTAAATAATTAGAGACTGCAGAAATGTTAGCATGAAAAATCAATAGTTCTAATTAACAAAATGGTAATTTAAAAATCCGATAACAGAAATCTCATTACCTCATGAAGCAGCTTAAAAGTTATTACCAAGAAATGTATTTTTATTTGTTACTTCTTTTTATGTCCTCCTCTGTAATTAATATTCTTTGTAATTACATTTCTAATTAACTCGCCATTGTTTACACCACCCAACTTTCCGATTTCTAGAATTTGAGGCCGTATTTGTGAATTTTACGTATGTAATCAGATAAAGCATGAGTTATGGATGGTCATTAAATGTTAATAACCAAATCCATATTGTAATTAATTGCATGACTAAAATAATATGAAAGACATTGTTGTAATTAACATTCAAATTGATTTTCATATTTAAAGCTACAGTTGATACTACAAAAATTATGTCATTTGATTTTTTATTTTGCACCATATTCAGCAGTAATATCAGTTTCTTAAGTTTTGTAAATTTTAATTGTAACATCGGAATTGTACCAAATTAATAATGGGGTATTTCGAAATTGATTGTTAAAATTCTATATAAAAGAAAGCAGCAGGGCTGCTTTGTCTCAATCCTTTGTCTCATTCTCAGTGTTTTATATCAGTTTGTACTGATATGCTTTGGTCAGTCAGTCTTTTGTAAATGCAGTTTATATGATGTGGAGAACAAATACACTACGATAAAATTGAAAATACACCTAAATCATTACATAGTTTCTACATGCAAATCCAGATTCAGGCAAATTTGAAAAGAAGAATTCAACAAGGTGGAAACAGCAACAAAAACAACAGGTTATGTATTTTTTTTAGTGTAACTTCCACTCATCTCCCTTATCAGGTTGACTTTTGGATATTGCTTATTAAAGAGAGAGTGGTAGAGTTGCAACTTGAACTTGGGAACTTTGCCTCTGACAGGCAAGTGCTCTACTGACTTAGTTTCATATCAGCACACACTCAGCTGCAGAGTGAAAGTCTCTTTCTGGAAACACACACCAAGTCATGGCTAAGTCATGCCTCTGTATCATCCTTTCTTCCAGGAATTCTAGTCTTGCATGTTTCACAGGAAAGCTTCTGTGAAGTTAAGAAGGTAGGAGATGAGGTTCTGGCAGAAGTAAAGCTGTGAGGAAGAATCGTGAGACATGCTTGGGTAGCTCAGTCAGTAGAACACATGCTCACGAAAGGCAGGGTTCCCAAGTTTGAGTCTAAGTTTGGCCCATAGTTTTAGTCTGCCAGGAGGTTTCAATAAAACTATCCTTTGTAGGAGTCCTTTCTATTCAGTCAGCATGCTAAATGCTGCAAGTTGGAAATAGGCAAATGGTGTAATAGAATTAAATTTTGTGTGTGGATGTTGGAAGAAGATTCAGGATGTGTACTTACGAAAGGTGTTACTGTATTTATAATATACCTTTGAAAATTAAATGGTGTATGTGATTACTATTTTGTATAACTGACAATACAAATATGTACTTGGATCCAGTCTTTATATGTAATTCCAAAACTGTTAAATAAACTTCCTTTGCTACACAACTACACAGTTTAGTGTTGCATTTATCCTGGGATTCATAAATGTTCCTCAGTTGGTTACCCATTATTTAAGCAATTAAAATTACTAAATATTCCTTCAATGTACATTTTTGAGATTTTGATTTTGTATACAGTAACCAATGTAAATTTGATAAGTTTTCCGTGAAAATTTATGGTACTCCTGAATTAACTGAAAGAAGGTTCACAGTGACATTCATTTCACACATTGAAACCACAAATTGAAATCATAATATTCAAACATTACTAAAAGCTGACTCCTATGATAATCTGTTCCTCCATAAAATCGGCAGCCCATAAAAGGACAACAGAATGTTAGGTAAGCATTCCTGAGAACAACTGACTCAATGTATTTAAACCAAAAACACATAAAATTCTCCGTACTACAAATTCCAAGTGGGGCCCCTGACTTAAAATTAATAAACTGCCAGAGGTGACTCTGCCATAAGTTAACCATAATAATCTTATTTTGTGTTGTTAAAACATCTATTAATGAATGCTTATAACTACATTCATAAGACATCAATATAACAGACGGTGATTTACTCAATGTACACTACCCCTCATTAATTTCAATACACCCTGGTATTTCAGATTTACAACACAAATCAAACGTTATTTCTCACAAAATATAATTATATTAACTTCCACATATATAATACAATCACAATCATTATATTTTACTTTCATCAAAGTATCCTTCTTTGGATTTAATGACTGCCTCACAAACTCGACACATGTAGTCAATCATATTTTGTAGGTATTGTGACTCTGTATGATTCCACACATCCTTAACAATATTCCAGAGATGTTCCTTGCTGGATATATTAACTCCCCTGATACATCTGTCCACTTCATTCCAGACCATTTCAATGGGATTAAAATCGGGGCTTTGGGGCGACCATACCATATCATTCAGTACTTTCTGTTTTTCCTTCGATGCAATGTAGTTCGTACAGTATGCCGATGATGCAGACTGATGTTTTGGGTCATTATCCTGTTGTAAGATGAACCCTTTCCCTATTAAGCGCAGTCCATTTTGTACTGCATGTTTTGAAGTATGCGGTGATACTGCCTCTGATCCATGCATCCTTCTATTTTCACAATGTCGCCAACTCTATCTACTGCAAAACATCCCCAAACCATAATAGAACCTCCACCGTGTTTAACTGCAGGTAGAACACACTGCTGGGCTACCCGTTCCCCTACAAATTGGTGAACAAATATTCTCCTTCTGGTTCCAAAAGTCTCAAAATTCGATTCATTGGTGAATAACATGTTCATCCACTCTTTCAATGTCCAGTTACAATGTTTTCTAGCCCATTCAAGTCTCTTCTATTTATTTATGGGCCTTAGAGGGGGTTTTCTTGCTATGACACATCCTTTCAAACCAGCTTCAGTCAGTCTCCTTTTTTACTGTTGCAACAGATATTGTTGTCGTGTTCCTTTCTACCTATTCTGCATGAATTTGGGATGCTGTTTTGAATCTATTTCTCCTACTGGTGATTCTAATATATTTACGATCACTTTTAGTTGTTTTGCGAGGTCGTCCTGGTCATGGTATGTCCTTATTGCTACCTGTTCTGGCAGTGAAGGGTGTATTGCACTTCCCCTATAGACACCCTACACTGTTTCACAATTTGGGAAATAGATAAACCTGCTTGGCTAAGTGCTACAATTGCAGCACGTTTTTCTATGGATACCTCCACTTGTGGAGCCATACTAGTGATGTGCTTACTTCAGTGTTATGAAGCAACTGACATGCAGGAACCGCATCTTGTGTATCGTGGCAATTCACATCCCTACAGGGAACAAAACAGGTGCACCAAATACGGTGTCCGTGAGCAAACAGATAAACAAGCATAAACAGACACGTACATAATTATTTATGCACACAACATTGTTTGTTGGATGCTATTGTATCTCGATGACCACAAACAAAAATCATGACATGTTTACAGCTGTTGTACTATCCCTTTGCTTCCTCAACCATACCCACGGTATTAGACCTAGAGAACTAGATATCATTTATTGGATGTATTGCAATGAATGAGTGGTAGTGTATCTTTAACTGATGAGACAGTGCATCTGGTAGAATTCCATAATTGTGTCTCTGAGTGAGAACGTTTCCAAACATCCACACATCCAACTGATCAGTCATTCACTTGTAATACTGAGACCTTTGTCCTTCCAGCTCCCTGTTCCAATAGTATAGGTTGAAGATTCATATAAAAGAACTAAGTACAGCACATTACTTTCAGCGTCATTAGCAGAGCTTCAGAAACTGTGAAACTGCCTGGCGCTTCCCCACTGGCAATGTTCTAAAACCCAAGTGACAACAGGATGCTCATCAACACAACTTGTGTCAACTGTAGGCCACAACCACAAGCATCCAAGCTAGTGCTAATTCATTTTCATATTACTTTTTTAAAATCCACATATCGTATGACTTCATACAACTTTGGTTCCATCGCGTCAGAACATATGGTGATGCTAAACAGCTTATTGCAGCACAGCATCACTATTTCTTTTAGTGAACTGCACACCTTCCCCCAGTCCACTGTTACTCACTACTGTGCAGCAAACATGCTTTCTGCTGCTGTAAATCTGTGGCTCCTTCCCCAACTGCCTCGCCACCTCACGACTCCGTTCCTGAGGAAACAGATGCTAGACACTAACTGGTAGCAAAATCCTGATCAATTCACAGAACCATGCCAACCAGCACATACTCCCCCATTAATTTCACAACCTTTCTCCCCTCCAAATAACAATTTTAAGACCCTTAGGACCAGAACTTAATGTGGATCTGGGTTCCCCTTTTTCAGCTGGGAAAGATGAGTCCAAATGCTACTTCATGCACTGGCATCAAACAACAATAAGTTATCTAGTCATAACAAATATACCACTTGATATGGTTCTTTAAACTGAGATAACAACTTCTTAGATATTTCATCACCTTCCTAGCTAGTGACAATATTTTAAAATCACCAAATTCCCCATCTTATATGGGTCTGACTGCGGACCCTGCTGATACCTTTTGGCTTCAATAGCATGCAGGTGTTGAACATTACATTTGGCGTGTTGAACTTTACATTTGGCATTATTCCACTGTGCAATAAATTGCTTGTCTGATATCTTTTGCGGCAATAAATCACCTGAAGTCCGAAGGTTTCATAATGCATTCACCACCTTAAACCTAACATCAATTCTGCAGGAGTGCTGCCTGCCACTAGCCAAGACAATGAGCAATCCCATCTTTCATAGTTTTTACTGTGATGCAATCAACACAGCTCTGAGCCACTCAGCATATTTATTTGGATAATTGGGGTGGTGGCAATGTGGTTAATTGACATATCCATGTGTAAATGTTTGAATATGTGGGTTGTAAATGTTTTAGTACTATCTAAAACTAACATGTTAACCAGTCCCAAATGACAAAAATGTTCTTCAAACCACAGATTGCCACCTACGAGTTTTCCTATCTCATGGGAATAAACCACATAAAAATAGAAAATGTGTCAACACATACCAATATATATTTCTTACTCACCCTCATTCTGAGAATGAGGCCAACAAATCTATAAACATCTTTTGAAAAATTCTATCAACTGGCCTAGATGCTAGATACCCCATCTTAGTATTCTGGGCTGGTTTACTCTCTGTGCATATCTGGTACACGGCCAAAAGATTTCTATTTTCTGTGTCCGCATTTTTCCAAATGAACCTTTCACTAATCCTGTTCCAAGTTGTTTTATACGCTGCCCCCCCCCCCCCCCCTCCCCCACTAGAGATGGGTCGGTTCAAGTTTTTAAAGAAGTCAGGTCCGGATATGCATCCAGCTCTGTGGACATGCATCCAGGTTCCACATCGACTGGACCCAATGGATCCAGCTCTACAGCCAGTCTGATGGAGCATATCTGTGTCCATTTGATCTGTATTGGGCTGGCTTTACAGCAGGTGGCCGAAGCATATTTATGAAGTCAACCTTCTCTAACCAAGAAGGACTGCAGTTGTGTTACACAGGAGTTATACAAATGCAGCCAATAACTTATTAACAAATATTACTGATTTTTTTTAAATAAGAGAATGTTAACTGTGGTAAAATTATGTTTTATTACCAGAAAATCACAAACATTTTGTCACATTATAAAATCACAGTCTTCAGTTACTATACATGTCACCTAAATCACATTAGTGTTTTTCTAATTATTTCTTTGTTGGCTATTAGTTCTTCCTGAAAAAATGAAACACGTTTAATCAATCAATATTTTTAAATAATTACAAGTATTAGCTACATAAGAAATGGAAGATGGAAGAATGACACACAGTAACAAGGAAAATGCAGAAATCATGGCAAAAGCATTTTACAAACTTCTGAATTACGAGGAACCCAAAGAACCCTTACAAATCAACATAAATACCCCAATAAAAACCAAACCTAACAAACTAGACCCTCCAACTTTCCAAGAAGTAGAAGAAATTCTTAAAGAACAAAAAAATTATAAGGCATGTGGAGAAGATCAGGTTTTTGTTGAAATGTGGAAATACGCAAGTGACACAGTCAAGACCTCCTTACACATGGCTCTAACAAAAATTTGAGTAACAGAACAATTTCCCGAACATTGGACCACAGCTATCATCTACCCACTACACAAAAAGGGAGATAAGAGCAACCCAGACAACTACAGAGGAATCTCTCTCCTAGATTGCACATATAAAATTCTATCCAAGATCCTATATGAAAGAATCAAGGAGCAATTAGAACAGGAGTTGGGGGAATATCAGGGAGGTTTCAGACCATGGAGAAGCTGTGCAGAGCAGATAATTAGTATAAAATTGATTATGGCATACTACAAGAAACGGAACAAACCTCTGACAATAACATTTGTAGATTTTAAGAAGGCATATGACTGTCTCCACAGACTTTCAGTATTAAAAATTTTAAGAAATCTAGGACTCCATCCAAAACTAATTAAAATAATACAACTCACTCTAACCAACACCAAATCAAAAGTGAAGTTTAGAGGAGAAATTTTGGAACCATTCCTCATAAAAACAGGCTTAAGACAAGGTGACTGCCTATCACCATTACTTTTCAACTGTGCACTGGAATACATAATGAGAGAATGGTACAAGGACAATCCAAAGAGGATAAGAATTGGAAGTGCAAAAGATGATATTAGCTTAAACTGCTTGGGATTCGCTGATGATCTTGCTCTCCAGCCAACACCGTTCAAGAAGCCAGGCAACAAGTGAAATCACTACAAGAAATAGCAGAGAAAGTAGGCCTTAGAATATCATTTGAAAAAATGGAGATTATGCTAACTGCTCCACCACTTGCAAACAAAATTACAATAGGAGAACAGGAAATCAAAATTGTTGATAAATTTAAATATTTAGGCGAAATAATAACATACGATCTAAATGAGAAGCCATCATGGCAAAATAGAATAAAAAAACTGAACTATGCAAATTACATTACTAAAACTACATACAACAAAAAAAGCCTATCTATAGATGCAAAATTAAAACACTATAAAACAGTTACACAACCAGAAATAATGTATTCAGCTGAAACTATCTTCAAAACAACTAATACAGCAGAAATTGACAGAATACTAAAAATAGAAAGAAGAATAATTAGGACATGTATAAATAAACAGTATAAAATAAATGGACATTGGAGAATAGCATCAAATGAAACAGTATATAAGAAAATAGAACCAGTCATGAGCACAATCAGGAAGAAACGCATCTCATTCTTTGGACATCTGATGAGAACTCCAGAAAACAGAATTAGTAAAAAAATAATACAAAAATTGTGGAATAGCAAGAGTGACATTAAATGGATCACAGAAATTAAGGAAGATATAAAAGAACTTCAAATTACAGTAGATGACCTAAAAAACAAGACAGAGAAAACGAGAATACTGCAAGACCCGCAAACCAGACTACAAATGAAAATCAATAAAAGGAGTACAGGAAGAGTTGTCTCAGATGAAGAAAGAAAGAAAATATCTGAAAGAATGAAGAAATATTGGGCAGACAGAAGAGCAAAACACCTTTCATATAAGAATAGCCTCTAATAATTATATTACCTAAATATAGTAAGTTATTGTCGAACCAAATTGTATCCATTTGTAACAACTTGTTTAGAACTTTGTATTTTTGACTACAGTGGTCCAATGAAGGCCATAAAATAAATAATAATAAGAAGAAATTACATATTGTCTCAGCAAGGTTTAATATATAGACATGTCCACAAGCATGTACAACTCAAGCACTTTAAATTGTGAGCAAGAAATATTATTTGGAATAATGTTTCAGCCTTCAGTCTGCTCCATTGCTCAAGAGACGTGGATAAATATGTTTCCACATTTCCACCAGATAAGAGTATCTTGAGTCCTGTCAAGTAATTCTTCAGTAATATATTTATCCATTTCTCTAGTGCTTGATGCAGCAGGATTTTGTAGAGCAAGCAACTTCTTAACTTGTTGATCAAATTTTCCTCAAATCAATGATTCATATTCATGCTGGCCTGAGAGAGATTCTTCATTGTTTGTACTAATGTCTTGATAGTTTTGATCAGTATTTAACGTAATTGTAGCACACATCTGTCTGAGGCCACCTATTACTTTTTCTACATTTCTAGGTGCCAGACCATGAGCCTTGATCCTTGGATCTAGCAACATTGCTTGAGCAATTAATTCTTCTGTTTCAATATCACCAAATCTTGAGTTTATCTTGTGCTTAATTGTCTGACATGGTTCTTTAATACAACTTTTATTTAGCTCTGCTAAGTATCCACTTAACTTATCAAGCATGGCACAAACATAAATAGGTACTTTTGACATGGAAACATATTTTTCTGGGCTGAGAGACTCAGTATCAACAGGGAAAATGTGTAAAACTTCTTTGCATTTTGAAATAATTTCCCACTCCTCAACAGACAAATTATTTAGCTGTAGGTTTTCAATGGCTAGAGTAGTTATTACAGCAGTCTTCATTGTATGGAATCTATTAATCATATCATATGTGGAGTTCCAACGAGTTACACAGTCTTGTTTCAGTTCCAATATCAGAATGTTTAATTTTTTATTTCCTGTAGCCTTGATAATGCATGTGAACTTCACTTAAAATAAAAAAAAGTGTTCAACAATGTAAAATGGTGCAAGATGTTCAAAATTCTGAGAAAAATAGGGGTAAGCTATCGGGAGAGACGGATAATATACAATATGTACAAGAGCCAAGAGGGAATAATAAAGAGTGGACAACCAAGATCAAAGTCCTCAGATTAAAAAGGGTGTAAGACAGGGTATAGTCTGTTGTCCCTACTGTTCAAACTGTACATCGAAGACGCAGTGATGGAAGTAAACGAAAGGTTTAGGAGTGGAATTAAAATTCAAGGTGAAAGGATATCAGTGATACGATTTGCTGATGACATTGCTATCCTGAGTGAAAATGAATAAGAATTACATGATCTGCTGAATGGAATGAACAATCTAATAAGTACAGAATATGGACTGAGAGTAAATCGAAGAAAGACGAAAGTAATGAGAAGTAGCAGAAATGAGAACAGTCAGAAACTTAACATTACGATTGAAGGTCACGAGGTAGATGAAGTTAAGAAATTCATCTACCTAGGCAGTAAAATAACCAATGATGGATGGAGTAAGGAGGACATCAAAAGCGAACTGGCAATGGCAAAAAGGGCATTCCTGGCCAAGAAAAGTCTACTAGTGTCTACTCCTGGAGAACAGCATTGTACAGTAGTGAAACATGGACTGTGGGTAAACTGAAACAGAAGAGCATCGAAGCATTTGAGATGTGGTGCTACAGACAAATGTTGAAAATTAGGTGGACTGATAAGGTAAGGAATGAAGAGGTTCTGCTCAGAACTGGAGAGGAAAGGAATATGTGGAAAACACTGATAAGGAGAAGGGACAGGTTGATAGGACATATGTTAAGACACGAGGGAATGACTTCCATGGTACTAGAGGGAGCTTTAGAGGGCAAAAACTGTAGAGGACAGAGATTGTAGTATGTCCAGCAAATAATTGAGGATGTAGGTTGCAAGTGCTACTTTGAGATGAAGAGGTTGGCACAGGAGAGGAATTTGCAGTGGGCCACAGTAAACCAGTCTGAAGATTGATGACCCAAAAAAAAAAAGAAAGTCGACATTTAGCTTGATTTTCTTGGCTTGTAAAATGAATCAACACTTCACTGTTCTTGGGTGGTGGCATAATGAAATCTAAAACAACAAAAAGCTATACTAAAACATCTAGACCCACACACACACACACACACACACACACACACACACACACACACACACACACACACATTAGACAAGTGTGACTAAAATGCTTAATTACTCGTAGTTATCAGCCATTAAACCAGTGGACCAAGATTAATGTCCATAATTTCGTATGCTATGGTCAAAATTCTGTCAGAAACAGCAAAGGACTTGGAAGAGCAGTTGAATGGAATGGACAGTGTCTTGAAAGGAGGATATAAGATGAACATCAACAAAAGCAAAACAAGGATAATGGAATGTAGTCTAATTAAGTCGGGTGATGCTGAGGGAATTAGATTAGGAAATGAGGCACTTAAAGTAGTAAAGGAGTTTTGCCATTTAGGGAGCAAAATAACTGATGATGGTCGAAGTAGAGAGGATATAAAATGTAGGCTGGCAATGGCAAGGAAAACGTTTCTGAAGAAGAGAAATTTGTTAACATCCTGTATTGATTTAAGTGTCAGGAAGTCATTTCTGAAAGTATTTGTATGGAGTGTAGCCATGTATGGAAGTGAAACATGGACGATAAATAGTTTGGACAAGAAGAGAATAGAAGCTTTCGAAATGTGGTGCTACAGAAGAATGCTGAAGATTAGATGGGTAGATCACATAACTAACGAGGAAGTATTGAATAGGATTGGGGAGAAGAGAAGTTTGTGGCACAACTTGACCAGAAGAAGGGATCGGTTGGTAGGACATGTTCTGAGGCATCAAGGGATCACCAATTTAGTATTGGAGGGCAGCGTGGAGGGTAAAAATCGTAGAGGGAGACCAAGAGACGAATACACTAAGCAGATTCAGAAGGATGTAGGTTGCAGTAGGTACTGGGAGATGAAAAAGCTTGCACAGGATAGAGTGGCATGGAGAGCTGCATCAAACCAGTCTCAGGACTGAAGACAACAACAACAACAACAACAACAACAACATGGTCAAAATTGACTTGCAACATCTGAATGACAGACAGAAGTGAAAATAAGTTAAAGCTTGTAAAAATATGATTATGAACAATATCATGAAAATAGAAAATTTGGACTGTCCATCCCTATTAGCACGTAAACATATTCACAACTTAGAACCATACCATAAAATACACCAAAACTGAGCAATAACACATTCCTACTGATTTTTTGTCACACAACCAATAGTTAACATAATTCAAAATATCTTCTCAGTAATAACGTCACCTTCCAAAGGAACTTAAGACAGTTGAACAGTGAAGAACAACACAAATTCAGGAAACAGTTGGGTACGGCTGTACTGAACAAAATCACTATTACAGGAAGGTGGGGCATACAGTGGCCTGCCACTCTGGCCTGCACCAGGTCCTCACAGAAGACAGATTTGTCATTGGCTGCAGTGGCTGTGTGCATCTGCTGGCACATCTAACTATTGTAAGGCAGGTACAGTAGACTCCACATCTGACACTCAGTCTCCCTTCCACTCCACCATTGCTTTTATAGCTCCGGCTGTTTGCTGGCCTGGACACATAATCAATGTGTGTCCAACTTGCACTCAGATTTACATCCACTACTAGTGCAACTGATGTGGGTCCAAGGAACTGTCTCCATCTGGACCCCCCCCCCCCCAACCCGCCACCTGGTGACTTGTGGAATAAATGTCTGTGGAACTATTATCTTTGGCTGCCTTTCACAACATATCACCCCCTGTTTAATAAGGTCTTTTAACTTTGCACACTGGATTTGATTTATTAACTCCAATAGTTCCAGATCCTATTGTTGGTCTTCCTTAATAACCATAAGCAACCATGGGGTATCATGCAAAATCAAATTGATTGGTTGTGGTTTCTCTTGAATGTCTTGGGTTTCAAACATTCTACTCACTGTGTCTGCAGCTACACTGTCACTGCCTGTGGCAGTAACCACGTCAAAGGAAAAGGCAAGTGTTCTTACTGCCCACCTTGCTATATGCCCCATCTTGCGAGGTTTAGCCAGCACCCAGCTGAGTGCCTAATTATCTGTTTCCAACCAGAAGTGTGCATGTTATAGATTATATTTAAACTTTTCTAACCCTTACATAATTGCAAGTGCCTCCACCTCATACACAGAATACACTTTCTTGAGGTCATTCACGTCTCTAGATGTATAATCTATAGGTTGCCAATCACCTTACGCCCCCCCCCCCACCCCCACAGACAGATGCATCCAAAATAAACTGGTGATTTAAATCTGGTGAGACCAACATCGGACCAGTACTCAACACCAGCTTAATACTTTCAAATGCGTCCCATTGCAGTTCTCCCCACATAAATTTACGACCCTTTCTCTTCAAACTATTCCTGGGCAATGCTTTTTCAGGAGAGTCCTCAGTGATTCTCCTAAAGAACTTCACCATTCTGATGAATGTCACAATAGTGTTCATATTTGTGGGTACCAGGAAGTCCACTATAGGTTGTACTTGCTGAGGATCATTAGTCAGACCTTACTCCAATACTAAGTGCCCTAAAAACTGCAAAACTGCATAGTTCTACATACCACCTTCTGTTTGTTCGGATTGACAGTTAACAAGGCATTCCTCAACCTCTGAAACATTTCCCTCAAATTAACTTCATGTTCTTCGAACATTGTGCTATACACTACAAGATCATCCATGTAATGGTATATGTATCTAAATTCGATACTGCTGAAAACCTAGTCCAATAATTGTGATAACATCATCCCCCCCCTCCCCCATCCACCCGTCATGACTAGTCTGTAGGGTACCCACTTAGAGTCATAAATGTCCCAGACTGTGGAAAATGACATTAATGGCTTCAATTTATTGGCTGAAGGAATGTAGCTGTAGGCTTGATTGAGATCTACTGTTGTAAAAACCACACAAAACTAGAATTTACATCCTGCAAGGGCACCAACCTAACCAAAATTATTTATTCAGCTCACAGCAGTTCACCACTGGTCTACACTGCCCACCAGGCTCAGGTACTAAAAATACAGGCGCAGCATATATGGTGGCTTGGATGGTCTTATGATATCCTGTTCCAACATAGCAGCAACAACTTGTCTCAGTATCTTCGTCCTGGGAGGCAACGACCGATACAGCAGACTTTTTACTGGCATGTCCATCAGTTCAGTCTTGTACTGACTAATGATGCTCTCCCCAATTTAGTTATTAGTACACTAGCAAATTCTGCACACTGCTGTTCCACCCTATCTCTATTTTTTCCTTGCAAGTGGCTGAATACATCCCCTGTTTCATTCTTCTGCACTTCTGCCTCTGTCACCTCCTTCTCTACCAGTACCTGATTAACACTATGTCTCCCCTCATGTTTGAAAAGCCATAATTTAGTTGCTTGATTGAACTTAAAATAAAATCCCCCCCCATCCAATCTGAGTTCAAGCCCACTTTTGCTACGGAGTCAGACCCAATACTGACCATGCCTGCATCATTCTCACTTTCACTTTCCAGGTATATGGTCCATTTTGAAGCTTTACCAATAAACACCCTTTATTCTCAATAGGCATCCTATTAGCTTCTCGGTATGCTCATACTTCTTGCTGTAATAGTGGCCATTTACAATGACTCTTATTAGCTTGAAACCATTGTTCAGTTATTAGTGTGACTTTGCTCCCTGAACCTAACAGGGCACATGTTGGTTCCTTATCAACACTAGAAAATATAAAATGTAATTTCCCGACACACGAACTTGTAATACCCTGTATTCTTTTCAGGTATTCTTGTCTCTCATGATCTGGTTCTCCACATCTCCACACCTCTGTGTGTCACATCCTTGAGATACATGTCCTTTTCTGTTATGCTTAAAACAATGTACATTACATTTTCTTGCCAAAACTCCCTCTTTGTAACATCAAAAACAATGCCAGTTTTCATTATTACTTCTCCCCCATATCCTTATCCTGTCATCACTCATCAATGGATGTGATTCTATGTACTGAAAAAACAATGTTATTGAACTCACTAAAGGTCTCTGGAGTCATACAAAACACACTGAGGTAACAAAAGTCATGGGGTAACAATATGTACATATCCAGATGGCAGTAATATCGTGTGCACAAGGTATAAAATGGCAGTGTACTGGTCGAGCTGTCTCTCATACTTAAGTGATTCATGTGAAAATGTTTCCAATGTGATTATGGCTGTACAATGGGAATTAGTAGACAATGAACATGGAATGGCAGTTGGCGCTAAATGCATGGGACATTCCATTTCAGAAACTGTCAGGGAATTCAGTATTCTGAGATCCACAGTGCCAAGAGTGTGCTGAGAGTACCAAACTTCAGGCATTACCTCCAACAATGGACAATGCAGTGGCCAACAGCCTTCACATAATGACTGAGAGATGTGGTGTTTTCATAGAGTTGTCAGTGCTAACATACAAGTAACAGTGCATGAAATAACTGGAGAAATCAATGTGGGGCATACGACAAAAGAATCTGTCTGGGTAGTTCTGTGAAATTTAGTGCTAATGAGCTATGGCAGCAGACAAATGGCATAAGTACCTATTCTAACAGCCTGACATCATCTGCAGCACCTCTCCACACTGATGACCATATCAGTTGGACCCTAGATGACTGGAAAACTGAGGCTTGATTTGATGAATCCTGATTTCTGTTGGTAAGTACCATGGTAGGATTCAAGTGATGCACAGACCCAATGAAGCCATGGGCCAAGTTCCCAACAAGGCACTGTGCAAACTGATGTTGGACCCATAATGGCGTGGGCTGTGTTTACATTGAATGGACTGGATGCTCTGGTTCAACTGAACCAATCATTGGCTGGAAATGGATGTGTTCAGCTACTTGAAGATATTTGCAGCCATTCTTGGACTTCATGTTCCCAAACAACAATGTGCCATGCCACTGGGCCACATCTGTTCCCAACTGGTTTGAAGAACATTCTGGATAATTCGAACAAATGATTTGACCACCCAGATCACCCAGCATGAATCCCACTGAACATTTATGGGACATAATCGAGAGGTCAGTTAGTGCACAAAATCCTGCACTGTCAACACTGTCACAACTATAAACAGATACAGAGGCAACATGGTTCAGTGTTTCTCCAGAGGGACTTTGAGTGATTTGCTCAGTCCATACCATGTTGAGTTGCTGCACTATGACAGGCAAAAGTAAGTCTGACATGATATTAGGAGATATCCCATGACTTTTGTTACCTCAGTTACAGCCCTCTGCATATCTTCTGATGTTAATCCCTGAATAATCTAGCATACTATTTCTGCCTCAGTATACCTCAATGACAGGGCCCTTGCATCCTGCTTTACTCTGTCATCATAATCTGAGAGCTTCTAATGTATTCACTGCTCACACCCACATAAGGAATATGTCACCTCTTGCAAAATTCACTGTGATGTTTACTTACATAACATTGTTCTCAGTCATCTGGTATATATTGTTCACACGTGCCCTTCTTTCTAAGTACTAACAGTTTCAACACTTCTTTTGGTGACACACCAATTGCAGAAGTGTGGTGCTCCATCCTTATTATCACATACAGAAGGTGAACTATCTCAGGTACAACATCACATGAAATCACCTTATAACTGGCTAAGAGCTGTGCTCAAGGATTTGGAAATTTAGTGTACATTATCATTTGTGACTCCATTGGATAAACTACTGTTTGCAGCATATTAGTTTCAAGAGCATCACTGATTTCCTTGGCTAATGTCGACATCTTACCTATCCAATCCTCCAACACTTACTTTCTTTTGAAAGAAATGTTTCTGTTCTACCAGTAATTCTACCAAATCCTCTAATATTTTTGATTAATGCTCTACCTTCACCTGCAATCTATGAAGTTGAGACAATGTGGATTTCAACTCGGTAAACATTGATTTCAGTGAGCGCATTGCTAACAGCAGCGGCAGCCAAACTCACCTGTTCTTTGCTTCTCAGGATAACAATTACTACTGGAAGTTCCATTTTCTGGCATAAGCTATGCTACAGTTCACCCACATTTCCTTCAGTCTGCACTCCTCGTCTCTACAATTCATACATGAGCTCATCATTGCCCAAATCAATTTTGATGCGATTCTCTAACATCATAAAACTGCAGTTAACTTTTACAAAAATAAATTATCACTACATATAAATTTACTTAAGGCTAGCCATTGCTACCAACTGTGCCATGAAAATTTAAGGCACCCTTGAATTAACCAGGAAGAAGGTTCATAGTGACATTCATTTAATCCATCAAAACCACAAATTGAAATCATAACACGCAAATATTATCAAAAGCAGACTCTTAGGATAATCTGTTCCTCCATAGCAACTAGGACCCCATAATGAGACAAGAGAATGTTAGACAAGCATTTCTGGGACCAGCTGATCTAGTACATTAAAACCAAAAACATATAAAATTCTTCATACCATAAATTCAGAAGGGCCCTGTGACTTAATATCAATAAACTACCAGAGGTGACTCTGCCATAAAATAACCAACAATAACCTTATTTCATATTACTGAAACCTCTGCTAGTGGATGCTTAGAACTACATACATAAGACACCAACATAACAGACTCTGATTTATGCAATGTATCTTTAACCAAAGAGGCAGTGCATCCAGTAGAATTCCATAATCATATCTCTGAGTGAGAAAATTTTCAAACATGCCATGCATCCAATTGATCAAGAACCACTAGTCCTTCACTTGTACTACTGAGACCTCCCAGCTCTCTGTTCTAACAAAGCAAATTGATGATTGATACACAAGAACTTACACGGCGTGTGCTCAGTACAGCACTTACTATAGCACCCCCATGTCCAGTACCATTAGCAGAGCTACAGAAACCATGAAACTGTCTGGCACTATTCTACTGGACATTGTTCTAAAACCCAGGTGACAACAGAATGCTCATCAACACAACTTGTAGCACGCCACAACCAAAAGTATCCATGCTAATGCAAATTCACCTTTGTATTACTTTTCTAAAATCTACATATCAAATGATTTCATACAATTTTGGTTCTGTAACATCAGAACATACGGTGATGCTCAATGGATTATTGCAACACAACATCACTTTTTCACTAAGTGAACTGAACACCTTCCCCCAGTCCACCATTATTCACCACGGCATGGCAAACACACTTTCAGCCGTTCATCACTTGGCGACCTCTTTCCGAACTGCTTCACAGATACATATCTGAGGAAAAAGATGCTAAGCACTACTCAACAGCAAACACCGCAGACAATTTGCAGAATTGTACCAACCAGCACATGCTTCAGTCATAGCTACGGTACTCATCATAAGGAGAAATTCAAACATCCCTGACTTAACTTAAAGCTTTTTGCTCAGAAACCACTGTACATAGGTCTAAAAATATGTAACAGACTACAAGGTATAAACATATTGAACATGAACCTTAGATCTTTGAAACTATTTTAGTAAAGCAAAAATGTTACCATGCCACTGAAAAATTCATGGGAGACAGTTTTACACTTTGAACAATAGAAATATGTAGACTGTTAATCCATAAACTGTTCATATAAACCAAATATTGTAGCATTATATGTATTTTTATTAGATGCGTTTTCATAAATTTTAATCTATAATGCATAGTTTTCTAAAAAAATGTAAAAAGACCTTTCGTAAATCATTATATTCTTTTCAAACTTGACATATCTCCTGTACAGCAGATCTAATCATCTGTACATAGTGTAGTTTATCAACTGTATTTGGTTAAAAAGTGTACCAGAGCATACGTGAGATCCAAGAGAGCCAGCTGCAGGCAGGCAAGAGTGTTATGTGTTGCGAAGCAAAACCCAGCTGACAGGTGATGCAGAGCAGAACTAACTGGACATGGTATAGCAACAGCCAACATTGCAATATGCAAGTGGAAGGACAGAAGACTTCCCTCACTTGCCACCGTGGAAGTGTTTAGGGTACATGCCCTAAACGAAGATAGTCCAGAGTACTCAGCCATTTGTGTACTAAAATATTCCTGTCTCAGTATCACAGCCTACACCATGAGGCCCTGACACCTGGAGCAACATCCCAGAATGCAGTAAAACGTTCCTTGTTTGTCCACAAGACGGGGCAGCCAGCCCTGAGTCACAAAAGCAGCCACTGCTGGAACATAGAGCCACCCGCTCACTGGAGGGAGATCATGGCTGCCTCCACAGAATTGTCAGCTACATTGCCGCACTTTTATCATGGTCGCAGCTGCAGACATCTGTGACAGTGGAATTCGAGTTATGCCACACTTGGCTCTTTGCGCTGTCAGCAATGCCAGACCTCTACTATCTCTACTATTTCCCATGAGAGGTAACTTGATGGCTTCACCACACTGCTCCTGATGTACTATGGCTAAGGGCTGGAATAAAGAAGTTAATTAAACAAATCTACTGCATCTTGATGTTTCTTTTACTCTCCAAGGTTGAAAATCCGTGGGTCACCTATGAAAATCCATGGGTCATCTAACACTGGTGTCAGATCATTGACATTCTTAGAGCAACATCTGAATCTACAGCCTATGATATGATGAGTCCGAAAATTTTTTATTTCATTTTGGTAATGGAGAAAAGGTTTGACAGTCATGCATTGTATAAAGTAGATTTTACTGTGAGTAGAGGACCAGCAGATTTATCTAGTTTTAAAGGTAATGGAAACCACGGTTGCTTAGTGCCTGTTAGATGTGCACATTGTAATCTTGAGGGCCACTCAGCACCATGTACGGAATCAGTTTCAGTAAATCGTTTGTGGCATATGGCTAGGCAATGTTGGGAGTCGAGATGGTTCATGATTAGATGCAAGAATTAAGTTAAAGTATTCCTTTTTCTCTTTTTCCTTGTCTTGTGAGTGTTAGTTCTGAAAATGAATATTGTCAAGGACAAAGCTTTGGTAGAACCAGAGACACAAGGTGTCTCAGAGCCAGAAGCAGTATGCATACGGTTAGAAAAGGTAGCAAAGTTAACAGCAGATGATACAGAATTGCATCGGTTGGCAGAATCACAACCATCACAATGGGGTGTAGATTTGTCAGTAACAAGTTCAATTGCTCCTTTTTCTGGTAAGGCAACTGAGAATGTGTAGGCCTTTGTGGAAGGCTTTGGAAGTCTGGCTGAGATGGAAGATTGGTCTGATGAGGCAAAATTGAGACTAACAGGGGAAGCTAAAACTTATGTAGGGTATACAGAACCTCTTAAGGGAGCCACAACATTCAAGGAATTTAAGTGTTGTAGTGTTACATAATCAATTTGTCAGTAACTGATTTCATTATTGTAGTAATAGTGAAGAACTGATGTGCCCTCCGTAGTTTTTGCTGATTGGCTTCTTGTATGACTAATATGCATTACCCTGTTTGTAGCTTTTATTGTACTACTTAACCCCCGCATTACCAACGGGGGGGCCTCGTAGGCCCACTGACTCAGTTTTTCTATGTTGTATCCACACCCTTTGATATATGAACTTGAAAGCAAAGGTAATTGTTCGTTATTGAATGTACTATTGAGTCATTACAGAATTTTGGAATAAAAATGTAATTAAAATCCATTTACTTGATTTAATTCTCTGTGGGCCTTAGAAGCCCACCCGTTGGTAATAGCAAGGAAAGATTTACGAGGTTGAGTCTCTCGTTTCAAATTCTTACCATGAAACGAATTTTGGCATTGTTGCCTTCAGACATATTATTATGAAGCGGACCATTGTTATTTTCAGTGTTTCTGCTGCTGTTGAACCAGCAACATGAGTAGACATCATTTACGTGATAGTTCCATTGAAAGAGTGCTAGAAGAAGTTTTGAACGAATCAGATTTAGAGGAAAGTGAAGTGGATGATGATGTGGAAGAAATTAGAACTGATTCATCGTCTGAGAATGAAGATGAGGTTGAAGCCAATCCACCAGATGATAATGATACGGAATGTGATAAATTCATTGCAAAAAGTGGACGAGAGTATATTACGAAGCCATCTCGACAATATCGGCGTTCTGTACAAAATATAGTGCGAGAAAGAATGGGGCTAGGACAACAAGGAAGAATTGCGTCTCCGAAAGAGGCTATAGAGCTCTTTTTTACACCTCAAATTATGAATCTAATAAAACTACACTCAAATGAAGAGGCTTCTCGACTAGGTATTCAGCACACAGATGAAGATGAGTTATTTTGTTATATAGGACTCTTGCTAATCATGGGTTCAAATCATGACAATAAGATACCTGTCCAAGATTTATGGTCTTTGCTTCAGGGCCGACAAGTGTACTATGGATCAATGAGTCGGACCCGATTTTTCGAATTGACTAAAATATTGAGGTTTGATGATAAGAACACAAGAGAAATTCGTCGCCAGACTGACAAGTTTGTTCCAATGAGGGAAATTTTTGAAAGCTTCAATTCTTCACTTCCATTGTATTTCATTCCTGGTCTACATACAACAGTGAATGAGATGTTGTCTTTGTTCTGTGGTCGCTGTCCATTCAAGGTGTTTCTAAAAGAAAAACCTGGAAAATACGGCATTCTGATTCGAATGCTGTCTGATTCTGAGACTAGATATGTGATCAGCATGGACATCTATACAAGCAAGTCAGGAAATACACAGCATTCAAATGGACCGATGGAAATTGTAAAGAGACTAATAAAACCTATTGAAAAATCAGGCCATAATGTTACCACAGATCGGTACTATACTTCAGTGGAGCTTGCTGAGGCTCTATGGAATGATTTTCACCTCACACTTGTTGGCACCCTACAGTCTAACAGACGACACATACCTGAAGAGCTGAAGACTACAACTGGCCGCAGTTTACACTCTTCCATCTTTGCTTATACTGACCCTCAGACACAGAGGCCACCAGTTACTCTTGCATCAACGCTAGTCCGCGAGAAGCCAAAACGACTGCTGTTGATGCTTTCAACTTATCACTCAGAAGGGGTGTTGAATGAAGACTCAAAAAAGACTAACATAAATCTTTTTTATAATTCTACAAAGGGAGGCGTGGACACCATAGACCAGATGGCAAGACACTACAGCACAAAGAGAGGAACAAGAAGATGGCCTTTGTCCCTCTTCTACACACTCATTGACATAGCAGCAATAAATGCATATTCACTCTTCCTCCTCAACTTTCCGAATTGGAAAAAGAATTTGCTAAACCGCAGAAGAGTTTTTATCACTAACTTAGGTCTCGAACTAATAAGATCTCAAGTAGATAAACGGGCACAAAATTTGTATGGACTTCAGAAGCCAGTAATAATGGCAATGGAAAGCATCACACAACAGAAGCTCAGCTGCTCTGTAGAACCATCATCCTCAACAGCAGAACCAGGAACACGTGGACGGTGCCACCTATGCTGCCAAGAAGCTGCATCTAAAAAGATCAGGTACAACAAGCTGGGAAAGTCAACTGTTACCTGCTCTCAGTGCCACAAACACGTCTGTGGGAAACACTGCAGGAAGACAGTGTTGTGTGAAAAATGCGTTGCAGAATGAGACAGTAAATTTTGTTTGCTTCATGTAGTGTATCGAATTTAAAAAGTCGTTTTTATAAGAAAACACTATTTTGAAACATTATTCCAAAAAATATATAAACTGAATCTCGTGATTTGTTCATTTTATTCCTATTATAATAACATCTTTTATTATCCAGTATACAAAAACAATGTCTAAGCATTTTGAATTGTTATTAGAGGTATCAGAAGTAAATAAACTTGATTTATGATAAAATAAATTGTGGTATTCTTTATGGGCCTTTGAGGCCCCCCCGTTGGTATTACATGTAACAAAAAATACGTTGGTAATGCTAGGGTTAATGTCAAATTCCAGTATTGTATTTGATTTGTAGTACCTGTGTTCAAGGCTTTGAAAGTTGATGCCTACTCCACTCTTGAATCACTACTTTGTTATGAGATACTGTAAAGTAATTGTTTGTGTAGTCACTATTTATTTTGGTCATACTGATATCTGTAAAAGAGATGCAAGCTATAAAGTCACATATTTTGTCAAACAAGCATGGCTTGAATTTGTAGTGAAATAAAATCTTGTAAGAGATCTACAGCTGTGTGTTTTATTCGCTGACCCACTAGTAAACATAAACAATCTATAATATTGTAAGTTCAGCACTGTGACTTCATCATGGAGAAGAGAGATGTTTGTTCTTCAACATACTCATACATAAAACAGTATTGTACTAAGGAAGCATAATTTGAAGTATAGTCTATATTACATTAACAATGTGACCGGTAACAGAAGAAAACAAACATTATCATGCTCTCCCACTTCTTCTTTCTCTTTCTTTCTCTCTCTCTATCTCTGTCTCTTTCTTCTTTTTTAAAGCTTTTGGGTAAATGTTCCTTGTTTTCAATAAGAGTGACATTAAACAAGTCTTGATTGTGTATATGAATAATGAATAGTGTACCTCAGCAACATGATTGTGTATGCACCGATAACGTGCTTGACACTACTCCATTATACAAGAGCTAACTACAAAACGGCCACCAGCTTAGCTGAGTGGTAGCATGCTTGCCTACCATGTAGACAGCCCAGGTTCAATTTCTGACCAGGTTGGAGATTTTCTCCACCCGTGGACTGGGTGTTGTGTTGTCCTCATCATCGTCTCATCATTATCCCTGCACAGGTTGCCCAGTATGGCATCACATGCAACAAGGCGGCCAAGCTTCCCAGACAGGGCCTCCCGGCCAACAATGCCGTACAATCATTTCATTTTTTTTAATACACAATGTGTGAATTGTGTATTCCATAGCAAAGAATTGTTTGTGGCAGATTAATTTACTAGTCACCTTAGTGGCAATAACTGGTGCACATAGTCTGCCTTTAAAAGATGTTTTAGAGCAATGAGTTTCATACAACGCACAGATGCTTCTGACAAGCCATGTTCTATGACCAATTTAAACTGGTTACACACACATCATTATCATGCATTTAAATCTGTCAAGTTTCTACACATGTAAAAGATTCCATTACACACCTGAAAAGTATGGAAGTCATTTGTACATTTTACCATTCCCACCTTTCCAAAATTCATCCAAAATTAATAATTTGTGAAAATTGTTTAACTTACAAATATAATGGTACAACAGTCATATCTTATACCTTATTCCAGTGATAACTGCATTGGAGAGTGGCAAAGCAAAAGCAGAAATGCTTAACTCTGTTTTCAAATGTGCATTTACAAAGGAAAACCCAGGAGCATTGCCACAACATAATTCTCGTACCACTGAAAATATAGGCAAAATAAATAGTAGTGTCAGTGGCATTGAGAAAAAGGTGAAATTATTAAAATTTGTAAATAAAAATCCCCAGTCAAGTTTGCAAATTTATTTACTGATTACTGGTTTTGGCTCACTAACAAGGCATCCTTAGATCAATTCAAAATGCTGTTCAGTGTATGACAGTCATGTACGAAACCTGTCACACACACTCTTCCTTGTCCTATTATGAACATTAGAAATGATATTTTGTTTACACCCACTCACGGCCGATGTAACTATCATTGCTGTCGATTGTTTGTACATGTGTGGCAGTATGGGCACTGTAACAATATTGTATTAATTATTAACATTGTCAATTTCAATAACCGACTATGATTTTTCATTTTAGGGTGATTTAGCTCTAAGAACACAATGATGTGTAATGATTGTCGTACACTGAATGATAGTTTTGGTTGCTCTTGTTCATCAATGAGCCAAAACCAGTAATCAGAAAAGAAAATTCATGATTTTGACATTAACATTTTAAATCAACAGACAGCGTATCTCCCCATTAACAATGTCAAAGTATTGCATGAAATCGTTAAAACTGAACACAGACCCAGAGCCCAATGGAATCCATATCAGATTCTTTACTCAATTCACAGCTGAGTTTGCACCTCTATCAACTGTAATTTACTGTAGATCCCTTGAACACAAAACTATACCCAGCAGTTGGAAGAAAGCACAGGACACACACACCTGCCTACAAGAAGGATAGCAGAAGTGATCAACGAAACTACTGTCCAATACCCTTGACGCCCATTTGTTGTGGAATCTTAGAACACATTCTGAGCTCGAACACAATGAGATATCTCAAACAGAATGACCTCCTCGATGCTAACCAGTACGGATTTTGTAAACATAGATCATGGGAAACCTAGTTGTCACTTCTCTCAAATGCATTCCTGAAAGCTATGGACCAAAGCAGTCATTTAGATGCAGCATTTCTCAATTCCCGAAAAGCGTTTGACACAGTACCACACCTACACTCATTATCAAAAGTACAATCAGACAAAATATGAGACTGGATTGAGGATTTCTTGGTAGGTTGAGCGCCGCATTTTATCCTGGATGGAGAGTCATCAGCAGATGTAGAATTAAGTTCACGTGTACCCTGGGGAAGTATGCTGGGTCCCTTGCTGTTCATATTATATAGTAATGACCTTATGGACAGTATTAATAGAATCTCAGACTTTTTGTAGATGATGCAGTTATCTAGAATGAAATAGTCTGAATGAAGCTGCACAAACATTCACCCAGACTTCGATAAAATTTCAAGGTGATGCAATGACTGGTAGCTTGCTTTAAATGTTCAGAAATGTAAAATTGTGCACTTCACACAAGAAGAAACATAGTATCCTATGACTGTAATATCAATGAGTCACAATTGACATTGGCCCACTCCTACCTGGGTGTAACACTTTGTATGGATCTGAAACAGAATGATCACATAAGTTCAGTCATGAGTAAATCAGGTAGCAGACTTAGGATTATTGATAGAATACTGGGAAAATACAAGCCGTCTACAAAGGAGATTGCTTACAAATGACTCGTGTGACACATCCTAGACTACTGCTCAAACGTGTGGGACCTATACAAAATGGAACTGGCAGAGGATATTGAATGTATACAGAAAAGGGCAAAATGAATAGTCACAGGGTTGTTTGCTCCATGGGAAAGTGTCACAGAGATTATAAAGAAACTAAACTGACAGACACTTTACGAGAATTGGAAACCATCCCAAGAAAATCTACTAACGAAGATTCAAGAACTGCCTTTAAATGATGACTCCAGGAATATACAACGACCCACTACATATTTCTCCCACTGGGATCATGAGTATAAGATTAGACTGATTATACCATGCACAGAGGCTTTTTAAACGATCGTTTTTCCTGCACTCCATATGTGAATGGAACAGGAAAAAGGCCCAGCAACCGGTGCAGTGGGACATACCCTCTGCCATGCACTTCACAGTGGATCACAGAGTCTAGATGTAAATGTAGATGCTGATCTTCATTACAGGATTAACAAGTGCAGAGTTTTTCTGTCATTAATAACATGACATCATTTGCTTCATACATTTTTTTTATTATTTTCTTCAAGCACAATGCAGACACAGTCTGTCCAGAACAAAATCAATGTCAAATACACACCCACTGTGAATTATGGCACCTGCATAATTACAGAATGCAATTTTCACTCTGCAACAGACTGTGCGCAGATATTAAACTTCCTGGCAGATTAAAACTGTGTGCCGGACCTTCGCTCGAACTCGGGACCTCGCTTTTCACGGGCAAGTGCTCTACCATCTGAGCTACCCAGGCACGACTTATGCCCCTCCCCCCTCACAGCTTCACTTCTGCCAGTAACTCGTCTCCTACCTTCCAGACCTCACAGAAGCTCTCCTGCGAACCTTGCAAAACTATCACTCCTGGAAGAAAGGATATTACGGAGACATGGCTTAGCCACAGCCCGAGTTCGAGTCTCGGTCCGGCACACGGGTTTAATCTGCCAGGAAGTTTCACCTGCATAATTGTTTATAAATATTTAACAGTTAACCAAAAATATTACATTGTTGTTTGGTCCAGTTGCAATTAATTTGGCTATATTAAAATAATTGGTCGTCCCTTATTATATCGTAAGTTATTTGGTTTCTGTTATTTTCCTTGAAAATAGACGAATGTATGGCTTCAACACTTGATAAAAGCTCTCAGCACATTTTCTCAGATGAGAAAAACATAGTTTTGATTTTTTTAAATAGTTATCTCTCACAAATATTTCGATCATTTAAATACGTTGAGCAATACACCAACCAGTAATTGCGTATTTTTATCTTACATTAACTTTTGATGCTGTGGTGTCACCGCCAGACACCACACTTGCTAGGTGGTAGCTTTTAAATCGGCCGTGGTCCGCTAGTATACAACGGACCCGCGTGTCGCCACTGTCAGTAATTGCAGACCGAGCGCCGCCACACGGCAGGTCTAGAGAGACTTACTAGCACTCGCCCCAGTTGTACAGCCGACTTGCTAGGAAAGGTTCACTGAGGATTACGCTCTCAATTGCCGAGACGATAGTTAGCATAGCCTTCAGCTACGTCAATTGCTAGACCTAGCAAGGCGCCATTTATCCTTTGCTATGTATCTAATGAAGCACGTACAGTAACAAGACCAATGTTCACCAATTGTGGATTAAAGTTAAGTATTCCAGCAGCTACGTACTTTTCTTTATAGCATTCATTACGTATCCTGTTTCAGACCTCACGCCAGCCTGCGTGAGTTTAAGCGCGTGCCTTTTGGTTACCCGTCCCTGTGGATTGGCTGTCTTGCCAGTCCACAAAATTTTTGGCGACGACAATTTAACGGTCGTATTGCTCTAATTTACTTGTGTCATGGCTTCGCCACAATCTCCAGATGTACTGTCCGAATTTTATCGCTTGCAGAATCAGCAGACGCAGGCCTTATTGGATGCCCTTGGACAGCTCGTCCAGGGTCAACGTGCGATACAACACGATGCGGCGGCCGCCGCTCCACCGCTACCGCAGCCACAACACGCAGTTGCACCACCTTTTCGACAATTCAATGAGGCGATGGAAAGCTGGACGGAGTAGTTACGCCTATTTGGATTTCATCTCGCCGCCTACAGAATTCAAGGTAACGAGCGGCAGCCTCATTTATTGGCGTGTGTAGGGGTGCAAACGTACCGTGTGATAGTGAAATTATTTCCCCGACGCGACGTAGCAACTCTGTCCTACGAAGAAATTTTGTCTGCTTTAGGTGCCTATTTCAAGGAATCAGTCAATGTAGTTGCAAAAAGGTATACGTTCTTTCGTACAAAACGTACAGCCGGTCAAACTAATCGGGAGTGGGTTGCAACTTTGCAAGGCCTTACTAGGGATTGTGCTTTTGAGCGTGAATGTGGACTCCCTTATTCAGATACTATGGTACGTGATGCAATTGCACAGAACGTTTCCGATGTTCGTATACGGGAGCAAATTTTGAAACTCGTCAATCCCTCCCTTCAACAAGTGATAGACATATTGGATAGGCAAGACACACTTGACTTTGCTCAGGAATCATTTGAAACTTCGCCAGCTGTGTGTCACAATAACCGACCCGCCGGGCGAGCTGCACGGAACTGTAAACAGCCCTCGCGCATGTCCGCGCAGCCACATGTGCCGCGCCAGCATGCAAATGCAGTAAAATCATGCCCGCGGTGTGCTACTAGACATTCGCGTGAGAATTGCCCATCACGCCAAGCTATTTGCTTTTTCTGTAATATAAAAGGACATGTTCAGAGTGTTTGCCAGAAAAAGCTCAGATCAGACACTAAACACCATTCCAGGCCCTTTGCTTCGCGCCGGAATCGAACCAAGAATACTCACGCTCGTGAACCTTCGCCCATGGAAATTCATGTAGTTCATTCCACTCCGCCCAGTGCCACTCTCTCTAACAGTGACTGTGTTCGTCCCACAAAAAGTGTGTGTCGACATCGACGGAAATCACGTCAAGTCACAAGTGATTCTGTACCAGTGTCTGTTCACGTTGCACAAAACCGTCGCTCTTGTCGTCAGCAGGACAATAAACTTTTTGTAGATTTGGTCATAAATGGCAACGTGATACCAATCCAGCTCGATACCGGAGCTGCAGTTTCATTGATCAATAAAGACACGTACAAACAACTGGGCACACCTCTGTTGCGTGCCGCAAATGTTAAGTTACATAGTTATTCCGGACAGCATATCCCTGTGTTAGGACAGTGCAACCTGCTTGCAACATACAAGGGATAAACAAAACTTGTGTCATTTTACGTTCTTCGTTCTTCTTCTGCAGTGAACTTGTTTGGTTTAGATTTATTTCAGTTGTTTAACTTGGCTATAGTAAATCAGGTCCTATCAGTGAACCAGACTGTGCCTTCAGCCAGTGTTTCTCGTCTATGTGAAGAATTTGCAGACATTTTTGCACCGGGCCTTGGTTGCGCTAAGAACTATGAAGCACATTTGGAACTGAAAGTAAACGCGCAACCGAAATTTTTCCGAGCGCGCAATGTTCCCCACGCATTGCGTGATGAGGTCTCAAGAACATTACACGATTTGGAATCACAAGGTGTAATTGAACGTGTCCAGGCTTCTCTCTGGGCCTCACCCTTAGTAATTTTGCCAAAACCATCCGGAAAGTTGAGACTTTGTGTGGACTTCAAGGCAACAGTGAATCCACAACTAGTGATTGCAACTTTTCCTTTACCCCGCCCGGAAGATCTTTTTGACAAACTGTGCCCGGGTAAATATTTTTCGAAGTTGGACCTCGCAGATGCGTACTTGCAAATACCGGTGGACGAAGACTCCCAGCGCGTATTGGTGGTTAACACGCATCTTGGTTTGTATCGATTCAAAAGACTGTCATTTGGGTGGGCACCTGCCCCTGCATTGTTCCAGCAATATTTACAAACTGTTTGTGCGTCGGTCCCTACTGCAGCAAACTATCTCGACGATATTGTGATCTCCGGAAAGACAGAAGAAGAACATTTAGCCAACCTCCAAACATTGTTTCAGGTCTTGCGACAAAATGATCTTTGCTTGCGGAAGGACAAATGTGTGTTTTTTGCTCGTGACTTACCATATTTGGGACATGTAATCAATGCCCAAGGCATACATCCGAGTCCAGAGCACCTCCGTGCCATACAAGACTTGCCTTCGCCGCAGAATTTGAAGCAGCTACAGAGTGTGTTGGGAAAACTTAATTATTATACTATGTGCCGCAAGCCTCTTCCATTTCAGCTCCGCTTCATCGCTTACGCCGTAAAGGTGTTCCGTTCGTCTGGACGACGGAATGTGAACGCGCCTTTCGCCAGTTCAAATCGGCGTTGCTTTCAAATACTTGCCTTACGCCATTCGATCCCCAGAAACCCCTTTTGTTGATGGTAGATGCATCGGATTTCGGGATCGGTGCTGTGCTTGCGCACAAAGATGGTTCGCATGATCGCCCTATTGCCTTTGCGTCCAAATTGCTCTCGTCAGCGCAAAGAAATTATTCACAGATCGAGAAGGAAGCTTTGGCTCTCGTGTTTGGTGTTACAAAGTTTTACGATTTCTTGTATGGTCATCACTTTACCATCATCACAGACCACAAACCTTTGACATCGTGTTTTCATTCGAACAAGCCTGTACCTCCATGTACAGCGCAGAAATTCATTCGCTGGTCTATTTTCCTCTCGCAGTTCCGCTACGATATCTTGTATCAGTCCACTGCTAAGCACGGAAACGCCGATGCGTTGTCCCGTTTGCCTGTTGCTGAGGATAGAGCATTCGATTCCTCCGAACTTGCTTGCATGTTCATTGATGCGGAAACCGATGACGTGTTCGAATCGTTTCCGATTGATTTTCGTCGTGTAGCTACAGCCACAGCTGCTGACCCTGTCCTTGCCACAGTTTTGCGTTTTGTTGCTACGAAATGGCCCTTGTCAAAGTCACGGGTCGAGGATCCGTTGGTTCGCCGATTTTTTGCTCACAGGGAGAGACTTATTGTACGACGTGGTGTTTTGCTGTTGCGTTCTGATAATGATCAGTCCAGAGTCGTGGTCCCACGTTCGTTACAGTCCTCTGTCTTACGGCTTCTCCACCAAGGACATTGGGGTATAGTGCGAACGAAACAACTTGCTCGTCGGCACTGTACTTGGTTCGGAATCGATGCTGCGATTACGAATATGTGCTCTTCTTGCATGGCGTGTGCCAAACAACAATCTGCACCACCGCGGAAATTCTTTGCATGGCCAAAAGCCACTTCCCCTTGGCAACGTTTGCACATCGATTTTGCTGGTCCATTCTGGAATGCTCGATGGTTGGTTGTGGTCGATTCATTCAGTAATTTCCCTTTTGTTGTCCGGATGTCTTCCACGACGTCATCTGCCACCATCCAAGCGTTATCCGCTATCTTTTGCATTGAAGGTCTTCCACAGACTATTGTTTCCGACAATGGCCCACAATTCATGTCCGCAGAATTTCAGTCATTCTGCAAGGCCAATGGTATTCAACATCTGACATCCGCGCCGTTTTCGCCTCAGTCAAACGGTGCCGCTGAATGATTGGTCCAGACTTTCAAGTCACAGATGTTGAAGTTGAAAGAGTCACATTCTCGGGAGGACGCGTTATTGCTCTTCTTGTCCTCGTATCGCTCTCAGCCCCGAGATGGTCGCTCGCCAGCTGAGTTGCTCCACGGTCGTCCTCATCGAACCTTGATGTCTTTGCTGCATCCGCCGCATCAGGTTCCTGTGCAGCGGCAGCCACCTGCTTTTGCTCCAGGCGACGTTGTATACTATCGCAACTATCGCGGTTCACGGCGTTGGCTCGCTGGGCGCATTCTTCGCTGCCTCGGCCGCGCTATGTATTTGGTTGTGGGGGCCTCTGGTGAGGTGCGTCGGCATCTCAATCAGCTGCGCCTCTGTCGTCGCACGGGTTCTGCCGCTCCCCGTCTGCTTTCAGCGACGGTGCCGTCCGGTCAGCGCCCTGGGGACCCATCTACTGGCTCGCCTCATCCCCAGGTGTTACCGACGATGCCTTCCATTTTGCCCGATGGCGACGCGCCGCCGCCGCCGCCGCCACCTGTTCTCCCGCCGGCGACGCCCGCAGTGGACGCTTCGCTGCAACCGCCAGGCGCCTCCCTGGGTCACACGCTGCCGATCGCATCCCGTGACCAGCTGTCCTCCGACATGGAACTCTTGCCCGCTCCGGACCAGATGTCGTCTTCACCCGTCGGGTACCCCGACGCGATGGAGGCTGACCCTTCGGCCCCTCCTGTCTCTCTACGGGCGCATACACCGCATGTTGACGTGCACCCTGGACTAGGTTTTCAGGCGTTTCCTAGCTCCCCTCGGACCGAATGGCCGGGTGCGGGTGGCACAGCCTCGCCTGTTGTTAGGCTCCCCACCTCGTCGCATACGCCAACATGGGGTCCTCCCCACGGCGGGCGGAAGCCTTATATCACCACCGTTTGCCGATTTGCGGGGGAGGAATGTGGTGTCACCGCCAGACACCACACTTGCTAGGTGGTAGCTTTTAAATCGGCCGCGGTCCGCTAGTATACGACGGACCCGCGTGTCGCCACTGTCAGTAATTGCAGACCGAGCGCCGCCACACGGCAGGTCTAGAGAGACTTACTAGCACTCGCCCCAGTTGTACAGCCGACTTGCTAGGACAGGTTCACTGAGGATTACGCTCTCAATTGCCGAGACGATAGTTAGCATAGCCTTCAGCTACGTCAATTGCTACGACCTAGCAAGGCGCCATTTATCCTTTGCTATGTATCTAATGAAGCACGTACAGTAACAAGACCAATGTTCACCAATTGTGGATTAAAGTTAAGTATTCTAGCAGCTACGTACTTTTCTTTATAGCATTCATTACGTATCCTGTTTCAGACCTCACGCCAGCCTGCGTGAGTTTAAGTGCGTGCCTTTTGGTTACCCGTCCCTGTGGATTGGCTGTCTTGCCAGTCCACAACAGATGCTACAAAAACTAATTCAAAAGAAACGCAAAAACTTCTCAATAGCAACAACAAATGACAACATTCTATGCCCTTGCATGTCATAACGCCATTGCGCCAAATGGGGAAGCTTAAAAAAAATTATCAGCTGCTCATTAGTGCATTGGCTTCTACAATGATTTCGAACTGTGACGACATATGCACCATAGGCGCCGACTACGGCTATGCTCGGGCGCTCAAGCAGACTCCAAAATTTGAGAGGGCATGCACAGCATACATCATTGAAAGTAGTGGTATTATTTTTTCTTTACATATAAATATCAACCGGCATTATAAAAGATTGCTTCTTGACTGTAATTAAAATCGACTCACTCATCACATTGATGGGCGGCTGGCTTTTGTAATACATCGCTGTAAAAAGGTTATCTTGAAACAAACGGCTAAGTGGAGTCGTGAATTGAAATTCACGATGACATAGAACTGAAGTGACCGTTTTCTACAAAGTCCAAATATTAAGGGAATGCCGCTTGTTACGTCAATAATGTAAACTGAAGGCGGTAACTTTTAACTGTTACTGTTGGGTTAAATAACTACAAATGAAGCCAGTTGGGTGCGATACGATGAAAACGTTTATACTACGAAATACGAATGCAATTAGGGGTTTCTTTTATGATGACCTTTTGACAAAACTACACATGTTACCAGTGAGCCGACATACATGTTGCGAAGAGTGCTCCATCCCTCCTAGCTAAAACATTCAGTAAATGTACAGTACTTATAACATCTTGGCGAAGTTCACTGTGCTTTCATTGGCAGCTCTCCAACTACCACGAAACGTAATGATTATAGTGTAAGTTATATTGAATTTGAACTTATAGACTTCAACAGTTGAACGAACAACCTGTGATTGGAATTATAGAGGGTGAGCACAAAGCGTTGCCCTGATTATAACAATTTATTACTGAATAACCGTTTGACATAATAATTTACATTTGATGCCGTTACATAGGTTAGTGTTACTAGTATTTTTAAGACCACTTACGTTAGCAAACCTCGATGTGTGCTCCCTTCGTAGCTCGGAGAATGTCGAGGTGGTATTCGAGAGTTCCTGCCAGGTGTTTCGTAACATGTGTTCTGTCGCAGTACCCACAGCAGCTTGTATCCTAGCCTTCAGTTCGTTGATGTCAGCAACTGGTGTGACGAAGACTCTGTCCTTGATATCGCCCCAGAAAAAAAAGTCAAGGGGCGTAATGTCTGGAGAGGGAAATAATGTCCGGATCGGTGGACTGGAAGGAACAGTCCAACGCCCTGGCCACTCCGCTCTCCAGACATTACCCCCTTGACTTTTTTTTCTTGGGCTATATCAAGGACAGAGTCTTCGTCACACTAGTTGCTGACATCAACGAACTGAAGGCTAGGATACAAGCTGCCGTGCCTGGTGGGAACTGGAATACCGCCTCGACATTCTCCGAGCTACGAAGGAAGCGCACGTTGAAGTTTACTAACGTAAGTGGTCTGAAAAACAAAAAACTAGTAACACTAACCTATGTAACGGCATCAAATGTAACTTAATATGTCACATGGTTATTCTGTTATAAATGTTTATAATCAGGGCAAGACTTTGTGCTCACCCTGCATTATGCCTTCATGTCTTGCGTGTTAAAATCGTTAAAATGGGTAAGTATATAGTGAAGTACAAGGGTTAAATGAAAAGTAATGCCTCCACCTTCGTTGATTACGTTTGGATGGGAATATTTTAATAAATCAGATACAGAAATAATCCTTAGAATGTTCTCTTTAATTACCAATATTCACTTTTCCATGTAACGACCAGCCAGTTGGGAACATTTCTGTCAACGATGAATAAGTTTTCTGAAGCTGTCATTGGAGAAGTCGACACTCTGTTTCCGCAACCACAGCCTCACAGTTCTCTCAACGTCTTCATCAGAAGCATAATGATGTCCCCGCAGATCGTCTTTCATTATTGGGAACAGATGGAAGTCAGACGGTGCTAAATCTGGACTGTATGGAGGATGCCGTAGTATGGTGGTGAGATTCAGTTTCTGAACTTCTGCTGTGGTCGCACGTGAAGTGTGTGGTTTGTCATTGTCACTTTTCGACCCTTGTTAGCCATCGTTTCAGCGTTCGCAGCTTTGTGATATAACGCTCCGAATTTATTGTTGTTCGAAGATCAAGGAAATCAACATGGATAACACCATCTGAGTCCCAGAACACTGTGGCGATGATTTTTCCATCTGAGGGCTGCGTCTTGAATTTCTTTTTCTGGGGCGAGTCTCTGCGTCCACATTCCATAGACTGACGTTTCGTCTCCGGGTCGTAATCGTGTACTCATGTTTCGTCTCCTGTCACAATTGAATGGAGAAAGACGTCACCTTCATTCTTGTAACGCGAGAGCAGTTCCTGGCAAATTTCAAGTCTGTGGACTTTCGTTTCACGAGTCAGCATCTGGGGTTCCGATCGTGCACAGATCTTCCGATAGCCAATCAAAGCAATAATGTGACCCACATATTCTTGTGAAATGCCGATTGTGCTTGCAGTTTCTCTCTGATACGACGATCGTCCTGAATCAATCTGTCAACATTTTGCTCGTGGAACTCGGTGGTTGCTATCACAGGACGTCCAACTCTTTGCTTGTCACACAGGTCAGATGTTCCCACCTCAACATCTTCAAACTTAGTCACCCAACGACGCACAGTACTCACATCAACAGTCGCCCAACGACAAACAGACTTTCCTTTTTTGAGGGATTTACCAATATATTCGTTAGCACTTCGACATATAATGCGTGTTTACACTTTAATACAATACGATACTGTTTTTGACAGTGTTACCAATACAAATACATAATTAACCTTTATAACATAGGAATTCATTATTATAAAATACAAGTGTTATTTCTTAAAGACTTAGAGTTAAGCGATGCTTAATAATAACACTTAACAAAGCATAATTCCCTAAGCTGGTGTTAAACTCTTGCAGTAGGACAGTATTGCAAATGACGTCAGATGCATTAGCCAATAGCAGCGCGACTCTCTGGAACGGTCTACCTGATTGTTTTCTACTTGCCTTGAGCATATCTAGTGAAATATCAACTATAGCTTCCCAATCAACACCTGATAGTGAAAACCATTTAAGCTTTCCTTCAATATTTTCTAGGCAGTAAAGCCCGATGCCGACCTTTTACGCAACAGTTTATGCCTCTGTATTATTTTATTATTTCAGCATGACAAGTTGTCTCGTAACAGGACCACATGAACTCACACACTGAAAATACTCACACACTGAAACTGTTTGGCAGTGGGAGTGAGGAAGGGCAAAAAGACTAACCATACAAAGTGAATTTTAAAGTACTGTTCGAGTTTTATTCAAACGTTATTCAACTACATGATGCAAATTAGATGCCTTTGTATTCCAAATAAGAAGAACTGAGGCCGTCTCTTCTGGTAGTGAGTATATCAGGCCATCAACATTATAATCATAATGTGACATCTATTGGTCTTTAACATTTTCAACTTGAAAATAAGCTCCTTATTCTACCTGAAGCAGTTGCAATTCATTAATTTCGAGTGACTGCATTTTGTTATGGTACTATTGTTACAACAATAATAATTGCAGCCGGGACGTTGCAAGCTCTTGCCAAAGAACAGTAGGCCCTAGAACAATGGTTCCCCATAGTGCTACCAGATATTAACTAGTAGCCTGCATCTCGTGGTCGTGCGGTAGCGTTCTCGCTTCCCACGCCCGGGTTCCCGGGTTCGATTCCCGGCGGGGTCAGGGATTTTCTCTGCCTCGTGATTGCTGGGTGTTGTGTGATGTCCTTAGGTTAGTTAGGTTTAAGTAGTTCTAAGTTCTAGGGGACTGATGACCATAGATGTTAAGTCCCATAGTGCTCAGAGCCATTTGAACCATTTATTAACTAGTACCCCTCCTCCCTCTCCCCCCCCCCCCCCATACAGCCACCACTATCAATCAACAGTAGCATCTAACTAATCTTCCTGTGAACACGTGCATTTCAAAACGACGAAAGATAAATGATGTTTAATGTTTGTAGCTGTTTCATTAAATCATGAACTAAGGAGTCACTTTTTTTATAGAACGATAAAGTAGTTTTTAGTGCATCACAATTGCTACATAGATCTCCGTATCGGAAAAGAAAGCTAATTATTCACATTGAGGGTAGACTCTTCTTGTAAAATATACTTTCTGTGCACTACGCTTCTTCCTAGCGACATTTGCTTCACACACACTCGGCATCCCCGTTTAAAATCAACCAAATTAAAATATGTGCACTAAACTTGCTGCTTGAAAGTCAGTTGATACCTGGAATTGGCAGAAATTCGACAACTTCAGGTTGTGAGTGCTACCTGTCTGAAATTAAATTTAATTTGTGGGAAGATCTTATGGGGCCAAACTGCTGAGGCCATCGGTCCCTAAGCTTACACACTACTTAACCGAACTTAAACTAACTTACAATAAGGACAACGCCGGCTGCTGTGACCGAGCTGTTCTAGGCGCTTGAATCTGGAACCGCTACGGTCGCAGGTTCGAATCCTGCCTCGGGTATGGATGTCTGTGATGTCAGGTTAGTTAGGTTTAAGCAGATCTAAGTTCTAGGGGACTGATGACCTCTGATGTTAAGTTCCATAGTGCTCAGAGACATTTGAACCATTTTTGAACTAAGGACAACACACACACGCATGCCCGAGGGAGAACTCGAACCTCCGACGGGGGAAGCCGCGCGAACCGTGCAATACGCCCGAGACCTCGCTGTTACCCCACGCGGCTGTGTCTGCCTCTAATAATAATAATAATACAGTGTAGGCTCTACAGCGATAGAGTAGCCATTATGTAGCTACTGCTGTGTTCCACTCACAATTAGTTCGTTTACTGTTGCAGAGTGAATAATGAAGCAATTTGTGGTCCCTTGCGGTAACTATTTACAACTCAGAAAAGGCATTTTAATGATATATTTAAGTATGTGTGATGTCTAAGTCTACATTTTACTGTTGTAGATGCGTAATAAAAGTACACTACTGGCCATTAAAATTGCTACACCAAGAACAAATGCCGATGATAAACGGGTATTCATTGGACAAATATATTATACTAGAACTGTCATATGATTACATTTTCACGCAATTTGGGCACATAGATCCTGAGAAATCAGTATCCAGAACAACCACCTCTGGCCGTAATAACGGCCTTGATACGCCTGGGTGTCGAGTCAAACAGAGATTGGATGGCGTGTACAGGCACAGCAGCCCATGCAGCTTCAACACGTTACCACAGTCCATCAAGAGTAGTGACTGGCGTATTGTGACGAGCCAGTTGCTCGGCCACCATTGACCAGATGTTTTCAATTGGTGAGAGATCTGGAGAATTTGCTGGCCAGGGCAGCAGTCGAACATTTTCTGTATCCAGAAAGGCCCGTACAGGACCTGCAACATATGGTCGTGCATTATCCACCTGAAATGTAGGGTTTCGCAGGGATCGTTCCACTGTTTAAATTGCCGTCAATGCGAACAACAGGTGACCGAGACGTGTAACCAATGGCACCCCATAGCATCACGCCGAGTATACGCCAGTATGGCGAATACACTCTTCGAAATTGCGTTCACCGCGATGTCGCCAAACACGGATGCGACCATCATGATGCTGTAAACAGAACCTGGATTCATCCGAAAAAATGACGTTTTGCCATTCGTGCACCATCGCAGGCGCTCCTGTCTGTGATGCAGCGTCAAGGGTAACCGCAGCCATGGTCTCCGAGCTGATAGTCCATGCTGCTGCAAACGTCGTCGAACTGTTCTTGCAGATGGTTGTTGTCTTGCAAACGTCCCCATGTGTTGACTCAGGGATCGAGACGTGGCTGTACGATCCGTTACAGCCATGCGAATAAGATGCCTGTCATCTCGACTGCTAGCACGGCTTTCCGTATTACCCTCCTGAACCCAACGAATCCATATTCTGCTAACAGTCATTAGATCTCGACCAGCGCGAGCAGCAATGTGGCGATACGATAAACCGCAACCGCGATATGCTACAATCCGACCTTTATAAAAGTCGGAAATGTGATGGTACGCATTTCTCCTCCTTACACGAGGCATCATAGCAACGTTTCACCAGGCAACGCCGGTCAACTGCTCTTTGTGTATGAGAAATCGGTTGGAAACTTTCCTCATGTCAGCACGTTGTAGGTGCTGCCACCGGCGCCAACCTCGTGTGAATGCTCTGAAAAGCTATTCGTTTGCATATCACAGCACCTTCTTCCCGTCGGTTAAATTTCGCGTCTGTAGCACGTCATTTTCGTGGTGTAGCAATTTTAATGGCCAGTACTCTATGTATGTAGTAGATGGACTATGTGAGGAAAATTTTGTGTATAAATTCGATTCACAAACTGACATTGTGCCGGAAGTTGATGCTAGTATTTAAAAAATGTATTTTTGGTAAATTTACCGTCTCACGAATTAACGACAACAGAAATGGCTTATAAAGATTATTTAGTTTCGCGACCGAAAGTCACCTGAACACTTATGTTTTTACCGCTGAGGCCGCACTTACGCCCAGGTTAGGAACCACTAGCCTAGAGTGTAAGGCAGGCTTGGCAAAGCACGGCTCGCAACACATTCCCCTGGCACGAGCGCTGCCGCCTCTAACCCATCGTGCCCTGCCATCATGGTCCCACCACAGCCACTCCAGCCAACTGCAGGAGCGGCTGACGTGCGTGCAGCGTGGGTCGTGAGACCTACCCAGTCCCTTTACATGAACCTCATACAACAGACTACAAAAACTTTGATTTTTACTTATTTGTCCCACATTCTTGTGCTTACATTAATAAGATATTTAAACATTTCGGTAAAATTTATTTAATCTGATGTTGACAAGTTTCGCAATATCGATTTCAGTTTTCAGTGTAGCAAAACGAAGTCATTGTTTCAACGACTTATTGGTCACTGCATTACAACGAGCAGACTTATTGTTCTTCAATAAAGAAAATGATTTTCACAAATCTCTGTTGATCCAAAGAAATATTTTATTTTAAGAGCAAAACCTTAAAAAATTACTGCATCTCTTCCTGTTCTGGACAGCATGAACAGATCACTTTATTAACTGAAGACTCACTTGGAGGCCACTTCCAACACTTTCAAGACCAATTTTCATTGGATTGTTACAGTTATGATACCCAACTCTAGCTATTTAAAATCTTGAAAACGACTTCAACTCATTGGAGACTTCATCAGTAACGGGAGTCAATCTTGAAAATTTCACTTCCATGTACTCGTTTCAGTCCACAGCAAACTGGGAAATGACACAGATTTTCCTTGTTTAGTTGCAATAGAAACAGCGCGAGTTTACACCAGAATCCATTACTATCCGAATTCATATCACAAATAGTACGTTCTTTTCCTTGAAAACGCAAATTCAGATTATTTAAATGATGAATAAAATCAGTTAGAAATGCTAGTTCTGGTAAAAAAAGAATGCTTCAGGTTATTTTCATACTCTATAGTATCCGATTTTACTTATTCATTCAAAAAAATCAAAAGTTCTTCTCTGAGTGCAAGAAAAAGGAGAAAGAAAAGAGCCAAGCATTTTCCTGCACTCAACCAACGAATTTCGGAATGAAGGAGTACATGTCTGTATTCGACGGCAACTTCTTCCAAAAACTGTTTAAACTTTTGATGAGACAGTGATCGATTTCCACCTCGTATTATATTCGTAATTTTCGTCACATCTTTCATTGCATGCACCATTCTGATACTTTTCGCAACACAGCGCTTCCTGATTTACAACGCAATGAAAAGTTAAAATATTAATTACATTTTTTTCTTTACTGACCAACGAAGCGATTTTCGCTTCTGGCTATAGCTGGTGCACCATTGGTGCAAACTGCAGAGCACTTTTTAAAACCACCAATTTTGTCAACCTACTTTTCAACAGCATTACAAATATCCAAACTTGTTGTTCTGATTGTCGAGATTCGGCATAAATACCGCGACTGCACCTGGGCTCTTCAGTAGTTGTGTACTCACCTGATGATGGCCGGACGTCTCTGGACCGAAATATCGTGGCAGAATGTCGACGGGATCCTGCTGCATACCCGGAAATTATTAGAAGAAGGAAGTAACTCTTCACGTGCAGAAAAGTCGTCCATTACTTGACGAATAAAAATTAGTAGTTGACTAAGATCTGTTCGATCAATACTCTCCTACAAACGCAAAGAATAATACCAACAGCTTGCAACTAAATTGTTTAATTTCTTTTTTATATTGTGTCCTGTATCAAGAACTCGACTTTTTACTTGTTACGTAACAAAGCAACTGCTTTAAAGTGCTCAGCACCAGCAGCATCGCGACCCAATGCTTTTGCCATTTATATTCCCATTCTTTCACAACCACACCATCGCTAAAGTATTTTTCGAGCTTTTGCATTTTAAACATACCACAAACGGGTCGCTTACAACTGTTTTCAAGACTTGATCATTCAAGCATCTCTTGTACCTCTTCCTTTTACTTATCTACTAAAGCACGTCGTTCGCCATGAGAATAACGTCCGTTTGTTGCCTCATGGAGTTTCCAGAAATGTCGAAAAGCTACTACCTTTGATTTGACTTAATCATTTATTACATGTTAAACACTCCGATTTTTCATCTGAATTGCGTACAAAGAAGTACTTAATCTCCCTCTCCTCATTACAATATTCAGTATGCTTCCGTTTCGACATTCTTGAGAACTGTTACAGAAAAATAGCCACAGTAATAATCACAATCAGACCCAGAATAATAGCCGCACTAAAATCAAAATGACAACCCGAATGACTCAGCAATATTATTGATATCTGTATTGTTGGTCCGCGAGATACGAGTACTATATGATAGGCTAATATTTTTCATTTGTACTTAATGGTTGGTTCTGGTGGTAAAGTGTATTTATTTGTAAAACCCAATACTACAATTTCGTTATCAAGTAGAAATTATGTTCGTGATTACGACCTTCTTACGTATATTGTATTCTTTGAATTGGATTGGAAATATTTTGCTCGTATTCTGCTTAATTTTTGCTCCCACCTGTAATATTCGGGGCGGCCTGGGTGGCCGACCGATTTTAGGCGCTACAGTCTGGAACCGCGCGACCGCTAAGGTCGCAGGTTCGAATCCTGCCTTGGGCATGAATGTGTGTGATGTCCTTAGGTTAGTTAGGTTTAAGTAGTTCTAAGTTCTAGGGGACTGATGACCTCAGATGTTAAGGCCCATAGTGCCCAGAGCCATTTTTTTGTTGTTGTAATATTCGGTAGGGAAATGATTCCATATTTGAAACTTCCTGGCAGATCAAAACTGTGTGCCGGACAGAGACTCGAACTCGGGACCTTTGCCTTTCGCGGGCAAGTGCTCTACCAACTGAGCTACCCGTCCTCACTGCTTTACTTCTGCCAGTACCTCGTCTCCTACCTTCCAAATTTAACAGAAGCTCTCCTGCGAACCTTGCAGAACTAGCACTCCTGAAAGAAAGGATATTGCGGAGACATGGCTTAGCCACAGCCTGGGGGATGTTTCCAGAATAAGATTTCCACTCTGCAACGGAGTGTGCGCTGATATGAAACTTCCTGGCAGATTAAAACTGTGTGCACACTGAGCACTTGCCCGCGAAAGGCAAAAGTCCCGAGTTCGAGTCTCGGTCCGGCACACAGTTTTAATCTGCCAGCAAGTTTCATATCAGCGCACACTCCGCTGCAGAGTGGAAATCTCATTCTGATTCCACATTTATTTTTGTTTTATATGAAACAGAAGCTGGTACTCTGTGGATTCATGTCTACTTGTTACTGCTTACGAGTCTGCGTGTTAACTGCCAGATTTAAATGCGCTTTTAAGTGTATTGCTCGTATTCTATGTTAATTTCTATCCCATCCGTTTTTCGTTCTCTAATATTTAATGGAGGCCACCGAAATTTTCATTTACTTCTGCTAAAATGTCCTGTTTGTAGTACCTGTTAATAATCTGTGAAAACAGTTGAGTAACAATTGCCGCATTTTTAACATTTGCAAGCAAGAATCTTCTAGTCACCAAGACTACAAAGCATACTCATCTACATGTGGTATACCTACATCATTTGCCCCACCCAATATTGCGAATGTGAACCCAATCACAATACGAGCAATATATTTACAATGCAAGTCAAAGAGTGCCCTACAGACAAAAAGTCATAATCAGAAGCATAGTACGACGAAACCAACTTCTGTTAAGACGGACACACACTTGACTGCATGCTTGGAAGGCACACTTGCATTACAGTGCTCGTGCAACAATGCGCAGCTTCCTGGCGCCTCCACACAGTTCGTTTAGCAGAAAACGTCGAGCTCAGACTACGAAGCGCTGGCTTTGGCAGTGCTTGTGCCTGTGTTACGAAAAAATAAAAGCGAAAACTTGATATGTGGATTAAAGAGTGATTAAAGAAACGAAAATTTATTTCTATATTAGCTATCCGTGCGAGACACGCCATGGAAACTGTCTTACAGTGGTGTTGATTTAACTTCTCTCTTTCTGCGTGTAATAGTGTTCCTTGAGCTGACCTACTTTACAATACATCATTTTTACAGAATGTGATTGAACAGGATCAAATAAAAATTAAAACAGGATCAAATAAAAATTAAATCACATCAAACCACTGACAATCCTTGCATAAACCTCCCTCTTATCGTTTCACATGCTCAAGCATACACCCACTTGAATGCCTGCACAAGCACATATAATGGAAACTCGATCAAGCATCAGTCTGCTTGTACATTCCTATTGCTTATGTAAATTTTTCCTAGACATATTCAGATATCTTTGGGAAAGCACACTTGCGCAAGCACGCTTGTCAAGTATGCTGATACATGTGTGGCTGCCTTTAAATACGAAACGAAAACAAACATGGAAAACTAAAAATCAGTTAATAAGAAAGAGAGACGATGGACTGGTAAACTTAACAGCGCTCCAAGTGGCCTGGCAGCAAACCAAAGTCACATTAAGGGAAATTCCTAGCTGAGTTCCATCCCCATGCGGCCTGTGAACAAACGAGAGCCTATGTTTTCAGTAATCAGTTAGGCTGCCCCACTCTACAGCTAATAAACAAGCAAACAGTATGCTGCTGTTGGCCATCACGTGATTGTGATTTTTATTGGTCCTGTGAATTACCTTTCCTATGGGTATGTACTTTTAATATAGAGCATGTCATTTTGCACGCTTCTAGACAATATTCATATAATAGGCTACACAGTAATAATGTACAATAACTTGCACAGTATATACTTAATGCAAAATGATTTAGACCAGAGTTAAAAATAAATTTTTGCCAATCTTATATTGTACACAAGTACTTTTAGCTCTAGTTTAGATCCTTAAACTAATTTGTAATTCTACTAATAGTTTCTCTTAATATGTACATAATGTTAATCATTCACATTATGAACTTTTTCTCACTGTCTGCTCATCTATTCAGAATTCCTTTTCTATTAAAAACATTTTTAGGACTGCAAGGAACACCTTCTCAGTTTCGATGTCTTGTAAGTCCCTTGGCAATGGCAATGTATTGCTGTACTTCAAACATAAGAGGAGAACTTTAAAAATAGTATTAAAACAGTAAAAAAAATTGGTAAAAGTAATAACACCCAAGGACAGGCTTTAGTGGAAATAACTATGAAAGCAGACTCTTCATATAGTGAAATTACCACTCACAACTTTAGCCTCATTATACAAGGAGTTACAAACTGAAATACGTAAACAATGCAATTTAGTCTGGGAGGAGGTAATGGAAAAATTCAATGAAGTACAAGGTAAAATAGAAATGTAAAAGAAGTTTCCACACAGGAATTTGAAGATGGAAGAAGTATCCACATAGGAATTTGAAGATATATGTCATCAAATCTCAGTAATAGAAAATAGAGAGAGAGTGAGAAAGAGATTTTGATGAGGGAATTGGTAGCCCAGATGTTTTAACTGGTTTGGAGGAATACTTACAAGAAGTATATAAGTAAATGAGAAACTTCAATTCACGAGCATTCTCACCAACTCTTTGAACAGTATTGTGATAAATCAGAAGAAATGTCTAAAATTCACACTAGATGGTTTGGTACATCCCTTTGTCTTTTTGAAGCTGTTTAAGGAAGTGTTAACCAACGATTGGGCAGATACAACTTAAATTAAATAGATTCATAATCATTTGCAGCAGGAAGCTTTAATCTACAGTTCCAGTTACAAGTTTAAAACATTGTGTCAATTTGAAACAGAGCTTAAAAGAGAATTTCTGTATCCTAGTGAGTTTACTAAAGTGTATGATGGTTGTAAATCTCAGTATCAGAAATACACTGTAGAGAATAAGATAAAGAGGAAGTTAATATGAATTTCATCAAATGTACAGGAAGTAGACTTGATATTGAAGATAGTCGTATGTGTATTGACTTTTACTTTGTAGTAATAGAAATAAAACTGTAAATCAGCATTTAAATGAAGCTTTAAACTGTAATGGGTTTGCGACTGAAGATTCTGAATCAAAAAGCACTGTAGTTCAACATAATAGAACTATGAGTGAACATACTCAACTATGTGTTAATTTTAAGCTTTGTTGTAGCAAGAATGTGACTTTGAACAAACATATGGATTGAGCATTAACCTATGAACTCGTATTATGTAAGTTATCATATCATTTACTGTTTGTTAAGAGAATAAGATTTCTTAATGGATGACTCCACACTGTATCAGGCATTCTACATTACATGGGTACACAATACCCAACAGTGAGCGTTGTATTGTTTAATGTATTGATGGCAACCAAAGATTTAAGATATATTTACAATCCAAACCACTGTGGTGGTTTTGTGACCCTCTATTCAGTGCATATAGAATCACTAGAGATGGAGTGTACTCACATAATCCATGTTTGAACGGAGAACACTGATGTTTATTTTGTTAGTTGGTTATTGGGATTTGAATGTTTTTGTTGTTGTATTCAATTACCCTAGTCAAATTTAGGCTTAAATTGTTTTTCAGTTACTGAGAAGAATTGAACTGACAAAGTTTATGTATTTTTGTAACGAAAGTATGATATGATGTATTAATTTGTTCACATCTGTGGTAGCAGAAAAGTTGGAATTAAACATAACAGCTGGTTAAGCAATAAGATGTGTGCTTAAAACTGAATAAAATATTTCATAGCCACTGAGGCGTTACTGTGGAGTACATGGGATGGTCAATATGTTAGACTTACATATTAAAAATATATAAGAACTGTTGATGGTGGATATTAATGAGGCACTTTTCACGTGAGAGTGTAGCATTACTGCACAGTAGACAGGACATTCACTGTAATGCAGGAGGCTATCAAATGAATAATAGCTGCTAGAAAGAAATACAGTGGGGTGTAAGGTACACTAACATTAGATAGACAATACAGATACAATAAAGAAATTAAAAACTCTTAGGAGAATGTGCCAACTTTGCAGACTATGTGGACTGATGACCGCCAAGTTCCGAGTTAACCTGCTTCATTATTTCTTCATATTTAGCTTTCCACAGGGCCAAGGCAACTAGAAACAATTAGATAGGCCACTGTGTGTGGTTCTGCTCCTATTGACTAACACGGTTGACATCATCTAAAATACTGTTGTGCCATCAGAGTTTAACACCAACACAATGAATTGTATGTTGTTAAGTGCTGAAGCACATTATTAGGTATCTTAAATCTAGAAATAAACACTTGTAATAATAAACACTTGTAATAATAAAAACCATTTTCAAAGACTTAATATTAAAAGCTAGAACATCTTACTGCATTCATAAGCTCGCTGTAGCTCAGGCAGATGACAGCGAAGCCCATTTAAGGTTTTTCTTCGCTGCAAGTTTCTTTTGTTTTCTGTTTTAGCTTTTGTGTTGAGATGCATTACTCTAATGTGGGTTCCTCTCCTTATGTAGAGAAAAATCACTTCGAGATGCATTTGAAAGTTTGAGGTTATTGTAGAAATAAACAGGTCTAAGGTTTCCATCCAGTCACTCGTTGACCAGTCTGTTTTGTCCGTTGAAAATAGCAAATGGAGGACCGAAGTTTTAAATTCCACGTTTAAGAACTCGTTCACACAGTAGAATCACACAAACCTACCGTCTTTTGACCATCACACAGTGTCCCATATGGATAATATAGCAATAAGCAACCCTGGCGTAGAGAAACAATTGAAAGAGCTGAAAACAAATAAGTCACCAGGTCCAAATGGAATCTCAGTTCGGTTTTACAAAGGGTACTCTACGTCACTGGCCACCTACTTAGCCCGCATTTATCACGAATCTCTCGAACAATGCAAAGTGCCAAGTGTATCGAAAAAGGTGCAAGTGACTATTGTATATAAGAAGGGTAAAAGGAAGAACCCACAAAATTACAGACCAATATCCTTAACATCGGTTTGCTGCAGAATTCTAGAGCGTAACCTCAGTTCAAATACAATAAATTTCCTAGATACCGAAAAGTTCATGTCCACGAATCAGCATGGCTTTAGAAAGCATCGCTTGTGCAAAACACAGCTTGCTCTTTTCTCACACGATATACTGCGAACTATGGGTGTAGGGGAATAGGCGGTTCTATGTTTCTAGATTTCCGAAAAGCATTCAATCCAGTACCCCACTGCAGAAAGCATGTGCATACAGAATAGGCTGCCAGACATGTGACTGGCTCGAAGACTCTTAAGTAATAGGACCTAGTATGTTGTCCTCCACGACGACAGGGGTAGCATCAGGAGTGCCCAGGGAAGTGCGATAGGGCAGTTGCTATTTTCTATATACATAAATGGTCTGGCCGACAGGATGGGCAGCAATGTGCGGTTCGTCGCTGATGATGCTGTGGTGTACGGGAAGGTGTCGAAGATAAGTGGCTGCAGGTTGAGACAAAATGACCTAGACAAAATTTCTAGTTGGCATGATGAATGGCAGCAGGCTCTTAATGTAGAAAAATGTAAGTTAATGCAGATGAGTAGGAAAAATAAACCCGTAATGTTCAGATACAGAATTAGCAGTATCCTGCTGACACAGTTACGTCATTTAAATTATCTGGGCGTATTGTTGCGAAGCGATATGAAATGGAATGAGCATGTGGGAATTGTGGTAGGGAAGGCGAATGGTCAACTTCGGTTAATTGGGAGAGTTTTAGGAAAGTGTGATTCCTCTGTAAAGGAGACCACATGGAGGAGGATAGTGTGAGTACTTTTCGAATGTTTGGGATTTGCACCAGGTCAGATCGAAAGAAGACATCGAAGGTATTCAGAGGCGAGCTGCTGGATTTGTTACTGGCGGGTTCGACCAGCATGCAAGTGTTATGGATATGCTTTGGAAGCTTAAATGGGAATCCCTGAAGGGAAGAAGACATTCATTTTGAAGAACATTTCTGAGAAAGTTCAGGGAACCGGCGTTTGAAGCTCACTGCAGAACGATTCTACTGCCGCCAACGTACATTTCGCGTAGGGACCGTGAAGATAATGTATGAGATTTGGGCTCATATGGAGGCATATAGGCAATGGTTTTTCCCTCACTCTATCAGCGAGTGGTTCAAAATGGATCTGAGCACTATGGGACTTAACTTCTGAAGTCATCAGTCCCCTACAACTTAGAACTACTTAAACCTAACTAACCTAATGACATCACACACATCCATGCCCAAGGCAGGATTCGAACCTGCGACCGTAGCGGTCGCGCGGTTCCAGACTGTAGCGCCTAGAACCGCTCAGCCACTCCCGACGGCATCGGCGAGTGGAACAGGAAAGAAAACGACTAGTTGCAGTAATAGGTACCCACCGCCACGATCCATATGATGACTTGCAGAGGATGTATGTAGATATAGATGTAACTTTCGCATCACTCCGTCACGCTTAGCTATATCTTGCCCATGGAAACTGCAAAATATCACCTCAAACTCCTCTATTCTATTGAACCAGTCAGTTGAAAGAGAACTGAACCCACCTCTGGTGATTACGGAGATACGGTCTTTATCAGTGATGCCATTTGAATCCAGAAGAAATTTCTCTGAGACTGGACCCAAGGAACTGTCAATGTTTCATTTGAATGCTATATAATACTTAAGAAATTTCAGTGTATCCTGGGATTTGCAGTCATCATTGGTTGCTGATTCATCGTTAGGGAACTGCAACAAGTCTAGTTCTTCTTCATTAGCATTAGTGCAATCCAAATCAGTTATCATATTTCCAGTTATGTTAACACACAAGTCGCTTATGGTGAACTTAAGGAGTCCTCCTCAGTTTCTTTTGTTGGAGAAACATACGATGGTACCTCACTAGTACTTTCTATAGAGGATGTGTTGGCCGACAAGGAGATCTCTTCTATATTTCCAATCAATATTAGGAGCTGCATTCTATTTTTCAGTTTTAAAGGCGCTGTGTTCTTTAAAATAGGCCTAGACCACGATTCTTAGCAAAACGTTTTCCAAATAGTCTTGGTTTGGTCGGGAAGTCAAGATGAACGGACGTAACATAATCTCTACATCACTCTAAAGTCCAAATAGGGATACTGAAATTACGAAACCCTTCTGGGATTGCAGCACTTATTATTTTTTGCTAGAGGACACGTTAGAATGAATCTTGAGGAAGCGCTTTAGTTTGTTGTCCTATCTTGGTAAATTAAGGACATAGCCAGTTCGAAGGAGTACCTTCTTGTCCTTAGAAAAAGTCTTGTATTTAATACATCAGTGGTATCATTGATCATAATTTTCCTTCCTGCTCTTTGTTTAGCATTTATTTAACAGCTCAGGCACTACAGTATGAAAACAGCTGTGCTGCCACTCACACATTCTGTCGCGCTCCTCCTCTAACAAAGGATGACAACAGGAGCCCTTAATAAGAGGTGACATTACCAACATGTAAGTAACGTTGAAAACAGTATGGAACACAGTTTTGCCTAGGCTATCTCTGATAATGGCGATAACTTGTTTTAAAGAATGAGGAAAGGAATTATTCTAAAAAACACACATGAGCTATCAGAAGAGTACGCTAGTGTATAAAAGATTAAGACAGATGTAAGGAACGGGGGCAGTTAGTAATCTATCATGTATTTAAATGTATACACAAAAAAAATCAGATATTAATTAAGGAAAAAATTTGTACAAATAATTAATAGAAAAAGGATTAAATAGATATTAACAGTTAATGAATAAATATTCTTCACAGAATTTCAGTATTAGGTTTTAATATATGTAACTAGTGTTTGTCCATATAATTGAATGGGAAAGTAGCGAACTGAATGAAATTTCTGTTTTTCTCAGGACTTCTCCATGATTACTTTTTCTTTTTTAAGTTTATGCAGTGTGACCATGTGAATAATAAAGAACAGCAAAATTATGTTAATCTGGTAGAAAAGGATAGGTTATATAAAGAATAGCCATTAAAGACAGGTATGCGGGAATGAATGCTCTGTAGTGTCAAGACATAAGAATGTGTATGAGTGAGGCTATAGAGAAAAGTATAGAGGGCGAAAAAAAGGGAATGAGACAGGAAAATGGTGTTTATTTAGTCGGGTAAAGTCAGTGGGCTATGTAGAAACTTCAGTCATGAAAAGCTATAGAAGGAAGGATATTACGCTGCCCATATAATTTCAAAATTTTAAAGTGGTGTGGGCCTAATTTCTTGAAGATTTTGGGAAGCAGAGGTTAGACATACCCATAGGAAGGGATGGTGGTAATCCACGATCAGGTGAGTCAGTAGAAAGAGTAACCTATACAATAAAGTGTGTGTAGTGGAGAGTAAAGGATAGACACACCTGTAGAAAGGGACAGTCTGATCTGTGGTCAGGTGAATCCATGGAGCGAACGAGCTGTACCTTTTTCTGTATGTAGAGTAAGGAGAAGGACACTCATATTGCAGAGATGACAATGTATGTTCACAGTTATATCAGAAAGATAAAGTGAAAGTGCAGTTCTTACAAAGGTAAAAAAACTGTAATGTGACTGTTAATCACACAAATGCAGTATTCACTCAAAATAGTCAAAAGCAAATTGACGTTCCTGGACAAAGGTGGATATTTTTGAATCTTCATTTCCGTAGATGTTGGCTTATCTCAGATTTGATATCTGAGATCACGAAAACGAGGACATGGTAAAATGTCATTAAGTAACTCCTTACAGAAACAAAAATTTGTTCCTTTTTCTACCAAAAGACATTTGAGGACCTAGTGATATTATATACAACAATTTAAAGACAGCATAAAGCTAATTATCTTCGAGAAAAAAATGAAATCATGGTTGAGCCTACTGCACAATGGCAAAACAGCTTCTATAGATTGTTTACAAGTGCAAAATGAGCTCCAGGTTAAATAAATACCCATCAACGAGTTGAACTAAATATATCAAGAAGGAATGAAAAATAGTGAAAGAATGTAATGTCTTTTTTCCAGTAATAGAATGGTAAATACTTATACAAAAATTGAAAGTCAAATTATGAGACTCAGTTTTAATAGACCAAACGATTATTAAATGGGAACTTGACTGACGTTGCATGATAACTCACATTTTGTTTAGTAGAGAAATTTAATTTAGTCTCACGAGAGAATTATTTTAGTAGTGTTAACAATTTATTAGAAGTACAACATTATAATAAAACAGTAATTACGAGGGTGAGTCCAATGAAAACCTTAAATTTGTAATAAGAAATCTAAATTTCGCGCTGTAATCCTGTAAGTTGGTAAGCGTGCTACAAACAGCGTGCAGAATGACCTGTAGGTGACAGCATAGTGCACATGTACACATACCGTCGCAGTATAAAGATGGCTGCCGCACTTGCGACTTGCTCCAGGGAAGAACAGCGTTCTGTTATTCGGTTTTTGCGTAGTGAAGGTGTGAAATCTATTGAAATTCTTTGACTAATGAAGTTTCAGTACGGTGATGCATGTTTGTCACAGCAGCAAGTCTACGAATGGAGTAGGAAGTTCACAAATGGTGTGACTTCAGTGGAAGATGCTCCTCGTCCAGGTCAGGCACAACGAGTTGTGACTCCACAGAACAATGCAGCAGTTGAAGCCATAGTGAAGGAAAACCGCCGAGTGACACTGAATGACATTGCATCATGTTTACAGATTACTCATGGGTCAGCACACCATATTGTGCATCATGATATGCTCCAGTTTCACAAAGTGTCTGCAAGATGGGTGCCACGGCAGCTGACTCCTGAAATGAGAGAACCCACATGTTGATGCTTGCGAAGAACTTCTTTGGCGCTTTGAACGAGAAGGTGGCGGCTTCCTTGCAAGAATCGTTACTGGGGACCAAATCTGGGTTCACTTCCACCAACCTGAAACGAAGAGAGCGAGCAAGGAATGACGCCATTCGTCATCACCAAAACCAAAGAAGTTTCGAACAGAACCATCAGCAGGGAAGGTTATGCTGACTCTCTTTTGGGACGAAAAAGGCGTCATTTTGGAGCATTACATGCCTAGACGGACCACTGTCACCAGTGCATCACACACAGATCTCCTGAAAAAATCATCTGTGACCTGCAATCAAATCAAAGTGACGTGGATTGCTGTCAGATGTCCTTCTGCAACATGACAATGCAAGGCCCTACACTGCCCACACAACAGTTGCAACAATCACAGACCTGCATTTTGAGTGTCTTCCTCATCCACCATACCCACCAGACCTTCGCCTAAGTGATTTCCGTATGGTTGCACCACTCAAAGACGCAATGGGAGGAAAGAAGTTCTGTTCTGATGAAGAGGTACTCCACGTGGTGCATGAATGGTTGCACAGACTACCAAAAGCATGTTTTTCTAAAGGAATTTATGCAATTTGTAAGTGCTGGAGGACTTGCATTGAGCGTGGGGGAGATTATGTTGAAAAGTGATACAGCTTTGTACCATTTCTGCACAAAAACAAATATTTAAGGTTTTCATTTGACTCACTCTCGTAGTTATATAAGTTGTGTTTCACGACATCTATCATCTAAGTGGGGGAATCTGTAGTGTAACATGAGATTCTCCAGGATAATATATTCCACTATTATCCTCTTAGGTTGAAGAAACATACTTGTGAAGGCGTCACAGCCAGGTGGTATTTTGAGTGTCATAGAGAAAGAACTACTGAGCTATGATGTCAGTGTCCAGGAAAACAATTGAAGTGTTTTTAAGTATGAAATTTATCGTGATTCGATGTATTTTTTGAGGTGCTGTCATAAGATTCACTCCAGATTTATTTCCCTGACTAATGTGAGATCTATTCACCCAACTGTGTAATAGTTTTATTTGAGCGACGAAGTACAGAAGAGTTCTTCCAATCACAGTTACGTCATTTCGTAGTAAGTTGATGTAGCTGCGAGCTCTTTTACAGCCAATGATCCTCTGCAAAGAAATCCACTCTGCATAGTTAGTGGAACTGCGTAGCAAGTCCACAGCTTCAACAAACCACAATAAGGTGACCAAAGATTAAAGTAATGTGAAAGTTGAGCACGAGCAGCATAAGTAGCATTCGAGTGACAGATTGGCATGAAGTGAAAATTCAATTATAGCTCACTGTCAGAAACCTGTCTTTTGCCACTTCAATATATAAACAAAATCAGATATTTTAACAAATACATATTTCACAATAGAATCAGAAATCTTTTGTCATAAAAATTTTGTGAAACAAAAAAAAAAACTTTTTTCACATGATGAGTAAAACATTTATCAATAACCTACTCCGGTAACAGATTTGTATGCTCTAATTTACATACACGTTATCACAGGCATGAAATCAGACTAGCTAGCTTCTAGCTGCAAACAGCCAGAACGTGTGAAGTGATCAGTAGTGACAGCAAGGCCTACTTCACCATATAGTGAAAACAGTGGTTTGTGAAACAGGGCATATAGTTACCTAACAGCCTACATGACAAATATTTATGAATATCGCAACAGACATGAGCATCATATGTGTGAACTTCAAATGTGTGTGAGAAGATATGCTCTATAGGCCGCCTGTGTGCAGCATAAGTGCCAACTTTTGAATATCTTAGAGTATGATGATCATGCTAGACTTTAAAACTCATAATTACCCCTATGTGATTATGGTAAATGTAAATGTTCAAAAGCTACTTAAAATACATTATCAGTCACCTAAATAGGGAGAGACTGGAATGTGCTCCTCCTGGCAGTTGTTTTGCTGATGAAATTATTGATTAGAGGTTCCAGGTTCAGTGCCCTTGCGAAATCGGCATGGATGTCCAATAATGCTATGTGATTTAACTGACCTTTGTTCATGGTGGCTCTGGTGTAAGTTCTCAGCCTTCAAAGTGAAGAGTGTTAAATCCGACCTTGTCGTCGAATATGTGGTGTCTAGGAAGTCTGCTTTCAACATTCAAATCGTTTTAATGGGTTTTATTACGAAATATTCTTGTCTTCTACTGAAGACAAAACAGCATCTACAGAATTATGAGCAAGTCGGAAATTCAATGAAACGTTTTGAAGTACTGCATTAAGTTTTTCTATTCTCTGGAATACAAAACTTAGCATCTTGATTTGAAACAGAGCTTCATATTTTTGCAGACATTTTAGAAATCCTTCAGATTTTGCGCCAACGTCATTTCTTTCATCTCACAAATCATTAAAAGAAATTGGAAAAGAACTTCATAATTATTAGCTATGTACAACAGAGAGACAACATGCATGTTGGGCAGAATGGTCCTTAGCCTTGCCCTTCTTCAGTGTTTAAGATTTCCAAAATTTCCTAGCCTCTTGGGTCAATGCCGAATAAATGAAATCAAATCTTTGAGGACTGACAGAATATCTCTTAATATTGGAATGTCATTAAATGAGTCTTGAACAACTAAATTTAGGGAATGAGCCAAGCAGTGAATGTAAATAGCAATGGGTTCAGTTTCTTTTATCTGTGAATGTAATCCTTGCAGACAACTGCTAACATTTGTTGCACTGCCCATGACAATTGCTCACAGAAATACCATATATATATATACTTCACAGACTTACACAGGGTATCCGAATTATTTAGTGAGAGCTCATTGAAACCACAAAACAACTCATGAACAGCAAAATTTTGGTCAACACTCAACACTGCGAAAACAAACAGATATTAGCTCTCTACCTGCTATGCGGATGTCTCGTCCAACATTAATGCGTATAAATCATTTTCTTTTAGTTGTTGAATCAAAATTCTCTGAAGGCACATGCTTATCGGTGTTATAATTTCAATAATTGTGTCATGAGACATCCTTCTGTAACTTGTCTGATTAAGCTGTGATTTCAGTTTGGGTACATCCTTGGAATGTAATTTCAGAGGTCTGACGGAACTAAAAGACTTATCAACATCACCACAGAAGGTCAGTCCTAGGTAAACCAATAACGATATTGAAATAAAAATTTTCCTTAAACAAGCAGTAGCAGTGGGTATTTCTTTTGCTTTAGAATGACTAACAAATAACAGAATATTCACTCCTTTTTCATAGGATTATTTGTACTAATTGAACACAGATACAATTTACTTTTTTCATGATATTTGAATCGTTGTAGAACTGACCCGATCTTAAAGCCACATGTAACGAATGCATTATAAGAATCGTTGTTCGCAGTAGCAGTGTTTGGAGGTAATCTCTTGTTTTCACACATACATTTACACAATAAAAAATATATTTTGCCACCTTTTTCGTCCCACTGGATCCACATATATGTTTTTACTCAATGTGTCAGAAAAGTGCTGCTTCTGCAATAGAAAGGCCAATAGTAAGAATAACAGAGAGAAATTGAGTTTCTGGAAGTGGCTAAGAAGAAAGGAAAACAAGGAGCTGACAGCATGCCTATCTCTAGACAAGAAAGACTTAAAGAAGAACATACTCTCAAATTCAGAAAAAGTCGAAAGTGCGATAAATACAAGGTGTGACAGCATGCAACAGCTAGTAAAGATAGATGATGGAAATACACATATCATAGTACCTACTGATGGCAACAGGACTTACAAAAGGATAATTACAATGATGGACATGACATGAACAAATAGCGTTTATCGCCGTACCCACGGCCTAAAATGTGTAAAAATGCAATCAGATTGGCTACTTTAGAGGATATCCATATGTCAACCATAACAATAAGACACCTTGTCAGGCATAGTCATCCAGAAGGATGTACCATAAATTTTCCTGTCAAGGAGGAACTTAATCATATTCAGCTCAATGTCAACAGCTTGCCCACAAATACGAAAGAACTACAGTCTCTACTTGAGGTCATCTTTAAGAAGAGACAGATGACACATGATACTGAGCATCTGTACAGGATGACAAGTGACCGAATTATATAAGGTTACAGGTTAGACTGGCCCCATAGCTATGTGCTCACTAGGTTCCCATACCATACACTTACAATCAAATTATATCCCAACGGCAATAAAACAAAGACAAATGACTAAAATTGACCAGATAAGTGTGATGTGCAGTGTTATGGTGATGCAAGAACTCAGGAGAGCGTTAGAGGAGTTGGATCTACACATAATATGTATAGAGCAGTCATATTCAGGAACGGGACATTACCCCACATGGCAGTCACAGTGCAGATCCTAACATCAGGTCCACATCCAATGACCATGATTGTTGTGCCAGATAAAGACATAAACGTTGCGAACGTACATCAACTCTGTGACAAGCACACAGTGACAGTAGGAATTATGACTGCCTTAGGAAATTTCATGTGAAATCACTCAATGGCCGCTACCCTTATGTCACAGATTTTTCTGAAAATTTGGTGTAAGGATGTACATAATGAGTTAGGGTTAAAATATTTTTTCTGGAATTTTTGACCAAAATTGTGATTAGGAGACCATTTTGAACTGTGGGCCCCATCTACCAACTGGCGTTGAGAAACGAAGTACCTTGTAAGTTTGTAACCACTATAACTTTTTTATTTGTGAATCAATTTTATTCAATTTGGTGTCATTGGAAAGTAACGTAATAAAGTTGTAACATAAAAATTATTAAAGTGCTGTGTCAGAGCAACAAATGTTTGAAAATTTGTAATTAATGTAATTTCTCACCAATTTTTTTTTTTTTTTTGCAAATTTCAGGAATTTTTTTTTCAGCAGAATCAAAAGTTTTACCATCAGCATTTTTGTTTCAAATAATTCCTACTACTACACTTTTCAACATAAAATCAGAGGGGTATTTGTCCTCTGTTGTTAGATCTTATACTTTTTCAATAATGCTCTAATAATTAATTGTGTCAAATAGCTAATGAACAATATATGAAACAACAATGTTAAACTCAGTCTAGTAGCAACATTCATATGCAACACAGGCTGTGTGTGTTAGGTTTTTGTGTGTCTGTGCACTTTATATATCTGAAAGACTTTTTTGTCTTGATTTTTTGACTCTTACATAAGCAGCCATTCTGTCTGGTTCTATAATGTGAATATAAGAGATCACTTAACAAAGTGGTCATTAAGTCTTTCTCATTTCCCCGTTACAGATTCTTCATAGTACATTCTTGACTAATTAGACAACAAGAAAAAGTTTCAATCCATCCAGTTCTTTTCTGCAACATGCACAGCTGACTAAAAATCACAATGGAAAACAAATGCTCTTTAGGTTTTGTGTCAGCAGTTGTGTGTCAGAAGAAACGTTGTAGCAGTGAAGAGCTTGATTTAATATGTCAAGCCTGAATCAAGCTGATATTGAATTATTGAAGCTAAGAAGCACCTTTGAAAATATTGAAAGTGTTTGTTCTTCTCACAAAATTCTCTATTTGGGAACATTTGAAGACAGACAAAGAATTTTCTGTGGCCCTCTTAAGAAGCATGGTAAAAAGACTGCTAAGAAATCTTTAAAACCTATTTCTTTAACCATGGCAAGGAAATATAAAACTCTAAAGCTAAGCGATGAGACTTGGATCGAATGTATTCTGGACATCTGTCTTGTGCTCTCTCGATAACCTTAAAGGGTGAAATTTCAAGTAATTCACAACTTGCATTAAGTTTTTGAAAAGCTGTAGATGGATCTGGTGTATATTCTTGATCTTTTAACTGTGAAGGTGATATAAGTCACATTTCTGCCAGTAAAAAAGACTGTCTATCTGTTCCTTCAGAAAATAGCAAAAGACAAGCATAAGACAAAAAGACTAATTTTACATAATCTGAAAGATGTATACTTAACTTTCAGAGAAAAATACCTTGAACATTAAAATTGGTTTTACAAAATTTTGTGAACTTAGGCCAAAAGAATGTGTTACTAAACACTCATGGAATGCGTAACATATGTGTATGCACATATCACCAAACTGTTAATGCATGCTGCACATGCGAAAGAACTGTACACTGAACTTCTACAGAAACTTGTGTGCAATCTGGAAAACGAGGAGTGCATGCTGCATCGCTGTTCTTGGTTTCCTCACGAATATGAACTGCACAATTTTTTAATGGAGCTGGAGTCCTTACAAGATTGTGAAAATGTTGTATTCAAACAATGGATGCAAACTGATCGACCTACACAGGAGACATTAATGAAGACGACCAATGAATTTGTTGAGTATCTCATGCAAAAACTTCAAAACTTAACACAATATCATTATGTATCAAAATCTCAGAGTCACTACTTCAAATCAAGCAAAGAAATCCACCCTGATACTACATGCATCATCATAGTGGATTTTGCAGAGAACTATACCTGTTTGCTTCAGGATGCTGCACAAGGATGTCATTGGTAGAAAATTCAAGTCACCCTTCATCCTTTTGTGGTGTACTTTAAAACAGATCATTGTATTAAGTCAATGTCATTGTGTTGTATAAGTTTACAGCATTATACAAACACATTCTATATTTTCCAGAAAACTGCTCTCACTTATGTATTGGAACAAGTACCACACATCCAGCATGTTGCATACTTCATTGATAGCAGTTCTGCACAATATAAAAAGTTTAAGAACTTTTTTAATTTTTGCCATCACAAGCAAGAGCATGGAGTAACAGCAGAATGGAATTTTGTTTGCCACTAGTCATGGCAAAAATGCATGTGATGGAGTTGGCGGTACTATGGTAAACATTTAGCAACAAAAGCAAGTTTACAGTGTCCATATGACAGTCATATTTTAAGTCCAAATGATCTGTTTACATTTGCCAAAACTCATGTTTCAGGAATATAAACCTTTTATGTTACAACAGAGGAGATAACAAAGTTCACAAACATGTTACAAAAACGATATGAGACTGGTTCTACCATTCCTGGGACAAGAGTGAATCATTTTTGAAACCACTGAATGAAAACAAGTTGCTGATGAAGCGTGTTTCATCAGCAACTAAAAGTTCCTCTTGGAATTCAAAACACTGCCTCTAATACAATTAAAGAAGAAACATTTGTCCATTTGTCACAGCTATCTACAATAACTAGTGGTGGCTTGGAAAAATTCTAGAGAGAAGTGAAAAACACAGGGATGCAAAAGTCAAGTTCATGAGTCCAAGTTGCCTTTCCTCAAGTTATTCATGGCCACTTCACACTGATTTTTGCTGGATACCTTATGAAAACATTTTAATGGCAATGTCTGCGCCTAGTGCAAGCACAAGTACTGGTCGTTTATGTAGTTTTGAATCAGGCATAATATTGTCCATTGAAAACTTGTTTGTAAGAATGAATCCTTTTGTGAATTTTATGAATGTGTTTTATGAGAACTGACAATCATTTGTGACTACTAGGTAAGAGTCATAAAATGAAATGAGTATATTATTATTTATGTTCTTTCTGTTTTAAATGATTTTTTATGTTGAAATGTATGACAATAGGAATTCTTTGAGACAAAATTTAAAATGGAGAAACTTGGGATTTTGGTGAAAAAATTCATTAAATTTGTAAAAAAAATGTGAAAGATGACTTTAATTACAGATTTGAACATATGTACAGTTGCACAGTTGCAGCATTTTTATAGTTCAGTGATATAGTTGGTCCTTCTATCTTTCTATTGACACCAAATTGAATAAAATTGATTTATAAATAAGGGAGTTATAGTAGTTAAAAACTTTCAACCTACCTTTCGTACTGACGCCAGATGGAGAAAATGCTAGATATTTCAAAATGGCCCCCTGACTACAGTTTTGATCTAAAAATTCTGAAAAAATTATTTTATCACTTTCTATTTATGTACTTTCCTACACCAAATTTTCACAAATATCTGTCACATGATGTCAACGAGATTTCTTTATTTTTGGTGATTTTAAATGAAATAAGCCATAACTAATCAATATTTTCAGTACAATCAGAAGATACTACCACACATAGAGAACATAAAAAACAGCAGCAATTCTGGGTCGACACAATACGCAAATTTTCGTAACGGATGCAAAAACTGTGTCATAGCAGAGTAACGGACGAAAGAGGACTCTACCTTCACGACACTATACAAGAATTTAACCTTCATGTCATGAATAGGCCAACAAGATTTCTTAATTTTGGGTGATTTTAAATGAAATGAGCCATAACTAATCAATATTTTGAGTACAATCAGGAGATACAACCACATATAGAGAACAGCAGCAATACTGGGTTGACACAATACACAAATTTTCGTAATGTATGCAAAAATTGTGTCATAGCAGAGTAACGGGCGAAAGAGGACTCTGCCTTCATGACACTATACAAGAATTTAACCTTCATGTCATGAATAGGCCACTCAACCCACCTACTTTCCAAAATCGAGCAGGTTCAGCAAGAAATGTCGATATCACCCTCATAAACTCGAATATCAGCGACCACATTGCCAACTGGAAGGTTTGTGATGGACTTACAAGAAGCGGCCATAATCTCATTTACTTTACAATTACAAATGCAGATAATGACTTAGATAGTAACATCGAGCCCGAGCGAGTATACAACCTATGCAGAGCGATTGGAAACGTTTAAAGGTAGAATCAAAGATACAGCTGCTGCAAGAAAGCGGACTTGATATTGACGCCAAAGCGGACGAATTGGTGTGAGCATTGCAGACGGTGCAAGACAAGGCTATCCCACCAGTTGTTAGGAAGTCAAAAGGGTTTAAAATTCCCTGGGTCCCACGCTACAGTCTGTAAGATGTAGAGCAAGGCAGACGAGGACATACTACCAAAGATGTTTAGGGTAAACAAACGACAAAGAAGGCTGATTCTTATTGAACAGTCAGACAAAAGCTACTACATGAAACACGAGTGGAGAAGTAGGAGGTGTATATTAAGGACCTAATGGTGACAGATTTTTGAAGTTTTCCATACAAACTTGCAACAAACAAAGTTCGATCACCCACAGTATTATCAACTCTGAGAAGATGCGAAGATATGGTGATGACAGACTGGGAAACATCAGTGCAATACCTGCTCAATACTTTATTGCTGGATGATACAACGATGGAAGACACAAGAGTTCCATCAGCATGTTCGCTCTGAATTGCTAGAGAAACATGTGAATAACAGTGTTGTGATACCACACCCAGAAGGAACTGAGGTTGGCAAAAATAAAGTTAAAGAAGAAGAAAGCACCAGGACTTGATACATCTGCTAGTAGACCAAATTGTGGAAGCTATACCAGTGTTATTAAGCGAATGTCTTGCAGGAGTGGGTGCAGGAAGACAAGGACCCAAGAGAACCGAAATCTTACAGACTGATTTGCTTGGTAAATGCTCTTGCCAAAGGACAGGAAAATCTTGTGTGCCGCTGCTTCAGGCACCACAGACAGTAGGCATTAGCCTCCTGCAGTGCAGTTTCAGGAAACGGAAATCTACTGAGGATGCGATAAAGCACGCAATGAATATTGTCAGTACCTCAGACGACGAGTAAGTTATATACATAATGATTGATATTGCTGGGGCGTTTGATAATTTATGGTGGCCTGACCTGTTCAAAAGAATGGAACATATGGACTGTCCAGGGTGTCCCTATAACCGTCTACAAGACTATTGCACAGTCAGGCAGGTGCAATGACAGTGTCCTGGGAAAAAAAATTGGGAATGTGTCACCAAAGGCTCCCCACAGGGCTCTGTTTGGCTGTCCAGAGTATCTGCTAATTATAGTATCTGATAACACAGGGGCTAAATTAGAGGAAAACAGTAGGATAGTTCTTGAAAGACGAAGCACCTGCTGTGTAGAAAACAAACTAACGCTAGCAGCGCACAAAGCACTCTATATGTTACTAAAAGAAACATTGTCAACAACCAAAACTCCCACAATCAGAATGAATGACTACCCTGTGAAAAGAAATGAATTATATAGGTACAATGGAATTAACGTTAACGAAGATCAAAATTTCCATGCATCCGTAGAAATCGTCTGCCAGAGAGACATTAAAATCCTAAATAAAACAGCAAAAATGGGGCAACGTTAGACCGCCAACATGGGTTGGTTAGGGGACGTGTCGGTGGATTGAGGTTCGTGGTGGAGACTTTAGCTATTTCATTCCAAAGTCCAGATGGGCGTGGCGCTCGCAAAAATCTGATAAAATTTGAATTTACTGCCTTGGGAAGGGGGAGAGGGGGGCAGGGCAGGGGGCATGGCTTTTTCCCACCAGAGAGGTCAATTAATTGATCAATTTAATTAAGTAGGCAATTAAATTGATAAGAATGAGAGGGGGTCTATTCCAATAACTCAGACCTGAAAGTGTACCTGTAGCAGCGAAGGAGGAGGGGTTGTGGGAGGGGGTGGGGGGACAATGGGTTAGTGCCTGTCAATCAAAAGGAAATGGAGGTTACATGGAAAAGCACTTAACAGAACAATAGGTTAACTCAGACCTGAAAGTGTACCTGTAGCAGTGAAGGGGGAGGGGTTTGGGGGAGAGGGTTGGCGGAGGGGGAGGGGGTGGGAGAACAATAGGCTGAGGGAGGTGACATGGAAAACCACTTAACAGGTCAAGAGGTTAAGTATCTATCATCCTGAGGGGGACGGGGGTGGGAGGGAACAGTAGGTTAAGTGCAGCAACATGGAAAACCACTTAACGGAACAATAGGCTAAGGACCTGTCAATCAAAGGAGAACAATAGGTTAAGTACCTGTTAATCGAAGGAGAACTGTAGGTCTGCCCCTGAGTGCATACCTGCCCCTGATGTAGGCTACCCATACTAACAAAATGCACCAGAACCACACATGTCCCCATGCTGCAAACACGCCTGACCTGTAGCCTACAATAGTGGGGAAGATTACATCTGGTATATCCTTATTGCACTTAGTGGCCCCTGAAAACGGCATCCCCACCGAGATGGATGGTCTGCTTCAACTTGTGTTTGAACACTTGCTTTCTCAGAACTTTTGGTACATACCTTGTCTCCATCATGTTCAAATCAGTTTGTAGACGCTCCTATGTCCTGGCACAATGGATGTCTTCTGAATGAATAGAGCATTATTATTGTATTTTGTACAGATCACTATATTGTATAGACAATTAAACCTTGCAACGTGTCCTACGTAACGTACAATATGGAAAGACTCTTAGTTACACAGCTCTCCCACTGAGAACAGGTCCTTGAATATTAGAGTGCGAAACAGATCTCCAACCTGGCAATGTATCGCCACATACCGAGTCGATGTACTAAACATACATTTCCTATCCTGCACCATACAAACTCATCCCATTTACATCATCCATACGTATGCCGCGAAGACAGACAGCACCATATACTCTCCTCGCAGCACTGAATATTCCCATGCGAGGTCGGTAGTCGTCGATCCCCGACAGGTGACCAGAGCGCTCTCAGCGGACCGAAGTCACTCTCAGAACTGTTCTACAAATTCGGACTCGTTTCCCCTCGGCACAAACGCGTTACTGTTTCTGGTCTGGACATGCTCGCTTGCTCCATTTTCTACACACATCTCCAGACTCGGGGGTTACAAGAACACACGTATTTTCGCATGGTTCGTCGTAATATTGTACAATTTTCGCGGTACTTCTCGATATCAAGCACACAGCAGTATCCTACCGATCGCTCACGCAACATAATTCCGAAGATATAGACTGGAAATTATTTCTCTACAAAACCCGTATCTTTAGCTAGGTGGGAGCGTGCTGTAAACCACTGACTAACTAGAAACTAGTCACGTCTGCGAAGACATTTACGCGGTAAATCGAGAAAAATAGAGAAAACTGATATTTCCACTCGCAAATACCGATGCCAGTAATGTAGCAGATTTCAAATCATCCCTATAATTTACAAGGTCAACTAAGGTCTTTCTCATGTCTAGAGATTCGGTAAACCTGTCTTCCACATGCTAGATGCACACACCACAATCGATTTTCCCTCAACTATAAAAGGCGCGAAATGTGCAGAAGCAGTCAACCAAACAATTTACATGGGAGGGAATAACGGTCCAGCGCAAACGCCGCTCCATATTCAATCTCAAATTTCCACGTGATCACGAAAGCTTTGCAACACATACTAAGTATAAGTTCGGTATTCGGTAGTCTAGGGGACAACACGTTTATTCATCTTCATTCATACACTCCAACAGGCCTCTCAATTCTGACAGCTCCTACCATTAAGGGGAAACGTGAATCACCCCCGCACAGGTCACCGGCGCTGCAGTCTGAGCATGCACAGATAGAATCAATCATCCTAAGAAATCGGTCACATATACAGGGTGCTACAAAAAGGTACGGCCAAACTTTCAGGAAACATTCCTCACACACAAATAAAGAAAAGATGTTATGTGGACATGTGTCCGGAAACGCTTAATTTCCATGTTAGAGCTCATTTTAGTTTCGTCAGTATGTACTGTACTTCCTCGATTCACCGCCAGTTGGTCCAATTGAAGGAAGGTAATATTGACGTATGCAATCACGTCATCAACACAGATTTTCTGTGAACTTTTGGGCTGGCATTGTTGGTGATGTCTTGATTGGGCCCCATGTTCTTCCACCTACGATCAATGGAGCACGTTATCATGATTTCATACGGGATACTCTACCTGTGCTGCTAGAACATGTGCCTTTACAAGTACGACACAACATGTGGTTCATGCACGATATAGCTCCTGCACATTTCAGTCGAAGTGTTCGTACGCTTCTCAACAACAGATTCGGTGACCGATGGATTGGTAGAGGCGGACCAATTCCAAGGCCTCCACGCTCCCCTGACCTCAACCCTCTTGGCTTTCGTTTATGGGGGCATTTGAAAGCTCTTGTCTACGCAACCCCGGTACGAAATGTAGACACTCTTTGTGCTCGTATTGTGGACGGCTGTGATAAAATACGCCATTCTCCAGGGCTGCATCAGCGCATCAGGGATTCCATGGGACGGAGGGTGGAGGCATGTATCCTCGCTAACGGAGGACATTTTGAACATTTCCTGTAACAATGTGTTTGAAGTCACGCTGGTACGTTCTGTTGCTGTGTGTTTCCATTCCATGATTAATGTGATTTGAAGAGAAGTAATGAAATGAGTTCTAACATGGAAAGTAAGTGTTTCCGGACACATGTCCACATAACATGTTTTCTTTCTTTGTGTGTGAGGAATGTTTACTGAAAGTTTGGTCGTACCTTTTTGTAACACCCTGTATATTTTATCCCTGTACTTACAACTAAATGTTACGATCGCAGTTTCAGTTGAACGACATTCGACAATGAGCGAAGTATCGAAAATACACCCTGCTGACGGCTATGGCTCTGGAAATAGGAATATCAGTACCATTCCTATGACTTGACATACTCTTCCCTTTGCTATTGCAGTACTAAACATCAAATCAATACCTTTCTTGTGAATGGACATAGTCATTTCCTTTGCATATGTTGGACCACAAACACGTTCTTAATAAGCCTGGTGCTCAAGGCGAACCTATCACGCACCCCCTACTACTAAGTATAATACTTCGTCAATAACTGATTACCTACGATACAGAATAGTACTGAGAGAAAATCAGCGATTGGTGGACATGTCTCATAAGTTTTTCTTGTGCGTGATACCACTGTGTCTTAGAAAGAGAGCCATAATCGTCTCATACGTTTAAAAAACACGATCGCAATAACTACTGTATGTTACTGTCACAAGTGGTCTTGGTTCTATAGGTACACACAAGTATCCATGTTAAAGGCTATACTTGCTTTATAAATCCACATATGGCATTATCTACGAATCACATGGGTTTTACAGACAAATACCGTGGCAGTGATCGCCTTACAAACTGCTAGATGTTAAAAAAACCGATCCCATCAACTATTGTATGTTACTGTTACAAGCGCTCTTGGTTCTACAGATGCACCCAAGTATCCATGTTCAAAGCTATACCAGCTTTATAAATCGATGTATGGCATTAGCTATGAATGATGTGGTTTTTCTATCCAGACAAATACCGAGACGGTGACCGCCGGAGTGTATATTATCACACCAGCAGCGCGCTTTCACGTAGCCCACGGTGCAACTTCGTGATAAAACCGCTGAATTTTGAAAGTTATTCAGCTAAGGAGTGTGGTATGAAACACATATGTGCAACCCCCTCACACCACAACCACTAGATATTTCTCCAGTATTTGTAATGCATTCTGTCTCAATGCTATATCATACTTTTGGCACTCACTTATCTCGAAAACGAGCCAGCTTTCTCGAACCTATCTGCTACAGTAAGATTCCAACGTGGTTTTGGGTAGCACCTATGTATCTTGCAATTACCCTTCAGACTCTGCGCTCCCACCCCTACAGTTTCGCGCATGTGATTGTTCCAGTGTAAGTCAGAACTGAGTAGAAGTTGGAGAAAGCTACACCTACCACCTTCGGCAACCCATGTAGAAACAGGCGAAGCTGAGTTACTGTGACGGAACTGTTTTTGGATCATTCGATGGCAACGAAGCCCGATCCTGCAATATGAGGTAGTATAAAAGACAATATGTTAGCTGGAGAAAGGACGAGGATTTTGCTGGTGCGTTGTGGTGCTTCTCCAAACTACAAACAGGTACTACAGATCCGACTCCCTCAGGGTCCATTCGCGTCTATCACCCCAACATTCTGTCTTCGCTACTCTAAGCCATCAGCCAGAGAAAAAATTATGAACAAAAAAAAAGCTGAACTAACTTCGTCTGATAGAGAACAAGATAAGATTTTAAACGCATCTCTCTCCTCCCATCTATCGAAACCAAATACTGCATGCATGCACGCATCGAGCACATGTGAGAATCCTATTAAAAATACTGGTATCGATCAACTGCATAGACCAGTTTATGGTTTCATCACCTGTACTGTAGGATGATGACCGTATCCCACAGACTATACTGTAAGTCGCAAGAGACGCTCCATGTGACCCTGTGTCGTTGTTTGAAACATTGTTTTCTAACACGCTTTGTACACTGCCATACATTTTCTTTTTCTGCCACAACTTCGAGGTCTGTGTCAGGTTCTAAACTGACATTAAGATTCTCTGATCTACCGCCTCTCGCAGAAAACTAGACATTGCACCGTGTAAATCATTTTGTTAATGCAGCTACCATAACACACGACACATGGTGGATGATTTTAAATAAAAGACAGTTACGACATAAGGAAACTAGAAGAGTTTGGCTGCGTTGTGGAGAGTTTCCAAACTGATGTCCAAAAGTGATTGACGACCTCTACATTTAAACTAATCTGCCACAGTGACAGAATAGATGATGGCTCTGCATTCCCTTTCGACTGATTCCTCATATTGCACTCATGTATGCGATCACTGTTTCGGTGCTAGCAACCCCCAGAAAGTGTCACACATCCACAAAACTCATCCCCCAACTCAAACAAGCGGTGTCAGTCAATCATTATGTGGTAACCAAAAAATGGTTAAAATGGCTCTGAGCACTATGGGACTTAACTTCTGAGGTCATCAGTCCCCTAGAACTAAAAACTACTTAAACCTAACTAACCTAAGGACATCACACACATCCGTGCCTAAGGCAGGATTCGAACCTGCGACCGTAGCGGTCGCTCGGCTCCAGACTGTAGTGCCTAGAACTGCACGGCCACTACGGCCAGCATGTGGTAACCAACAGCGCACCATTGCACGGATGGAGTGGAAAAGACACCGCCGATGTACTGTAATAATAAGCATCACAGTTGATAGCACGAACAATTTTAGCAATTTTACAGTAATTGCATCACCAGCCACAGTGGGCTATACAAGAAAGGACAGGAAAAGCGCAGATGACATCCGGTCTGTGACGAAGGTTGATGACATCTTAGAGAGAGTAGGTTCCTTGAAATGGCAGTGGGCTGGCCACGTCGCAAGAAGAAAAGACAACAGATGGACGAAGGAAGTAGTGGAGTGGAGTCCGAGAGAGCACCGAAGGCCTAGAGGAAGGCCACCAGACAGATGGAACAAAGACATCAAGAAGATCGCTGGTAACACCTGGCAGAGAACTGCCCAAGACCGTCCCACTTGGAGAAGACTTCTGAAAGCCTACCTGAATCCACGACTCAAAGGGGCCACATCATCTAATGATTGAATTGGCTGATGATGATGATACCAGACAGTGCTCTACATATTTCTAACACCTCGAGCACAGTGCTTAATTTACAATATATCTCTATGCATATGAGAGCCACAGAGTATACTCTAAAGTATTGTTCTAGAGTCTAGGTTCAGTACCTGGAAGGTATTGGCGAGAGAGAACACAAACACACGCACTCCTAGGGCTACAACGTTCTGCACTTAAAACAGGCTATAATGGTAGACCGCCTGTTTCCAACCTATCAGTCGTATGGAATGTAGCACTGTTAATATTCCAATGTAAGAAATATATTTCAAGAGCAGGACATACATCATTCTTCCCGATTTCTCTGCGATAAACTGTGTTATCGAACCATAAATGGAAAAACTACTTCCTTAAAACATTGGTTCTGTGTGATACAGGTACAGTATAGCTTTCCGGAGATGTATAGCGCCGACTGTTCACATCCGATCACGGTTCGGGAATTATACTATGCCTACATCAGCCCTATATAAAGTGATCGTTAGTAACGGTGAATACCTCTTACAAGGTGGTGGTGGTTGTTGGGATGTTTAAGGGGGACTAAACAGCGAAAGTCATCAGTCCCCCAGCTCTTACAAGGAAACAGATAAACGCATAGCAGCAGCGTCCGACATGTGAAAATTACCAGCCATTCCATCACTAACTCTGTAAACAGCAACCTATCAGGCAAATGTGTACACGGGGAATGCAGTGCCTCACAAGCACCTATTGCTGACTTAGTTATGACGCTGAAGTCTAGATTTTACACCCAAGATGCGACAGGGGCGATAGAGTACATCGCATAAATCAAAGTTTGTTTAGAGGAATGTGTCATGGCTCATCACACATGAGATGGAAGTTCTCTGATGACCGACAGGTTTACCGTTAACGATCGTAAGCAGACAGTGCTTTAAACCACATACAGAACACGTGGCTGTATACGAGTAGAACGCAGGCTATATCACGTGACTGATGCATTCTGACAGAAGTGTGGAAAAATTGACCTGCGGCAACTTCTCCTTCTCTAGAATGCGTCATCAGTCAACCATTAAATCGTTCCTCGTTACAGCTCCATCTCAATCGATCACCCCGTCCACTCTCTGTTACCCTTTAACACAGATGCGAGTAAGTTTAGAGGCAGATTGTTCCCTGTCTTCCCAAAAAGCATCAAATGCAGTAGTCCACTCGCCTGGAACACTGGTACCTCAATAGACATACAATATAATGCTGCCTCGACAGAGGAAAATTGGCTGCCTCCCTGATTCCCTTCGTTTCGATGTAGGCGTTTTCTTGTATTCCTGTTGCTGCCTCATACTTGTTCCAATGTACAAATTGTTCGGCGCGAAGCAGAAGACACATAAGTACTTCCTCAATTTCCCCCGCATTTCGATGTATATTCGGTCAATTTATACATATTCCCTCCACATTTTCCGCAATTCTGTCGATTTTTTGTGTCAGATCTATCAATACGATCATGACATAGCCTCTCGTTCTGTGTTAAAAAATTGCTTGTGAATGTAGCATAGCTGCCAACACCTAGCCCAGATGCACTGATTGGGAGGTGTAATACAGCATTGTACTCAACTGTGTCCAGTCACCTCCACATTTGGAGAGCATTTCCTCGCATGGAAATATCCAGTGCTGCGACGAGTATATATGGTGCTATCTGTCTTCGCGGTATATGTACGGATGATGTAAAAGGGACGATTTTGTATGGCGCAGGATAGGAAATGTATGTTTAGTACACCGACACGGTATGTGGCGATATATTGCCGGTTTGAGATCTGTTTCGCGCGCTAATATTTAAGCACCTGTCCTCAGTGGGAGAGCAGTGTAATTGCGTAAGACTCTTTCCGTATTTTACGATATGTAGGGCACGTTGCAGGGTGTAACTGTCGATACAATGTAGTGATCTGTACAAAATACAATAATAATGCTCTATTCATTCAGAAGACATCCATTGTAGCGGGATGTAGGAGTGTCTACAAACTGATTCGAACAAGATGGAGACAAGGTATGTACCCAAAGTTCTCAGATAGCAAGTGTTCAAAGACAAGTTGCAGCAGACCATCCATCTCTGGAGGGGATGCCGTCACTCATCCACCACTGTCTCATTAGGACATCTCCAGACCAGTAGCTGTAGGATACGAAAATTTCGGCCATTTATTTCTCCGCTGTAAGACAGTGCTTCGAATTCTGTTTGCGTAATTGTTCTGATTTCCCCGTCTGTGCTTAGAGAGTGATTTCTTTCCAAACAACAACAATGCTTTTATGATTAATGGTGTTTTTGCGAGCGTGCACAAGCTTTTAGCGGCGAGAACGTTTGCGTATGTTGAAATCAAAAAGGGTAACACTTGATGGACGGGCTGCCACGTTATTCTGTGCTATTTTCGTAAACAGGTTATGTTAGGGCAAGAATTTCCGTGCATACAAGCAGAGACATCATGAAAACTCCTACAAAAGCGCACATTAAGTATTTATGGGACGCTATGCAATTTGCGGGAGTTCACTATAGATACTGAGATTCGTTCCAGAACCACAGCCGTCAAGAGGAGATTTTACCTGTACATTGATCGGTGTCAGACTGTAGCAGCAATAGCAATATTTATTTGGAGCTACACTGGTAAATATGTCCCTGGCTTTCAATATTGTTGTGAGTTTTGTGTGTATTTGATGATCTGTAGATAATTTCTGCAGTGTTTAACTGTCAGTGCAATTTAGCGATCTGCGTTAAATAATTTTACCGCTGAAAGTCTCGCCTGCAGAAAAGAAAGGCGAAAGGATCGCTACTAACAATACACCCTGTGCTATTCTAGGAAGCACTAGAGACTAGAACATCTCTCTCAGTGCTGGACCGTGCCACAGCCATGCGTCATCGCGTATGGGGCCAGCGTGATTGCGCCTTGGAGCTCTGTGACGTCAGTATAACACTCGAAGAATTCTAACTGTATACACGAAAATAGACCCAGCTTTCACCAGCAGCGGTGTGAGAGCAATGGCTTGCACTGGCTTGCTTCTGGCAGTGGCTCATGGCGGCGGCGTCGGGTGTCGAGTGGCGGGATGTGTTTTTTATAGGCAATCTTTTCTTTAAACTGTATTCCATCGATTTCACCAACCAATAGGATGCTGAAAATTAAGAAAAACTACTCCATACATGTAAAGAATGTCGATTTCATTAATTTGCATAATTTTTTCTATCAACGTAGTGTTAGCGCTACAGTAGTTAATAGGAGGGAGTCAGTGAGTGGATGATTTGGAGCAGCAGAGCAGGTTATGTGCAGAACACTAGGTTAATTTGCATAATTTTTATATAAAACGCAGTACAATAGTTTAAGGGGGTGGGTGACAAAGAAGAATGGCCAGAAATGGCGTTGAAACACGTGTAAAATTCGAAACGTGTACCAGAAAATGGTAGGAGGACATAACTGATTACTTAATTTGGTATCAAAGGCGGTACAATAGTTTAAGTGTGGTGACATGGAAAACCACTTAACAGGTCAGTAGGTTAATTACCTGTCAATGAAAGGAAATCAATAGTATCGCCCCTGAGTGCATACCTGCCCCTAATGTAGGCAACCCACACTAACAAAATGGCCCAGCACCCACTTCCTGAGGGGGAAGGGGGGTGGGAAGGGGTTGGGGGAACAGTAGGTTAAGTGCAGCGACATGGGAAAACACTTAACAGAACAATAGGCTAAGGACCTGTCAATCAAAGGAGAACAATATGTTAAGTACCTGTTAATCGAAGGCGAGCAGTAGGTCTGCCCCTGCGTGCATACCTGCCCCTGATGTAGAGCCAGAAAGGTAAGGAAAGCACACTCTCTACGGCGAGCATAAAGGAGTGTACTCCTGCGCCTGTCAGGTGCACATAGAACAACACTGACTGAGTCGCTGTTGCTGATAGTAGAAGCACAAACTCCAGACCTAACAGTAAGAAAGTGAGGTGCACAATATTGGCTCAAAAAGCGCGAATATGATAATGTAAAGCAGATACAGGGCACAAGAATCCATATCGAATAAATAAATAGAAGTGTACATTCTAGAGAATGGCATAAAATCTGGGATAGGCCAGAAACAGGGAGGAGAACTTACCAGTTCCTTCTTAACAATAATAATAAGGAAGAATGAGAAAGACGTATTTCCTTCCAACCTACTGAACTATACACTACCTGTCAGGGCATGGTCGGTACCCCACCTACTTACTATAAATACAGTGGTGAACCACAAATGCTTGCGAATGTGGAGCAAACAACACCCGGAATCACATTATGTGGGAGTGGTCATTAAGCAAGATGTTACAGACTAGGACAGGAACGCATTTTGAAATGCAACAGTTTATGATATTATAAGGAACAAGGAAATGTGGCATAAGCTGAACACATTACAATAACGAGACATGCCACGGAAGAACATCCACCTACAACAATCTTCTGGAAGCAGTGAAGTGATGAGCCATGGGGACGACCACAAAGGATTTTCTGAGACACTGATGGCTATCTTCCTGATCTCTACAAGCCGGATAGCTCAGCAGCACAGCCTCTGTAAATCCTCAGTTGCCCGCCAATGCACCAGGGGCTAACCATCCAGACAAATGAGAGGTCCAGCTTGATTCTAATACCAAGTTCAGTAGTGTAGTGTTGTGTAGTGCTGTGTGGTATGATGTAGTCAAAAATTATAAGTTACAAAATTTGTGATCTACCAATGCTCGATAGTGTATTAGACCAGTAGCATGTGCCTTCTGGATACCAGATGAAAAGATATCTGCACCAGGGTAGTATGGAGTCTTTTCTGTTTTGTATTTATTATTATTACTGTTCATCTTGTTTTAATGTAGTTTTCTAGGTAGTTTTTACCCCCTTAAATAGCATAAAGCTTAGTTATTACTAACACATTTGAAATTATGTTAAAATAATATGTGCTTTGTTCATGCCAATTGATATGCAACATTCAGTCTGATATTTTATGTAAGTAACTGACTAAAATAAAATAGCAAAGAAATACATAAAAAATTTAGCAATAGTACAATGATTTCTCCGTTTGCTCATAGTACTAAAAACAGTCAGCAACAATAACAGCTAGCAAGCAATTGCATTCTATTTGTTTCAACAGAGAGATTTGGAAATTACTTGCATTAACAACTCACATGTAGCCTTCTCACTTCCCCCATCTCACTTCTTACATTCCTGATGACATTACACCAGTTCGTCAGCAGTCTGCACAGGAAACAAATATGGCAGGCCCTGAGATGTGCTGTTGGACACATTAAAATATCATTTGTCAATGTATAAAAAATTTCTGTTTATCCCCATAAGATCAATGCACGTTTCAACACACTATAAATAACTGAACAGGCAGTCGCTTACCATAAATAACCTACATCCTGATAAATAAATCTATATGCCTTTAAGTCTAACTATGTGTTGATGGGTGCCAGTGCACTTCCATGGAACCTAAATCTTAGTAATACTACTAGATCACCTGAGGTCCATTCACTTTGTCTTCAGCCTCCTGAAAAAGTGAATTACACACACTCCATTTTTGAGTAGTCTGGCATTTCTGTCGTCTCTGTGATATTTGAACTTAACCAGTGAGAGACTACTTGATCCCCCCTCCACTTGCCAGACCTGTTTTCCTTACACTATACTTTAGTGGAGGCCGCTGAGGCATTCCATTGGCGGTGCCAAAAAAAACTTACTTTGGTATTACGGAATTTTGTCGATAATTCATATATTTCATAAGATACTTTATCAAACGAAACTTACGTGTAAACAGAAATAAACACTTATTACAACAGCGTCCTTCTTATGCACACTAAGAGTTTGATATATTCCTGGAGAATGTGATAGGAAGCGTGGGTAAGAGAGAGAGAGACAGAGAGAGAGGTTGCTTCAGCTATCTTTTTCGCATGTGTGCATGAGATGCAAAACGGAACACTAACTCCGAAAATCTCTTCTCTACTCACAAATGCACGCGCGCGTGCACATATCAACAGCATAATTCTTCACTGCTCACAGGGTATGTGCGGTCACTTTAACCAGGCAGTCGTAAGTAGGGGGTGTTCTGATGTATAGTTGCTTACGATACCGATGGAGATCGGGCCTGAACTACCACGTAGCGAAACTGCCAACCTCAGTTAACAATTGCGCTCTAGCCGTTACCGAATGACCTATGAGCTCCGCTTTACTTTGAGTTGTGTTTGCTGGTTATTTCCTTATCGTATTTTGAAATGAGTGCGGAGAGCAATCTTGCTCGGTCATAGTGTGCGAATACGAGTCTCACAACACCAGATGGAATCAGCGAGCCATACGTCCATTATTACACCGGTTCTGCCTTTCCAGAAGCGCAGAACACGGACATTGGGTGCCAGCCCCGTGAGAGGGAGGCGTCGCTTTTCCCCCCAATCCGCTCTTCTTCCCTCTACAGCCAGTAATCCTCGTTTGTTTTACGTTCGCGGCCGACTGCCAGAGAAGTGTCCGCTACGACATGGGTGCCAGTAAGAGAAATAATAGAGAATGTATAAATTATTCGAACTTGTAATCTGGATGCGAAACAAATTTAATCATATTACCAACATTTAAAACTGAAACATACTTACCAAAAGTAGCAACTGCATGACTTTGGGAAGACAGCTTCAAAACAATTAGTAGGAATGGTATTGGAAATCCATTCGTCGCTCCTCCTTGTTGGCAACTAAATCTGTCATCTCAAATTGAAATCTTCAATTTTACACACGAATGACTTTTCACAGGATAGTATACCTAAGGCACCAAGTCGTTTTTCTTTCGGGGTGTTTCGTAGAAACGTTTTAATTCTCTTGAGCATTGAAAAGCACCACCCAGCTTCTGATGTCGAGATAGGCGTTGTGATTAGCAGTTTCAAAACTTTAACAGTCTTGTCGAATGTGTCACAAAGTTCGTCTTCTGAAATTACCGAAATAAACTGCGCCAGAAACTGCTCTCAACTCAGGCTTAGCATAGAAGACTTGAAGCTCACCCTTCAACTTTCTTTTTACCAGAAATGTCTATATGTCTATAATTTCTAAGTATTTGTCTGGAAAATTGATGGTGTTGCTGTCAAACTGATTTACATAAAATATGTTGGCTGCAATGAGGTGTCCAGTGAACTAAAACGTAATTTTATTTCAGAAAGGATGGCATCGCACACTTCCAAAGCATCTCCTTTTTAATGCACATCCAGAATCCGTGGCTTCTTGGCAGACATCGTTTCGTCATTTTCGAAACAAGTCTCGTCAAGGATGGAGTCAATGTCATCTGTGATGTTTTGAATTACCGCTTCAAAGTTCTGTATGTCTTGCTATACTTTAGTCGCTTCAGTTATCTTCTGGAGCTGATTAAAAAGGACGTTTATATGAGGTATTATCTTATAGAAAAATGATAACCAGAAATGAATTCGTTATCTTGCAGTCTTTGTTTGTATGAACCCACTTTTTCAATAGTAGAAAATACTTTTATGCTCTCATTTGTTTCAGTGACTTCCAAAAAGTAAAAAGATTTTCCCAGTTTTCAAAATCATCTCTTACTAAACGCAAATAGTAATTCTATCTCGTGACACATACACGGGGCAAGCTTTTTTGAACAACGCTATGCAAAACTTGTAATCTCTGTGGCGAGTTAGAAAAGAAAGAAGAATCGCCCGAAAGGTGTGCAAAAAATATATGGGCTTTGCGATTAACAGAGACTGCTGTAGACATATGGTTGAACTGATATACATAACAACTGATGTAGTCTGGATTTGGGTATTTCTCTTTAGTTAATTTCTAAATCCCATTCGACTTGCCACTCATGACGTTTGCACCGTCGTGACCCTGAGCATTTACTTTCGTTCAATCATCGCCAGTCAGTTAATGGTTCAGTTTCTTTCAAAATACTCTCAGCCAGGGCTTCCCAACCTTATCAACTGGCGGACTCCTTCTTCGGTCGAAAATCCATGGTGGACCCCTAGTCAGTCAAGAGCACAGTAACTTTAAATTTCAGAGCGAAACCCATGGGAACTGAAAGCTTCTTAATGCAAGTGCCATGTTCCCAATGACCCCCTCCCCCCTCCCTCCCCGGAGTATCAATAGTCTTTGGTTTAGAGATGAATGAAAACCACTTGAAATTAATGATCCAATTTGAATTCCCACTGTACCCAGACACTTACTAGTGGATTTACTCCCTTTGTTCAACATACTATAGCCTGATTAAAATTACTTGGTAATTGACATTTCACACGTTGGAGCTGCCTTCCTCCAAGAGCAAACAACGTCACGTCCAAACTGTTCGCTGTTGACAAGCTGCCGCTTGTGGTCTGTTCACTTCCACTGTTTGGCTATTGTTGTATAAGGAGCATGCATATTTCGTAACAGTCGTGTGTGTGTGTGTGTGTGTGTGTGTGTGTGTGTGTGTGTGTGTGTGTGTATGTGTGTGTGGTTTTTCGTGAAATCCGAAGAAAAATGTTCAAGTGTATGTAAAGTCTATGGGACTTAGCTGCTGAGATCATCAGACCCTAGTCTTACACACTATTAACCTAAGTTTAACTTCCGCTAAGCACAACACACACACACAAACACACACACACACATACACACACACACACACACACACACACACACACACACACACATGCCCGAGGGAGGACTCGAACCTCTGGTGGGAGCGGCCGCACAATCAACGACGACATGGCGTGGCCATTCCGCTCGGCTTTGAAGAAAAGAGGCAGACTCATGATTCGGGATACAAACACATCACGAAAGAAAAAAGGCCAAGGAATTGCCTTTAAAGGACTATTGTGACATCTGTTGTGCAATGTGTGGGAATACATTCACTCAGTTTACATGTGTTTCCAAAACCGGATTTCGTAAGCCGATGTCCCAGTTCCGCTTTTGGTTGGTCGGGTAAATACTTCAAAATCGATTCTGTAAATCTGCTTTTATAAAGTCATTTCCATTTCCACAATCGATTTTCGTGCCAATATAAACAGCTCGGAAAATGTAGCTATTTTTACATCTTTGCGTATCTACTGAACGGCAGCTGTCAGTCCATATCCGGCAGCTAGCAGGCGGCTTTGCAACAGTGTACTGTCAGTTGGTAGCTGGCAATTGGCAGGTGGTGTGGCAACTGTTTAGCCACAACTGTCAACTTCAACTACTACTTGGACACTATGTCGTGGCAATCAGCCTCGACTGTAAACAAATTAGGAAAACAAACAGACTCTCTTACTTCTACACTCCTGGAAATGGAAAAAAGAACACATTGACACCGGTGTCTCAGACCCACCATACTTGCTCCGGACACTGCGAGAGGGCTGTACAAGCAATGATCACACGCACGGCACAGCGGACACACCAGGAACCGCGGTGTTGGCCGTCGAATGGCGCTAGCTGCGCAGCATTTGTGCACTGCCGCCGTCAGTGTTAGCCAGTTTGCCGTGGCATACGGAGCTCCATCGCAGTCTTTAACACTGGTAGCATGCCGCGACAGCGTGGACGTGAACCGTATGTGCAGTTGACGGACTTTGAGCGAGGTCGTACAGTGGGCATGCGGGAGGCCGGGTGGACGTACCGCCGAATTGCTCAACACGTGGGGCGTGAGGTCTCCACAGTACATCGATGTTGTCGCCAGTGTTCGGCGGAAGGTGCACGTGCCCGTCGACCTGGGACCGGACCGCAGCGACGCACGGATGCACGCCAAGACCGTAGGATCCTACGCAGTGCCGTAGGGGACCGCACCGCCACTTCCCAGCAAATTAGGGACACTGTTGCTCCTGGGGTATCGGCGAGGACCATTCGCAACCGTCTCCATGAAGCTGGGCTACGGTCCCGCACACCGTTAGGCCGTCTTCCGCTCACGCCCCAACATCGTGCAGCCCGCCTCCAGTGGTGTCGCGACAGGCGTGAATGGAGGGACGAATGGAGACGTGTCGTCTTCAGCGATGAGAGTCGCTTCTGCCTTGGTGCCAATGATGGTCGTATGCGTGTTTGGCGCCGTGCAGGTGAGCGCCACAATCAGGACTGCATACGACCGAGGCACACAGGGCCAACACCCGGCATCATGGTGTGGGGAGCGATCTCCTACACTGACCGTACACCACTGGTGATCGTCGAGGGGACACTGAATAGTGCACGGTACATCCAAACCGTCATCGAACCCATCCTTCTACCATTCCTAGACCGGCAAGGGAACTTGCTGTTCCAACAGGACAATGCACGTCCGCATGTATCCCGTGCCACCCAACGTGCTCTAGAAGGTGTAAGTCAACTACCCTGGCCAGCAAGATCTCCGGATCTGTCCCCCATTGAGCATGTTTGGGACTGGATGAAGCGTCGTCTCACGCGGTCTGCACGTCCAGCACGAACGCTGGTCCAACTGAGGCGCCAGGTGGAAATGGCATGGCAAGCCGTTCCACAGGACTACATCCAGCATCTCTACGATCGTCTCCATGGGAGAATAGCAGCCTGCATTGCTGCGAAAGGTGGATATACACTGTACTAGTGCCGACATTGTACATGCTCTGTTGCCTGTGTCTATGTGCCTGTGGTTCTGTCAGTGTGATCATGTGATGTATCTGACCCCAGGAATGTATCAATAAAGTTACCCCTTCCTGGGACAATGAATTCACGGTGTTCTTATTTCAATTTCCAGGAGTGTATATAAGAAGACAAAGCATTTCACCTAACGTAAGACTTTTTTCTCGAAGGAATCAATTCTGGCAGAGGAGGTTTACCTTTCACAAGGTGCCACGAGAAAAGTCTTCACTTGTTTACGCTTGCAGCCAGTTGCCACAATATAGTGTCAGAGTAATAGCAAGTAAATGTAATTGAAGTATAGGCAGGCCATATTTTTAACTGAGAGGATGGAATATATTATAAAGAAAAGAAATTAGCTTTAGAGATCATTTTAATTTTCGTAACGTAAATATCAATGCCAACAGAATGCAATTAATAATTATTTTGTAAATGACAGAAGGCATAAACAAAATTCCTACAGAGTTATAGTTCAGGTACGTTCATTGAGCATCTACAAAGAAAAATGCTTTCTTCTTTACTATAGCTGAGTCTGTAGCAATAATAATGGAATCCTAATGTGATGGTTGAGGGTGCTCCTGCTGACACAATTTTGAAAAATTGGGTTCAATTCTTGACAACTGGAGACAGATGTCTGGTTCCGCATCTAGACAGTGTCGTGTGAGTAATAGAATCCTGTTTCCGATCCTGTCTGTACATTGTCCCAAAGCCCAAAATTTTTTTTCAGCATACCCAGCATTATATGTCACCACACGCCCCTGCAAGAAGGTTCCTTGACTAAAGATGCATTGAAATATAAATGATTGGATATGAACTGTCAGACACTTCAAAGTGCCCAATATAAATGTCATAGAATTTTTTCATTTTTCTACCAATAGATTTTAATATTTAATGAGTTCTGACGAGAATTAATGAACGTACTTGAACTGGAGAGGAGATTACATGGCAGGTGGGGTTTGAATTGTTTTATATTTGTGGTACATGATGTTCGGAACTCAAATGTAAATCATCCGAAGAAGTTCGATGCAACTCTTATTAAGTTTTTAAGGAAACTGACTTTGAAGTTGTATGAGCATCTTTACTACCCTAAGAACAGACCATATTTGCAACAGATATCTTGGCTTTGTGGTAGAGTACTTGACGTCATCTGTGCAGTGTGGGTTCAAGTCCTGTTTATGACGAATTTTTAAATGAAGTTCCATTTTCTATGAGGATTTCCATGGAGGCTAAAATACTTAAATATGAAGAAATTAATTTCTGATGTTTTTAGCTAAAATGATCTTTGTTAACAATACTTTATAAAAGATTGGTAATTAGAAATTTATATTTACAATTAAAACTGGATTTTTATTTGTAGTATATAATCAGAAATAATAAAACACGTTTGTTCCCTAAAAATGACAAATATGTGTTAATTAGCGTACATAGGGTGGCCTGAGAGTCCGTTAACACTGAAAAATGCGTTAATTCCCCGAATGATGAAGGTAGCGATGTAAAAATAGACACACATTCCTGAAATGATGTGGCGTTTTACTGAAACCAAAAATGAGTGCAAAAACCTGCCAGCAAGTGGCGCTGGACTAACCAAGCCCACTTCACACTGTCATCACCCACAACTGCACTATTTGGTTATCAAACATTCTATAACTATCGTGTAAACCACGTTGCATGACGAGGAACTCGTGGTGTGGATTTACTGCATCAATCGTGATCAGACCCATTTTCTTCAAGGAACCACAATGTTATTTCTCCAACCATCATCTATCAACCTCAACATAAACTAAGTCCTGAAGATAGTGCACTGAAGGAGCGAAACTGGTAACCATACAAGAAATGATATCGTAAGGACGGCTGTGGGTGTTTCATTTTCTTACATAAGTGAATGGCCAAAGTCCCCCAGTCCTCCTATCACAAGGATGGACGTACAAAAACTTAATCTCACAGTCTTTGAAATGATGATTTCTCCTGGTGCTTTCCTAACTAGGTACAGTTTTATAGGTATTGAAAATAAACCTTCTGAATGAAACAGTCGGTGACTGTAAACTTGTCAGTGAGTGACTAGTTACAGTAAATTTGTCAGTTGGTGACTGGTCACAGTAAACTAGTTGTTTCTTTCGTTATCAATAACACTGAAGGTAAAGCCTGAGCTAAAATGTTGATCTGTGTTCAGAATCGCCAGCAATTATCTTTTCCTATGTCACAGCCGTACACCATAAGGCAAAAACGATCTTGTCTGTGTAAAATCTAACTGTCACAAAGTTGTTTTTTTAATGTCCTCAAAAGCTCCATGGCAACTATTATCATAAACGCAGAGAGATTTTTCTTTAAAAGATTATTTGAGAGTGGTACATTCAAAGCCTGAATGTCAAAATCCCAGAGTTCAAAGAATGACATTATCTGTTTTTTATAGAAATGTTGCTGTGGGCTCAAATTTATTTTTGTTGTGTAAAGTTCCATCCTCTTAAATGCTGTGTCCCAGAAACTTAGGTTGATCAAAGTAATTTATGTTTTCTAAACTGTAATACTCCCATTCCTTAATTTCTCACACATTTCCCTTAACGGTGTGTATTTTTCTCCCTGTTTTTCCGAGTAGTCACGATATCATCTACATAAATAGTCAATTTAGCATACACATCTTTCACTAAAACAGTTCAAAGTACATTCGAATCAGCAACAGAAATGTTAAATTCTAAAGGCACTAAAATTTATTCAGATGTCTAGAATCCAGACGAAGTCTTACTCTCCAATAATTTTCTAAAACAACAAGAGGGCTGCCATACTCACTATTCCTCTTCTCTATTGTCCCATAGCCTACCACCTTTTGTAACTCTACTGCTTCTATCTTTGAATAAGAAATATCATATGGTCTGAGAAAAATTTTTGCTTTGACTTCACCTTCAATCCACACTTCCTCTTTATAGCATTCACTGACATTTCAAGAATTACATTGCAATATTTCCCCCATAGTTCCTTCAATTTTGTCTTCCACTCTGCATTCATACTTTCAGTCTTCTCTAATGTTACCTCCATGATATTATTCTATTCTTCACCAAAAGCTCTTCCCCAGTAGTATCATCATCAAAATATCTCCTTCATTATCATAAGTCACTCCCTTCTCCCATCTGATTACTGCTGTACATACGTTTTCAATGATTATTTTTAACATTGAAGAAATGGTGTTTATAGGACCATTAAATATTAAGTCTATGAAATCTTTCCTTAGCTTTTACAATCCAGTCTGCTCCCAAAATAGTTTTCACTAAGATCAGGCATTACTAAACATCCTTGTAAAACTGTTATATCTCCAATAATAAATAATAAAAGTATCTGTCTTCCCATGGTGACTAATTTTAATTCCGCTACTGGCTTTTCAACATAATGTTTCAGTTTTTTCGAAATATTGGGGATGAGACTACCAGTACCAATCAAACAGTTTCCTACCCAACAATCAGTTTGAAGATAAATATAAGGACTTCCCTAAACTTCCCATTCGTTTCCATCATCCCCTTTATATAAAAGATAATTTTCAATTTCTTTAAAATTCATATTTGATACACTGTCTTCTTCTACAGGTATGTCCCCTTGGGGTGTTTGTGAAGTACTGCTAGGGATGCCACATTCCATCACATTTTTCCCTAATCACAGTTAAAGACTGAGTTTTACTGACAGACTTCTCATCTTTCAATCTATTTTTTGTCCTCTCGCATCAGCCAGGATGCACTTTCTCACAAATTTTCTCTAACTTAGTCTGAAATTTATTGTTTTGTCAATGTGATTACGATTATAACAAGCTGTTCTAAAAAATTTACCGTTTTTATTTTCCCTATAGTTTTCATTAATACAGTCAATACAACTATCTTCATCTCCCTACCCCACCCTCCCTAATTCACTGGTGACCTGCTAATATGTTCTGGCAAAATTTGATCTTCATGAACATTCCTACCAATGCCTTAACTTTCCTGATCTTCTTCATCTACATGTTCTAAATCAATGTTTTATTGTTTCTTCTTTAATCTCGACATAAATCATCCCATTGATCTCCTCCTCATAATCAACCTCAATAGTACCAACATAATCCTCATTAACATCACTGTCAACAGTAATGTTATCATTGCATAGCAAAATTTCTTCCCTGCCAACACATTACTATCAGACCCATTTGTTGCCAGTTGAGACTCAGCTAGGTTACATCCTACCTCTACCTCTTCATCCTTAATTCATTATAACTACCACTTGTAATTACTCCTCTCCTTGAGGTTTCATTTTCTCCTTGACTGTAAAAATTGATAAGTACCTCAGTATTCAACTCAAATTCTTCATTCCAAACCTGATTAGGATTGCTGTTATCTTTTACACTACCGTTAATTACTTTGAAAATTCTTTACCAAAATTAATCTATTCCCCTGGTATGCCTTGCTGTTAGTATTCTCATTAAATCTCTGATTTCTTCTCCTTTTAAACCTCTTTTCAAACTTATTAGCCCAGTTTTTTTACATCCCTCATCCCAAAGTTCCGAGCTCCCAATAGGATGGGCATCAGTTTCTGTGCATGTTTCCTCTGTTATCTGGTGTCTGTTATTCCCCTCTCAAGATCTACTTGTGTTTGTTAATTCTCTGTTCCCATTTGTATTCTCAGTCCAATTAAAATCTCTTCTTTCACCCACTTAGTATTCATTACTATTACTACCAGCATCCTTTCTAGCATAATTTCCCATATTATGATTCTGGTTCTGTCACCCTAACTGATAACTGCACCGATTAAAATTTTGTATATCATTCTTCTGTAAAGCTTTATTATACTTATCACAGTAATTCAAAAATTTTCAGTTGAGTTACAGGGTCAAATGTCAAACCTAACTTGATTTCCTTGGTAATCTGCTTTTCCATTAGTCAATCTCAATAAGGATTTCAAAAGATTTATCCAAATGAGCTAGTCTTCTAAGACATTTATCAGTAGAAAATCTGTAGATTCGTTTTATAAGGCATTGCATAATTACATGTGTTTGAGGTTTTCAGAAATCAAACAGCTGTAAAACATTTCTTGAGTTTATTCACAGGCCAATTTCCGCAAATCATCTGTCACTAAACAAACATAGCACAGGCTAGTTCACTTCACCATCCACACTAGTCAACAACTGCAACAACAACAACTACTACTACTACCTGCCCTTCCACTGCTCTTATATATACAAATTACAATTGCAATAATATTTACATTGATAGTTTTAATTTATGTTAATTTACAATGAAGAAATGTTGTTTATAAAGTTTTAAGTATGACAACATCTTCTGCTTAAACAAATAACAAATTTAAAATACATATTCTTTAATAAGAACTTTTCCTATACAGTACTAAATTTCATAAAATATTTAATTTTAACAATCATTTCCACAATATGCAAATCCCACAATAAAAACGAATTATTTTAGTTGCTTTCAATAACAGAATTCCCAGAGCTTAAGTTTTACTATGAATGGCATTTAATAACTACTGCAGCACATTTTTTCATAGCCAATTTAGGTTGAAAAAAATGTGAAATTTGTTGTGGAACATCATGAAATATTCCCACACCAGCCCCTACAGTTCCTTGAAGTTCAGATAGGTGGCAGTGCTATACATAACCTTCAAAATGGCGTCTGTAAGAGAGGTACATCCCAAGCAGAGAGTTGTCACGGAGTCTCTTTCGACAGAATATGATTGCATCGCAGATATTCATGGGTGCTTGCAGAATGCATACAGAGACCTGTAAGTGAACAAAAGCATGGTGAGTCATTGGGTGAGGCTTCCGCCATCATTGGAACAAGGTCACCAAAACACGCCTGATCTCCTGCATGCCGGCTTCATACAACTGTGAATTCTGCAATGTTGGAACGTGCAGACACTCTCATTCGAGGCGATTGACAGATCAAAATTAAACACCTCCCTGTTCATTTGGATGCCTCTGTTGGTAATGCTGACATGCTTGTCCATAACTTAGGGTACTAAAAGGTGTTTGCCTGCTGGGTTCTTTGCCATATAACATAAGACGATAAAAGCAACAAACGACCATTGCTGCAGAATTCCTTGTGCATTATGAGGCTGATCATGACAATTTTTTGTCGAACATCATCACAGGTGGTGAAACATGGATTCGTTACTTTGGACCAGAAACAAAATGGCAATCCATGGAGTGGTGCCACACCACTTCTGCTCCAACAAAAAATATCAAAGCTAGATACAAAGTCGATAAAGTCATGGCGATGGTCTTTTGTGGCTCTGAAGGGGTTATTCTGTTTGCTGTCCTCCCTCATGGTGCCATGATCAACTCTGAAGTGTATTGTGCTACCCTCAGGAAACTGAAGAAGCGACTTCAGTTGATTTGTTGAAACAAAAAATATGCAAACCTCTCCTTCTCCGTGACAACGCAAGCCTCGCACAAGTCTGTGTACCCAGGAGGAGCTTACAAAATTTAACTGAACTCTTCCTTATCCAACCTGTTATCCAGGTTTCGTACCTCCTGACTTCCATCTGTCTGGGCCAATGAAGAATGCACTCTGCAAGAAGCAGTACATGGATGATGAGGAAGGTTGTTATTGATGGAGCAAGACTTTGGCTCTGACATTGGTCAGTGGGGTGGAAGTATGAAAGCATACAGACCCTCCCAATAAGGTGGCATGAAGCTGTTGCATTGAATGGAAATTATGTTGAAAAATAGGATTGTAGCCAGAGAAGTTGGGAATAACAGGTGTATTGAAATGCTGAACAAAATCAACCTGCTCTCAGACAAAAAAAGTGTTGCATTTCTTATTGAATGCCCATAATATTTTATTCAAAAATCTGTCTTTAAGATTATGGCGTAGGCTGTTAGCAAGCTGAACGTTTATGTTTTGAACATGTGACTGTCATTTCATAATGTTGTCTAGAAACTTCTATTAGAAGATTCTATGTCTTTTATACAAAAATTGCGTTACGTGACTACATTCCTGTAATTAAAAGTATTGATTGGAGTGAATAGGAACAAGTAAGCATAAAATTTCAATCTGTTTATAATCATAATTTTTCGTAAGAAGTAAGATGATGAACGTCTACCGCATGCTACTGAATTACTTCAAATGATTGATCATAAACATAAAATTTACAATGTATCATATACATCAATACAACCACATGTTGTCCATTCCTGTATGAATATCTAGCGCTGGTACGTTACACCTGGTAAAATATATGTGGATCTTTATCAAATAAATGTGGCTCTTATTACATGCATGCTTCCCAACCCTGGAGTTAATTAAACAGTTACCTGTCCTGATGTATAGCTGTTGTGGCAAGGAGAAGAAAAGCGCAAAATGGGAAAACAGGTATGTTTGATTGAGGCAAACAATCATTAAATACTCTCATCTATGTGCTTCTCTAGCTCTCTGTCTCTACCTCTTTCGCTCTTTATATATATTTGTGTGTGTGTGTGTGTGTGTGTGTGTGTGTGTGTGTCACAGAGGAGAGGTAGAGAGAGCGACGTGTACAACTCATCACAACCATATAATACAGCATGAGAATAGTCATCGTAAGATCTTAACCAAGGGAGGCTGAAAACGGTTGTCACACCTTCTCAACGACTATCTGCTCCAAACCCAATAGTAAGTGATGCTGTTGGTGAATGCAGGTCCATCTCAGTTTCCAAATATGAACAAAAGTACCTGCATGCAATGAGCATTACAGGTTGGTTGTCTTGCATGAGCCCACTACATACAGCAGCACATAAAGCTGCACATTTTCAATGAGTCGAACAGAAACTAGACCAGGCTCTTCCAGACTGTGCCCTAGGGCGCTAGCGCCCGCGATCGCCCGATGCCAGCGCCCCAGCGTTGTTGCGATGGTCGCTGACCGTGCGGTCCACCCGCCGCGCCTCGCCACGCCGCTGTATGCTCGCTTCACACGGAAGACAGGCCGCCGCGCCAGCAGCGGTCAAAAGCATTGATCCGGCAGAACGCCGTTAGTCAACAGACGTAGGGCTACAGCGGATCGAGATGGATGGTCAACAGCAGCAGACAAAAAAGGAGGAGCGGTGCGTCCGCACTATTTAAACCCGAGTGGGAAATCAATTTCTTTTGTACTGCTGTCGAAAATCATGCCAAATGTTTAGTATATCATCGAAACCTCATGTATTTAAAAAAAGTGCTCGACTAAACGGCCCTTTAATACCTGTCACAAAGATCAGTTTGGAAATTTGTCTCAAGAGAAACGCCAGTCAAAGCTTGCAGAACTGAAAGTAAAATTCAAGCAGTATTACAGTAAAGTCAGTATTTACTATCGTATGACTCTTTATTATTTATAAAGATAACAAATAAAACTATATTTTATATTCGGATATGTCACTTAGCAATGTGTCAGTTAACGAATATCAGATTATCAGCAACAAGGAACATTCCTTTTCGGTTAATTTTATTTTTGGGTTGCATTAAATCACGTCGCGCAGACATAAGGAAAAGTTTCTGGTGCATTATTTTTTGCCACTTTCTGAAAAGCCGTCATAAACACTCTCTCGGACAGGAAAGTGTCATTAAGAGTCATTCTTTGTTTTCTTGTACTTTTGTTTTGATGGATGGGGAAACATAGGTTGTAGTTTGATCTGTTTTCAGTTAATTAAAACGCAGACATTCCAATAGATAAAAATTTATTTTGCTACCACATTTCACTGTACTTGCTAGCGTCTATGACCGCTTTTCAGAGGAACTGGGGCAAAACACACTTTTAAAACAGGGTTGTGCAAAATTAATTGTTACATTTTTTGCCGTGGTGGAAGCAAGAAACAAGTGGGCCAAGTTTGCTCCAAAGTTACAAATGCTCGCTGAGAATTGCCAAAGCAGAGAAACCGCTTGCGGCTGGGAATCTCATCAAGGACTGCCTGATCGACTCGGCGGCATGTATTTGTCCAACAGACCTCACGGAAAAATTTGAAAAAATAGCTCTTTCGCTTCAAACTGTTGATCGCCGAGTCGAAGGTAAGGCTTCCGATATGAAGCAGCAATTAATGGAGAGAGCGGCAAACTTCGTTTCATTTTCTATCGCTCTTGACGAGTCCACGGACGTTGCCTGTAGAATTTCTGGACCTTACGGCATTAAAAGACACAACCACGGGTTTGAATGTTTTCTAGCTGTGGAAAACGTGTTCGAGTCAATGGGCTTAAATGAGAAAGCCTGACCAGTGTAACAGCTGATGGAGCCCCTGCACTACGAGGGATATGCACTGGATTCATGGGTTACGTAAGGTTAAAATGGCTGAAGTCAGTTGTTCCTTATTCGCGGCAGTCCATGTCTGATACACCAGGAGGCACTTTGTGGAAATTGTCAACGTAGAAAATGTTATGGACACAGTTGTTCGAACGGTTAATTGTCTTTGCTCGCATGGAATCACACATCGCCAATTTAAAGAATTTCTGACTGATATGGAAGCGGAATACCCAAACATCCCCTACCACGCCGAAGTAAGATGCTTGAGCAGAGGGAAGGTGCTTCATCGGTTTTTCTCCTTGAGGGACGAAATGAATACAATTTTGGAAATGAAAGGATGTCCAGAAGAATTACTTCATGATCGTAAGTGGGTGGCGAATTTGGCTTTTTTGAGTGACCTAACTGGTCATTTAAATACTTTGAACATTTCACTCCATGGCGAAAATCATTATGTTGTTGATTCAGTGCAGACGACTGAAGCATTAAAAAAAACTTGTTTTGTGGGAAAAACAGTTGCACGAGGAGAATTGTGCACACTTCTCTGCATTAGACAGCGTTAAAGATGTGGATTTTTCAGATTATGTTCAAATCATTTGCAAATTACAAGAAGAATTTGAAAACAGATTTTTGGAGATAACTGTGCTTCAACCGGTGTTAGATATATTTGTTCACCCGTTTTCCCTTCAGGGAGAGGACGTCTACAAGTGTTTCAACTAGAGCTGATTCATCTGCAGTGCGACATCTGCCTGAAGGACCTCCTTCTTATGTGTGAAACTTCGAATGACTTTTACAGCTGTTTTCCGCGAGAGACGCACGTGGCCAAAGTTCTCTCAATCTTTGGTTCCAGATATACATTTGTGAGCACTTTTTCTCCCTTTTAAAACTTGCTAAAACTAAAAACCATTCACTAGCTAGCAACAAAAATTTGACTAATACTTTGAGGTTAGTAGTCTCCCGGAATATTGTACCAAACCTAGCCAAAATCATTTCTCGAAAAAGAAAAAAACGTGTAAAATGTTAATTGTCTTCTTTAACAATGTTGACTGTAAGGGCTAAAGCTCTTTATAACCTTAATTCTATTTTTATAAGTTTTCAAACATGGTCAATTAAAATTTTTGCGTACTAAACAGAAAATTAAGGATCCGATGTCTAAACTCCGTAAAGGGGTACAAAAAGCAGTAGCACGAACTACAACAAAAAATATTTACTTGAAACTACTAACAGTAAGAATGAGACTCTATATCCCTTACGTAAAATTATTTCTAAAATAGAATATTTATAACACTAGTTCATTTACGAAATTGATATATATTTCAGAAGACGCCTACTGTACATATGATGAGAGTGCATGTGCATTACTAATAGAATCAACCGTTGGGTCAGAAAACTACGAAGTTGTTCTTCGATTCTTGTTTTGCATATTGTTTTCTTAAGCTTTGCGTAGTAATTCTGCCACACGAACACTAATTGTTAGCTGAACAGACAATTTGCAGTTTTGCTTTTTTCACATGATGCAATTCGTCAAAAATATCAGTTCAACGTCCCTGAAAGTTTGAAGCTCTGCTGGATCTAATCGTCACTGAGTGGCTTTGTCTCAATACGACAAACCAAATAAATTTGGGGACACTCTTCCTCACCGAACTGAGACCATTATCGGGAGAAGAGGTGGTGTATTTAATATTACTTTTTCTTCTATGAATTGTCTGTTGTGTGGGCTGATGAGGTAAAAAACAGTCTCATATATGTTAGATTTCTTGCAGCTTTGATGCTGAATTTCTATCCCCCTGATGTCTTGTTCCTCGCTGACACTATGAAATATCTAAGGAAAAAGTTAGGTGATTGTTCGAAAAGTAACTCTTGAGATATATTAAAGAATCTAACCTCATGAATTTTTCAAATATGTTGTCTACTACAGAAATATAATATGGGTGCTAATTGCTGCTTAACAAGTATGTATGAATCTCTTGAATGATGTCCAAGCCTCCCTTTCATCCATATTCACCTATATTTTACACGTGGAAGTGGATATCGTTTCTTGACTCTCATGTCTAACAAATAGGCCGTCTTTCGATATCATTTCATACTACAGTGGAAATTTCTCACTAATACAACAGTCTACAGTTTGCTTGCCAAGGAATATACATGAAACTTTTAAATTGCCACATGTGCTCCAATTATTTTAAAAAATTATATTGATAAGTTTTACTCACCGTTCAGTGGAGATGCTGAGTTACAGATAGGCATACCAATATCTACATCTACATGGCTACTCCGCAAATCACATCTAAGTGACTGGCATAGGATTCATCAAACCACCTTCAAGATAATTCTCTATTATTCCAATCTTGAACAGTGCATGGAAAAGACGAACACCTATATCTTTCTGTGCGAGCTGTTATTTCTGTTATTCTATTATGCAGGCTGGCCTCAACGAAATATTTTCGCATTCGGAGGAGAAAGTTGCTGACCGAAATTTCGTGAGAAGATACCGCCGCAAGGAAAAAGTCTTTGTTTTAATTATGTCCACCTCAAACCCTGGGTCATACCAGTGACACTCTCTCCTCTGTTTCGCGATAATACAAAATGTGCTATTCTTCTCTGAACTTTCTCGATGTAATACATTAACCTTATATGGTAAGGATCACAGACTGTGTAACAGACCTCCAAAAGAGGAGGGATAAGTGTAGTGGAGTTAGTGTCTTTAGTAGATCTGTTACATTTTCTATGTGTTCTCCCAATAAAACGCAGTCTTCGGTTTACCTACCCCACAACATTTCCTTTGTGTTCTTTCCATTTTAAGTTGTTCGTAATTGTAATTTCTAGATATTTAGTTGAATTTATGGCCTTTGGTTTTGACTGATTTATCGTATAACCGAAGTTTAACGGATTCCTTTTGGCTCTCATGTGGATGGCCTCACACTTATCATTATTTAAGGTCAATTGCCAATTTTCGTACCATACCAAAATCTTTTCTAAATCGTTTTGGAATTTATTTTGATCTTCTGATGACTTTACTAGGTGATAAACGACAGCATCGCCTGCAAACAATCTAACCCAGCTATTCGGATTGTCTCCTAAATCGTTTGTATAATAAGGAACAGCAAAAACCACTTCTCTTTTACTCTATGACTTTCCATCAGTTACTACAAACTGTGACCTCTCTGACAGGATATCATGAACCCAGTCACATAAATGAGACAGTATTCCATAAGGTCTCAATTTCACTATAAGCCACTTGTGTGGTACAGTACCAAAACCCTTCAGGAAATCTAGAAATACGGAATCAATTTGAAATCCCTTGTCAATAGCACTCGAGACTTCGTGTTTCACAAGAATGATTATTTTCTAAATCCATGTTGACTGTGTGTCAACAGACCATTCTCTGTGAGGTGATTCAACAAAAAAGACTGGCATACAGTCTGTCCTATACATCTTCCCAGCATCACCTACTCCAGTCCAGTCAAAAGCATCAGCAAGATATCCTATGTTCCTGAAACCCTCCTGACCTCAACCTTCGATAGTCATGGTCCTTACCCATCTAATATCTTCTGTTCCCATTCCAGCAGAACACAGGTCTCTATTCCACCAATACTCCTCCAGTTTTGTTACTTGTCTGCTTTTTCACTACCTCACTGCCCTCCATCTAACCTCCTGACTGCACCTGGCTGCCCCACCCTCTCTCCACCTCGTCCCTATATGCTCCCACAAGCACCACTTGACTGTCCCTTGTCCCTACTTTGCCATCTGTCCCCCTCTCTTCCCCTTTCTCCTTCTCATCTCCACCACCCAGCTGCTCTGCCCATCGTCTGCTGTTGCTCAGTCTGGGCCCTGCAGCTAGGGACAGCGGTCATGTGTGTGTGAGTTGTATTTGCCTGTGTGTGTGTGTGTGTGTGTGTGTGTTGTCTGTTTCTAATGAAGGCGAAGGAGATCTGTTTTTGGACAAGGTTGAGAGGGTAATTATGGTCTGTGAAGGCACTTGGTATATTTCGAGACAGACCTCTTGTCACTGCAGATGTGTTGGCCACAGGTGGCTAGGCTGTGTGTAAGGGTCTTCTTGGTATGGAATGGGTGGCAGCTATCCAAGTGAAGGTATTGCTGGTGGCTGGTAGGTTTGAAATAGATGGAGGTACTGACATAGCCATCTTTGAGGTGGAGATCATTATCGAGAAAGATGGCTTGTTGGGTTGAGTAGGACCAGGTGCAGTGAATAGGGGAGAAGGTATTGAGGTTCTGGAGAAATATGGGTAGTGTGTCCTCACACTCGACCCAGGTCACAAAGATGTCATCAGTGAATCTGAACCAGGTAAGGAGTTTCGGATTGTGGGTGTTTAGAAAGAATGCGTCTAGATGCCCCATGAGTAGGTTGTCATACGTTGGTACGATGCAGGTGTCCATAGCCATACCCCAGATTTGTTTGTAGGTAATGCCTTCGAAGTAATTGTGGTTGAGGATATAGTTGGTCGTGGCAACTAGGAAGGAGTTGCAGGTTTGGAATTCTTTGGACTTTGGGAAAGGTAGTGTTCAACAGTGGTAAGGTCATGGACATTAGGGATGTTAGTGTCAAGTGAGGCTGAATCAATAGTGACAAGCAGGGCATATGGTAAAGGAGCAGGAACTGTGGAGTGCTGGTGGAGGAAATAGTTGGTATCCTTTATATATGAGGGTACATTGTGGATAATAGACTGAAGGTATTGGTCTATGAGAACAGAGATTCTCTCAGTGGGGGCACAGTAACTGGGCACAATGGGGCATCCTGGATCATCAGGTTTATGGGCTCTAGGAACAATGTAGAAGGTAGGAATGCGGCGAGTGGTAGAGGTGAGGAGAATGAGGGACTCTAGCAACAGGTTCTGGATGGGCCTAAGGATTTGAGGAGAGGCTGGAGATCCTGCTGGATTTCTGGAATGGGGTCACTGTGGCAGGGTTCTTAGGTGGATGAATCTGACAGCTGGAGGAGTCCTTCTGCCAGATAATCCTTTCAGTTTGAAACAACAACTTGTCAGCAAGTAGAATTAGGTCGAGTCTTTGTCAGCAAGTTGAATTATAAGGTCGGCATCAATTTTAGGTGGTGGATTGTGGTTCTCAAAGATGGCTATCAAATCTACCAACCATCAGCAATACTTCCACTAAAACAGCTACCACCCATTCCATATAAAGAAGTCCTTTCCATGCAGCCTACCCACCCTTGGCTATCACGTCTGTAGTGACAAGTGGTTGAAAGGTGGCTACACTGAGTCACAGCGCCAGAGATTGCGCCAAAGAGTATTATTGCGCCGCCCCCACTGGGGCAATTGCGCCAAAGAGTATTATTCAGCCGCCTCCACTGGGACAGTAGTAGTTCAGAGGTTGCCGTGGGTGGAGTGCTTGTTGAGAGGATGTCGATAGCTGTACTAGCTGAGAGTATGTCGTGCGCAGTTGTTCTGTTTGACGAGACAGCAGATGCTGTTTGATTGGGGATGTTGCAATGATCACAGTGTATTTTTCGTCAATATATATGAAGGTAACAAGAAAAATTTTTATTTCAAATTTCCTAAATAACAATGCCTCTTGGTCACAGGTTCAGTCAAGAAAGCATCTGGCTTGTTTTCATGTATTACACTGTAATTCTGGTTTTTATATGCAAATATAGTGTTTCTGGTTTTTTAATTACTTCATTGTAAATGGTGTTTATAATATCTTGTCATATTGAGGGAGAACCGTGCCAGATGTGTACATTGAATCACACTTCCACACACAGAACAGTTACACTTGTGCTTTGTTGTTTCGTAGCTGTTATAGTTGCTGGGGACTTAATTAATCAATTGTGTTAACAGAAATTTCCTTTCATTCTTGGTTGTTATTCTATGCAGTCAGATTGCGTACTAACACTACTCAAGGCCAACCGGTTACGAGATTTCGTAACCGGACATACAGCTACTAAAATTATTGCATTTTCATTTTTATAATTAAACCCCCATGCACGTGATGACCACTGCTTCGGATCGTCCCTTGGAATTCTTTTGATAGTAAAAATAGCAGACAGTAGGATTGTTGTAGTGATTTGTAGTTTAGTAATTGTAGTCTATATTGCACATATAGATTTTGTAATCGAACATTTGTAGTTGTCTTGTCATTCTTCTGATGGTATTTTTGTGGAATTTAATTTTTTGATGAGTTGTATATGGGTTTGACAATTTTGTGCAATTGTGAAGGTTTTAATTGTTTGCTAGGCGTGTTTGTCGGGAAGCATTTCGTGTGAATGGTATTGTTGGTGATGAAGTGTTGTATTGTGTGTAATTTTCGTATAGTGACGAGTTTTGTATGTTTTGTAAATGATTACGCGATCGATGAAAAAGGCAAAAATAATGGATAGTCAGAATGACGAAATTGTTAACATGGCAAACTCGCCAACACAGGAGAACAGTAGGATGAATAATGAAGTAGAAAACAATTTAATAAGCCGGGAAAATAGTCCGGAACCGGTTCAAAATTTTTTTCAATCGGAAAATTTTCAGAATATGAGATTAACGATAGAAGATAATGAAATAGTATCAAACACAGATAGCTTTACGGCTATGCTGAAGGAAGTTAGTTTTACGGGAAATGTTAGGGGCGAACAGAATTTCGAACCAGTTAATATGGAGCAGTTGATGATTGCAATATTGAATTTGGGATCACAAATAGGAACAATTAAAACTGGAATGGTAACAATGGAAACACAGTTAAGATCTGAATTAAAAACAGTGGGATCACAGTTACGATCTGAATTAAAAACAGAGATGGGAACTTTGGCAACACGGTTAGAAACTGATATGGGAACAATGGAAACACGGTTAGACTCACTGGGATCACAGTTAGGATCTGAATTAAAAACAGTGGCAACACGGTTAGAAACTGATATGGGAACAACGGAAACACGGTTAGACTCACGAATAGGGACATGTTTTAAAAACATGAAAGATGAATTAAGGAAATAAATTAGAGAAGAAGTACTACCGATTTTGAATGCTCACAATAATAGATTAATTTCAATAGAAATTAGACAAAAGGAACAGGATAGAGAACAGGAAGAAAGATATCGCGCAATGGTACAAAAATTTTCAGAGTTAAATTTACAACATGCACACAATAAGGAAGAAATATTTGAAAGAATTGAGGAATCCGTACCAAATGAAAGAATAAATAACCTAACACAACAATATTAACAGTTAACTACTGAATGTGTCAATACTGAAACCCGAGTCGCGACACTTACAGAAGACGTAAATAAACAGAAAGAACAAATAGGTGACTTATCGGAAAGAGTTGATGAGATTTCAGATAAATTGACAAGTCTTAGTTTAAATGGGGAAAGAGATTCAGATGACACAGCTCCATTGTCATTTGCAGAAACAGAAGAGTACCAGAACAAAAATAAACATCTTGAAAATCAGGGAAAATTAATGGACGCGTTAAAAGGGAATTTGAGGCGTTACGAAAGCAGTCAAACAAATTGAAAGCGAAATCGTAGGAAAAGACAGTAGAAGAAATTTAGAATCACAGATAGCAGCGGGTTTTGAAGAAAATAATTTATTTCATTTACGAGATGCAACAAGAGAGCGCCAGGCGCATGAACTTGAGAATAATCGACATTCGGACTGGGACAGACGCGGTAGGTCTTTGTCGCCACGAGGCGAAAACTTTGACTATAAACACTTTTTAACTGTTCGGAAATTTAAGATTTTTCGCAATTCTAAGAATGACATACATCCATGTTCATGGTTAGATCAATTTATGCACGCACTTCCACCAAATTAGCCACTAAGTCACAAACTGGAATTTATGTGTTGCTATTTAAGTCCTCAGAGGATTCGCTACGCTAAGTGAATGTGTGCCGTAGCGTGCACAGGGCCCCAAACTGTAGTGGTGCTATTTCCCTTTTAGTTTTCTGCACCGCTGACTACTCTTTTACTATTGTTTGTATCTATCAAAACAACTCTTCAATTATCAATCTATCTAGAGAGTCGGTAAAGAATAACCGGATATGACTATTTTACCCAAAAGTGATTTCGAAAATTACCGTTTGGACTTCTGCATCTTCAGCAGCATTCATTCGTAGTTTAAACGAAATTTTACCTGTTTATCTTTGCGACAATATTACTTCATATGTTGACGATATTCTTATCGCTAAACGTTCTTGGAGTGAGCATAACAAAATTTTGGATTCATTATTATGTATTTTTGCAAGAGTTGGCATTACAGTGAACTTGGAAAAATCTGAATTTGGTCGTTCTCAGGTGAAATTTCTTGGTCATATTATTTCTACAGAAGGTATTCTTCCTGATCCAGAGAAACTAGACGCTATTCATAATTATGCTGTTCCTACTACAAAACGTGATGTTCGTAGTTTCCTTGATGTCTGTAATTTTCTTAGACGCTTTGTTAGATTGGACAATTTGGCCACACCTCGTTTATGTGAACTATCTGAAAAGAATTCTAATTGGTGTTGGGATGAGGAAGCTCAATCAGAATTTGAACAACTTCGTGATGCTTTAGTTGCTGCTCCACTTCTTTCGCATCCGGATTTATATAAAGATTTTTGTTTGGCGACCAAGGCCTGGGTGCGCACTTATTTCAAGCGACAGAAGAAAACGGCCTTGTAGTACAGAAAACTATTGCATTTGGAAGTCGTGTTCTCTCTAAATCAGAAAAGAATTATTCGATTACGGAACTTGAAGCCTTGGCTGTTGTTTGGGCTTTCACAAAATTTCGCATATTTTTGTATGGCAGACATACTAAGGTTTACACCGATCATCGAGCTCTGGAATTTCTTATGTCAACAAAATTAACACATGGAAGATTATCACGATGGGCGTTGTATCTACAGGAATTTGATTTTAGTATTCTTTACATACAGGGTTCTTCAAATATTATTGCTGATGCTTTATCACGTGCACCTATTGGTTTGAAACAAAGTGCTGAGGAGGGCTGCAAAGAAAACAATTATTGTTTGATGTATATTCAAGGTGTTGAGTTTGAAAATTTTATTTCGTCTTCGCTCCAGGACATCGCTAAGGAGCAAAACAAGGATCCAATCTGGAAGGATATTAAGGAGAAGTGGAGGAGAAAGGAATGCGTAGCGATTAGACAGTATTATTTAGTTCGCAATGATATTATTTTTAAACGAAAATCGGTCGACAACTCTGTCTGGTTAGTTTGCATCCCTGATGAGTGGGTTAATAAATTGATTTGGTATACACATTTCAGTTATGCACACTTTGGTCCCAGAAAATGCTTTCATAAATTACGAGAAAATTGCTACTTCAGTAATATGGAAAAACGTATTCGATCCATTCTTGCCAACTGCAAATTATGTCAAATGGCTAAGCCCCCAACTATTTCTCACAGAGCACCATTCTTTCCTATCATTCCAGCGAAATTAAAGGAGATGGCTGCAGTCGATTTGTTCGGTCCAGTGGTTCGTTCTACTAATGGTTTTGCGTACATTTTGGTAGTAGTGGAATTGACATCAAAATATGTGTGTTTCACACCTTTACGCAAAGCAACAGCTCGTTCAGTATCTAATGCTTTCATCAAACATTTTCTTAAAGAAGTGGGTCATGTTGATGAGGTTATATCAGATAATGGATCACAGTTTCGCTCTAAAATTTAGCTTCGTACTCTACGGCGTCGTAAGATTAAACCAATTGTCATTTTCGCTTTTTCACCCTCAATCTAACGCTTCAGAGAGATGGATGAAGGAAATCAATAAATTGTGTCGACTTTATTGTCATCAGAATCACAGAACGTGGGATCAGTATCTTCATATTTTTCAAAACATTCTGAATGAACTCCCTAATGATTCAACTTCTTTACCGCCTATATTGATATTAAAAAATAAAGCACCGACAGATCGCATTTCTGAAATCGTCCCTTTTCCGCCTTCACGGAAACAGCGGCATTCTGAAGTTGTCAACCTGGCTCTACAAAATATTGCATCTGCGGCTGCTAGAAGAGAGAAATCAGCTAAACGTCCTGGTCGCTTAAACACCTTGTCAGTTGGTCAAAAGGTGTTAATTAAGTCTCACCGTTTGTCTCACAAAGGAAAAGGCTTGTGTCGCAAATTTTTTCTGCTTTGTAACGGTCCATATAGAGTTCTCAAAATTATTCATGATAACATTGTCGAAGTAGAAACTCTTAAATCTCGGCGCTCTAAGGGAATACGTCATACATCGAACGTTAAAATTTTTGTGGAATGACATACTTTTGAGAAACTAACAGTTATACGTAAACACGCAGAGAATACAAGGATACCGCGCCGTGTTCTGGCGGCGGCACATACTCAAAGCAACAGTCAAGTCTGCGCGCCGCACAAGGCGGTCGCTGACCGCAAAAAGTTACTTCCTACGTGACGCGTACCTACAGCTGATCGAGCGCTCAGTGCGAATGCGCTGACAGCCGTAAACAAATACACAGTCTAATTTCTCCGATTAAATTCAGTATAAAGCTATAGTGACTTAATAAATTATGTTATTATCGTTCAGTTTTCTTCAGGATACAGTTGTATAAAATATTTAAGAACTTCAGGTAGATTCTGTGTGTGTCCGACGTTAAGAGGAATTGCTATCGAGAAAATTTCAGGAAGAATGTAATTTCGAAGAAGAAAGTAATAAACTAAAAAGGTAACTATTAATTGAGTTTATTTTTCACGTAACATATTTCCACTTAGGTGTTCATGTATTAGACTGTAATTCTGGTTTTTATATGCAATTATAGTATTTCTGGTTTTTTAATTACTTCATTGTAAATGGCGTTTAAAATATCTTGTCATATTGAGGAAGAACCGTGCCAGATGTGTACATTGAATCACACTTCCACACACAGAACAGTTACACTTGTGCTTTGTTGTTTCGTAGCTGTTATAGTTGCTGGGGACTTAATTAATCAATTGTGTTAACGGAAATTTCCTTCCATTCTATGCAGTCAGATTGCGTACTAATACTACTCAGGGCCAACCGATTACTAGACTTCGTAACCGGACATACAGCTACAAAAATTATTGCATTTTCATTTTTATAATTAAGCCCCCATGCATGGTCCCTCTCGATATGTAGCGGAGGGTCTAACTGAGGCCTTCACAGACTGTGATTACCCTTCTAACCCAAAACAGATCTCCCATACCTTATATCTCCAGCCAGCCACCACCACCCAAAGTCCACCCACAGAGGAGCATCCCTGTTGTGACTCAGTACCACTCAGAACTAGGGCAACTGAATGACGTTCTCCACCAATGTTTTGACTACCTCTCCTTGTGCACTGAAATGAGGAATGTCCTACCTACTACCATTCTCAATCCTCCCACAGAGGTATCCTACTGCCCCCAAACCTACAGGATATCCTCATTCATCCCTATACTACCCCTGCTCCCAGCCTCTTGCCTCATGGCTCAAATCCCCATAACAGACCTAGGTGCTCTATGCCAGTCCAGTCAGAAACATCACCTGTCCCATCAAAAGCAGGGCTACCTGTGAAACCAATCATGTGATCTACAAGCTAAGCTGCAACCACTGTGCTGCATTCTACGTGGTCATCACAACCAACAAGCTGAATGCCCGCATGAATGGCCACTGACAAACTGTGGCCAAGAAACACATTACAAGTGAGAAATGTAGCAAGAGTTAGCGATATTTAAGAAATGCATCAGAGGTTTGTATTGCTAGAGTGGGTGGAAATATTATTCTTATGACTTGTGGAAAAAGATATTTAACAGAACTGAATGACAATGGCATATCGCCTGACCATGTATTGGATGATATGGGGGCAGCACTGCAATTGTCATCTACACTACTGCATGAAAACCCACTTAAAAATAGGCAATTTAAGGGAGTCAGTCCTGGGATAAAAGTATATGTCCCATGTGTTCATCAAGGCTTTTAAAAATGTGCTACCTAGATCATGGACCTAGAAAAAGGAGCTCAGTGTGTCACAGTTTTCATCCAAGGGAAGGCTGGCCTTTGGGCAAAAACTTGCCAAATTGTGGAAAATTTAAGTGGGCATTCTTAGCAAAGTCTCGGTCTGCATTTATGCAGAAAGACTAGCGAAAGAACTATTTAATCCGAAGTCCTTCAACAGCAGACCACATAGCCTCAGAGAGTATTTTGAAGATATTAAACAAACAAGATACTGGGACACTCTCAAAATTTTAAATGTCAAACTGCCAGTAGATCTCTGGAATAAATTACCACAAGTACTGGAAACTGACCTTGTTCACTATATGTCAGTCTTGGATTCTCTTGATCTCATGCACGAGGATTCAACGGCGAAGAACTTCTGTAGTTGTAACATTGCAGGCAGAGTGGTACAACTACAGATATAATAGAATACATTTGTGACACAGCTGGAACCATCTCCTGTGTGAAATTCATAACATATAGATCATGGACGACCTGAGTTTAAGAAGAGAAAGCAAGGTGACAACTGGTACTCTTCATGATACTGTGAAATGGAAATAGTCACTGACAAAACCACCATAATAACTGAAATAACGACATCAACAATGGACAGGATTTACATATAGGAGGTCATGATCAACAGTAAACATATAATCACAATAATAATAGCAGTAACATGCATGAAGCATCAGTACATACTCTTACTATTACAGGTGACCCACAAACCAAACACTCAATGGTAAATAAAATTGAAGTGGCAGATGAGCCACATCCCCCCAATACAGGGTCAACAAACTAGATGTTAAGCTCTCAAATTGAGACCATGGAATGGTTTGGAGGCAAAGTAGAAAATAAAATAAAGATGCTACATTATAATGATGGCACAGATATCCTGGAAGACTCAGCCACAGATCAGTTTAATTGTAGTAACGAAAATAATGAGATTGTGCAAAATACTATACATGCAATGGTAGGAGGTATAACAACAGATGTTTTGATTGATACAACTACTACAATAATCATTATGTTAAACCAGTTTATACAATGAAATACATAAGGTTATAAAGGTACTTACATATTTTGTTAGCAAAGGTAGTCAATGGAGCTACAGGTGTCAAATCCTGCAATGTCAAAATACAGACACAGGTAGAAATAAGTTTAGGAAATGGAGTGATAAAACGCTCATTCCTAATCATTAGTGGATTAATGGTAGAATGTATTTCAGGGATTGGCATTTTATGAGTGAAGGACGCTATAGTAGAGTTCACTCCAGAATGATATTTTCACTCTGCAGTGGTGTGTGCGCTGATATGAAACTTCCTGCCAGATTAAAACTGTGTGCCGGACCGAGACTCGAACTCGGGCCCTTTGCCTTTTGCGGGCAAGTGCTCTACCAACTGAGCTACCCGAGCACGACTCACGCCCCATCCTCACAGCTTCACTTCTGCCAGTACCTCGTCTCCCACCTTCCAGACTTTACAGAAGCTCTCCTGTGAACCTTGCAGAACTAGCACTCCTGAAAGAAAGGATACTGCGGAACCATGGCTTAGCCACAGCCTGGGGGATGTTTCCAGAATGAGATTTTCACTCTGCAGCGGTGTGTGCGCTGATATGAAACTTCCTGTGTGCAAATGGCAAAGGTCCCAAGTTCGAGTCTCGGTCCGGCACACAGGTTTAATCTGCCAGGAAGTTTCATATCAGCGCACACACTGCTGCAGAGTGAAAATCTCATTCTGGAAACATCCCCCAGGCTGTGGCTAAGCCATGTCTCCGCAATATCCTTTCTTTCAGGAGTGCTACTTCTGCAAGTTTCGCAGGAGAGCTTCTGTAAAGTTTGAAAGGTAGGAGACGAGGTACTGGCAGAAGTGAAGCTGTGAGGACGGGGCGTGAGTCGTGCTCGGGTAGCTCAGTTGGTAGAGCACTTGCCCACGAAAAGCAAAGGTCCCGAGTTCGAGTCTCGGTCTGGCACACAGTTTTAATCTGCCAGGAAGTTTCAGTAGAGTTCACTTCGCGCAAATGCTACTTGAATGTCAATATACAAAGGATTATAATTGATCTGGTAAAGTAAAAAGTAGAACATGGTAAGGAATGCCAACGATTAAAACAAAAGTTAATTAAAGGCCAGCCAGCACCCACTTGTAGCACATCTACACAAAGTAGTCAGTGGAAGATACTGAGAACCAAATAATGGTCAAACTAATTAAGCCTACCAATACTGACTCATCACAATGAACTGAGTTAAATAATTTATTGTTAAAGTATGTGCATGCACTTAGCAAAAAATCTAGTATAGAAACACTTCTCAATATTGTATAGAAGTCTGTCCCCATGAGACTTATTGCTTCAATATATATTCCATTCTATGGTCTAAGAGGGCGGCAGTAAATAATAAAATAGGTGATTGAGTGGAATATAATAAAACATTCTTTGTCACCCTATTGTAGTACATTGTTAACTGTAGAAAAACATGGCATAAGTGTTCACATGGTTTTGAAAGTGAAGGAAGTTAACAAGATTCTCATCACCATACAGATTAGTCCAGAAAATTTGAATGAATAATTATGAAGATTTCTTGGGGTTAAATTCCTCACTATCATTGCTTTATGAAGATTATGCTGCCAGGTTGGTCTTATCAAGGAGCCTATGAAATCTCCTACCTTTATTTATGGTTGAAGAAGCTTCCAGTTCTGTGTACTACCATTTGGCTTAACTGTGAATTGAGGAGTATTTATAACTGCCCTAGATGCTGCCTTAGAAGTTGAACTGCTTGGCCAAGTTACACTGTATGTTGCCGATATACTGGCAGTTACTCACACATGGGAAGAACCTGTAAGATTGCTAGAAAGGATACTACACAAATTCTCATAGGCAGGAGTGACAGCTAATTTGCAAAAGTCTGAGTTTATTAGGGAGAAGGTTAAGTTTCTTGCTCACCTAATTACCTCTACTGGAATAACACATGACTTAGATAATATTAGGTCCATATCCACGTGTTAAGAGGCAGCTTAAAGCATTCTTTCCCCTATGGTCATTTTTTCGTCGATTTGTACCCAATCAACTTTTGAACAGTACAAACTTGCCAAGTCTTTTGAAGAGAAATGCAGTGTGATTCTGGATGAGTGTGAGAATGATTTTAATTCAGTAAGAGATGCTTTAGTAGATTCTGACGATCTGCCTCATTCTGATACGGCTAAGGATTTCTGTTTGGTTACTGATACATCATTTTCTGGGTTATGAGTTCGTTTATTTCAGATCCACGAGAAACAAGGAATTCAAGTCTTAAGTTTTACTAACTGCACCTTGTCTGAATGTAAATGCTCATACTCTGCTACCGAATTAGAAATTTTCACAATGGTTTGAGTATTCAGAAATTTTAACTATTACATTTATGGCAAGAACATTAAAGTCTATTGTGACCATCAGGCACTGAGCTTTCTCATGTCGTGTGAGTTATATCCCCACTTTTGTTTCTTCAGGAATACAAGTTTGAGGTTATTTACATATCTGGAAGAGATAACATTGTAGGTGATGAATTGTCATGATTAACCCAAGGCTTGTCAAAATACACGTACCTATTTGAACAAACAACTGGCTATCGAGTACTATGAATGCTGGATTGAAATAACTGCCAGTATTACTTAGTCATGTGCAGGAACATGGCTGATTTACAGAGTGCAGGTAATTGTTGGCAGAAGGTTAAAACATTGCTTCCATGAACTCGATTAGACAAACTGAAACAGCAGTATGTCATTCAAAACGATGTCCTACTGTATAGAAGATATCCTAATTCTGACACTTTGTGTGTTTGCATTCCTAGTGTGCATGAAGATTTATTCATCTGATTACACCTGGGGGCATTATTAGGCATCTAAGTGTATACAGAAGATTAATGTATACTGTTATTTTTCAAACACGAGAAAATGAATACAACTGCTAAAAACGTGTCCTAGTTGTCAAAAATCCAAATCGGCCAATAAATCCCATCATACAGAATTACATTCCATTATACCAACACAATCACTTAGAATAGTGTGTGTGTGGCTATTGCAGGACCTCTCCCCTGTGTGAGAGGTGGAGTTAAGTACATTGTAGTCTTATATGATATATTCACTGAGTATGTTGAGTTACACTATACAAGATCTGCAGCAACAGCTCCCATTATCGAAAGAAAAGTAAACTGTTACCACTCAACAGTTGATAAACCTGCCACACTGCTATCTGACAAAACATCTACCCTTACTTGGAAAGCATTTTTATGTGAACAGTTATTAATGTCCATCTATGCAAAGAAGTCGTTAAAGAGTTCAACAGGTTCATTAGGATGTATGCACACAATCATCAAACGAAATGAATCGAGTATTTAGAATTCTCTGAACAGGTGATCTTCCTCTTTACAACACACAGATTACTCCAGCTGATCTCATAAGTAAATTCAAAGAGAAGAATGAATGAATGAACACATCTCCTGGATTATGCAGAGAAGGATGTCCTTTGGAAGGAAAGTATTAGTTACACTCATACAACAGGCAGAATTATGTAAACTTTAGTATGACAGGAGGCTACAACCTGTGCAAAATAACAGATTGTCGGTCAAGAAGGCTAGGAGAGTATTCTTAGTAGAAAGAGTAGATAAGCAGTTGTTAGCATCCCACTTAGTAAATGAATCGACTTCATTTACTTCCGGTACGATGGACGTGCAAGAATTATGGGCAAATTTTAAACACATTGTAAATCACGCATTGAAGAAGTGAAGAAAAGTGGTTACGGACGGAAAAGACCCACCGTGATTTAACAGCGCAATTCGGAAAATGCTCAGGAAGCAAAGACAGTTGCACTCGCGGTACAAGAAAGATCGGGAGAATGAGGACAGGCAAAAGTTAGTAGAGATTCGTGCTGCTGTAAAAAGAGCGATGCGCGAAGCATACAACCACTACCACTGTCATACCTGAGCAAAAGATCTTGCTGAAAACCCAAGGAAATTCTGGTCTCACGTAAAATCGGTAAGCGGGTCGAAGGCTTCCATTGAGTCACTCACTGATCAGTCTGACCTGGCAACGGAAGACAGCAAAACGAAAGCTGAAATTTTAAATTTAGAATTTGAGAAATCTTTCACGCAGGAGGATCGTACAAATATACCGCCGTTTGAGTGTGTGTGTGTGTGTGGTTTGAGGTTTTCGGGCGCTAAACAGCGTGGTCATCAGCGCCCAAACGCATAGAAACAGGAACACATGCAGTGAAGGGACGAAGACGGACAGCGAACAAGGAGAACGGCTAAAAGACACAGACCTGACGCAGTTACAAATCCTCACATTCAGAGGCAAAACAAGAGGAGAAGAAACGCACTAAAAAAGGAAAGGAAACACAAGGAAAAGAGAACAGAAATCGAAGTGAAACAAGTAGGTAATCGTGACTGGCGGACCTCTTACCTAAAGCCTGGGCGAGCCAGTCACCCAGCAGCACATTAAAATCCTCTCCCTAAAATCCGAGGCAACAAATTGGACAGGACACAAAACCGTAAGACCTTAACCACAGTCGTTGCGTCGTCTTGCAAAATAGAGGGCAAATCCAGTGGCAAGGAAACCACCGCCCTCTGGTCAGAGAATAAAGGACACTCAAGTAAAATGTGGCGGACAGTAATCTGGACGCCACAAGCACTGCAGATTGGGGGGTCCTCCCGCCGGAGTAAAAAACCGTGCGTTAAGGGACTGTGCCTGATGCGGAGGCGAGTGAGGAGAACCTCATCCCGCCTGCACGACTGGTAGGACGTACGCCATGGCCGCGTGGTGGCCTTGACCAAACGCAGCTTATTTTCACCCACTGCCAGCCACTCCTCTTCCCATTGACGCATAACACGAAAACGCAAAAGGGAGGTAACAGCATGGAGGGGGACGGCACATTCAACAACTTGAGGGAGGGAACATGCATCTTTGGCAGCCACATCCGCCAGTTCGTTTCCCCTAATACCCACGTGCCCCGGCACCCAGCAGAAAGAAACCTCCTTCCCCTGCCGCTGCAGGTGGAGTAGGGCATCATGGATGTTCTGGACGACCGTATCTGCTGGGTACAAGTGTTGCATGGTCTGAAGGGCACTCAGGGAGTCAGAACAGATGAGAAACTTAAGACTGGGAACACATCTCATCCGCTTCAATGCCCGCAAGATCGCAAACAATTCGGCATCAAAGATGGTAAACGCCGCAGGAAGCCGTAACTTGACGACTCGATCAGGGAAAACAACAGCACAACCAACAGAGTCCCCCTGTTTAGAGCCATCAGTAAATACTGGTACAGGGTCGGGATGCTGGTTTAAAATATCATAAAATAAGGAGGTAAAAACAAACGCAGGAGTGCAGCTCCTCCGGTACTCTGACAAGTCTAAAAGGATGCTGGGCCTCTGGAGCAACCAGGGAGGCAGGCGGGTAAAAGCCTGGAGTTGGGGTGCCACACGCTCCACACCAAAGGACTCGAGCAAATGCTTGGCACGAATCCCAAATGGTCTCGTTGCCGTTGGACGACTGGAAAAGAGACGTTCCATAGGCGGTCGGGCAACAGTAGGGTATGCAGGGGAGGTAAGACAGGCAAGGAATTGACACACCCGTCGCACCATGAGGAGTTTCCGCCGGATGGCGAGCGGCGGTTCCCTTGCCTCAGCACACAGGCTGCGGATGGGACTGGTACGGAAGGCACCAGTAGCCAGCCTGATACCCTCATGGTGTACTGCGTCAAGAATCTTCAGATACGAAGGCCTCGCTGACCCATACACAGTGCATCCATAGTCAAGACGCGACCGGACGAAAGCCCTATAACACTGCAGCAGACGCGCCCGATCTGCTCCCCAGGACCGATGGCTCAGACACTTCAAAATAGTCAGCGCCTTCAGGGCCCGCACCTTGAGGTCTTTAAGGTGCGGCAACCACGACAACTTGGAATCAAAAGTGAGGCCCAGGAACCTCACAGTGTCTCTAAACGGAAGAATGGTGTCCCTCAGACGCAATTCAGGGGAGGTAAAAGCACGTCGAGAACGATTAAAATGAACACACACACATTTGTCTGCAGAAAAGGTAAAACCCGTCTTCGCAGTCCATGCCTCTAATCGCTTTATCGTAGGCTGCAGCTGCCGACTAGCAGTGACAAGACTGGAGGAAGAACAGAAAACAGCAAAATCGTCCACAAACAAGGAGCACTGGGCAGGACTCCGGATAGTCGACGTGATACTGTTAATGGCGACGGCAAAGAGGGTGACACTTAAAATGCTTCCCTGAGGAACACCATTCTCCTGCACATGCAAATCAGATAGCACATTACCAACCCGATATCGAAAGAGGCGGCGGGAAAGAAAGGACCGAATGAAGATGGGGAGATGGCCACGAAAGCCCCACTGATGGAGTTGATTGAGAATAAGGCGGCGCCAAGTAGTGTCATACGCCTTATTAATGTCAAAGAGTACACCTAGACAATGCTGGTTACGTAGGAAGGCCTGCTGGATGGCCGCCTCAAGCAGGGTCAAGTTGTCTATGGTTGAATGACATCTCCGAAAGCCACACTGACAGTGGCTAAGGAGCTGCCTGGTCTCGAGCAGCCAAACCAGGCGGCGGTTGACCATGCGTTCCAATGTCTTCCCGACACAGCTCGTCAAAGCAATACTCCGATAACTACTGGGATGCATTCGGTCCTTTCCCGGTTTGAGGAGGGGAACCAAAATCGCCTCCCTCCACGAGTCAGGGAACGTGCCGGATGACCATATCATATTAAAACAATTCAGGAGTACTTCCTTGGATGGCAGCAACAAGTGCTGCAGCATGCTGTACAGGATTTAATCATCACCTGGCGCAGTATCATGAGCCACAGACAGCGCTGAATCCAGTTCCCACATTGTGAAGGGGCAGTTGTAGGGTTCAGAATTTGAAGACCGGAAATCCAAGTGATCCCTCTCGATGGCAGTGCGGTAGCGGCAGAAATCTGGATCACAGTTAATAATGGCAGTAGATTCGACAAAATACATGACCAGTGTCTGGGCAATGTCTCTCGGCGCCGTGAGTAGACAACGCTGATGCAGCAATGCCGTGACAGGTTGTTGGCTGCGTTTCCCGGAAATCCTCCTGATGGCTTCCCATACTTTTGTAGAACTAGTGGAGCGGGAGATGGAGTTCAGGAACGATTGCCATGACTGTCGTTTGCTCTCTTTAATCACTCGCCGCGCCTTGGCCCTTGCCACCCAAAAGGCCACAAGATTGTCAGCCAAGGACGTCACTTGAAGCGGCGCAGAGCTGCACGGCGGGCTCGGATGGCTGAGCGGCACTCAGTGGTCCACCAAGGGACCTTGGGATGACTTGAGGACCGTGGGATCGACAATTCAGCAGCATGAGAGATCACGGCTGTAATATGGTCGACCCATTCGTGGACGCTGTCACGGTGTTCCAAAACAGCTAAATCACTGAAAAGTGTCCAGTCAGCTCTGCAGAGGTGCCACCTTGGTGGCGCTGGTAATGCCACAGTCTCATCCAGGAGGCGAATCCACAGGGGGAAGTGGTCACTAGAATGGAGGTCAGCGGCAACCTCCCACAGAGCAGAATCCACGAGTACTGGAGAGCAAAAGGAAAGGTCAATAGCTGACGATGACCCAGAAGCAGTACAGAAATGAGTGGGAGCACCAGAGTTGAGGATGCACAGTTCTTCGGATGCCATGAGGCTTTCCAGAATGCGACCCCTGGGGCAAGTAGTCGTAGAGCCCCATAAGACATTATGAGCATTGAAGTCCCCCAGAAGGAGAAATGGGTGGGGGAGTTGGCTAATAAGGTCTGTGAGAGCCTCAGAGTCTATTGCATCCTGAGGCGGTAAGTAAACGGAACAGATTGTGAGCCTCCGCCCCACAAGAAGGTCAACTGCAACTGCTTGCAAGTCCGTAACGAGAGGGAGCTCAGATGAGTGGTGCATGTCATGGACAAAAACCGCAACACCACCCTTTGCCCTTTCCCCCATCAGATCATCTTTTCGATACATCGTTTAGCCCCGTAAAGAAGGAGCATCAGTGGCCCGGAAATGTGTCTCTTGGAGACATAAGCACAAGGGGCACTCTCATACAAGGAGTTGTAATTCGGCCACATGCTTCCTGAACCCATTCAGGTTCCACTGTAATATGGGAGTCAGTGATCAGGGTGGCTGAATTTTCACCCTGCCCCTGTGCTTTGGAGGAGAGCCCGTACTGGCCAGAGATTTATTCGTGGGAGCGAGAATATCGCCTCCGGTCGACATCAATGTCCATCAGCTCCGATGGCGACCCAAGGGAGATGTCAGATAGTACGATGGCATTGTCATCGGACTGACCCTGACTAGTCTCCTCAGGTGGCAAAATCTTCACCTTCGGCGTCTTCGTCTTGGGGGGCTTAGAATGCAGAACCTTGTCAACAGTTGGAGCTTTACTCGCCTGGGCAGAAGGTGCCATATGGGGAGGAGCAGAAAGTACCCCAATGTCAGCAACCACGGCCTTGTCTGACGTTGTGGGGAGAGCTGCAGGTTGCAAAACAACTGCAGCAGCACAAGTGCATTGGCAAACGCAGGTATTAGTGCTGACACTAGCAACCTCCGTTTGTGTAGCAACAGTGGCCAACTGTACCGGTTTCTGCAGAGTGGAAGCGAAAGATGTTGTAAACACAGGAGGCTGCATGGCCTTAAAGAGCTTCTTGGCCTCACCATAGGGGATGCGCTTAGATGTTTTGATCTCCTGTATCTTCCATTCCTCGAGATAGATGGGGCAGACCCGGCTCCAGACAGGGTGACTCCCAGAGCAATTCACGCACTTCACAGGCGATGAACAATCGGCTCCTTCATGGGCAGGCTGACCACATTTACCACAAGTGGCTATCCCATTGCACCCCAACGTAGTATGCCCAAAGCGCTGACATTTAAAACAGCGCATTGGGTTGGGGAAATATGGCCGTACTGGCAAACGTAAGAAACCCGCTTTAACATGCTCTGGGAGTCTCGGGCAATTGAATGTGAGAATAAACGAGTCGGATTTGACTAGGTCCCCATCGACTCATTTCATAATATGCTGCACGTCAACAATACCTTCGTCAGCCCACTCAGATTTCAGCTCATCCTTGGGGATATCCACCAAGTCCCTACATGTCACAACACCCTTACTATAGTTCAAAGTGGAGTGGAGCTCGGTCTCGATAGCGTACTCTCCGAGACAGGTTGCTTTCCTAAGAGAAGTGACTTGACAGGAACTAGAAGTTTCAACTAACAGAGTCCCATTGCGCAGACGCTTCACAGATTTCAGTGTTCCTGCAATTCCCTCAAGACCCTTGTGGATGTAAAAGGGAGAAACTCTCTCAAAGCTACCTTCCTTCCGTTTGACAAACAAAAACACATTCTGATTGTCAGCATGTGCTCTGTTACGACAGTCTGATAAATCTCTAGTAACACCAGGCGCTGGAGGACTCCCAGCATGAAGTCGCTTTTTCGATTGGCCGTGTTTTCCTACCAGTGGCCCACCCAATCCACTGGTAGGAGGAAACGTAGAGGTCGAAGGGTCCATTGTGGTCCCACGAGCAGCTAGGGAACTAAAGGTCCGCTCAGACAGAGCCCTGCGTGCCTGAGTAAGCCTTATACAACTGGGGTGCGGCAGGTGCCCCAGAGGTTGTCCGCTTGCAACTGTTCCACCCCAACAGCCATGCATCATGTAGGCGCGCAGCACACCGTAAGATTGAGGGGTTTTTATAGAGGTTTACCTTCCTCGTAATCCAGGCGGTCAAGCCAAGATTACCATTCCCTGCAGCACACAACATTCCACCGCCGCGCCATGCGGTGGTCGCTGAAGCATGTCCGGGGGTTACGGTGACAGGAGACTGGCGGCGCTGACCAGTCCCCAGCTCAGGACCCCGGGGTCGCCAAGCCTGTACTCAGCAAATGAATGCTGAGCCCCTGGGGGGCCGCCATTTGAGTCTTGTGCAGATTCCCGTTTGGAGGACATAGTAATAGACATCCCTGGGGTTGTGAAGCAGCTGAATGGGTTGAAAATAAATAAATCGCCAGGTCCTGATGGGATTCCAATTCGGTTTTACAGGGAGTACTCTACTGCATTGGCTCCTTACTTAGCTTGCATTTATAGCGAATCTTTTGCCCAACATAAAGTCCCGAGCGACTGGAAAAAATCGCAGGTGATACCTGTATATAAGAAGGGTAGAAGGACGGATCCTCAAAATTACAGACCAATATCCTTAACATCGGTTTGTTGCAGGATTCTCGAACATGTTCTCAGTTCGAATATAATGAATTTCCTTGAGACACAGAAGTTGCTGTCTATGCATCAGCACAGCTTTAGAAAGCATCGCTCCTGCGAAACGCAACTCGCCCTTGTTTCACATATCTTGTGAACCATGGATGAAGGGTATCAGACAGATGCCATATTCCTTGAATTCCGGAAAGCGTTTGACTCGGTGCCCCACTGCAGACTCCTAACTAAGGTACGAGCATTGGTTCCCAAATATGTGAGTGGCTCGAAGACTTCTTAAGTAATAAAATACAGCACGTTCTCCTCTGATGAATCAGAGGAAGTTTGGTAGGTCCGCTGTTGTTTTCTATCTACATAAATGATCTTTTGGATAGGGTACATAGCAACGTGCGGCTGTTTGCTGATGATGCTGTGGTGTATGGGAAGGTGTCGTCGTTGAGTGACTGTAGGAGGATACAAGATGATTTGGAGAGGATTTGTGATTGGTGTAAAGAATGGCAGCTAACTCTAAATATAGATAATGTAAATGAATGCAGATGAATAGGAAAAAGAATCCCGTAATGTTTGAATACTCCATTAGTAGAGTAGCACTTGACACAGTCACATCGATTAAATATTTGGCGTAACATTGCAGAGCGATATGAAGTGGGACAAGCATGTAATGGCAGTTGTGGGGAAGGCGGATAGTCGTCTTCGGTTTATTGGTAGAATTTTGGGAAGATGTGGTTCATCTGTAAAGGAGACCGCTTATAAAACACTAATACGACCTATTCTTGAGTAATGCTCTAGCGTTAGGCATCCCTATCAGGTCGGATTGAGGGAGGACTTAGAAGCAATTCAGAGGCAGGCTGCTAGATTTGTTATTGGTAGATTTGATCATCATGTGAGTGTTACGGAAATGCTTCAGGAACTCGGGTGGGAGTCTCTGGAGGAAGGGAGGCGTTCTTTTCGTGAATCGCTACTGAGGAAATTTAGAGAACCAGCATTTGAGGCTGACTGCAGTAGAATCATACTGCCGCCAACTTATATTTCGCGGAAAGACCACAAAGATAAGATAAGAGAGATTAGGGCTCGTACAAAGTCATATAGGCAGTCATTTTTCCCTTTTTCTGTTTGGGAGTGGAACAGGGAGAGAAGATGCTAGTTGTGGTACGAGGTACCCTCCGCCACGCACCGTATGGTGGATTGCGGAGTATGTATGTAGATGTAGAATGAGAACAGGATACATTGTTTTAAGAGTAAGCTAAAAGGGTTAGTATGGGATGAGGTATCAGTGCCGGCACGCCATTTGGAAATGAAAGAGAAGAGACGGCTGTGAGAAAAGATCAGCCAATCACACACTGATCGATCTCCCTCCAAAGCGACAACATGACAGCATCAGCCACTTGGTGAAGAGGATATAAGTCCTCTGCCTGACTGGTGGAGCCCACTACAATAGCAGCGTCAATGTTAGCGACTTCATTAGGAATCTCTATGCAGCACAGACTTGTGTTTGTCTGTTCTGAAGAAGACTGATTATTTTGAATGTCGCCCTTCCCTTATGACACTTCTACCGAAGTTAAGTATTGTAATTGTCTTGTTTGTAATAAACTAATTAATAGAACTTGTTTGATTGTTTGTCTAGCGAACCAAGTATGCTGGATTCCTAGACACAACAGTATATGTAAAAAGACATGCTAATGCAAAATTCAATTTATTCCTTAGTAAATCTGTGTCAATATTTGAAAGTAACTTTTGTAAAAAGTTAGCCAAAAAGATCAATAAAAAAACACATTGTGGATAACTAAGAGAGTCAAAGTATCATGTAAGAAGAAGAGGGAAATTTAGGTAAAGTCAAAATCTGACATTACTCACATGCTACAAAAACTGTAGTATTTTAAGGAAAATCATTAAAATGTCAAGAAGTATACATGCCCTGACAGAAATAAGTAATGCAGATAACAATATTGATACTACATACAACATTACCAAATGGGAGACAGGACAGCCAGTCAGTGTACGAGATTCCGTAATAATTAAACTAAATGTCACCGTTGTGACTGATAATTCACAAGTTGCAAATACTTTTAACAATCATTTTCTGGACATAGCAGCAAATATAGGATTAGATGGTTCAGTTGAAAAAGCAAGAGAGTATATCAAAAACGTCATTTCGCAAAACTTTAAGTAAATAGAAATAGCACCAACTTCCTTCACTGGAATTAATACAATTATAATTTTTTTTAGAAACAAAATCTCTTGTAGGGTTGATGGAATTTCAAACAGAATTCTGAATAGTTGTTACAACTTAATAAGTAATATCCATAGTGATACACGCAATGCATCACTGATGCAGGAAATTTTTCCAGGCAAGTTAAAATACTCTTTTATTAAACTACTTCACAAGAAAGATGACAGGATAGACTTAAATAATTATTGTCCAGTTTACTTAATGACCTCGTTTCACATAATATTTGAAAAAGTAATGTACTCATGAGTAACCATACACTTAGGTGGAAACTCTTTACTGAGCATATCACAGTTAGGAGTCCAGGAAGGTTGCTTGACTGAGAAAGATATTTGTACATGCACTCATCAAATAGTACAAACCTTAAATAATAAGATATCACCAGCTGGTATTTTTTGTGAAATCTCTAAAGCCTTTGATTGTGTAGATTATGGTACTCTCTTAGAAGAGCTCAACTTTTATGGAACTGGTGAGTTTTCACACAGCTAGTTTGAATCATATTTGACAAACATAACGCAAGAGACTGTGCTGAATACTTCAGACGATATTGGAAAAATAGAAAATTTTTGTGATTGGGATAAAAATCACAAAGGGAGTCCCTTGGAGTCAAATTTTGGGTTCAAATTTATTCCTTATTTATGTAAATGACATTCCATTTAACTTTCTACATGCAACATTTGTACTTTTTGCAGATGATACTAATATTATGATAAATCACATTAGACAGAAAGTAACAGAAGCGTTAGTAAGTTATATTTCCTAAAGAATTATTAAGTGGTTCTCAGAAAATGGACTCTCACTAAATTTGGGAAAGACGCTCCTCAAATGCATCAATTGTAGATAAAATACACTACATTCAGTTCTGCAGAACAAATAGAGTCATACCGACAACTGATGTAGCAAGTGAACAGGAATCAGTAAGTATGATAGAATGCTCCTAATTTTTGAGTTTAGCTGCACAGAGTGGCCACGCAGTTTGAGGCACCCGGCCACTGATTATGCGGCTCGTCTCGCTGGAGGTTCGAGTCCTGTCTTGGGCATGAGTGTGTGTGTTGTCTTAGCATAAGTTAGTTTAAGCAGTGTGCAAATTTAGGGACTGATGACCTCAGCACTTTGGTTCCTTTGGAATACACACACACATGCACACACACACACATACACACACACACACACATTTTTGGGCTTACATATTGATGAAAACTTGATCTGGGAGAAGCATATTACTGTGTTTCTCAAGCAGTTAAGTTCAGGTGCTTTTGCTCTTCGTATAATTGCTAGTATTGGAAACAAACCTATCAAAGTCATGACATATACTGCATATTTTCACTTAATAACGTCATACAGAATAATTTGCTGTGATAACTTCACATTTTGTAGGAAGGTATTCATTGCACAAAAGCGAGCAGTAAGAATAATAAGTTATGTTCACCCAAAGACATCATGTAGTTACCTCTTCAAACGGCTTGGAATTTTAACTGCACCGTCACAGTATATATTTTCGCTAGTGAAATTCTTCATAAATAATCCATCATAATTTGATAGGATACACCTACAACACTAGAGGGGTAAAAATGACCTTTATTACCCCTTTTGGCGCGCAGGATTAGCCGAGCGGTCTATGGTGCTGCGGTCATGGACTGTGCGACTGGTCCTGGCGGACGTTCAAGTCCTCCCTCAGGCATGGGTGTTTGTCCTTAGGATAATTCAGGTTAAGTAGTGTGTAAACTCAGGGACTGATAACCTTAGCAGTTAAGTCCCATAAGTTTTCACACACATTTGAACATTTTTACCCTTTGTTAAAGCTGTCATTGGCTCAGAGAGGAATTCAATAAGCAGCAATAAAAATCTTTGATGATTTGCCCAATAACATAATATTTCTGACAGATATTGAAGCAAATTTCGAATCTAATTTAAAATCATTTGTCCTAGATAACTACTTCTATTCCATTGACGAATTTCTACTTTAAGATAAATAAAAAAGAAAACTACTTGTTTTTGACTGTACTTGCATGTGTAGAATTAAAATGATAATGTGTTCGTTAATGTTAACGCTAATCATGTATACATATCCTGTAAACTGACTCAAACCACATCATTCCGATAAAAGAATAGTTGGAATGGTCTATGGAATATGAAACTAAATAACGAACCCTGCATTACCTTGTCTGAAATACGTTTAGATCAAATCGTAATGACTATCTTATTTGTTTAACATAATATGGTAGGATGACTGGGTGTTGTGTGATGTCCTTAGGTTAGTTAGGTTTAAGTAGTTCTAAGTTCTAGGGGACTGATGACCATAAATGTTAAGTCCCATAGTGCTCAGAGCCAGAATTTGGTAGGAAATATCGCTATGCACCGCAAATACTTGAAATGATCATCCAAAGGTGTGGTACGAGGTACCCTCCGCCACGCACAGTATGGTGGATTGCGGAGTATGTAGATGTAGAAGGTGGAATCTTGACAACCACCCATCAGTGGGCAGTTGTTGAACAACACGACTACATGTACCTTCAAGCTAATTGTAACTATGATACTGTAGACAATATGTAACCATTCTTTGTCTAACAAACCAATCCCCTGAAAGTGTAGCTGAATGGCTACTCCAAGTTATTCCAACCACTGTCATCGTCATTTAAGAAAGATATAACGAATTCAACTGTAGTAGTTTATAGGAGTAGCGTACAGAGAAATGTATATACCCTTGAACTCACTGTCTTAAGAGTCGATGGAATGATTACATTGTTCTTTTGAATAAAGCGACGGGAACTCTTTAGAGCTCTAGCTAGCCACTCCTCTTTCTGCCATGGGAAATGTAAGAACGCCATTTTCGTAGCTCTAATACGATTGTGAATAATAATAATACTGCTCAGTTAAGATGGCTTACTATTTTATTTAATACGTATGAGAATCATCACTTATTGTCTGTATTGGTCTATTCTATGTTTCAGCAGCTTATTTTCGCTGGGCAGAAAAATTTGCTGATGCGTTACAAGCTTTGGCGTTCCATCATCTGCATATTTGCATCCGTTCTCTTAGAACGTGCAGTATAAACTGTTTGTTACACTAAGTTCAATTATCTTTGCTGCACAATGTGACAGACATTATCGTGTTGTGCTTCATTTAAACACAGTCAACTATCACCCAATTTTTCGCTCTTCTACAGTGACTTCTGTGCCTGGTTTCATCATAATACGAAATACAAAATGTAACAAAGCGCAGTTGTAGGTTCAGTGTGGTGTTTTGTTTGAATTTTATCTTAACTGCAAACTAAACATGATGATTTTCTCTCCAGCCTTACCTTTTGTATTATTCTAATTGGTATGCAGAGGTGAAATGCAAATTCAGCATTCCATCTTTATTTTGACCCCCAACTCTTTACAAAAAGAGCCACAAGGAATTGTTTTAGTTAGTAGAAGCATACGACATTGGAATGAATAAGTAAAGCCTTGAGAAAATGAATCGGAAACAATTTTTTCCATGTCTTTTTATTCGCTTAAATTACCTCCAAGGCTTTGTGCGTAGTTAATGTAAAATCTTTGGCGCAGTATTGTTTTGTTTTTGTTGCCTGACGCTCGCATTCAAATTGTCGAGGGATGAACAAATTCACACGTGAATGTTGGAGTTAATGTGTTTGTTGGATGTAACAGAGCCGTTGGTGTTTTGGTAAGTTCTGTATTGTTTCGTTATTATTTTTTGATGTTTTAATTTAAAGGTTGACCTGATAGCACCATATTCAATCATTGTTACATCGTACAAAACTGATATTGCTTAAATAAATTTAGTGAAGTATGCAAACAAAGATATATACAGGAAATACAACTTTTAACTGTTAAAAACCCTATGTCACACCGAAATCCGTATTTCACACCAATACATTTGAACAATTCTCTGTTTAAAAACACTGGTTTACATTGACGTCATATTGTAGCAATGACATTTTATGAAGGATCATTACTCACGTTAAAAGCGCTCCTAAAATACTAGAATTCGGTTAGTCTGAAACGTCCACATTAATCAGAACCGTAAGTATCTGCTTGCGTGAATTTCAAGCGTAACTACACCACATTCCAGTTGTTTTTATGTGCTAGCTGCCACCCGATGCCTTCGCTATACATTATGTTAACCATCTGTAGACATTCCATGCTTTAGCTATTAGAGAGCACGCTTCTTGTTTCTTGTGACAATTGGTGCGTTTTTAGGGACTAGTGTAGCAGGGGATACAACCCGTCGGCTTTGGACAATGACGTCACAAGTGGCCAATCGAGAAGCGAATCTTCTTAGTGTTGTAGCTCCCTTCAGTGGCTGATAAGTGTTTTTTGGCTTTAAAAAAAAAAAAAATCTCACGAGATAGAATAAACAGATCCACTTTATGGAAATACGGAAGCGTCCGATCCCACCCGTCTGCTTTGACCCATGACGTCACAAATATGGCGGAAACAAAAACTAACACACACACTTTCCACAAGAAGACTAATGACACTAACGGGACACGCGCGGGAAATGGGGTGTTTTGGGTGGGGGGCAAACTAAATATAAACAAATTTAGACGCCTTGCGTAGCTACAACGTGTAAGTGTCCAGCCATGCGTGAATACCCACCCACCTCCCCAGGGGTCGTAACCCCTGCAACCCATAGAAGATAAAGATGCTTCAGTAGCTGATTGGTGTTTTTTGTCTTTAAAAAAAAAAAATCTCACGGGATAGAACGAACAGATCAGAAAGATAAATACAATAAACTAAAACAGAAATTCGAGGAAACAGATAATTAAAATAAGTAATAAGTGTTTTTAAATTAAAAAAAAAATCTCACGAGATAGAACGAACAGATCAGAAAAGTAAATAAAATAAGATAAACAGAACCGGAGACAGCCACACTCAAACCAATCTCCGCGCCGTCATGACGTCACACACGACAACACCCTTACGTCACGGGTCAAAGCCGACGCGTGGGATCGGACGCTTCTGTCGACCCCACTTTATTAAGCAATCAGTAAAAAAACGAAACTGAAACATAACAGCAAAAGCGAAAATGGTAAACTGCTCTCTGGCGACTTGTGACGTCATTGTCCAAAGCCGACGGGTTGTATCCCCTGCTACACTAGACCCCGTTTTTAGCAGCCCTGATGCCAACAAGGTTGAGGCATTTGCAGACTTCTGACAATTCATTAGTTTTTAATGTATGCTTACATCATGCTTTTGGCCATTTTTTTTTAACGAAAACTGAAATTTATCTGTAAGTTACGTTGTAGACAGCAACCGCTAATTTGTGAATTTTAAGTAGAAGAAAGTCCTATGGCTTCAGCCTCCCCCCCCCCCCCCCCCCCCCCCCCGGGTTTCTTCTTAGTTGTGTTAGTAAGCGTAGTATTGTGGAGTCTAATAACGTCTTTGCAGACTGGTTCCTCCTGATGTTGCCCCCCCCCCCCCCCTCCCCTCCAGTCGCACACATTGTATAAGAACTAATATGATGAAAATAATAATGGAAATTGGACACATGAAACTGAAAAGGATGTATTTCTGCTCCAACCACCCAACAAATTCTAATTGCTAATTGGATGTTATGACTAGACTTCTGTTACAGTCTTAATTTGTTTTCATCGTAAGTTTGCTACATGGATTCAATTGTTGCAGTTGGAGCTGTGCCTCTGCTTGGACATGGAAACATCTTGTTGACAACCATCTGCTCCAGCAACTACTACTGTACTCATCTCTGCATTAAGCATTTGTGGAGCACCTCAGGTATTGTACTTGACACAAATCTTGGTTGTAGAACATCATCTGCATATTCTGTGAACTCCCAAGATTTCACCAACATAGTAATTGTCTCGAATTGCATTGGGATTTGAGACAACTAATGTTGCAACATGTGCAGTGTGTTTCATTAGGTAATTAAGCTATTTTATGCTTCAGAAACTTTTCTCAGTATAAACAGAAAATTTCAAATTATATTTTGTGCTAATATGTACAAACTGCAAAGTTGATGAGATGTAGAAAATTCGGCACTTATTCGGTTTAGGGGGTACAGGCACTGATTACGAGAAAAGTACCTATTTTTGAAGGAAACACGTATTTTTGGAGATATAAGCATATATATGCACAGAATACAAAAAAAAAATTATTTCAAAAATAGTGTCTTACAGTCATATCTGATTCGCTTGTCACCAAAAAAAGTACTTATTTTGATATGGATGCAAAAAAAAAAAAAAAAAAAAAAAAAAGAAAAAAAAAAAAAAAAAAAATCAATTTACTGTCTCAAATTTTTTTAACAGAAGTGATGTATTGCATATATATGCACGGAATTTCAAAAACTTCTTTTTTCTCAAAAAAGATGGAATTAATAACAATTTTTTTTTTTTTTTTTTTTTTTTTTTTTTTTTTTTTTTTCAAAAAATCATATTTGTTTATTTTGTACAGACATACATTAAAGCTCGAATCAGATAAGATAAAAACAGCTACCTCAAGTTAATTTGCAGCATTCGGATAGATTTTTGGAACATGCTCAATGAAATTGTGGAATGGATTTTCCCCAAAATGTTGACACCAGAGAAATTCTGCCAGGTAGTATTCAGCATAGCACGGTGAGTTCTGAAACCCCTTTTATTTGTTTCTTTAGCTTTTTGCCAGACTGACTCCATGTGATTTGTGGTTGCATTTGTTGAGGGATCGAGAAAATAAAGCGAATGATTAACAGTCAGATGATTGTAGCCCAAGTTACCTATGGTGTTGTAAGCTTGTCACAAATCAGAAACTACTGTGATTCCAGGCAAAACATACTGTTGCAAAATTGGCAGCAAATGGGTAGCATCACGTCGTGGCACAGCAACCATAAAGCTTCGCTTTGTCTCAACGTCATAGCCACCAAAGACCCATTGCTCCCGCACCGTATGACCTCGATGGTTCTTTCTCCTGATGAAGCAGCTCTCGTCTGTTTCAACAGTATGGCCAGGGCCACCCAAAACTATTGGCTCAATTAAGAAATTTTCATGGCAGATATCCCTACAAAATTGGTACCAATCGACCACAGTGTGCTCACTGCCAATTTTGAGCTCCCTCATTAAAAACTTTTGCTTATTGAGTTCGAAAGCCCACATGTAAGACAGTCGCAAAATTTTAGAAATGTGTAAATGACTGCCACCAAAAAATGACATTTTCCTAATTGAACATTTCTTTCTACAGTCCCTGCCAACAGAGCAGCACCAGATTTCGCCGTTTTTCCCTGTAGTTTTCTCCAGCTTCATCTCGTTGTATCCAACACAATTCCCATTTTCACACACCATATTGTTCTTCAAAAGAGCTTGTTAGCCCACTGTATAGAGCTTTGGGTGGTCTCCGTAACATGGTATAAATCTTCCATTACAAAGTCACTCAAATCAGGAAAATTTCTTGCCATTTTGGCACACACAGTAATACACGATACACAGACAGCCTCAACAGAAAAATATAGGTTGTTGGGCGCACTGATCAAGATACATAACTGTGAGCAGCAGGGACATATACCATATGCAACAATATGCAAAGCCAACAATAGCTATCATGGTTAGGATGTATGAAACTGTAAGCATTACCTATGGGTAAAGAAATCTGTGAAGAAATATATTAAAGTGCCTGCAGCATATTGGCGTAGCAACATGAATAATTTGGTGAAAGCAGATACAATTGATCTTTTATTTTTGCATCCAAATGAAAATAAGTACTTTTTTGGTATTCTGTGCATAGGTACTTTTCTCGTGATCAGTGCATGTACTCCCTAAACTGCATAAGTGCCGAAAATTCTGTGTGAATAATAATAGTAATAGTAATAATAATAATAATAATAATAATGCTGGGAAATAAAAGAATGACCTGCATGGAACATGTGTTGACAGTGGGCCGCCACTTAAGACTGTGTAATAACTTCTAAAACATTCACATAAAGTTTTAAAATTATGTTGCCAGTATTGTTTGTAACATTTTGCGTAATAATATATTTGCAGCCTGCCATACAGACAGCAAACATTTCCAATAATGTATTTGCATCCTCTTCTACACTGTGCTGGCAGTTTGGTGATGTATGTCAATTGAAGCTCAGTTCAAACTATTCTTAGGCCTAACGTCAGCATCACATGACGGGCAGACACAGTCATCTCAAATCTGATTCCCATTCATACTACATTGTCATGAACAGGCAGGGTTACACCACTGAAAAATTGCTCACTTTGCAGTTTATCTGCATTTGGTTCCCTTATTCTTCCACAGTAGTTCAACCATTCATCAAAATGCTGAAATTTAAAATGGATGATTTAGCAAAGATTACATTAATTTCGGAGGAAGAATTTGAACCGTAGTCAGTCTAAAAACTATGGATATGAAAAATATACCCAAAAAGAAATCTTGTTGGAGAATACTGTGCATTATTTAAGGAATTAGAAGACAATGAGATTTTCTTGTACAAGTATTTTAGAATGTCCTAAGATCAATTTTGTGTCCTTTCATCTAAAGCTGAAAACCACATTTAGTACCAAACCTCTACATTTTGAGAAGCCATTAGTCCTTAGGAAAAACTGAAGCTGTGTTTAAGGTAAGAAAAACAGTTTGTTTCTACTATATTTAATTAATTTCTTGTTCTGTGTAAAACTGTAGAAAACCCTGTAACTTATAAAAAATCATATTTCTGAGGTGAAATGTTTATAAAAGCTCTGGATGGGGGATCCTGCTGAATTTGGAGATGAGACAATGGAATGATTTTACGATGTATCTTGTGCTGTAGAGGACAAGTTTGATGTAGACTGTTTCATTAGTTGCTAGTCTGGTAATTGAGGCCTTTTATGATGTGAATTTTTTTCGGGGGCCAGCATTGGAATTTTGTTACAGTATCTATTTTGACTCTGGTCAATGTGTTGTGTTTTTTTTTATGATTACTCTAGGTACTTGCTGTTGAGGAGAGCTCAGGTTGAAACGAGACCAACCAATAGCATTTCAAGGTAGCTAGAGACAGTAGGATTGCTTCGCTTCGGATGAAAGTGGCGTGGACATTTTTATCTTTGGTGTTTACATGTCATCTTCAATAACTTAGACCGCTTACGCTTCAATCTTTTGAGATAGTTATTGTTTTTCTCATTTATAACTGAAATCAAGCATTAATTTTAACAATAGAAAGTCTTGTCATATTGCCTTTACATGTAGAGATACAGTTAATGTAGTTACTGCGAAATTCATTATATTAGTACGATAGTTACCGTTTCTACATGCGGCCAGGTGAGGCGTGTTGACAACTCTCTTTATGAACAACAAAATTAAGCATAATCATGGAATACCTTTTTTCCCTTGCACCAACAGTCTTTTAGTTGTATGATGACTCAGGAGAAGAAGACAAATTATCTGTTTGGCAACAGCTTATTGACGATTTCTCAACTATACTAGTGAAGTGTTTCGTTACATAAGAAGTGGAATGGTGTATTTTGTCAGTACAGTTATTTTTGTGAAAAAGGCGAGGGAAACATAACGTGGCCCATATTTTCAATAAGCGAGTGCTTATCGTGCTGGAACATTCACGTGTTGTGAAGATCCACTGATATTTTTGTAATTTGTAGCACTTAGTTTAATGAATATCTGTCTTGACGAACTTTGTTGCTTGCTACAATTATGTGTTTATTTCATCGTTAAATGATCATTGCCGGCTGGTGTGGCCGAGCGGTTCTAGGCGCTTCAGTCTGGAACCGCGCGACCGCTACGGTCGCAGGTTCAAATCCTGCCCCGGGTATAGATGTGTGTGATGTCCTTAGGTGAGTTAGGTTTAAGTAGTTCTAAATTCTAGGGAACTGATGACCTCACACATTAAGTCCCATAGTGCTCAGAGGCATTTGAACCAAATGATCATTTATCTTATAACAAAAAAATGGCAGTTTATATGCCGCGAAAAAATCACGTAAAGCTGTCAGAAAAAGAATTTGTAACATTGCAATGTAAAATTCCTCTGAAAGTTTCAGTTTAGTTTCTTGTGGATATATTCAAAGCCATCCGCTTCTGCAACTTTTTATTCGATATCCCCCCAAATTAATAATAAAGAGTTATTCCTTCGACAAACTTAAGTCATTATGTTGTATACAGTGTCAGTACGTATCACAATAAACAACTTTGTACACAACAGAGAAAGGACATTGAGATTAAGGTGTTCGACTATGGTTTGTTCCGTAATTTTCGCACTTTAGCTGTATTTTAATTCTCATTATATTAGTGCCTATTGAAAGTGGTTAAGATTTTACACAAAGGGTTTACAGCAAAGTTGTCCCGTTCCCCAACTGTAGCTTCACACATATGTATTGCTTGTAATATTTTGTGGCTTTTGTTCTGAAAGTGTTACAGTTAGTGCAGCAAACTGACTGGGATATGGCATTTTACATGGTAGCTTAACATAATGAAGTAGGGTCGAGGAACCACTTACAGCCCCATTAAGGATGATTCAAGACAGCTTATATGATTGCTATACAAAAGTAGTTTAAAAATTACTTCAGTAATCTTATTCTTTCAAATTCTGTGGGGAGCAAGTGTTCCAAATTATATAACAAAAGCAAACGAAAATATTGAAAATGAAATGGCATATTTCCCCAATTTTTGCCACGTTAAACCTCACTATGGCCAGACATTTCCTCACTTTTGGCTGCTATGTATTATAATGAAACAGGCTTTGCATAATTCCAGAATCTATTTGCAGAAAAGCAATTTGTTCATTGTACAAACGTCAGTGTGGCCACCAAATCTTAATTTTCAAATTCAAGGTTGTCATGTATTATATTTACCGTATGGGGTTAGGAATACATACTACTCTGGAAAGAACAAATTGCTTATTTTTAAAATATATCATGTTCGATATGAACCACTTCAAGAGGTACACATCAAAATGTCACATGGTTGCATTTATGCAACACTGTCTGTTTGTTTACCCTAAGCCAGACTTACTAGTGTCAACTGAAGGGTTAAATGGCCAATGCATGAAAAAGTTAGGGTCAGTTGTGGTAAAACAGGTATAAAACTAACCCACTTTTAGCTTCTTTGTCATCTTGTCGTAAAGTCTTTTTGAATTTTTATCTTTTTTTTGATGGGTCCACTCATCATTATGAGATTTTAGAATAATGTAGTCTATGTTACTGGTTAATTAACCATATACTAATTGGATGGCTACTTTTATTTTATACCTATTTTACCCCAAGGATGGGGGAAAATGGGTATAGCATCTCTTTTAAATAATAAACTTACTTTTAACAAGTGGTAAACCTGTTTTACCCCACTATTATGTGTAAGGTAGATATAATAAGAAATAAATATACATAGGACACACTTTTGAAAATTATTCAGATTTATTATACTATGAAATTTGCAAATAAAACAATATCTGATTTCTCTAAACAGTCATTCTCATGAAAACACTTCACACAAACTTGAAAAATCTTCCATTGAAGTTAGGCACAGGAAATATTTCAGCAATTTGACCCACATCAACCCACTCAATGTCATCTTTTTCTGGAAAAATATAACGTTCACCTTCTCCTTTGCATTTCACCAAAAATTTAATAGAATAACGTTCTTTATTGCAAATGTCTTGAGCTGTTATTTGTCCCCTGTAGTCTTTTAATATCTTACCACATTCACTCTGGTATTGGACACATACCCATGACCCTACTTTACTTCACTGACTGATCTAGAAACGTTAGGCCTAACATGTTCAGCTATGTTTTCACTTTCGTTAAAAAGTTTCTTGGCAGTCTTGGAAACTCTCTTCATTTCAACAGGTTTATCTGTCTCTTGTTTGACTTTTTTTACTCAAAACTGTAGGATTATTGGGCACATTGGGCTTTCTTTTCTCCTTTCTTTTCTCTTCTTTTAATCTTTGTACAACTTCTTCTGTGGTCAGAACTTCGCCATAACTCCCTTGAGCTCTTATTCTCTTTCCTTTAGAATTTGTCAATGCAGCTTTAACTTCTGAAGACTGTTTTGTTGATATTGATCCAAAATAGCCTGCTGTATTTTTTTCATTGGTGAAGGAATAATTTCACCTTGTCCTACTCCAGAACATGTTGACGGATCTAATGTAATTAGAGTAGGAATTTCAGCTGATGGTCCAGGTACAGTTAACAATTGTTGTGAACTGTTAGGTTGCACTTCTAATCCTTCTGCTCTCACATTGGTTGATTCTCTAGCATCGCATGGAATTTGTAGGCTTAGGCTTGACAATATTTACCTGGGACTGTACTTCACAAGTTGTAGGCCTGGCTGGTTGGACCAAAACAATCCTTTTTTGTAGAACTGATTTATCTACGGGAAAGATACCAGAGCCTTTAAAGCCACCAATGATATGTTCAGGTTTAAATGGGCTTGCTAAAAGTTTGTTCAAAAGGCTAGGAAAAATAGCTTTGTCTACATTTTTGAGACGAGATTCGCGGTACCATGTCTTTAAAAAATATCTCATCATGCACTTTTCATTGGACCAAATACACGGACATCCAGAGGTTTTAGAGCATGAGAGGTACTTGGTGGTAGACGTAAAAGAATGATTTCATTTTCTTTTGCTGTGCGTGTTACATTGTAAGTGAGATGACTTCCACGGCCATCAAAGAGTATGAGAACAGGCTTTTCAAGGTTTTTTATTTGTTTGGTAAAAGCATTGAGCTATTATTCAAAAATACAGTCCTTCATCCAACCTGACTCAGTTACTCCATGCAGTGCACCTTTTGGTCCTCCTTGTACCCATGTGTCCTGCAATTCTCCTCACCCTTCAAAAACAACACAAGGGGGATATCGTTCACCTGATGCACTACCTACAAATAAAACACTGTACTGAAGTCTTCCAGCACCTCCTGATCTTGAATAAGTTACCCGTGCATTTTTAGGGACAAACACCTTACCTTTAGTGGGATCTGTGCCCAAGCCAGTTTCATCCCGGTTGAATATCCTTTCCGGGTGGTTTTCTAAATCATTGTCACTTAAAATTTGTTTATACAATTTAAAAAACCCATCTACTACAAAACTGGACACCCTTCAGCCCTTGCTCTTGTCAATAGTTCAGGTTTTCTCCTAGAGAGTTCGCCTTGCCACCTTTTTTCAAAACCTGTTATAAAATCGTAGCCAGGCATATCGCCTTTGAATGGTGTTCTCCTCCCCACTGATTGTATCTAACTACAGACCATGAATTGTAAGTCTTTCCTGTCTAAGGGATACCCACACTTTGCACTAAACACTAGCTCTTCTACTATATACCTTTCCTCTTCTTTTGATAAAACTGTTGTTTTCCCAGAACCTTTAACTTTTGAAGGATTTTCGCACCAACGTCTCAATGTTTCATAAGGTATTCCAATTTTTTTTTTTTGCTGCAGCATAAACTTAACTCCCATTTTTAACTTATTCTGTAGCTTTTTCCAGTGCATCTGCATCATATTTAACAGGTTTCTTCTTTACATATGTACGAGGCATGATCTGAAACAAAAACTGAGGTTAGTTTTTTGGTATAAACATACGCTATACCCATTTTACCCCATGGTATTAAATTCTAAATAACATAAAAACAATTAAAAATTAAATCTTCAAACTAATATAAACTTACAGTATACATATAAAATGTGTACATACCTGAATTTTAATCTTCAATTCTTGCAGGTTAGCTCTCAAAAATGGCTTGAAGTAGTGTGTTTGTTTATTCTGTCAGTTGTAAGAAACCAACAAAAATAATTTTCTCTCAAATTATAAGTGCTGCCAACATAATTTTAGTATTATGTCATGTAGAATGATGATGCACACACATGAAAAAATTTTTCAGGATCATATTATTATTATTATTATTATTATTATTATTATTATTATTTCTCTTTCGTGTCTCAGACGTTATGTCTGGTTAAAAATGGAAAGTGACATGGACCTTGATCAAGCGTGACTTCCTTTTAACTGTACGGTATATGTTACATTGCATTTAGGAACTTTCGGGTAATTGAACAGTATCAATAATTGCAGATTTCTGTAGTTGTATATATATGTTTGGATGTAGCTGTATTGCGTTGATGTACTGGTGGATATTGTGTGGTATGACTCCTGTAGTTGATAGTATAATTGGTATGATGTCAACTTTATCCTGATGCCACATGTCCTTGACTTCCTCAGCCAGTTGGATGTATTTTTCAATTTTTTCTCCTGTTTTCTTCTGTATATTTGTATTGGGTATGGATATTTCGATTAGTTGTGTTAATTTCTTCTTTTTAATGGTGAGTATGATGTCAGGTTTGTTATGTGGTGTTGTTTTATCTGTTATAATGGTTCTGTTCCAGTATAATTTGTATTCATCATTCTCCAGTACATTTTGTGGTGCATACTTGTATGTGGGAATGTGTTGTTTTATTAGTTTATGTTGTATGGCAAGTTGTTGTATTATTTTTGCTACATTGTCATGTCTTCTGGGGTATTCTGTATTTGCTAGTATTGTACATTCGCTTGTGATGTGATCTACTGTTTCTATTTGTTTGCAAAGTCTGCATTTATCTGTTGTGGTATTAACAATATGCTTGCTGTAATATCTGGTGTTTATTGTTTGATCCTGTATTGCAATCACGAATCCTTCCATCTCACTGTATATATTGCCTTTTCTTAGCCATGTGTTGGATGCATCTTGATCGATGTGTGGCTGTGTTGGATGATACGGGTGCTTGCATGTAGTGTTTTCTTTTTCCAATTTACTTTCTTCGTATCTGTTGATGTTATGTGATCTAAAGGGTTGTAGAAGTGGTTATGAAATTGCAGTGGTGTAGCCGATGTATTTATATGAGTGATTGCTTTGTGTATTTTGCTAGTTTCTGCTCGATCTATAAAAAATTTTCTTAAATTGTCTACCTGTCCATAATGCAGGTTTTTTATCTCGATAAATCCCCTTCCTCCTTCCTTTCTGCTTAATGTGAATCTTTCTGTTGCTGAATGTATGTGATGTATTCTATATTTGTGGCATTGTGATCGTGTAAGTGTATTGAGTGCTTCTAGGTCTGTGTTTCACTACTCCAAATGAGTGGGTCAATATTGGTACAGCATAGGTATTTATAGCTTTTGTCTTGTTTATTGCTGTCAATTCTGTTTTCAGTATTTTTGTTAGTCTTCTCTATATTTTTCTTTTAGTTCTTCTTTAATATTTGTATTATCTATTCCTATTTTTTGTCTGTATCCTAGATATTTATAGGCATCTGTTTTTTCCATCGCTTCTATGCAGTTGCTGTGGTTATCCAATACGTAATCTTTTTGTTTAGTGTGTTTTTCCTGGACTATGATATTTTTCTTGCATTAGTCTGTTCCAAAAGCCATATTTGTGTCATTACTGAATACTTCTGTTATCTTTAGTAATTGGTTGAGTTGTTGATTTGTTGCTGCCAGTAGTTTTAGATCATCCATGTATAGCAAATGTGTGGTTTTGTGTTGGTATGTTCCAGTAATATTGTATCCATAATTTGTATTATATGTGACTGTAGGCTTTCCCGGCGTAAACTATTGATGAAGGTTTCTCGGGTCTCCAGCCGGGTGGTAGCGTTGATATCTCGCGACGTTTCGGGAAGTGTCATACTACCCATCTTCTGGCAAAGTGTCGAGATTTGCGGAGAGCGGGCTATTTATATGCGCGGTCACCCTCCTCCACTAGACCTTGGGTGGCTGCGGTGGACCAGCGGCGTGCGCGCGATGGTGGGGATGGCGGTCGCCCCTGGTGGCCATGTTCGGTTGTCGGTGTAAGCATTCTGTTTGCGTCCGCGACGGAGGACATTGACGGGCGAGCTTCCGACGGATTGCCGCTATCGCCGGGTTCCATGCTGTGCTGAGTTGGTATCCCTCGTCTGTTGACCAGATTCTCGTGAATCCTTATTTCTATGGATTCTTTGATCACGCTTTCCCAAAAGCCAGATGCTCGGCACAGTACCTTTGTGTTTTCGAAGTTGAAGGTGTGTTCTTCATTGATGCTGTGTTCCGCTATGGCTGATTTTTCTGTGTGGCCTAGTCGCACACATCTGATATTTTCTTTGCAGCGTTTAGATATGTAGCACTGCGTTTGCCCAATGTATTGCTTTCTGCATTCGCATGGTATACTGTATACTCCTGGTGTGTTAAGGTTCAGCGCGTCTTTGGCAGAACCTAGGAGCTCCCTCGTCTTCGGTGGTGGTCGGAGAATGGTTTTGATCTTGTATTTTCCCAGAAGTCGTGCAATTTTGGCCGAGAGCGGACCCACGTACGGAAGGAAAGCGAGTTGTTTATCTTCTTCTTCTCCTTCATTATTTTCTTCTGGGGTTCTCACTGCTTCTTTCTTTCTTTTAAGCGCCCTGTCAATCTGCGTTCTACTGTAGCCATTTTGTTGGAAGACTTCTCTCAGGTGTTGCAGCTCGGATGGTAGGCTGTCTTCGTCACAGACGGCGCGCGCCCTATGTACCAGGGTGGTCAGTACGGTTTGTCTTTGTGCTGGATGGTGGCAGCTTGTTGCATGATTGTATAGATCCGTATGTGTCTTCTTCCTATGTACTGCATGGCCTAGTGATCCATCTGCCTTCCTCTTAATTAAAATATCAAGGAAGGGGAGGCATCCATTTTCTTCCATTTCCATTGTAAATTTTATGTTCCGATGGATGCTGTTGAGGTGTTCAGGAAACTCATCTAGTGCTTGTTTGCCATGTCCCCACACGACAAAAGTGTCGTCGACATAGCGGAAGTCCGCAGCTCGTGGTCGTGCGGTAGCGTTCTCGCTTACTACGCCCGGGTTCCCGGGTTCGATTCCCAGCGGGGTCAGGGATTTTCTCTGCCTCGTGATGACTGGGTGTTGTGTGATGTCCTTAGGTCAGTTAGGTTTAAGTAGTTCTAAGTTCTAGGGGACTGATGACCATAGATGTTAAGTCCCATAGTGCTCAGAGCCATTTGAACCATTTGACATAGCGGAAGAAGTGCTTCGGTTTCTGTCTGGCAGTTTGAAGGGCCACCTCCTCGAAATGTTCCATATAGAGGTTTGCAATCCCAGGAACCAATGGGGAGCCTATCGCCACACCGTCGATCTGCTTGAAGAATTCCCCGTTGCAGTGAAAGTACGTGGTTGTTATAGTCTGTCTGTAAACTGAAGAGCGAGCAGCGCCTTTGGTGGGGGAAGTGGCCTTTCCCGGAAGAACGCTGCCACTGGCCTACAGGGCCACCCAAAATCAGTTGCCCTGTTACCCGTCTAGCGGTGTAGTTCAGCGTGCAGTGATATACTGATATACGTCGTTTCTGTTTGTGGAATCTTTGTTGCCAGCGTCAGTCAGTTGACTTTGTGTACTCACTGATATACTTCAGTATCCCGAAGTGATGGATAATCGCCCTGCATTGCAAGAAAATGTGCGGAATACGAAGAAGAGGAGGTATTTGCGGAGTAACGAGCGTTCGATCGTCTCTAACGTTATTACAGCGTGTGTTAAGGAGGCAACACAAAAAGAACTGTTGGTTAACATTAACAGCCCCAATCAAAGGGCTGCAGTTTATGCAAACGTCAGCCTCGCCACTATAGGACGCATAAGGAAGGAACGTGAAAACAAGCCGCATGGTTTACTGGAATCGCCGCGAAGGAAAACTGATAATTTAGGGAGGAAACCCATCGTCATATACAGTTTCACAAAATCAGTCATTCGACAAACGATGGAGGACTTTTACATAAACCAAAAAATAGTGCCGACATTACGGAAATTGCTTAATGCCGTGAAACAAAAAATACATTTTCCTTGGCAGAAAGATGTTTTACACAAGACATTGCGTGAAATGGGATTTACCTGGAAAAGATCTGTAAGTAAACGAAAGATTCTCGTAGAAAGAACGGATATAATTGACTGGCGATGTAAGTATCTGATCCAAGTGAGGAAATTAAGGGAGCTAGGCAGAAAATTCTTTTATATTGATGAAACTTGGGTGGACAATAACATTACTTACAGAAAATGTTGGCAGGGCCCTGGCGTTGAGGGCATTATGGACAATGTTAGCGGAAGCAATAGGATTATAGTGGTGAATATTGGATCAAAAGATGGGTTCTTACCCAACGCACAGTTGGTTTATAAAGCGGGTTGTGCAACAGGAGACTACCATGGGCAAATGAACTACGAAAATTTTTCTAATTGGATATCGAATAAAGTGATTCCGAATCTGCCACCGAACTGTGTTATTGTTATGGACAACGCTTCATATCACAACAAGGAACACAACAAAGCTCCAACTAGGTCCTCGAATAAAAGCGAAATGATTGAATGGTTATTAAAAAATAAGGTGGAAGCTGAGTTGACAATGAGAAAAACAAAATTATTTGATTTAATTAAACAACATAAGCCGGAAGACAAAGTATTTGAAATTAATAAAATACTTGAAGCCCATGGACACACTGTGCTGCGACTTCCACCATACAACTGTGACTTAAATCCAATTGAAATGGCATGGGCAAAGCTCAAGAATTTCGTCAGAGGAAGAAATATTCTTGGAGATATTTGCATGACGAAGTTGCTGCAGTTGGTGAAAGAAGGTATGTAGACATTTTCTGAGCTTCCATGTTTTATTCCGAACTAAATTTTGCCGTAACCGAAAGAGAGCGTATACAAAAACTTGTCCCAATTGTTACAGGTTTTGAAACGATAAGTCAAGATGACTGGAGTGCATACTGCCTCCATGTGGAGAAACTTGAAAGAGAATATTGGGTTAAGGATGGGGTTATGGAAGACATAATAGACGCTATAGTTATTAATTTAGAAAGTGATGACGACGAGGACGACGACGACGACGACAGTAATGATAGTGACAATGTTGATGATGACCTCTAAAATACGATGTATGTAAACAGGCAATGAATATTTTTTTGAAAAATATGTTGTGTGTTCTTTCAAGCCTGACTCTGCTCATACACTATGAAATTTCTTTTGGTAGAAATGTAGTACATGGTAGTAAAAGATTTTCCAAGATAAATACAGTCAAATGTTGTCCAAAGCAATAAATACCATTATCACTTGTTGTACAAAACCAGGAATAACTTGAGAGCTTCATGGTAAAATCAATTAACGTTTCGCTAGCAGAACGTGATTCAATCACGTAATACATTTAATGCCTAGAGAACAGCAGCATTTGAATATACTCTGTCACTAAAACTCTATCTCGGTTACTATTCACATGATTCTAAGGAATATTGCTTAAAACATGTGTGCAATAGCTAATCTAAACACTACTGAAATTTCTTTCGAGACACGTATACCGATTCTGGACTTCTATGTAAAAAGCTTGACATACAAGGTGCGTTCACATATTAATTTTTATTTTTTGGTAAGAACTTTACTTGTTAATCTACAACAATGTTATCCTATTCAAAATATTCCCCAGTACATGCTATACACTTATGCCAGTGCTTTTTCCAATTCCCAAAACACTTTAGGAATTATTTCCTCGGGATAGTTCATTGGCCTTTTGACTGCATTTTTAATCTCACCCATTCTTGTAAAACTGCTGTCCTTTAAGGCCTGCTTTGAAATGTTTACACCACTTGTGTGTTCTGGGTTTACTCATAAGAGACTCACCAAAAGCAATATTTAACATTCCTAAAAATTTGATACACTTTATTCCATTCTTATAACAAAATTTAGTACAGATTCTCTAATCTATTTTTATACAAAACAAATAATAGTTGATGCTACCAAAACACATATAACTTTTTTGACAACTGAGAGCCGGCCGCGGTGGTCTAGCGGTTCTGGCGCTGCAGTTCGGAACCGCGGGACTGCTACGGTCGCAGGTTCGAATCCTGCCTCGGGCATGGGTGTGTGTGATGTCCTTAGGTTAGTTAGGTTTAAGTGGTTCTAAGTTCTAGGGGACTTATGACCTAAGATGTTGAGTCCCATAGTGCTCAGAGCCATTTGAACCATTTGACAACTGAGAACTGGGTAAATACCCAATATGCAAAACATTGCACAGATACTTTTCAGACATGTTTACGAAGAGAGTGGCAAAAAAAGCAGTGCAAACCGAACTAATACAAAACACGGAATTATAAATTTCTGCTTACTTTTTAAACACTCTTCGTGTTGCAAGAATTGTTAAGTTCCAATGCAGACCCTTTAAAGAAAACTTCTACATTTTAGTAAGAACAAGCCTTAAATTCTACAGGTTGATTGCACTATATCTGGTTCGTCTTACGAATAGAGGAACATACATTCACATGAAGAGGCATTCGGTTCTATGTTTGTAGTAGAATACTGACTTCCGTTCTTATGTTAATATTATTTACTCTATAATGTTTTGTTTCAAAGAAGCTATCGTCTTTTGTTTTCCTTATACTCTTAATGCATTTGTCTAAAAATAAACACAGCCGGGACGTATCTGTACGCGGCGTCGCCACAGATATGAAGCGCGCACCGCCGCAGGGCCGGTACTACGTTGTGAAACAGCCTGTAGAAGCGCCCTGTGACGTAGCAGGGTAGGCAGAGTGGGGACTCGCTTGCTCGCTCTTCAGTTTACAGACAGACTATAGTGCGTGTTCGAAGAGGCTGACTGTTTGTGGTTCAAAGTGCTGGGTTAAAAGTGCCAAGGAGTCTTGAAGAGGCACTTTCGTGAAAAGTGAAGTCACGTCGAAGCTCACGAGTAGGTCCTCCCTTTGCAGTCGCATGTCCCTGAGTATTTTTACGAATTCGGCTGAGTTTCTCACATGGTGGCTGCAGTGTCCCACAAGGGGTTTGAGCAGTGTCACTAGGTATTTAGCAAGTTCGTAACTGTGAGAGTTGATGGAGTCCACAATCGGTCTCAGAGGTACCCCTTCCTTATTAATCTTGGGGAGTCCATAGAGGTGTGGTATCGCTGGAGCTCTGGGGTACAGTCGCTTCTTCATTTGCTCTGGTAAGTCCGATTTCTTCAGCAGAGCTATCGTCTTTCTATTGCTATTTTATCTTTTCCAGGGGCTTTCCAATTGTGTGTAGAATTAATTGCTCGGGTGACTTCATGTTGCAAAATTATCATTTCAGGCATTTGTGGTATCATCTTGTATGTGTCTATTTCTGCTTGTATCCACCGTGCATGCCTGTTATGTTGTACCGGGTTTGACTGTATGTTGCTCCAGAAGTGTTCCATGTCTGTTATGTTTGGTGGGTTGTCTATTTTAATGTGTGTGTTATCTATTGTCTGATAAAATTTCCTTTGGTTTGTGTTGAATGTTTGGTTTTGTTTCCTTCTATTTTCACTTTTTTTGTATCTTCTAAGTCGTTTGGCCAATGCTTGTAATTTCTGCTTCTTTTCATCCAATTGCTCTATCGCTTCTTGTTGTGAGATTTTACCTAACCTTTTTCGTTTTTTGTCTGATATTACACACACACACACACACACACACACACACACACACACACCGTCTGCATCTCTTATGTGAAATGCATTAAATCTACTTAAAACTGCTTTCCCAAACGTTCAATTTCTAACATAATTTTAGGTGCTTCAGCTGACTTTTCTTTTCAGGGATTGTAAATTTCAGATTTCGTTCCTTTTCTGGCTAATTTTTGTTCTTGTTGTTGTTCAGTTCACTTAGTTGCTTCTTTTATCTTTGTACAAGAAACTTGCATTACACATAGACAGAATTAAACTTCTGTTGATTTTAAAAAATTCAACACTGTGAATATCATGGATCGCAGCATTAGTATGTCTTTGAGCAAGAATACTTTTCACTCTAATTCTCAACAATAAACTCATAAACTTCCTGGCAGATTAAAACTGTGTGCCAGACCAAGTGCTCTCTTATCTGAACTATCCATCTAAGAGTCGCACCCCAACCTCATTTCCGCCACTACGTCACCTCCTACTTAAGTTTGAGTCTCGGTCCAGCACACATTTTTAATCTGACACATCAGTGCACACGCTGCTGCCGAGTGAGCATCAATTCTGGGAATACATTCATAGTTTATTGAAAAACCTCTTTCTACAACAGCGTTTCCAGGCGAAAGTACTGAAATGATTTTAACAAAATCTACAAAATTACAATATTCTTCTGTGGCAATGTAATGAGGTCATCCACACAGGTTTCACTTACTTTGAAAAATGCCAATTTTTTTCTTTTTGAATATGAGCATTGTTACAGATGTTGACATTCTCGTTCGACACAAACAACAGACAAATTTTCACCAGAAAGAGAATTTAAAGTCACAATGTCAATCTTCCTACAGCAGTTTGTCGATTTAATGCTGCTAATGCGTCCAAACCGGAACTGGCATGTGTAAGTTTATATTTCAGTGGTACTCCTTCAAGTAGCATTAATGAGGTGGTAAAGGCGAACAACTCATTACACAGAAAATAAGCCATAGGTACATCAGTTAGGAAATCACATAAAAAGTCTTTGAAAGCTTGTGCTGTCACAGTGTAAAAAGCCAATTTTAAACCTAAGTATATGTCTCCAACTGTAAAGATAGTTTTCAAACACTTTTAATTAGATAAGAGTTTAATTTTAAGCCAAATGAGAAATATAAGTTCTTAGCTGTGGAAGAATTTTAAAGCTAGTTTGCCACATTTTCAATCACTTTTGTGCCACAGAATTGCAAAGGAAAACCTGAAGATGCTATATATTCTGTATATTGACATATTTGTGTAGGCAAATCGTGAAACGCACAATACAAGGCTCTGAAAATGGTCTTTTCCAATTTGTTTGTGACATGCCAGTTTTAAAAGTGTAATGAACTATATGCGGGTTACAACTACCCAACTGCAAGAGTTTCATGTTATCAGAAATTTATTTTACTTCATTATTCAAATACTTCCAAGCTGCAAAATTTTAGGAATATTCTGCAAATTAAAAGGTCCTTTCAAAGCATTGAATAAAGGCAGAATCAAAACATCATGTCGAGACCTGTGATTTATTTCAATCCCAAAAACTAACATGGATGTCCATTCTCTCCTCCTCTTCTTCTTCTTTCTTTTACATAAGTAATGTGTGGACCTTGCCTACATAATTTTCTGAAGCTGCTCACGTTTGTTGAGTGAAATTACTCAAAATAAAGAAAAATTACATGTAACTTGGGGCTGGCCTATAATTTCAATATCTGACACTCGCTGGTTCCATGCAGATGATGCTTCCTTTTGCTAACGTGAAATTGTGTTTACAACTTACACTGCCAATGTAGAGTCAATCATACAAATTGTCTCTCTTTATTACGCGTTACTTGGCACACTTAATCGCAACACATAAGATACACCTGGGTCATCAGGACGCATTTACATTTTGAGTATGTTATGGGGAAAAGTAAACAGTTAATTGGAATTTAAATATTAAATTTTTAATAAGGATTTATTAGTACCATTTTAAGACTATATTCGTAATTTGTGGTCATATCTTATAGGCTTTATGAAGTAATTAAGTGATGTACAAAACACACAGAATGTGAAAAAATAGTTTTTGAAAATCTGACACATCAGCCACAAATATTAAGATACACAATTGAAAGTTCATATTTAAACAGAAAATAGACTGTACATCAAAACTGCAAACCAAAAGAAAAGATTAAATTCAGTATAAAAGTTTCTGCAGGCATAACTTACGAGAAGATTTTACTGCAACACCTTTAGCTGAATGAATACCGCAGTTATAAAAATATTTCACAGTATAATGAATTGCAATAAAATCGTAGTTTTTGATAATTAAGTTTCTTTCCAGTCAGTTTCAGAAACTTGATTCATCCAAACTTCCAAAACAGTTTGCACACAGAACAATGAAACAATTCTCAAAAGAAGCATTCTGGCTATTAGTCCACACTCTCATTAAAAAGTTTTTGTCTCATCAGATAAGTACGAGCCTATTACATTACTGAACACAGAATTTGAGAGATAATCAATGCATAAAGTAACTACCATATTCTCCGTTGTGAACCTGCATGTGAATATATGCCCCCTCCCCAACAATCAGTTCTCATGTAAGGTCTACTAATAGCATTTAAAAAATGCATACCATGGCAGCTAGCAGAATTAAAATTTGGTTATTTTGGCTAAAAATATCTTGGCTTATTGTGTAGAAATCAGAATTTTTAAATCCTTTTTAAACAGCAAAAATGTTGCATGCACATATCAGGTGCTGAAAAGTGGTGTGAAGGGGGGAAATTTTTTCAAAAATTAATGTTTATAATTTGTGAGGACAGTAGGAAGCCATTAAACTAGCATTATGTCATTTAGCTACTAACAAGTTTCAAATATTAGCAATTAACACATTCGCTGTTGGCTTACGCATGTGCTATTAACTCGTAATAAGTGTCAGTTGCAGACTATGTTAAGCATCAAATCATGTTGTTGTTGTCGTCTTCAGTCCTGAGACTGGTTTGATGCAGCTCTCCATGCTACTCTATCCTGTGCAAGCTTCTTCATCTCCCAGTATCTACTGCAACCTACATCCTTCTGAATCTGCTTAGTGTATTCATCTCTTGGTCTCCCTCTACGATTTTTACCCTCCACGCTGCCCTCCCAATACTAAACTGGTGATCCCTTGATGCCTCAGAACATGTCCTACCAACCGATCCCTTCTTCTAGTCAAGTTGTGCCGAATCAAGGAGTAAACAGAATATTGTGTTGCTGGTCATTGTTTCAACTTAGAGAGACAGTCTTCACAAAGAACACATTTTTGGACATCATCTGAGCGGCATGGGAGAGAATTATGGAGGAAAACGCTCATACGAAGTGACTTCACAATCTTGCCTATATACTGTGTGGTGTCACCGCCAGACACCACACTTGCTAGGTGGTAGCTTTTAAATCGGCCGCGGTCCGTTAGTATACGTCGGACCCACATGTCGCCACTGTCAGTGATTGCAGACCGAGCGCCGCCACACGGCAGGTCTAGAGACAGATCCTAGCACTCAGCCCAGTTGTACAGCCGACGTTGCTAGCCATGGTTCACTGAGAATTACGCTCTCATTTGCCAAGACGATAGTTAGCATAGCCTTCAGCTACATTTGCTATGACCTAGCAAGGCGCCGTATTCAATTGATATTGAGATTCTATTAATGTATCATCAAGAGCGATGTTCTACAAATGTGGATTAAAGTTAAGTATTCCAGAAGCTACGCACTTTTCTTTATAGCATTCGTTACGTATCCTGTTTCAGACCTCACGCCAGCCTGCGTGAGTTTAAGCGCGTGCCTTTCGGCTTCCTCTCATTGTGTCTAGGCTGTCTTGTCTAGACACAACATATTGTATGGCACATTCTGAGAAAATAGTCAAATGAAAGGAACAATAGAATGAAATTTTCACTCTACAGCGGAGTGTGCGCTGATATGAAACTTCCTGGCAGATTAAAACTGTGTGCCGGACCGAGACTCGAACTCGGGAGTTTCAAAAGGAACAATGTTGCTCTAAATTGAAAATAATGCTAAAGTACGATCTGTCCAATATGAAGTGCAGCACCTTCGACCTTCACTCTGAGAATATCTCTCTGCAGCTGCAGGCGTCCTTGATGTTAGTATTGTGAACACTACGAAGTACATCTCCACACAGCCGATCTCTGTACCTAGCTGTTTGGCTAGGTGTCAGCGTCAATGATACATGCTTCATTTTCTACCATCTCCACATTCTGCTTGTGCTTCTCAGAGGCATAGTCGGGGGTGTAGTTCATCTGTCACATCTGTGCTGTCTCACACCAACCTGTGTTTTAAAAATCTGTTTATAGTGAGACATAACTTGAATAAAAGTTGTAAAAGTTTTGAGCATTTTTTATGTTGACAACTTCATTTACTTCAAGCTAAAAAGACTGATTAGTTGAACAAACTTCTGAAATTATTCACTAAAGGCTGAAGAGGCAATATCTGGTGGTGGTTATACCATATTGAGAGCTGACTACCACATTGTGTTGTCTTACCTAGCCTTTGTCATTTGGTGTTTACTGCATCTGACACTTTCTCCTCGGGGAGCAAGGTAAGATTCTCTGAATTCAAGTTTAGTGAGGAGTAAAATAAACTGCGTATGACATTATTATAAGGGAGACTATGGAGTGAAATTTAGCCTTATTTAAAAATATTGCAAAATTTAATTCTTGGTAACTTGCATGTAATTTTCATTAAGGATGTAAACTGAAGAGTTTCTTATGGATTAGGGAGAAAGAGTTTTTGTCGTATCTGCAGTAATTCAAAAGTTACAGCATGTTTTAATTTTCCTAGTGAAGTGTACTTAATGCGCGAGGTGTACTGGGACATTGAGCAAATCAACAGTGCAGACAACATGATTCACAAGGAGGACGTGTGTGATCCGGATACAGTTTAATTTGAAACCAAGACAATTACCTATGCCTGTAATGTGAAATATTGGCCATAATAACATAAACTAAATACTGGTCTCAATAGCAGCACCAATACAGAGAGAATGCATATCACTATTATATAGCTATATTTGTACTAATGTATTTTGTGAGGAAAAACCAGTCTGACAAGTGGCAAAAAAAAAACAGTTAAACAAAAGGACACTCCTCTTTGGCATAGATGAGAAATGAAAATTCATAAGGAAGGTTGTAGTTGGCAAGCAAAATTTTAGATCAGGAAAGATCAACAGATACTGCCTGAATTTATTATAATACTCAAGATTCGTCGGGCTCTGCTGTAGTGCAGATTCTGTAATGAGGGATGGACCTGCTACACCCTTCTTTCATATTGTTGGTGGCTTTTTAACAGCTGAACCTGCTAACAGAATACTGCTGACATTAACAGATAATAGAGCACTGGTAAAATTTTACTTATTGCTCAGGTGGTGTGGTGCTGTGATGTTGGCAGTGACCCTTGATTTATTCTGTGTATTTTGTTTCTTGTAATTACTTATTCTAAATGTTCGCTTTGCAAGGATAATTAAATTACTGAGCAAACAAGGGTATTTATGAGAACCTGAGAACAGGAACAACATTAATTATTTACTTCATGGTTGATCATTGCCAACATCAGCACACTATGCCACTTGAGTCATGCGTAAAATTTTACCGGAGTGCTTAATTACAAGCATTTTTTGTTTGAGGGATGTATATTGTTGGGAGGGGGAGGACCGGTAACTTACCTTTTTCCGCATGTGCATCTTCTTTGTCTGCCAGTAGAGATAATTTGATTAAACTGGATTCTTCTGAATTTGGTAGCATCAGAAATGCATTATTACCCCTTTTGTTTTTCTTTGTAGAGTGCAGTCTATGTTGAGGTAACATCTTTTGTGGTTGTTTCCTCTCTCTTTGCATTGGTGCCTGCTTTTGCTGCAACATTCAGACAGCTACAGTTGCCTTTAGCGATAACATTTTTTTTTTAGCAGTTTCCAAGTCATTTGAGGTCAGTTCAGATACAATACCAGAAAACTGCAATAATTTCCCTTCTTTGGATTGACAAAGACACAGAATAATTACTACTTTTTTTCGTTACCTCAGCTAGTATTTGTTTTCTCGTCTACAACAGAAATATCTTCACTCTCAATAAGTATATCTTTACTATTTCCTGGGTCTTCAGAAGGCTGCGGCTTTAACTGAATCTGGCAAACACTATGTATGTGCTTGCACACTATGTATGTGCTTGCACGTATTCCATTTGATGGTATAGTCGATATATGTACAAGAATACTTATGAATGCATGCCCTACACTTCTTTTTCTTTTCAATGAGCTGGAAGCAGTATCCACTTCTTTATCTTCATCTACAGATTTGTCATTAATATCAGATATATCATTTCCTGAATGGATAAGCCACTCTGATACCTCAATTTTAAATTGTAGGTAGTCCATCATATTTTTCCTTCTTTTCTTCAGTGTATTACAGTCTCTCCTGTACTCTATCCATGCTGCAGCACAAGCAAAATCAGAGAGATGCAGGATCATTCACACTGTCCACTTCCTTGTTCTTGCACTTTGTCTGTAAACAGCAATGATATGATCCAGGATGTCAACCCCACCCATATTTTCATTATATTTTTCGATAGCAAGAGGCCTGCTGATAGTTACATATTGTTTGTCTTGCTTTGACCAACGCCTGCACCGTCCTAGAGGCAACTTTCCTTCTGCAGAGGCAACAATTACAGATTTATTGTCATATCATTTAATAATGGCAATTTGTCCATCACCATGAACAGGCTGATCAACTGCACCCCGACCTGCCTTTTTCATTTCTGCATCCAACTGAAGATTGCTCGTGCTTGGAACTTGACAAGACTGTATTGTCCCTGTAGCCTGACAGCCTCTGTCTGAGTGTAGACAGTCTAGGAGCTCAACTGATGTAAAGTATCGGACCATATAAATTATAGACCCTTCAGGTAGTGTAGTTGCCGGTCTCATTACTACCCTTCCACCAATGTTCAAGTAATCATAGCCTTCCAGTGTACTGTCACCTTTCCCTTGATACATGAAAAAGTCCAGTGGTAATCCATCTGGAGATGTGGAAACGAAATTCTTGAGGCCACATGGATTAGGCTTTCCACTAATGTATTGCCGCATCATTGTCTTGCTCCAGAAAGGAATCATCTGTTCATCAATGAACCCCTTCTGTGTCCTAGGATTTTGTAAACAGCCTGCTGTGACGGTGTTTAGCAAAGGACGAATTTTCCAATATTTATCTTTTGCTCACACATCACTAGCCACATCATTGTCTGTAACTAGTTTCAGTGCGTATTTAATCTGGGGTAGCCAAGGCATGACATCTTGACTGAAATGCCAAAAAATGTCATAATCTCTTGAGGAGTTGTATTTAGTGATTTCCCTGTGCGTGAAAAAGATGACTGATTGCTACAGGATGACGACAGCTCAAAAACACCGTAAGGAATATATGTAAGAAAATATTCTCTTGTCTCACAGTGTTTCCCCTGCCAAACAGTTTCTTCAAATGCTGGTGCAGGTGGTAACGGCTCAAAGACATCTGTATGGCAGCAAGGGGGGACATTTCTGGATTTCTGTTTGCAAAACTGATCAGTCACAGTATCTGAGACAACTTCACATGAATTGTCATCACTTTCCACTTCTGGTGCTAAACCAGAATCTTCATGGCATTCTTCATCACTGGATAAACATTAAAGTTCTGAGATGTCTCCATCGAACTCCAGAGGTCTGTCCAACTCTTCAAGAATCTGTGCATCTGACACTAAAGAAGTCAAGAAAGGTTTAATTACTTTAAATGAAACAAAAATCCGTAATTGTAATTACAACATCAAACAATTAATGCAACGTTTGTAAAATAAGACTAAGGATAATGATTGACTATTGCTCAATAATTTTTAGGACATGTATTCTGGTGTACACAGTAATACACCTTCAGTTCCAATGTGTCCTATTCGACACATGTTTACAAAGCCTTTTGTAGCACAGTGAAAAATATTATTTCGTGGTTTTAAAATGCTCGCATACCGAGCAGTAGTATTTGCCTCAAACATTATGCACATTATGGTAACACAAAATGTAAATAACGTTACATAAATGGGTACTTACAATATCTCGACATCATTTTGTCCACCTTTTCTCGCATGCACTCAGGAAACAAAGCTTACACTTGTCACTTTGCGCGCCATACCGCTGAAACTCGCAGGAATCCATGCTGACATCTTGCGGACATGTGGGAAACTACTTAGACATGTGTCTCTGGCATGGAGGCAGGAACAAATTTTCATAGATACACTGAATATGCTAGTACTATTAGTTTTAAGATACAGGCATCACAAACATTTTGTAGCTGGTTATAACAACATAGACATAACAGAGAAGGAAGAATGTGCATCATTAATTACAATAAGGTTACATTCCCAGTTTGCCTCAATATAATGACTGCTTGATGCTAGATGCCTCACACACTAGACCTCTGTGTACAAATATCAGTTAGTGACCTTTAAAGAGTACCAGTTTTGTATAGGGTGTCCTGATTTTATTTTCATGCAATGCATCACTAACTCTCTTGGCTGCATGTTTTTGCCGTGTCAGGAGGTATCGTGTGGCAGTTGCTTTAATCAGCAGTATCATATGATTGTCCAAGGGATGCTGATTTTTCATGTAGTCTGCTAACTCCTTAAACACTGGCTTGAATATGAATTCACTAAGCACCTCAGACACACATTTGGAAAACTGATTTTTCAAAGGAACTTTTGAATTACCTGTAGTATAGCACCTGAACACTGTTTCTGCGCGCGCGCGCCAACACACACACACACACACACACACACACACACACACACACACACACGTCAACAACATAATTCGATGGTAAAACCAACCATCCCCTACTCTTCCTATGAGTGAGAGAATAAACAACATGGCTACCATCCCCTCTCAACACGGATAAACATGGTTCACATTTTAAGGTTTTTTCTAAGTGACGCACCACAAATCCAGCTATATGTACTACAATATGGACTGCCACTTCAGAGAGATAAGTTCCAGTAGCAAAGTAATCGTGGTCGTGGTCAGTTGTCGTTGCACTATTTTCCATGCTTAGTAACTGCCACCGTTCCGAAGTGTTATTTATGTGATCTTCAACATTGGAACTGCTGAAAGTAAGAATGGGAATATCTTCCAAAGTTATAAAATTCCCTCTTTCTGATCCACGGATCTCACTATGAATTACTAGCCTCTTGTATGCTGCAACAAACTGGCGAGCAGTGGGGTTGTTATTCCAACCACCACGACTTTGGATGGCACTAAAAAACAATTCCAAGTGGTCCTGAGAACATTTGTACAGAGGTACAAACTTCAGTAGAGGAGCATGAGTTTGTGTCCCCACTACTTTGCTATACATGTGTAAAACACTGGATATATATACACACCAGGAATCCAATAAACCCTGTCTTTCTATTTGAGTCAACCACTCTCATTGCTTGAGGATTTGGACCAACAGTGAGTTCCTTGATGTACCTCTGTACCTTCAAAAGAAATCCCTCTACAGCACTAAAATTTGCTGTATTTAATGCTTGCTCGAAACCACTTTGTAAAAGTGTTCTGGAATTGCAGATGTCAAAGAGGCAGTTGAATGTGCGTATAAATTTTACTGTTGCAGGTGCCTGTTCAAAACCTGGGAGTTTCCTATCACAACAGTACTGTATGGCATCTGCCACGGAATTGCTAAGCAGCTGAGTAGCCAGATTCACCTTCATTTTATTTTTTAAAAAATTAAGGTGACTGGCAGTGATCTTGTTGCCTATGTGGAGCCATTCCATGACCTGCAATTTATGTAACAGTTCCAAAAAGTACCAAGAAATGATACCACCCTTGCTCATCCCAAAGAAATTTTTTATCTCCTAAAGCGTTGCGCACAAGTTTCAACATATGTGGAAGGTCTAGGAAAAATGGCATTTCATAATCATTGCCTTCAACCGAAAAAGTACTTCTCAATGTTTCACAATTGAGATTGCAGCCTAAACATCTAGCCATTGACAAATTGCTAGCTGAACCATCACATGTGAGTGAAACAACTTTCACACCACTTGAATTGGCAAGATCAATGCACTGTTTAACTATCTCGGCTTTTTGCTCACCAGTTATACCAGCAATCAGGAAATACCCAGTTATACCAGCAGTCAGGAAATACCCAACTGGGAGCTTCCAAGAAGCATTAATAGCCACAAGCATGAGCACAAATGCTTTTTTGGCAATGGACAAATTATCTGTGTCTACAGATCACCCCATCTCAACATAACCGTAATAGCATGTACCGTCAAATTCTACATGTTGCCTGATGGCAATTTCATCAACTACCAAGCTACATAGAGTTGGAAACTTTGTTTCAGGGTGACAAGCTTCTGCCGTAATTACCATAAACGCCTCGGATGTGAAGCCATCTACACACTGCTACCACTTTGTTAGTGTTCTGGGGTGTGGCAAACCTGTATTAAAACAGCGCCTAACATAATTATATGCCCTGTGGGAATAAAAATGCAGTGTTAAGGCAAAGGAGCACAGTTCTGGGCTGTATGACCTAGGTACAGCCTGTGCTCTAGCTTTCGCAGTTTGTCGCTGCAGCAAGTCTCTCTGCATTCCAGGTATGCTTTCTAATATATTTAGTGAACTTTCATCCATAAGATGCTTGTCTTTCAGTACCTTAATGACAGCACTCAAAGAAGCCACTTTCTTCTTAAGTCGTCGCTTAGACTGCTGAAGAGTTTTAATTTGTTTCTTGTACTGATCAGTTTTTGTTATGAGGTGTTCACACTTCGTCTTCAGTTCATCACTTTCAGAGGATGTCTGACTACGTTCTGGTGGTCCTGCAGTGTGCTCAGGAACAAGAGCAGGAACTACTTCATCCTGCACTCTGCTGACGGTAGCCAAAACTGAAGATGGAAAAGAAGAGCTCTCCTTCCGCAATGGTGCTTTCTCTTCTTATCTCCCTAAACGAAATAAACAGATGGAAAACATTAAGAACTGCTTTTAACAGATGGTTGAAGGTGTTACAGTCTTTGTCATGAACAGCATGTTACAGCCCACTAATTACTCCTATTCTTAGTCCTTTCCAGAAATATAAATTCTATTTTTCCAGCAACTATTTACCTTGTTCATAAAATACTCATTACTCTAACAGAAACCATTGTTGTTTTCAGCAGACAACTTGAAATGCCTCCCATGTACGAAGCTACAATTAATACACACTTATTGAAAAAATATAAACTCTTAACATGTAAAATATTTCTGCTGGGGTGTCTTGTTTAACTATCACACTGTATTGCTATGAGTGCTGTCAGTTAACAAGTTCTCAATACAACTGGTCCAACAGTTAATGATATAAAATTGTGTGTTATATCTAATTTTGCACTAGTGGTTGGTGCATATTGAATGTTCCACAGTAGTGGATAATGTTAACAAAAAGGTAGTGCCAAACCTTTTTAATCAATAATGATATCTTTCAATGGAGAATGTCAATTAATAGTGCATCAAACAAAAGAAATGTTCATTTGCTGTGCTTAACCCAAATACAGAGTTATATTTAACACAGCGCAACTGTTAATTTCTGTGACTTCACTAAATAATTATACCAGACAAACTTGTTAGCTTAAGTAGTCTCATAATCTAAACTGTGAACCTGAATTTTCTTCTCAAATATTCTCTTGTGTGCAAAGGCTGATGCTCATCAAAAAGGAGTTTCATAAATTTGTTTCTACATGACAATGTGGAGAACCAGATTATCTCTTTATAACATACTGTGTAGATGCAGAAACACTTCAGTGTTCCAGCACCTCCCCTCTTAAATTCTATACACAGCATGGAATCATTCCTAGGCAAAAGCTATGTGTAAGGACCTAATGAGGTGGAAAGTGAAATTAATGTGTTCAAATGACCTGAAGGAATCCTCCCAAAATCAACATATATAAGTAAACTAGAGCTGTATCAATTACTCCTAGAACATAACTGCCATTAACTAGCAAAGACAGTGCAATAAAAATGTTGTACAACATAGTAGACCAGACAAAGTGAGATGTTCACAAACTACTGCCTTAAATATTCACATAACTGATAACATTTACTTCACATGTGTATTCAATTACTTTCGAAGTTAGAGCTAAATAATAGAAACTGAAATACACAGACCTCTAATACACAGACAAGAGATTAATTCACATAGCCTTTGAACTTACCCACAGTCAGGTCCTATTTTTACAGCATTAATTTCTCTTCCACTGTGATTCACGTAACGAAATCCCTTTGTTCTGGCAGCTTTTATGACATTTCTTTTATACAGTTCTGGTTGCGCACCTCTCTTCTTAGACATTGTGCGTAGATAATCCAAAGAAACATGTTCTATAAACAAAACTAAACGACAATGTATATGCAGCTGCTACAACAATGCACACAGGTAACAAGATTACAGGCGTCAGATGTGCTGCCATCTGGCATGCATTTTATTCTCTACATGAAACAAGATCTGAGTATGTTTGTTTGGTGCTGCCATCTGCCATTTCTTGCAATAACAACATAAGTCCTGGACTCGTGTTGTTACTGCAAAGAACACAAAAAACTGTATGCCTGTAAAAGCATTAATATGTGTAGGACAAGTGTGATTTTTGCATAGATGCATCTAAGTATCCTGAAGGCTTCTCAGCATATATCTAATTTTTGCCAAAAAGTGGACATGTGTTGTGCTTACAATTACCGATTCATATATCTCCAGCTCTTCCCAAATCATTGTTCCCCCTTTATCTACAAAGTACAGAATCTCTAAATTGTCAATGCTTTCTACATGAAGCTTATTGGCTTTGAGATGTTCTTTAAACATTGAATGTTTAATTATATAGAGGGATGTGTGCTCTCCTTAGTAGTAAGGTAGCAGATGCAATCACTAAACAGTGTCAGGGGAGAGGTAAGAATAAAACCATGATTGAAGAATCCATAGTACATTATATTAATGGTAAATTTAAAGTACATAAAGCTCTAGTTCTCAAGGCAGATAAGGAAAAAACCTTGGTGATTATGTATGTAGATGATTATATAAGTAAAGCTCAAGAATTCTTTGAACAAAATGGTATTTCAAGATTGGAAAATGATCCAACTAGGCACTTTGTTAAATAGATAAAAGGTTCCTTAAAAAAGACTTGTTTCCTATTTGATGAACACACGGCTACGTTGTGTCGGCAGTTCCATCTCAAGGCTCGGTGTACCCTGCCGACTCCTTTGAAGATCTCCAAAATGTATTATTACTTTGTGACTTTTCTGTATTTCAAATCCCTTGTCCCATATTGTCCACAGCTTGTGGTCTCGCTTCCCGAGCACAGGATCCCAGTTTTTATTTCTGGTGGGGTCAGGGAGTTTCACCTGCCTCGAGATGACTGGGTGGCGAGATTGGACTGAGCAAAGGTCGGGAATTTGTACGGGCCCTGATAACCACGCAGATGAGCGGTCCACAAACCAATCATCATCGTCCCGTGTCGGAGCGTGTGTATCCTCAGAAATATGTAATTCTTGCATCACGTCTGCCAACTGATCTTGTACTTCTCGCATTTCTCATTTGTGTTGCGTATCAATTTGTTTCTGACTCTGTTTAAATATCCTAATTTCCTTGTACTCCTCTGTGTCAGTAAGTGCTACCGGTCTTATATCATTCAAATCATCATCTACCATTGTAGACGAATTTGTTAACTGATCCGAAAGTTTGGCTACTTTTCCAGTATTGTGCCGATTCCATCCGTGTGTTTTTCTGAGCCAAGTTTAAGCGTGTCCGTTTGTGTCATAATTGTATTTACTGTGTCCTTTAAGTTTTCTTGATTTTTTACAAGTTGCACAACTGTATCGGTAGATGCAACAGAGTCAGTTTTAGCCTGCAAGGTGTCATGATTTTTGTGTACAATGGTCTGCAGTTCTTTTATTGCTGCTTCGTGGTTCTGTAATGAGTCTTCATCACGAAAAAATATGCTGAAAATGCTCACAAATTTTGGTTTTTACATCTTTAGAAATCTTTTTGTTAAATCTTCACGTGTTTGTTCAAGTGTTTGTTTAATTTCGTCAGTTGTGTCTAACTTTCGAAGTTGTTGCTGTGTTTCTGATTTTGTTCCATTGTGTCTAACTTCCGAAACTTTTGATCTGTTTGATCAAATTTTTGAATTAATTGCAATAACAATGCATTAGTGACCGAAACATGTTCCCTTGAGTTTTTTGTCGGTGCGTTTTGCACTGGCAATATTCGTATTTTGAAAAGCAGAGAGTGCGTCGTGACTTACTTGGGAAAAGTGTATTGATGCAAAACCTGAATCTACAGTATTTGCAAGATTTTGTTCTGTTATTTTGCATTCCTGAAGCGATCTATTAACAATCGATTGTCAACAGTTCCCTGTTCACTGATTGTTTCAATTTCTACCTCGTTATGTACTGTCTGGTCCATGTCCCTATGCATTATTACCAAATTATTGTCTTGAACATTTGTCAATTCGTTATTAGGAATTCAGAAGATAACAATGAGGTATCTTCGGCTAAGGGTCGACAGGTGAGACTACCTCTTTATTTCTTATTAAAAACTGACCTACAAAATTTTCCCTGACAAAGACAACTCAAACTTCACCTATTCATGTATTACCCACAATATACAAGCCCGACGCAATCTGACTGCTGTACATTGACAACATGACTTCCAATAATTAACAAACAAGAATGGCCCTGAATTGCAAGAAATCCTAGCAATAATACAAATCCAAAAAAATGTGAAATTAAAGAAATATGAAATCACCTCCAACTCTGTTGATTGCCTAAACTCATTTCAGTCACGAATACCAATAGTGCAAACCCCATTCTTTTTCGTGAGTCACTTTTTTTTTTTTGTGAGTCACTTATCTCACAGAAAACCTTCATAACACGAACTACAGCAATTATAGCAAGTAGCAGTTACAGCCAGCTAAGTAACAAGATTCTAACTACTATAGAGACTAACTACTAGGAGGCATATGGTTCGTGAAAGAAAGATTTTGTTGAAGAGCAAACAATGTACTTAGAAAATTTTACCTTATTCATGTGACATCCAGTTCCAAAAATTATACAGTTGCCAATAATTCGACTGCCCAAACATTATCAAACATCCATTATCGTATATTTTCTTGCGTATTTTCTTATAAACACATCATTTCATCTCGCTTTACAATGCATGTCCACCAACACAGTCTCCACTAAGAATAACGTGTCCATACACTTCCCTATCCACTCGCTGACAGCTAGTCCGTCCAACCACAGAATCTCTTGCCGAGGGCACAGTGCTGTCAGCAACATTAACACAGTCTATAGCACTACCAACATAAAAACAGGCTACTTACAGTTGTCCACATTCCTTTCTGCTTGTACTTTTCCTGCCAAAGCACTATCGAAAATTCTATTGAATTCAGGTTTCCGTTGTGAGTCATGAACATGATGTGTTAACCCGTGGTGACCAATCGGTTTGGCGTAGTGATATTTCTTAGGGGTGAGCCTCATTGTGCACATCGGTAGAGCGTGATCAGTGTTGCAAGCAGCACTGTGATAACTTTGTGCTTGTGGGACATTTTTTGAGATCTGTATTAGAGATGGGCAAACCCGTTCATCCTTGGGAACTAATTCACTGGTAATCACTCTTTTTTGGGAACCGTTCATTTTGACTCGTTGGTATATGGTTCTTATGAAAAATTGAAAATTAGTAGTGTAGATGACTGACGATGGAAGGCACCAAGAGGGGACACTTCTCTCTCCTGGGAGTACAGAGTTTTTATTCATAACAGAATTCTCACACGCTTATAATTTCGTGATTCTGCAAAACTTCTCGTTTAGCGAATTGTAGCATTACGTGGCTGATCGTAGTGAAATCGTACAACGTGGCACGCGAAAAACCAGCCCTGAGTACAGACTGCTCGCCAATTACGCACAATTTGTTGACCGCTACGAAAAGAATAGAAACATGTCTAATAAGGTAAAACTTGGTAATTTCATGAGGATTTTTGTATTAAGATAATTTAAAGTAAATAAAAAATATTTTGAAAGCCTGCTGAAATACATCTGTAAGCCTGTCCTTAAATGCATTACTCAATATGCACAATGTTATGATTAGTTGATTCTACATTTTCTCCATTATGATTTCATCAACTAAGAATTTTGTAGGTTATTTCGTGATAATGCATTAATTAAATAATGAAAGCATTGAATTTCTATAAAAGATTCTATTTTGACATTTTACGACATTGAGGTTTATTTATGATAATAATGATACAGTTGTCGTTGTGGTCTTCAGTCCTGAGACTGGTTTGATGCAGCTCTCCATGCTACTCTATCCTGTGCAAGCTTCATCATCTCCCAGTACCTACTGCAGCCTACATCCCTCTGAATCTGCTTAGTGTATTCATCTCTTGGTCTCCCTCTACGATTTTTACCCTCCACGCTGCCCTCCAATACTAAATTGGTGATCACTTGATGCCTCAGAACATGTCCTACCAACCGATCTCTTCTTCTAGTCAAGTTGTGCCACAAGCTCATCTCCTCCCCAATTCTATTCAATACCACCTCATTACTTACGTGATCTACCCATCTAACCTTCAGCATTCTTCTGTAGCACCACATTTCGTAAGCTTCTATTCTCTTCTTGTCCAAGCTATTTATCGTCCATGTTTCACTTCCATACATGGCTACACTCCATAGAAATACTTTCAGAAACGACTTCCTGACATTTAAATCTATACTCGATGTTAACAAATTTTTCTTCTTCAGAAACGCTTTTCTTGCCATTGCCAGTCTACATTTTATATCCTCTGTACTTCGACCATCATCAGTTATTTTGCTCCCCAAATAGCAAAACTCCTTTACTACTTCAAGTGTCGCATTTCCTAATCTAATTCCCTCTGCATCATCCGACTTAATTCGACTACATTCCATTATCCTCGTTTTGCTTTTGTTGATGTTCATCTTATACCCTCCTTTCAAGACACTGTCCATTCCGTTCAACTGCTCTTCCAAGTCCTTTGCTGTCTCTGACAGAATTACAATGTCATCGGTGAACTTCAAAGTTGTTATTTCTTTTCCATAGATTTTAATACCTACTCCGAACTTTTCTTTTGTTTCCTTTACTGCTTGCTCATTATACAGATCGAATAGCATCGGGGAGAGCCTACAACCCTGTCTCACTCCCATTCCAACCACTGCTTCCCTTTCATGCCCCTCGACTCTTATAACTGGCATCTGGTTTCTGTACAAATTGTAAATAGCCTTTTGCTCCCTGTATTTTACCCCTGGCACCTTTAGAATTTGAAAGAGAGTATTCCAGTCAACATTGTCAAAAGCTTTCTCTAAGTCTACAAATGCTAGAAACGTAGGTTTTCCTTCCCTTGATCTTTCTTCTAAGGTAAGTCGTAGGGTCAGTATTGCATCCCATGTTCCAACATTTCTACGGAATCCAAATTGATCTTCCCCGAGGTCGGCTTCTACCAGTTTTTCCATTCATCTATAAAGAATTCACATTAGTATTTTGCAGCCGTGAATTGTTAAACTGATAGTTCGGTAATTTTCACATCTGTCAACTCCTGCTTCCTTTGGGATTGGAATTATTATATTCTTCTTGAAGTCTGAGGGTATTTTGCCTGTATCATACATCTTGCTCACCAGATGGTAGAGTTTTGTCAGGACTGGCCCTCGCAAGGCTGTCAGTAGTTCTAATGGAATGTTGTCTACTCCCGGGGCCGTGTTTCGACTTAGGTCTTTCAGTGCTCTGTCAAACTCTTCACGCAGTATCATATCTCCCATTTCATCTTCATCTACATCCTCTTCCATTTCCATAATATTATCCTCAAGTACATCACCCTTGTATAGACCCTCTATATACTCCTTCCACCTTTCTGCTTTCCTTTCTTTGCTTAAAACTGGGTTTCCATCAAAGCTCTTGATATTCATGCAAGTGGTTCTCCTTTCTCCAAAGGTCTCTTTAATATTCCTGTAGGCAGTATCTGTCTTACCCCTAGAGATAAGCCTCTACATCCTTACATTTGTCCTCTAGCCATCCCTGCTTACACATTTTGCACTTCCTGTCGATATCATTTTTGAGACGTTTGTATTCCTTTTTGCCTGCTTCATTTACTGCATTTTTATATTTTCTCCTTTCATCAATTAAATTCAATATTTCTTCTGTTACCCAAGGATTTCTACTAGCCCTTGTCTTTTTACCTATTTGATCCTCTGCGGCCTTCGCTATTTCATCCCTCAAAGCTACCCATTCTTCTTCTATTGTACTTCTTTCCCCATTCCTGTCAATTGTTCCCTTATGCTCTCCCTGAAACTCTGTACAGCCTCTGGTTTAGTCAGTTTATCCAGGTCCCATCTCCTCAAATTCCCACCTTTTTGCAGTTTCTTCAGTTTTAATCTACAGTTCATAACCAATAGATTGTGGTCAGTCCACATCTGCCCCTGGAAATGTTTTACAATTTAAAACCTGGTTTCTAAATCTGTCTTTCCATGTTAAAGTACTGATGAAGTAATGAACAAAAACACTGAATTGAATTTACTGATTAAATAAAGCCTCATTTTAGTCTTCATCAGAAAGGTTTTGACACTTTTTGCACATAAAAATGTCCTTACTCTCTTCAAAAGTATGCTGACACTTCGAATGGTACCACATTAAACAAAAGCTACACTGAATCCATAGTGCCCCTGACTTTTTTCTCACGTCTTCTAAATGACTTTGGCCACAGCACCCAAATTTGTCATCCTTCTTCCTCTTCTTTGTCACTCCAGAGGGGCTGGGTTGTGGCTTTAATGTATCTTCCCTTCGTGGCCTACCTATAAATCAATAAATTTCATTAAAATAAACAAACTTCTCAAATGAACAACTGTCAGTTAAGAAAGGCAGAGCAAGAAGTTCATTCACGTCTGAATGACTTTCTGAATCGTCTAATGCTGCTTCCAGATTGTCTTCTGCATGTTTGCCTGTCAGCTTCGATGTTGCTATTGCCTCATCAGTCACAGCATCAGGATTAAATGGATATATCCCATTCTTCCTAAAAGCTGTTATGATGGTCTCAGGGCTGAAATCACTGTAGTAAGCAGGTTTCAACAATTTTTGGAAATCAGATCTGTTGGGCCTGAGACCTGGATTCTTGACTATGTAGCTATTTAATAATTTTCCCCATGATCTTTTACGTTGCCTGTATACCCCTACATCCAATGATTGCAGAATGTGAGTAATGTGAGAAGGAAATGTCAGAAGAAAGAAGGGTCATTCCATGGTGACTAATGTAACATTTTTCAGTGACAACAGACATGTTAACCCCTCCCTTTTGGCAACAATGATTACTTTTTCACAACCTTTGTACTACACATGATAGGTTGACTTACAGGCTTCTTTGAGAGTTTGACAAATTGCCTATAAATACAACAGCCTATTTATAGATAAATTTTAAAAAAGTGTGACAAACATAACATTCGTGTGATACTTTAAAAACCAACTGATGTAACAGCTTTTGTCAAGTGCCAGTACTGTTTAGTTTCACTCTTAATATATGACTTTGACCTCTGTACTCTACTTTACTTCTTACCAGCTGCTTATTGCTGTGTGGCTAATTATTAGGTGTAGGCAGAAAGATTTTATCAGTAAGGTGCTGTGACAAATTTAACAGAATGGTCATAACTATTAACTTTATTTCAAAATAAGTTACAGCCTTATGATTGAAGCACATGTGTAACATGGTGATGATTGCAGTTTCTTCACAATGTTACTCTTGTGATAAATAATTTGATCATTTTTGTCAGGCCATTTATATGTAGATGTGCCAGCAGGAATCATGACAAGAAAAGAGTTAGAATCCTCAGGATCCATTCCAACAACTTCTCCAGGAGACCTCTGATTATCATACTGAACAATGCACCAGTCATGTATAGATAGTTCTATAGAATCAGAATTACCAAATGTTAGGACATTACTAAAGGGGGATTCCATTGTCACGGCTGGGACAGTTGCACTACGTTTTTCAACAGTCAGATGCTGGTATAACATAAAGTATAAATAGAAATAAAGTAAAGATTGACTAGAATGAAATTTTCACTCCACAGCGGAGTGTGCGCTGATATGAAACTTCCTGGCAGATTAAAACTGTGTGACGGACCGAGACTCGAACTCGGGACCTTTGCCTTTCGCGGGCACCCGCGAAAGGCAAAGGTCCCGAGTTCGAGTCTTGGTCCGGCACACAGTTTTAATCTGCCAGGAAGTTTCAAGTAAAGATTGACTGGTTGCCATACAAATGATTGTTTTACCTTCCCTTTAAATCTGAATGTCAGAAGTTTGCAAATTGAGCTATTATTCATCTTTAAAACTTTGTCACAGGTGGGACAGCAAATAGACCTAGCATTGAATAACCACCAACATTTTAGAATAAATCTGTGATTTATGCACTTATTTTCTTTTGAAAATATTGAATTCACATTAATAAAACAATTCTGTACATGACATAATATCAATAAATATTAGATTAGTAATACTTACTTACAATAATACCACTGTCACGGGTGGGACTCATGTGAAGTACAATCTTTTTTTTTTTATTTTTTTAAAACTGATATTATTATGTCAGTTAGCTGTGAATCAGTAGGTAACATATATTTAGAGGGCACTATAAGTTTAATAACTTTGTATAACATTTTTGTTGCCTATAAAAAATATAAATTTTGGTATAATGTTAGTTTACAGTTCTGAGTACTTAAATATTTCACTTGAAGACTGTACCACTTCGAAAAAATATACACTTGACCTCTCACTTACTTTCAAAAATGTCTAAATGGCCGGGAAACTCATAATATAAGATGTCCCTAACATGTTTGACATTTGGATTCAGGAGAATAGCAAGAACTAGTTTAAACTCTATGTAGGATACATCCTGCTCGTCAGCTTTGAATACCTTTGCTGAGTCCCCAACAGATTGCATACACATAATCTGTATTTCCCCATTGTCTTCTACACTTCTCTGTGCAATTGCAGCATATCTATATGTAGTAGATTTCTTTCTTGCAGTTTGGAACTCAACTAAAATAAATGTTCCTGGCATGATTAGTTCCACAGCTGGTTCTGAGCCTGTAACTTCTTGGGAATTGGGTGTCAACAGGACATCAGGATATGGTTCCTCATTACCCATCACAGAATCTGTGTAGATTAGTGAATATATGTTGGGTGAATGTGGAAAAGCCTCCACTTTCTTTAAATCTGATTTTAGGAAAGTTCTACCACATACTAGGTTACAGGTATTGTAACCGTTGAAGTAATGCTTGCTGCGAATATCTTTCATTTTTTTAACAGCTTTCCAGCGTCCATCCAGAAGGTCTCTGTTTTCATCAATATGATCGTTTGTCAGAAGAAGAAAGTTTATTCCAGAAACAGATTATTCGGCACAGTCTAAAAATTCCTGTGCTTTGCTGATGATGACTTTTCTTTGCTTAACTTTATTCCAAACAGCCCTTTTGTTACAGCTCCAATGCCATCCACTGCACCTTTCCCATGTGATGTTGCAAAGAAAAACCATTCTCCAGACACTCCAAAGTCTTGCATCATGTAGCAGAGGTTAGAAATGGTGAATTTGTTCTTAAATTGACCTGCGCAACCATCAGAAAAAATTCGTATCAACGTCAAATTGGGAAGCTCTTGTTTCAGCTTACTTATTATAATCTTCAAACATGCATGAACTGAGTACTTGTCATGACACAGTTCATTGCTCACAATTGCAAATGACTGTAGCCCTGTTTTCATCCAAACACAAATAGTGACCACTGTAATCTGTGTATGACTCCAGCGGGCACTTTGTATCTCATCTTGTGCCAGTGCTACATAGTTTTCTGCAAAATCTATTTGCAATATCACTTCATCATCACTAACTGATGCTTTCACAGTTTTGAAAGCTCCAGACTGCATCCTTTTGACAAAGAAGTGCTCCTTGGATGTTTTTATTTGAGACTGAAGTTCAGAGAGTGCTTCACAAAGTGTTCCATTGGTAGTAGTCAGTTTAGGGTGACACTCGTGTTCGGTCCATTTTCTCCAAGATATTTAGTCACACAAATCAAACTTTCCATCTAGTAATGTGTGCAAATTCATGATGCATTTCTTGCATTGACTTGCCATGCATATTTCACTTCCTACATCACAGCAAACAAAATTCATAAAGTGAGTGTGAGTAGCAGGGAAACTAGCTGTTTTTTTGTGAATGGCTTCAATGACGAAGTTGAAGTTAGCATGATATCTGCACAAGCATACATTGTGAGGCATTTGAGGTATTAGAACAACGTTTTAGGCCGCAACTTGTAGAATTTTGAAATCTTGATATGTCAATATCTGGATTGCCTTGCTTAAAAAGAAAAAATGCTTCCTTAACTGTCATATTCATGTGACGTTTCTGCAAGCTAAGTCTTTTTCCAGTTTCATGGTCTACAATAGACTTTACATCCTTTATACCAGGTGCCTGCCTGCTGATTTCATCATTTGTGAAAAATTTTTGTATTTTGAGCAGATTATCACCTGTAAGTTTACGAGACGTTTTCTTCACTACTGGGAAAATCTGCTTTACTACCTTTTTAGGTAAGCTTTCACGCTTTTTTATTATTGCTGATTTTTTTGAGGGCTTGAAGGAAGCACCTTCTTTACCCGAGAAATAACTTTGCCAAGGGACTGATGACATGTATATGATCCTAACTGGGAAATACAGGTCTCGGACTGATCTTCAATTAATACGGATTTTAGTTTAAGTTTGTACTTCCTTTTTCTTTCAGCTTCTTTCTATCGATACTCCAATAAAGATTTTTCACTGGAGGATACGTTCATCTTCATATTTTCCCTTCTTCTTTCATCCCGCTCTCTTTTCTTTTTCTTTATGGACGTTGTACTTGCTGGTATCTTTCTTCAGTTTTTCTCGAAGTTTTCTCATACGCTCTGCTGATGTTGCTTTCCCCATTTTCTGAATAAATAGTAAGTTTTTATTTAGTGTAAACCATCAAAGCACTTGTTATATCAACCAATTTAACTTAACAATAACAAGAAGTGTTAAATCGTTTGGATTTGAGTAACATCCAAAAAACTGTCATGGGTGGGACACACTTTCTTTTAACATTTATAAATGATCATTTACAACTTAGAAGGTGCCTTATGGTTCATTGGATGTCTTTTATTTGCTTTTCTTACTCCTAACCTAAAATATATAGAATTACTATAATTGCTGAGTTAGAAGGTAAACTTTTTCATGTTTTTTTGTCATGGGTGGGACACTAAATTCATAGTAACTTTTGTGAATTAGCTGCATACTTAATAACTTGCCTTTCTTTAAAAACTGAAGTTTGTTAGGAAGATAAGATTCTGCTCTTGAAATTTAATAATTGAAACATCAACAATAGCTGCAACCCAAATTTAAACAGCTGCCAACACAAAAAACAAACATTTTGTTTTCCATCCTCATCTGTAGAATCGCCAAATTTGTTTAACTATATTTCCTCAGCTAATTATGTAATTTTTATAATGTTTTCAGGACAGTAAAATCCAAATTTTGTAGATTCGAAAAACTATAACATTGTTAAATTTGGATTTTTTTTTTTCAAAAAATAAGCCTCAAGCTCAGTTTGGCATGAAAATGACCCTAAAGTCTTCACTACTTTCTTAGGGAATACTGCTATCTGAATCATCATTGCGATTATGAAGACTGACAGTGTAAAATCTTACACTATTAGATTTGGCAACCACATCTTCTGTGTTTTCATATGACAAAGCCTGCAAATTTCATACTCATTTCACACAATGCGCTCCCTTGATACCTTGGACAGGAGGTACATGTCTGAAAAAGTTACTGAGTTCACGTTTTTCTTCTTGCATGTCACTCTCGGCGACAAACAGGACCCGCATATTCAAATTACCAGCAACAAGAACATCATAGAACTCTCTAGCATTCAAAATATGCTCGTCACCTTGGAGGACACGCCTCCACACACATCTTTTTGCGACAGCACCCACACCATCATGTGCGCCCTTACCATGATAAGATTCAAAAAAGTTCCAAGCAGAATAGTTTGGGCACACTGACATAGCTGCCATGGAATACCTGTTCTTGAAATGACTGGCTGCTTCATCACTCCATACTGTAATTTTTTCAAGTGTCTCGAAGTGCTCTTCAAAATATGTTATGATGGCTTTGTTGAAGATCTGTACTTCTGCAGATGTGAGACTGGTGCAATCTGAAATCAGAGCATAACACTGATGCTTGACATCCTCGGTAGAATCTGGTTGATGATGTATGACTGCAGTATATATTGTCACAGCACAATCGTTGTTCCAGTTTGCTGCCATTACTTCACTCTGGTGTCTTATACAATAGTTTTCAGCAAAGTCTGTTTGCAGTATCACACTTCCTGGCTGGAGAGAGTCTATCCGTTTCTGTAATTCTGATGCCTGTCGGTATATGTTATATAGGTGTAATTTTACTTTCTGGAGTTGAGATGTTAGTTCATCTCTTGCTTCAAGAAGATTCCATTCTTGCTTTACAATTGCACCCCTTCTATCCCACTGAGTGACTTGAATCTCGCAGTTCTCAAGTTCTTCAGTTGACTGTTGCACTTTGAACTTCAAGGTGTCTACTAATTGTTCGGTTGGTAAGCACAAGTGACACATTCCTATCATGCAGTTTTTGTTATGCATATCACACACAATAGAATATACAAAGCCATTTGTGGATGTTTCTGCACTTGTGTACAAATGGATCTGGTGAAGAAGGAATTCAAAGTTCTCACAGTATAAACAACACACTTCTTGTCTCAAAGAGCCAAACTAGTCATCATGTGGTGGACGCAGTTGGCAAAACATTGACAATCCTATTTTCACATCAGGGTACTTTTTCTTTAAACAAAAAGTGGGCTTCCTTCAGATTGAACATCATCAGCCTCTTTTGCATGCTTGTCTTTGTCTTTTTTTGTGCATCCCTGACAACTTTCACATCTTTCTTACTAGGCAGCTGGCGTGACATTGTATCACTGCATAAGAAAACTTGCACAAGTTGTTTCGTTTCTTCAGTGATTGCAGTTGACCTATATCTTGACACTGTGTCACACAGAGAGATGCTACATAAACTTGTTGAAAATAATTTTGTTATCACTTTTCTTCGTTTTTGAGGACTGCTGGGTAAAGCTTCATTCACTTTTCTGAGAGCTCTTTGTAGTGACCGAGCACTTTTGTATGGTGATATTTCAGACGAACTTGTTGGCATTGTAGGGGATGCTGTTTCGTCAGAAGCCTGTTTTCGGTGTTCTCTCATTCTTTTCATACCGATTCTTGAAGCTTCCCTCTCCTTTGGTCGAATTTTCTTGTTACCTTTCCTACTTTCTCGGAGTTTCTTCGTATTTTCACGTGCTTTCTGTCTTTCCATTTCCTTCTTCTGTGGATCTTGCTTAGCTCGACTTCTTATTTTCCGTTCTGCTTGTGTCATTGGAGCCATTGTGGCCAATAATGCACATTTCAACTAATTTTCCTTCCAAAAAAAGTAGGCTATTAATTGTCATAAATATTTTATACGTTATTTTTGACACTAACATTGTCTCTTTGAAATTAAATTGTAAAATTAAACTGTTATTTCCAGTGAAGCAGATAAAATGTCAGTATAGCCAGTGACTAACGTAACAAATAATGGAGGTTACGTGAGTCACAAAATACCTGTTACGTTTGTCACGCCTACTATTAGAGTTCGTAGAAGCGTATTACGCATCCCCTTTCTCAGTATGCTATATTGGATGTCTGTCCTAATGTTTATGGATACAATAGCTCAAAAAAGTGAAATCACAGTACAAATGTGAAAAAATTGCGTGTTTGGTGACTAACGTAACACCGACGTCAAAGCTACTATGATTATTATCTGCCCACACCATAATAGTCAATGGGTTGTGGAAACCTACATTAATTGACTGGGGAGTTCACCACATAGCATGCCACATGTAAAATATGTTTAATATAGGAGTAAAGACTTATGTTTTAGTTCACTGAAAACTGCCAATAATGGTTTCTGTGCAAGGCACTGCTACTTTTTATATTCGGGCTTCTATTGCATAGCTCACAGTGTTGCCAAATTCAGAAACTACACATTCTGAGCTGTAATATGACATGCTACACGATTAAATGGAAGAAAATTTTAATTATGACAAAAATGTCGCATTTCCGTGGAATTACCCAGATATAGTTCTTGTTGGCCAGATCAATGACCGCCTCTGAAATAAGGGATCCATGGGATCCATTACTAAAATTATAGGTCTTGCAGGAGGTATACATTGTATGAAATGATTGAACCATTCCAGAAAAAGTTCTCCATTTATCCACCATTTTGGTGATAGTTTCACAATCGTGCCAGGAATTAAGTCTTTCAGAAGATCTTCTGACATTCGAACACCCTTAAAGGGGGAGGACGTCAAACGGGCCAACTTGGAGCAGGAGAGGCATCACAAAACATTTTCGTTTTCAGTGTCTATACTTTTACAAATAAATTCAGAAAACTCTGTCAGCATCACCAGGAAGGATTCAATATTCTCACTCATTGCAGTGGAAGTTCGAAAACATGACAAAATAATTTTTTTTTATTTTTTTTTTTTACATGTGAAATTTCATCATTTTTTCACTTACTAATGGCTGCATTTGTTGCTATAGGTACACTTTTCTTGATAAGTTAGGGAGATTGTTTGATGAATTTCGCACAGCATACATACCATACTTAACAGGTGTTTGAAACTCTAGAATTTATTTAATTTATGAAAAAAATGAATGATCTGTTGTATTTTAAACTTAATGTTTAGAAAAAACACAAATTTTGTAGGTAATTACCTCAACTTTTACCACAGTTTTTAATAGATTGGAAAATTCTAGAGTTTCATACACCTTTAAGTATGGTTTGTATGCTGTGCAAAATTCATCAAACCATCTCTCTTACTTATGAAGAACAAATGCTGCAATTAGTAAGTGAAAAAAATGATGAAAGAAGAATAATTAGGACATGTATAAATAAACAGTATAAAATAAATGGACATTGGAGAATAGGATTAAATGAAACAGTATATAAGAAAATAGAACCAGTCATGAGCACGATCAGGAAGAAACGCGTCTCATTCTTTGGACATGATGAGAACTCCAGAAAACAGAATTAGTAAAAACATAATACAAAAATTGTGGAATAGCAAGAGCGACATTAAATGGATCACAGAAATTAAGGAAGATATAAAAGAACTCCAAATTACAGTAGGTGACCTAAAAAAACAAGACAGAGAAAACCAGAATACTGCAAGACCCGCAAACCAGACTACAAATGAAAATCAGTAAAAGGAGTACAGGAAGAGTGGTCTCAGATGAAGAAAGAAAGAAAATATCTGAAAGAATGAAGAAATATTGGGCAGACAGAAGAGCAAAACACCTTTCTTATAAGAATAGACTCTAATAATTATATTACCTAAATATCATATTAAGTTATTGTTGAGACAAATTCTATCCCTGTGTAACAATTTGTTTACAACTTTGTATTTTTGGCTAGAGTGGTCCAATGAAGGCCATAAAATAAATAAATAATAATAAAATAAATAATTGCCCTATTTCCTATTGAAGACTTATAACCAGATATATTTTCAGGCACTCTTAAGGTAAACCCATAACATGTTTTAAAATCTTTCCACTACCAGTCCCCTGCAGCTTGTTCTTCTTCATTGAAGGAATGTTTCCTACCAGTTGCTGTAGCTAGTTTATATGCCAGTTTTCCAATCTGAATAACAGTCAGTCCAAATCCTAGTTCCTGCATGGAAAGTATGTGATTGCATATTCTTTGTTCCATTTGTGCAGGGAAAGCAAACGGTTTCCCTGATTTAGGTTGGCCTACACATTCACCTTCAGTCCTGCTAAGTCTTTCAGGGTAGGCCATGGCACATCAAATTGCTTTATGCCTTATAAATTGAGTGCTTCTCCTCTTTTACAACATTGCTGCTGTAATATTATTTTGGTTGGCATATTTGCGGTATTTTGGAGGCATCTAACATGCAAAAGAAGAAAAATTGGTTAAGTTCCTGATAGCTTGGTTAATTCGTGATGTGTAACTTTAAGGTATTATCTGGTTTAAAACGAAGTGCTCTATCTATACCACGGGAATGCTACTACAAATAAAGAAATATCTGCTTTTAAATATGTTTATTAGCCAGTATTTGCGAAGACTGTCTCGGGTGGCGAAAGATGGCAGTTAAAATGCTAAGGTTTTTACTAGCGCAGCTAAGGCTATTACGTCTAAACTAACAAACGCAAAAACACAAACCTTAATCAGAAAGATGTATTTATATCACATAAACAACTGTGCAAAATAAAAATAAAATTTTACCTTGTACTTTGAAAACACGTGGGATTCTTGAGCACGAGAGCTAAAGACATCTACCCACCCTAGGGTTGCCACTTTCTTCACAAAAAAGGAAGATTTTTCATGGACATATTTTTTAATGGCTAGTGCATTCATATTTTTATTAAATGCCATATTCAATCAAAAATAGCTCACATTTACATCTTAAGCCCTATTCCTTCATATCACTATGGTATTTTGAAACTGATTTAGCTTTATGTAGGAATGTACTGTCATTCTTTAGCTGGTTAAAAAAATCTTTGCAGGACATGTCAAAATTTATTACTATTTGAAGCTCTGATTTTATAAGTTCTGGTGAACACCTGTTCCTGACATCAGTCCACTTGTTCTTCATCATCGAAAAAACTTGTTCCACAAATGCATTTGAACCTGGTATGCTTAGTATAAAACACATGAGCCGAGAGATATTTGTCACTTTTTGTTAAGGCACTAGTGTGAAGAATTTTACCCACTTGGACGCAACATCACCATCCTTAGTGATACAGTTAGTAAAGTTACCTTTCACTTCACAAAATTCTTCATATAGCTGATCCAGGTTGATTCTATCTTGTAGATCGTTTCCACTGCAAGTTCAGAATCGCAATATTGTAATTCCCCATTCAAAGAAAGAGGTTCCAACCTTGCATACTTATTACTAGCTGAGAAGTCATAATGGTTTTCAAGATATTTCAACAATGTGTCATAGAAAGAATAAAATTCACATGAAATCTTATTAAGAGATGTTGATGAAATCTCTCCCATTAATTTCTAGGTTTCACTCCCATCGAATTTATCCTTCTTTCTTTGTGTAATCTTCTTATACATCATGCACAGACTATTACACGATTCAGTGATGCTTAGCTCCCTCTTCTCCAGGTATTTGACTACTGTTTGCATTTGACCTCCTATATTTGACACAAAATGCAAGTAAATTTCAGGAATAATTCCTTTCACTGGGTCTTCAGCTAAATATACCGATGCAAGTTGCTTTGGACAGGCATCAATGCTCCTGAAGTAGCTCTTTAGAGCTGGCCAGCACTCAATCAATCTGTTAATGGTAGGAGTTAAGGACAGCCATCTTGTGGGCACATGCCTTAATCTCAGACCACTCAAAATCCATAAATTCAAAAAATGGTTTCAGTACTTCAGGCCTTTTAGCTGATACTGAGAAATGATTATAGATCTTCAAAACAAGATTCTCTTCATCCATTTCCAGCTCTTCCATAGCATGCTTCATCACATTATGAACCATGTGGTTTGAACAACCGGCTTTCTGCAGGTTGGAATTTATGGAAAGAAGTAATTGATAAACGGATTGTTTCCTGCCAAAATTCACATTAGCATTGTCAGTACTATATGCAGTTAAATTATTAATATTTAGTGAATGGCTCTCCAGACTATCAACAATTAACTTTGCCACTGCATTTGAAGTTTCATCAGGCTGTTCAATAAATGTCAACAGTTTGTTCTGTACACCTACTAAAGGTTCAAAGTATCGTATACAAATTGGGAACATCTTTCTGTTGCCTCTATTGGAAGCATCTGTTGCTACTGAGAAAAACTTACTATTTTCAGGAGATTTTAAAATATTAACATCACTGACACTTTTAGGTGCTAATACATTTTTCACCAACATTTCTGCCTTCGTCTTGCCACAGGAAAGTTTTACAGCGGTTTCTGAATCTGTGAATACACATGACGTCAATTTATTGCTACAATCCAAACTTGAATAACTTAGGTTGTGTTTAACTGTGTGATACAAAAGTCCTAACTCACAAGCTATCGCAACGGTGGCTTCAGATTTCTTAGAGTTCACAAAATATTTGGAAACTTTTGTGGTTTGACTACTTGCTTTCTCCTTTAACCGATGTCCTTTGTACTGAACGTGTTGCTTGAGATCAAACTGTCCACCATGAGAAACGCTGAATTCCTTCCTGCACAATGTACAAAAAGCATGTTTATCAGAAGTTAAACCATGCCTAACCCATGCGAAAGTATCTTCCCATTTCTTTAAGTACACTTGACTGTACTGCTGTTGAACTGGCTGGTGTGGCCGTGCGGTTCTAAGCGCTTCAGTCTGGAACCGCGTGATCGCTACAGTCGCAGGTTCGAATCCTGCCACGGGCATGGATGTGTGTGATGTCCTTAGCTTAGTTAGGTTTAAGTAGTTCTAAGTTCTAGGGGACTGATGACTTCAGCAGTTAAGTCCCATAGTGCTCAGAGCCATTTGAACCATTTTTGTACTGCTGTTGCTTGCTGCGTTTCTTCTTTGCTGGTGAACTCATTACAATTCTTGAACAAAAGTAAATTAAGAAAACTAGACTTTCCACTGTATGGATTCAAGAAATTATCACTGCAACGAAGTTTATTAGTTTACAAACATCTGTAGTTGTACACATCAGAATCGGGAAATAAGTATATCGACAACATTATCGATTATACGATCGAGTGATCGTCGGAAGTACCAATTTAACCCTTTGTTTCCTGACATAAGAAAAAATTTTCTTTTCAGAATTTATGCTGTTGTGGGCTCTAATGACGGTAGGATTTTTTGTAAAATTTTATTTTATTTTTTACAACTTCTTTCACTCCTTTTACTCGGAAGTACCGTACACTGTGATTTACAACATGCGTAGAAAAATGCTCCAATTTTTATAACTTGTACTTTATTCCACATAAATATTAAATACTTTTATATTAGAAAATTAATTAACAAAAATATATTTCTGAATTTATTTTAAATTTCACATAAATTTACCTTCTAGAGCAACTTCACAATACATAATAACTTAGCTATACATTTTTGACAGTATATACATATCACATATTTAGTGATACCTCATGAAATTGTAGGAAACAGTTCTTTTTCTCATTGCAGCACAAATACACTTTACATGTACTACATTGTGAATGTGGTCTCGACTGAATTTTATTTTTCGCACACATTTCGCATCGTCCTCTTTTACAACTGAACACTACAAAATGGTTTCCTCGGTTGCCAAGACGTTACCAGAGTTTCTGTTTCTGAGATTTGGCACTTGCTGTTCATTCATTAGCCCTAGTGACACAGCACGCCTGAATTTCAGCAGCGGCAGTGCCCCAATGTAGATCACTGAAAATGACATAAGCATTGACAAAAGCAATTTCTATTGCTCCCCTGAAGAGACGGTGCCACCATTTGTTTGATCACCTGTCAAGACCATAAGTTGAACGTAATCTGTCTGCATGATCCACACCACCCATGTTTTTATTGTAATCACATACAATAACTGGACATGGTACAGTCATACTAGTTCCATCTTTGTTTTCTTGACACTACGCTCTGTTCAGTGCCATGGAAGTTTGACGCAAAATACACTACTTTATTGTCCCTCCGTTGAAATACTTTTAGGTCTGAAGATAGATAAATGTCGTGTGACTAGGGCCTCCGTCGGGTAGACCGTTCACCTGGTGTAAGTCTTTCTATTTGACGCCACTTCGGCGACTTGCGCGTCGAAGGTCTAAAGATGACACTGTGATTTAATTCCCCACGCGTTAGACATTTTTCTTTAGGTAAATTCGCTGGCAAACCTTTCCTATTTGTTCTAATTGTTCCACAGGCAAATGTATTTACAGATTTTAATTTCTCCAAAAGTGGAATAGACGTAAAAAAATTGTCAAAGTACAATTTTCTGTACTGATCTCAATACAGTTTAGACAATTGCAGTACTACTTTCTCCTCTAAACCGTACCATTCAAAGTCCTTCTCCAGTGTCTCATTTCTACCTTGATACAATTCAAAATTGTGTATCCTTTTTTATCACAAATTGCCCATAGTTTATAGCCACTTTTGATTGGTTTTAATGGATTTATTGCTTTATGCTACTTCTTCCCTTGAAGACAATCATTGATTAATCAGTACTGAGTTCTCTAGTGCCCCTGTATATGGACATAAGTTGCTTATTCAAAGCAGTCAGAAGCGGGCGTATTTTATACAATTTATCAGTGTTTCTTTCTGGAATTTTTGTGTTATCATTAACCCCTTACTGCAATCTTTTTTTTTTTATTTTTCTGAAAAAAATGTTACATGTTATGTTCGATGTTCTGATTTCATAAAAAATGCTTAAAAAATCTTATGTAGGGGCAGTTATTTTAGAATTAAGGGTTTGTGCTATATATGGGACAGCATGCAGTACGACTAATACCATGTGATACCAGTTTTGGGATTGATGATGCACAATGTGGAAAATATACAATAAGATACATACATGAACTAGCAGAACTGTATTTATATAAAACAATTACACTTTCTATTCATTACAATACACATATTTTGAGAAAATAACACAAATTCTGTTTCTATTTTTCTCTATTCATTATGAAACTTGATGAAGCAATTCCTCTCCTTATTCAAGCACAATGTCGCATTGCACTTCATACACGCTATATAGGATTTTCCCTTGCATTCTGGATACTTGCAACGACCACGGTTTTCCAGCCAGATAGGCATGTGATCTATCCCATCCAGTCGCACTTGACGCTGTGGAAGATCTGCTGTAGGGCCTCTCGTCTTGCAGTAAAGCTGTTTTTGTATTTCATTGCGTGGCCTACCACGTTTCTTGGATAAGGATTTCCCAGTTTTACAGAGGGCCTCTGCAACTGCGACCTTGAAATCAACAAGGGGCATGTAGTCTGTATTTCTTCTCCATAACAGCCAGCTGTTCACACAATCCAAGTCAACTAGATGAAAGAATATCTTCAAGTAACATTTCTTTGATCTGATTTGAATTCTGTAATATCTTAGCATAAAATCTAATAGATCGACACCCCCCATGTAGTCATTGTAGATCATCACAGAGCGTGGACAAGGTACCATTTTGTATTCTTTTTCCTTCCTGAAAAGCCTTTTGATCTCGCCTTCTGGTTTGCATCCAACATAAGTTGACAAAGTGTTGACTACTTTATCATCAAACCAGGAGACTACTGACAGTTGCACACCGTCTACTGTTGCTATCTTTTCCTCCATACTGCCTCGACCATTCTTCTTCGTTGCTGCCTCCTTAGGTAAAATGCAACCACGTATTCGATTGGACCGGACTGTCCCTAGTGATTGTATACCTTCCTTGTGCAAATACACTTCCAAGGGTACACTAGTGAACCAGTTATCAAAAAATAACTTGTGATTCACATGTCGTGGGACTGTTTGTGTAAGACGCACAACAACATTGCTGAAGCTCCTAGATCCATAGCACCAGGTATTATGATATTACTCTGAGCTCCAGCAAAAATTTCATAATCATAGCTGAAGCCTGACACTCCACTGAGAACAAAAGCTTTGAAGCCTCATTTATGTGGTTTATTGGGGTTGTATTGCTTTAGTGAAGATCTGCATTTTGTTGGAATAATCTGTTCATCCACACCTAAGAATTCCTCTTTTGGTATTCGTAACAGTCTTTCACGCAGTTGGTCTAGCAGTGGGCGAATTTTGAAAGGTTTGTCATGGTTCGGTTCACCAGCGTGGCAACTAGATTACTGTTATCACAGAAATGGATGAAACGTTTTATTTCTTCCCATCGATTACAACTAATTATGTCACCCACAGCAGGGTGCCCAAGACATTTGCACCAATAATGTCTTGTTGCTGGGAGTTGAATGACTGACATAAACAAGGCAGTACCAATAAATTGTTCAATTTCTCCAGCACTAACATTTACACATTTATTGGGTCGGCACTGTATCGAATACAGATTGGATTGTTTGACTATGTACTGCACTATGTCTTTAGTGAAGAAATACTGGAAATATTCCACTGGAGTGTCAAGTTCCAATACTTCCTGAGGAAGAGCAGTATTTCCAGCGAATTTCGTCTCATCATCCCCCTCTAAAATGTCCTGGTTTCCAATGTATGGTAGGTTTCCCCACCTTAGTTGAAGGTTTTAAATCTCGTTGCTTTGCTGTCATCCTGTCTGCAAGAAGAATGCTTTCAAGGTCACAAGCATCAGTAGACCTAATCTCACTGTTGTCTTCTGTTTCTGACTCCGTTTCTGATATCATAGTACTTTTATTTTTTGTATTATAACTCTTAGGCCTAACATCATCATCACTGTCTGATTCCAAACAGAAAACAAGATGTCCATTTTGCAAGTTTTTTTCCATGGTCAATGTTTAGTCACTAGCATTTCTGTCCTCTATAACTCTTATTGCGGCCGAAGAGCCATAGAAGTTTCTTACGTTCATTGCAGTAACAGAGCTGAAAAGAAAGAAAACGAACTGCTATATGTTAGTAGGAAAGGTTAGGTTATGTTCAATTTTTACTCTACGCTTTCAAGGCTGCATGTTGTGCCATACCCGTCACAGACCTATTTTTCAATATTAACTTACCTCTTTATAATTGTCCACGTATGTCCTTTTCCCTCTGCAAATAATATAAACACTGAAATCAATCGTTTACTGTACCTGATGCAACTGTTTGTGTGACCAAACTTGGATGTAAACAGCTAGCAACACAAAGCAAAGATTCATAACACGTAATTCCGTACTCTCCCAACAGATGGCATACACTACTTGCACAGCTGCTCTTGACTGTGTGCCATATCTGTCCCAACATGCAGTTTGGAAATATATTCTCAGATATGAGATTGACAAAGAGAAAAGTGGTATGTGCCATATCTGGCACAGTATGCAGTAAGGGATTAATATGTAAATTACTGAAAATAAAATCAAACCTGACCCTACTAATGCATCACCTTACAATAGAAATACCAAGGTCATCACATGCAGACCAGTAGTGTTTCCACGACGGCAGCTTGTGGTAACCCATAAATAAATTAATTCTCAAACAAGTAAACAGCTCATGGTCCTTCAGATTTAATTTTTCCCTTCTGTGTTGCGTAAAGATTGCCCTGGAAAATTATGTCTCTACAATTGGCTTCAAAATGAAAATAAAAACATCAGTAGCTGTGTGTCTATCCTGAAATAATTCTTCCATAGGCCCTGCAAAACGAATACATGAATGGAAGTAGTACTGCAGTTGTCATAGACGGAACAGGATTCTAGAGTAATTCGTCAAATGAAAAAGAAGAAATTGAATAATGCTGAAAAAGAATTTATGATAATCTTAGTGTAAGAGGATACCTTCATTATATCTGTATTTACAGTTCCTTGTTTCAATGTGTTTGTCTCTTCACATTCTGTTTGTCCGATATTCACATTGAGGTGAAAGTGTAAACGGCAAAGAACTCTCTGAGGCATCATTATCCGAACAAGTGGAGTTTGTTTCACAATCTGCCTCTTGCAAATTGCACGAAAAACTTTGTCAAAATTATTAACATTTTCGTCGTCATCTTCGATGTCAGTATCCTCTGCAATATCAGAGGGAATGTCCTCATACAAAATTGCTTCAATCTCTGCATCACTCAAAGGTCGAAAGTGGCCACCAGTTTTACGATTTTCGTCCATCTGTGTGAGAAAAAGTGGACAGAGCAACTAGTGAGAGGTAACGCAACATTGCTACAATAAAGTGTTCGCACAACCTGACGGTACTAATAAGTCCGCTTTACATTTTCCACTTTATCTCATTCACTTGGAATGTAATGCTTAAAACTATTATTAAAAAAAGGTAAGTACTTACAATGGAAAACTCAACGGAAGTTTAAATAAATTGTGCACAAATTCAGGCAACACCATGGAAACAAGCACATACAATCTTCTGTTTTCACAGCAGCGTGCGAAAAACAATTTCAAGCTCTGACCGCTAGAGAGGTCTATGTATTGCACAATAACATCTATGAAACAGTAGAGCACCATTACTGTTACGTACCGACAGGCTCTCGGATCACGAGAAAACAATGAGTCAAAACTTACTGGTACTTAAGTACCGTCAGGCAACAAAGGGTTAAACGTAGACCATCCTAAAATCTGTATCTGAACGGTAATAATAACAAATATAACCAAATTAATGTGAATTTTTGTTATATGTATATTAAAGGGAAGAAAGTGCTGTACAGGGAAATAAAAAATGTAAGGCGAAATGAGTAAAAAACGTAAGAATACGGGAAAAACGTACAACCTGGCAACCCTAATCTACACCCAACCGAAGAAAAAACACTTGTAGAGTTTTGGTAGGTACTGAGTACCATAAACCAACTTCTTTCAGTGCAATAACGATTTATTCAGATAATGTTCACAGGTTAACATCACAGTGCAAGAGTAAACACTTGACTCCCACCAACTCTCCAGGTGAAGCAGACCCCAAAGATCGTAAATATAGCAAAGACATATACATAGGTATGCATGGAAGTACAGGTTATTACTGTATGATCGCTACAGAGCCAGCCCCCCCCCCCCCCCCCCCTCCAGCACGGAGTGAGAGGAACGCAGGAGAGTGAAATACAGAACAAACAAGAGAAAAAAAATACATGCACCTTAAGAAAGCAAAAGGTACACATCAGTACATTGTGAAAAATGTCAAAATTAGTGCTAATCAATGCACAGTCACTGAGTGTCAAGTAATACTGAAAAGGAAAGTACAAGAAATATACACAAAAAACTGTCTAATTGCAGTCATAATCCTCTAGGTAGCATGGGGGAACAAGGAGGCGGCCAGCCTACACTCGTCGTCACTAGGGACGGGGGGGGGGGGGGGGGGGGGGGGGGGGGGGGGCATTGTCACAAGCAGTATGGACTCCCGAATAATCCTCGCACGCATCATCGTCACACGCAGTATCATCACCTGAATACTCGTCACACGCATCATCGTAGGTCGTGTCAGTGCGAACAACAGGCGGAGCGGCGGCTGGGACAGGTTCATCCGATTGTTCGGAGAGTGTCCAGGCTGGTTTCACGCGATGTGTCGAAACAGTAACTGTGAAATGTATTCCAAATGGCGAAGTCTGCGAGGATGTGTAAATGACAAAGGCACGTCCCTCGAGGTCATCCTGAAAGTGGCGAATGGTGGCGTAAACCGTGAAAAGTTCTCTATCAAAAGCTGACCATTTAGTCTGAGCAGGTGGCAGTATTTGGGAAAAGAAGTGTAGCGGTTCGACAGAACTACCTAAATGTTGGTGGAGCACGGCGCCAACTGCTGAGTCACTTGCATCTGTCGTAAGCGAAAGCTGTGCGTCCAGCATAGGATGTGAAAGAGTCATTGCTGTCTGAATGGCTGTTTTCAATTTGTTGAAAGCAGTCGTCATTTCATCTGTCCATTGAACTTTGCGCGTGCCTGAAGTATGCTTCCCGCGAAGCGCATCAGTAAGCGGAAGTTGTAATGCCGCGGCATGGGGAATGTGTCTTCTATAAAAGGAATGTGTCTTCTATAAAAATTAACCATGCTGAGGATCCGTCATAACCCTTGAAAGTCATTCGGTCGTGGGACGTTGGTAATTACCTCCACGCGAGGGGGTGGTGGAGCGATACCTGCAGTGGAAACCACGTGTCCGAGGAAAGTTACTTGTGAAAGCGCAAGTTGCAATTTGTCCTGGTTAATTTCAACACCTGCGCTTGACAAAGTGTCTGTGACAGCACGTAGATGGCCTTGATGATTCTCGCTAAAGGGTGAGAAGATTAAAATGTCATCTAAATATGCATACGCAAAAGGGAAAGGCTGTAACACCTCGTCAATAAATCTTTGCCAGGTTTGCATGGCGTTTTTTAACCCGAAAGGCATGTATAATCATTCAAAGAACCCGATAGGTGTGATAATTGCCATCTTTTCGATATCGTCTGGTGCCATCGGTATCTGATGGTACGCTTTTTTAGTCTATCAGTGAGAAAACCTGAGAGCTATGTAACCACTGTGTGAATTGCTGAATATGTGGCACCGGAAGGTGTTTCTGTGGCAAGAGCGTTAACTGCTAGGTTAAAGGGAATTTATCCATCCAAATAGTCCAAAGGGAGTCATCTGGCAGGGCTTCCTTAGGAACCATAGCTCGTAAGTATCGCCAGTACTGGGACGGAGACAGGTCTCCGGGTGGTTCATGATGAATTGCAGCGGTGACCGATTGCACCGGAATTGCGGGCGGCGATGGGGATGCATGAAAAGTACCCGAGCCAGGCACAAAATACACTGAAACGTCGCTGTCGAAGCGCGCCGTGGTTGTGTTAGTGGGCGGAATCGTTCCCCGAACACGCAGTGCGACAGCCCTGCAGAAACCGTGGTTGGCGATTGCGGCGGGAAAGTTTGGTTTTGAATGGCCTTCTGAGCCATACAGAACTGGTTTGGCGTTGAGTCCAGTGAAGGTAGTGCACTGTCCGTGATCAGCGGTACACACAAATTGGTCTGTTGTGCAACATTTAGCGATACATCACAATTCAGTTCAAACGGCGAAAAATGTTGTGCCGTGGAGTCAGGAAAACCGCGGAACATGCCTGAGTCGAAAGCACTGTCTGTAGCACTGAACGGTTAACGGTCACACAAGGCGTCGATGAATTCCATATGGGTAAACACACATTCGGAGCACTATTATGCGGAAGCACTGTGGAAAGAAAACCTGATTCCAAGTCAATTAAAACGTCTGTAGAAGGCGGAGCCGATAATCCGGCGGTTGGCACGGTATCGTTGTTCGGATGCATTGTCGGTAACATAGTTTGTTCGAAAATTCCGTAACTCGCGTTACGCGGAATTAACTTGTCTGGGATCACCAATGTAGAGTTTTGGTAGGTATTGAGTCCCATAAACCAACTTCTTACAGCAGAATAACGATTTATTCGGATAACGTTCACATGTTAAAATCACAGTGCAAGAGTAAACACTCGACTCCCGCCAACTCTCCAGGTGAAGTAGACCCCAAAGATCATAAATATAGCAAAGATTTATACATAGGTATGCACAGAAGTACAGGTTATCACTGTACGATCGCTACACACTCACTGTGCTGTAGACTTGGCTACTGTTTCTATGTTTCAGAACAGTGTATCGATACGTGGAACTGTTTCAGTGTTTCGAAACGGCTATGTGTCACTGTTTCGAAACAGTGATGTTTCATTCCGCTCTGTGTCGGATAACAGGACCTGATTCGATCTCGACCAGCCACAGAAACTGTATCGTTGTTTCAAAATAACACTGTTTCAGTCCACTTGTGCTTGGAACGGACTAACTGTATCGAAACAGTGATGTTTCATTTCGCTTTGTCTCGGACGAGATTCGGGCACGACACAGATACGGAAATACGTTTAATATACTACTTCATCGAACTCTTTCAAGAGTGTCGAAATCCTTTTGACACACAACAGCATAAAGCTTAAGATTTCCAAAAATAAAGCTTCGTTTCTAATTGATTGCTCTATTCCGAAATGGCATAATATATACTTTATAAACACTAACAAACAATAAAATAAAGCACACTATTCGCATTCAAAATAATAAGTGTGAAAAACATTCAGTTAAATTACACATCTCCTATAACATATGCTTATCTGTTGATGTACAGTAATCATATTAAAAAACTCAAGTAAACCTACAACATTTTGAATTAGAAAAGGCGTAGAGTGGCAATTTTTAGACATATACCTAAATTGGATGCACTTGAAAAACAATATGATTGACGGATCATTGATGATGTAATGGTGAACGGGAAGGGCTGAGAAGCATGGTGGATTTATAGTAATGATTCGAAACACCTTAAGGGACAAAAATTTTTTTCTCTTATATTTTGTCATTTGTTTGAATTATGTGGCTTTATTTGTGAGTCTATAGTCAATGTGCCTATTCTCCACAATGATTTCTTTTGTGTGCATGGATATTAGCAGGCCGGGTATATATTATCCATACTAACGAAATGTGGGAATCCCAGTAGCGTATCCATTGTTTCTGCAGCTTTTTCCCGCCTCCAGTACAGTTCGTGTTAGTTCTTCTGTCTTCAGCTATGGCATTACGAAGTCGGGTGTGGGATTATTTTATGAAGATAAATCCTGAGAAAATTAAATGTAACTTGTGCTCGGCAGTGTTGTCGTTTAAAAGTAGTTCAACTTCTTGCTTAAACAGACACTTGCGACATAAGCATCCAACAGTTAATTTAAGTTCAAACTCGTTCGAAATCAGTCTTTATGAATCTGGGCAGTGACGAAACCAGTTCAGTTTCCACAGCAACTGTTCAGGAATCTGCCATTCCAGTGCCTGTGCGTCAAGATCAACAATCTGCGCAAGACATACCCAGCACTTCCACAAGTTCAGTTCTGGGTAGGTGTGGTAAACAAACAAAGATTACTGGATTTGCATCAAGACCAGTGCCTTCATCAAAACGAGCCAAAATAGACGAACATATTTTAAGACTTGTTGCTAAAGAATACCTTCCATTTAATGTAGTTGAGAGTGTAGAGTTTAGAAAAATGACTTATTTATTAAATGAAAACTATGTACCACCAAGTAGAAAAACACTCTCCCACAGTTTACTCTCTCAAGTGTTCGACAGCACACTAGTGCGAGTAAGATCTGCAGTGCAAGCTGCATCCTACATCTGCATTACAACTGATGGATGGACATCTGTGAAAAATGAGAATTATATTGCAGTGAGTGCTCACTTCATTGATGAAAACTGCAATCTGAAGTCATATTTGTTATCTAGTTTTAAATTTCACGACAAGCATACAGCAGAAAACATTTCCAATGAATTACAAAATGTGACTTCAACTTGGGGTATCACCAATAAAATTGTAGCTTGCACTACAGATAACGCACCTAATATGGTGAAGGCAGTGATGATGTGCAAATGGTGGCATGTACCTTGTTTTGCACATACACTGAATTTAATCGTGCAAGCAAGCCTTGAACCAGTTACAGACACAAGGGCAAAGGTGAAGTCAATAGTGGAATTTTTCAAAAGAAGTCCTCGAGCACTTGAGAAATTACACAATATTCAGAAGCAAATGGGCGTTCCTATTTTAACACCGAAACAAGATTGCCCTACAAGATGGAATTCCACATATGAAATGTTTGACAGGCTTTTGAAAATCAAAGAGCCTTTGCAAAGCACCCTTGCCATCCTCAGTGTGGATTTACAAACAAAACTGTCCAATGAAGACTGGTTAGTTATTGAAAAATCTTGTGAAATACTATCTCCTTTTGAACAAGTCACAACAGAAATTAGCAGTGAAAGAAATGTAACCTTGTCAAAAGTTGTCTTATTAAGCAAAGGTTTACAAAGTCATTGTCTGAGACTAAAAAACTCAGATTACGGCAATGAAGCCACTAATACAGTAATTGCTAAACTTGAGGACGGAATCTGTACCCGCCTCGTTCAAAAGTTGGCAGATAAAGCAATTGCTTGTGAGGCAACATTACTGGATCCTCGCTTCAGGGAGCATGGTTTTCCAAAAACTGGGCATCGATTAAAAGAAACAAAAGATGCCATAATTAACAAGTGTTGTGCAATACGACAGAAACCCACTCGGTGTTCTACAGAAAATCCGCCACCAGCCAAACCAGTTGAGGTGAGCACATTCACTTCTAGCAGTGGCAACATTTGGCAAGATTTCGACCAAGCTGTAGGTGGCTTGACCCAAAGTGTAGACAATCCACGTGCTGCAAGTATAGTCGAGCTTGATAAATAAATGAAGATGCCACTGATACACAGATCATAAGATCCATTGCTGTGGTGGAAAGAAAATCGTGTTGTTGTCTACACTGTTTGAAATAATGAAATGACGTCTTTGTATTATGGCCACCTCTGTTCCATGTGAGCGCATATTTTCAAAGCAAGGGCAAACAATAAGACAGACGATCCCGTCTTTCAAGTGAAAAAGTATCAAAAATGATATTTCTAAACTACAACTTAGAATAGGCACAGCAGATCTACTCAGAAATGAAACAGGAAAATTTCAATTGATTTTGTTCTTCTCTGGACAGAGTGCACTGAATTTATATTTGATTGTATTTTGTTTAGTCCGCTAAACTGTGCATGTAGCTACCTTACAAGAACATTTTTCTCAAATTTGTTCCACACAGAAGACTCGTTTTTGCTCACCATTCAGTGAGTTTAATTTTTTTTAGTATGTTATTTATTCATTTACGTGTTTGAGAATAATTATCTGATTTGTGTATGTATATGTTTGTGTGTATATTTTTGTAAATGTGCTGTGTTTGGTTATCACACTATGGGCATCTTGATACTTGTGTATGATAAAAAATTCTCAGGCAAATCAACAATTGTACTTCGTTACTTTTGTTTTTGGCGTTCAGATACTGTGATAAAAATTGCATTTCTACAACAACGTAATTTCATCTCTGATTTCCTGGGCAAGTAGATAATAAAATGGTAATACATCTGCTTGCTGTGACTACTTGAGGGAACTCCATGTACCTGTACCTCAAACAAACTTCTATAGCAAGAACTATAAGTGATGTAGAGGGAGATTTGCCATGATACAGGTATCACAAAGGCATTACACTGTAGGAACTGCTTTAAATTTTCGTCTGGATTTTATACTTCAAAGAAACATACGAATCTCTGCATATCAGTTACTTTGAAATGTTTTCCTATTCTATCATGTGTACTTACTATCAGATGTATCCAGCTAACTTGTGAATGTTTGATGAAATTGCCATACTTGACCATTGCGCTATATCCTCCAGTCTGTTAGGGTAATTTTTTGATCTGTGTGGATCAGACACTTTGCATCCTGCTCTGTGTGACAAACAATGGAAAATTTATCTGCGGGTGGTAAAAGTGTGAGTGGCATACTCATAAATGTTAATTCAGTGCCTCGCTTCCAGGATGTTATCTCAATAAATTATATCTCATGATATGTCTTTTCAAGAGCACATACAGATTATCACTCATAAAACCTGTCAAAATTATGCACTAGAATACAGGGAAACGAGTTCGGCAAAATCTGTTATGTCAAACATATTAAGTCTGACCTCGGCCAATTGGAAAATATGAGTCACATGACACGAAAGCAGTGCATTTGCTGCTACACGAAATATGGAACTGCAAAGACGCCTAAGTGAAAGTTTCACACTTTCTGCGATGTGATTGGCGGTCTCGCACCTCATTTGTGTTTTTATGACTATTTATACAGTAGACACTCAAGATTATATAATGTGACGGCCTATACTATTATAAGACACAAACTGTTTCGAAACATTACATTGTACTGTTTCATTTGTTTCGAAACGGTTAGGTGCTTCAGTTTGCCCATCTCTACTGTGCTGCCAATGCCGCTGGTAACGCGGCCTGAAATGCCGCGGCAGGTGGGGACATGTGCTGCTATCTGTGGTTCAGCGACTGCACTTCTAACGTGGTTGATAAATCGGTGAAGATGAATCAACTGAGTATCACGAAACAAGCAATGCCACGAACTTACCAAGGTTTACCCTAATTAGGCAATGAAGAAATAACAAGATAATGCAAACTACTACTTCGAAACAATAGCTGACGATTGGCGGGCGACAATGAGCAGCTAGTACTGGGGGCCGATTTTTCGTGCACCACACTGTACCACTGAAATAATATTGTCGAAGTTATCACATTCTCTTTACAAAATGTGACACCAAACACTCGATTATGGAGCACGGGCCTTCCTTGTTAAGTCGTTCCGCCTGCCATGAAAATGAATATGCTCATTTACCTTGGATAAAAAACAATGGCCACTCGTGTGTGCCGTGCCAATTGCCTTTGCATGTTTAATAAAAAAATCTTACCTTTTTACAAGTATTTCTTCTGCAGCTTATCGAAATAATGAAGTAAGCTGATAACGCCGTTTTGTTACCTGAAAAGAATGAATGTATTACTTACCACGTAATTGTTATGCAATTTACGTAATTATAAAAAAAACGTTTTAACTACCGGTTAAGGACGCTGAATAGAATACGAAAAGAACCAGAAGTCCAGAGTTCAAAAAAGGTTTGAAACAGCTCTAAAATGGGCCTGCGCAGCGAACGAAACGAACAACTTCATACTTAACCTTCGACCGTAGATACTAGTAGACTGGCCTTCTGTGCAAAAGCCAGTGATCTCTATACTATAGAGATATTCCTCTCTATACTATAGAGATCACTGGCAAAAGCTATAGGGCTGGTGCATGGCCGCCTGCATTAGAGGCTGGAGTCGGCAAGCTGACAACGTCGTAGCCTGTGACGTCAGTAGGACGGCTAGCGTGACCAGCTAGGCCTAGACTGAAGTTTTGATTTCGTCGAATGCAGACGACGTGTCAGATATAAAATACGCAATCACTTTATTTTTTTTGTAAATTTGGTCCCTATCGGAATTACGCATTTTATTCTCGTTTCCTTGCTATGATGAACTTTTCAATTCAATAAGTCACATGCCCTTCATAGCAGTAGATTATGACGTTTCTTACCCGAGATTTGGAGATACAACTTCAGCAAACAATTTTGTGAGGTGCCTACTAACTTTATTTGCAGACTTGCTATTATTTCAGTCTTTTATTTGAAATGTAGTATGATGTTCCTTCCTATATAAATGACAAACTAATGTAAAAGTTTCTGACAGCTGCAACATATCTTTCACACCTTTATATATGAGGGTGGCATAAGAATAATAGTTTTTAACGAACGTTTTTTGTGTATTGTTCATTAGTATGTTAGATTTTTTTAAATCACAGGTCATACACAATCTATTTAAATACTTTCACACATCTTTCTGAGTCAGAATGAACTGGGGACCTTGCTGTAGGATTTGCATAAGAAGCATGACTGAAATTTATCAGTGCATTAAAGTTTATTTCATAGTGGTCACCTCCTCCTTGCTAGTTCTAATCAGAGCATTTAAGGACTGACATTATGGGTAAGAAAGAAGTTTCATAATTTTGTATCAAAAGTTATGTAATGTTTTTAATTTTCTATTAACTCCCTCCTTCTTGGAACATATTAAATGATCATTTTGGAGTTTGGTATAATTATTTAACAATATGTTACACATAATGGAAACCATCTTTTTGTAGATACCAGTAAGTGGCCTTCCACAGAGACATGAATCTGTTACAAATATTTGCATAGAAACATGTGATTCAACTCCTTGGCCAACCAGATTGAGTAGTAACTACTTTTGATTTTGACAAGTGAGGAATTTTGTTTCATACTCTTCAGATATTAAAAGCCGCATAACTGTATATACAAAAGTGCCAAGTTCCACAACAATATCTGATGGCACAGTCAATCCACTTCAGACAAGGTTATCAAAATATTTATCTGTGGTGTGTATGCCTAAAACAAAATCAGTGCATGTTGTACAACTGAGCAATTGTGTTGTTTTGTGTGCTGCATAACCACAAACATACAGAAGCACAGATTGGTGTACATCAACATTTTCATTGCCTATGTTGTTCAAAACACTTACAAACGGATTCACATCAACATCCGTAGACATTACATCTGAGATGCTTATGTCATTCATTATTTCTGGAGAAAATTTTACTGGGCCATATTTTGCAGACTTTATTCCCAAAACACTCATTATACACAACTTCTTTTCAGATTCAATTCTCTGGGTTACAGAAAAATTGTAGTTTCCACCCGATAATTGACAATACCTACTAAACCGTGATTCCAAATTATGAGTTTGTAGTTTTCCCGTCAGAAGATACTGCACACCTACACCACTGAAAGAATATTCAACAACTTCTGAAATAACAGAAGTACTCTGATACAGTGCCTGATGTGTGTCTGTGGTCAGACAACTGGTAGTGTTCAAAGCCCTCCATCTCTCTAACCAAGCCAAAAATTTGTCAAGAAATTCAAGCCTGTGATCAGAAGCACTAGTGAAAGGTAGACACAATTCATTTTGTTTGTGAATTCCCTTTGTACAGTTCTTAACATTAATAATATTCCACTGACGGAGATTGATTTCAACAAAGTGTACAGTTCCTGAATTTTCACCATATTCAGCTTTTAAGCCTGCAAGAGTTGTCTCATTAAAAATATTGCAGACAAGATTGACATTTTGTCTTTCTAAGCTACTGGGATACACTGATTTGTGAGTCAACCAAGGAGCTAATTTCAAAAGCTGGTTGAGTTCCTTTTTGTATAGGTTCTCAATATCTGAAAATTTTTGCCATTAGCAGATCATTGGATGTTGAGTCAAAATGGGGAAATTTAAATGTACTATCACTGTCCCCCAGGTTCAACCAGTTGTTCCTAATACTTTTTAACAGATGAACAGTGTCAAACATTACAAATACAGGGGAACCACATGACAGAAAGGAATATGGACTGTTGTTATCAGATATAATAACAACAACCATCTGACCACATGAGGAAAGAAACTGCAACACATTAAGTGTTAATTTATGGAGATCTGAGCCTGACAACTTTTTGACAGGAATCAAATGAACAACTTCTTTGTAACTGCCATATAAAGATGATGTGAGAAAGGCAAGCACAGTTCTTGCCTCAGATGGGGCATTATTTTCTGCATATCCGTGGAGCTTCCCCCCTTTAAACTGAATACATGGCTTAACATAAATTTCATCCACTTGCAGAATTACAAATTTTTCTCTCTCATCTAATTTATCCACAATAATTTTAAGAAAATGGGCATTTTGTGATTTATTGGTTGGACAAATTTTCAGTGAAGATGAAAGCTGCTGAATGTGTTTCACATGTGGTAAGGTAAGTAATCCACTTGACAGGAGTGCTGTATAGCATGCTGGAGATTGGTTGTAGATGATAAATACGTGCATCATCATATCAATTGAATATGCCTGCTTATTAATTGCCAACAAATCTATCTGTTCCAACAGGAACAAGTGTGTGGCAGAGCAATTTGGATTAGCTTCTGAATGCAGAGTAAGTTTCTTTACAATATTCTTTAATTCATTTAAAAGAGAACTAAAAGTGAGTGTGTAGCTATCACAGTTTATATCTCTAGTCAAAATATTTTCTATTTGTGACCATCTGGTTACTCTTTAAGTGAGGATGGTAAAATCCAACTGAGCTGCTCATGTGACAGAATGAAACCATTCACACACACACACACACACACACACACACACACACACACACACACGAAATGAGTTTGTCATTAATTTCCATACTCACTTTAACCTGGGGCCCCCAGGGGCTCAGCATTCATTTGCTGGGTACGGGCTTGGCGACCCCGGGGTTCCTGAGCTGGGGACTGGTAAGCGCCGCCCGTCCCCTGTCACCGTAACCTCTGAGCATACTTCAGCGACCACCGTGCGGCGCGGCGGTGGAACGTTGTGTGTCTCAGGGAATGGGGATCTTGGCTTGACCGCCCGGATCGCGAGAATGGAATAAACCTCTATAAAAAAAACCTCAATCTCAAGGTGTGCTGCGCGCTGATGAGATGCATGGCTGTTGAGGTGGAACAGTCGATAGCGGGCAACCTCTGGGGAACCTGCCGCACCTCAGTTGTATAAGGCTTACCTAGGCACGCGGGGCTCTGTCTAGGTGGACTTCTAGTTCCCTAGCTGCTCGTGGGACCGCGATGGATCCTTCAAAATCCTCTTTTCTTCCTCCCAGCGGAAAGGGTGGGCCACTGGAATGTTCTAACATCCAGTCTCTTAAGAGGGCCCGTGCAGTCAGTCCCCCTGACTCCGGCGCTTCTTTAACAAGTCCAGTCTTAGGTAACAGAATGCATTCTGGTAATCCGAATGTGTTTCTCATTGTGAAACGGAAGGAGGGTAGTTTTGAGATGGTTTCGCCCTTCTATATGCAAAAGGGATTGGAGGGCATCTGTGGCTCCTTAAAATCGGTGAAGCACTTACGTAATGGGACCTTGCTAGTGGAAACTTCCACTTCCCAGCAAGCAACTAACCTCCAATCTGCTAAATGCCTTGGAGAGTATGCCATAGACACTGAACTGCACAGCACCTTGAACTACAGCAAAGGTGTTGTGACATGCCGGGATCTCGTTGATATTCCCAAGGAAGAACTGCAACGTGAGTGGGCTCCAGAAGGTATCGTTGATGTCCAACACATCATGAAGAGGGTTGATGGCACTCTTGTCAAATCCGACTCCTTTATTCTAACCTTCAGTAGCACAAAACTTCCTGAACATGTTAAAGCTGGCTTCCTTCGCCTTAGTGTGAGGCCTTATTTCCCGGCCCCGATGCGCTGTTTCAAATGCCAGCGTTTTGGGCATACCACCCTCGACTGTAAAGGCGAAGCGACTTGTGGAAACTGTGGTCAGGCTGCTCATGAAGGAGTTGGTTGCTCGTCTTCGGCTAAATGTATTAATTGCTCTGGGAACCACCCGATTTGGAGTCGGGACTGCCGCATATTTTTAGAGGAATGCAAGGTCCAGGAAATAAAAACGACCAAGCGCATCCCCTATGGTGAGGCCAAGAAGATTTATAAGTCGATGCAACCTCCCACATTTGCTACATCTTTTGCATCCCTGGTACAGAAGCCTACTCCAAAAGTCGATGCCTCGACGCAGACTGTGGTGGTGAGTGTTGGTACTAACACCTGCAGCTGTCAGTGCACTTGCACCGCAGCCGGTGTTTCAGAGCCAGTAGCCCCTACTCGAACGGCAGACAAAGGCACAGTGGCGAACTTGGTCCAGCCCCTCGCGCCTCCAACGGCTGAGGTTGTCCCCAAGCCCAGTGCGCCAATTACCACTCCCACATCAGCTCCCTCAAAGTCCACCAAACCACAGAAAGCTAATGTACAGCAGCAACAGCGGGTCAAATCCCGTGGTAAACCATCTGACCATGCGGATGTTGTTTTACGTGAGGCTTCATCTGACTCTTCCCCAGAATTGATGGAGTACGATGTATGCGTGGGGCACTCATCTCGTCCCACGCCTGCCCCTCCACCTGCTGCGGTCTCCCCGCCCCGTCGGAGAGACAGGATGAAGGTGCTACCCCCAACATAGATGGCTCCCATACTCCAGTGGAACTTGCAAGGGTTCAGGACGCATGTGGAGGAACTTCGTCTACTTTCTCAGGGTAGACCACTGTGTCTCTGTCTCCAGGAGACGTATTTCCATCCATCATACTCCCCTGAGATACGAGGCTATACACTCCACAAAAAGGACGACCTGCGTGGAGAGAGACCTAGAGGAGGCGTAGGTATTTTCGTCAGGACGGACTACCTCTCCTCGCCTCTCTCTCTTACGACTCTACAGGCCGTCGCTGTGTCCGTGCACGTGCGTCATCCATTGACTGTATGTTCACTTTACTTGCCCCCACATGATGCTCTTGATGAAGCGGCCCTCACCGACCTCCTTACACAGCTCCCCCAGCCATTCATTATTTGTGGTGATTTTAATGCCCACAATGTGCTTTGGGGCTCTGCAATTACCTGCCCCAGGGGTAGAGCAATTGAGAGGCTTCTCCTGTCATCCTGTGCCTACTTGCTCAATGGAGGACAGAGTACTCATTTCTGCACGGCGACTGGGTCGTTCTCTGCCATTGATCTCTCGCTTTGCTCTCCAGCTCTTGCCGCCAGTGCTCACTGGGAAGTGGTCGCTGATTTGCACGGCAGTGATCATTTTCCAATCTGGATTCACCTGCCAGATGGCGTGGGCCCCGAAAGGAGACCACCACGATGGGTGCTCAGTGGAGCTGACTGGACACTTTATAGCCAGTTGGCCCAATTCGAACACTGTGCGAATGTTGAGATGTGGGTGGATCATATTACCAACACGGTCCACCATGCCGCTGCAGCATCCATTCCACAGGCCACCGGAAAAGGCCACCTGTGTCTTGGTGGAGTGCTGACTGCTGCTCTGCAATCAGGACCAGGCGTGCGGCTCTGCGTCGGTTCAAGTGTCGGCCGGCTGCTGAGAATCTTGCAGCCTTTCGGGTGGCGAGGGCAAGATGTCGCCGCATTATTCGTGAGAGCAAGAAGAGGTCGTGGCAAACGTCCCTGAACACCATTAATCGTTCCACCAAAAGTTCCGTTGTGTGAGAGACCATCCGGAGAATTTCTGGCAGAGGAGGGAGGTGCCCCATAGCTGCTGTAATGACTAACGGCACTCTCCACACGGATCCGTGAGGCATTGCCCAGACTATGGCAGCGTATTTTGCCACAGTTACTGCAACAACCAGTCAGGATCCCGGTTTCCAGCGCCATAGAGCAGTTGCTGAGAGATGTAGTCTGAACTTCCAGTCCACTTCTCATGAAGTTTACAACTGCCCATTCTCTATGTGGGAGCTGGATTCTGCATTGTCTGGAGCTCGTGACACATCCCGTGGTCACGACAGGATCCATTACAGTATGCTATGGCACCTCACAATGCGCAACAGAAAACTCCTCCTCGCACTTTTTAATGACATTTGGGCGTCGGGTAACTTTCCTGACACGTGGCGTGAAGCAGTTTTAATCCCTTTTTTAAAACCTGGGAAAGACCGCACGAGCCCAAGTAGCTACCGTAGTATTGCCCTCACTAGTTCCATAGGGAAGACCTTGGAGCGGATGGTCAACCGCCGCCTTGTCTGGATGTTAGAATCCCGGCAACTCCTTAGTCGCTTTCAGTGTGGGTTCAGGAGGTTTCGTTCCACCTTCAATAAACTTGCCCTCCTGGAGGCGGCTATACAACAAGCTTTCCTCCGCCGTCATCACCTTCTAGGTGTATTTTTCGACATCGAGAAGGCCTACGATACCACTTGGAGGCGTCTCATCCTGGCGCAGCTTCACGAATGGGGTTTTCGTGGTTGTCTTCGTCTTTTTATTCAGTCTTTCCTCTCGCCACGATATTTTAGATACTGAATTGGTGACGTCCTGTCTGATCGCTTTGAGCAGGAGAATGGTGTCCCTCAGGGTAGCGTTTTAAGTGTGACTCTGTTTGCCATCGCTATTAATAGCATTACGTCCATAGTGAAAAGTCCTGTCCAGTGTTCTTTGTTTGTGGATGATTTCTCTTTGTTCTGCTCTTCTTCAAGCCTTGCAACGACAACTCGTCAGTTGCAACTTACGATTAGGCGTTTGGATGACTGGGCGCAGAAGAGTGGTTTTCAGTTTTCCACCGAGAAGTCTGTCTGTGTTCTTTTTAACCGTTCTCGTTCGATTTTAACCTTTCCTGAGTTGCGGTTGAGGGACACTATTCTTACTTTTAAAGACACGGTGAGATTTCTGGGGCTCATTTTTGACTCGAGGCTCACGTGGTTACCTCATATTAAAGACATGAAACGGTGGTCGCTTCAGGCTTTAAATATTTTAAAATGTCTTAGCCACAGTACATAGGGAGCTGACAGGACTTGTCTGCTCCAGTTTTACAGGGCGTTTGTGCGATCTCGGCTCGATTATGGGTGCACGGTGTATGGGTCTGCGAGGCCTTCGTACTTAAAGTTGTTGGACATTGTGCACCATGAAGGGCTTCGGTTGGCCACTGGGGCATTCCGAACTAGCCCCATACCAAGCCTCTGTGCAGAGGCAGGTGAACCGACACTTCATATGCGGCGACGGCTACTTACGGTACGCCAGGCGTATAAAACTTTGTCCACACCCTACACACCTGCATACCATACCATTGCTCAGCCTCCTCTGGCACGGTTATTTCATAACCGGCAACGTGCGACGCAACCCTATGGGATTCGCGCACAGGGTTGCCTCGCTGCGATGTCTGTGGCTGGTCTTCGTGTTTTACGTCGCGGTTGGAGCAGATCTCCACCTTGGCTCCTCCGGCGTCCCAAACTTATTTTAGATTTGACTCGTTTTAAGAAGGGTGGCACGTCAGATTTTACATTCCAGTCACTGTTTTTTAACATTTTAAATGTGCATCACGGTTTCACTGTCGTTTACACTGATGGCTCCAAACAGGAGAATTTCCTTGGCTGTTCTGTGGTGTTCCCTGATCATGTTACCCGGATTCGCCTCCCTGCTGAATATACCGTTTTCGCAGCGGAGCTCCACGCGATCCTGAAGGCACTGGAGCAGATGCATCGTGTTCGGGGCGATCGATTTCTTCTCTGCTCTGATTCTCTTAGTGCCTTACAATCACTGCAGAACCTATACCCGACTGAGGAGATGGTCCAGCTGATACATGACCAACTGTACTTGCTCCAACAGCGGGGTAAAGAGGTATCCTTCTGCTGGGTGCCTGGTCATGTCGGCATATGGGGCAATGAACAGGCTGATTGGGCTGCCAAGGAGGCCTGCAGAGATCAGGATGTGGTCCAGTGTCCTATCCCCTTGCAGTCAGTCATCGCTGCACTCCACAGGAGGTGCATGGAGTTGTGGGAGGACGAATGGCTGGCGGTGACGGCCAATAAACTGTGGTCGGTAAAGTCAACCACTCGGCCGTGGCGTTCCTCCTGCCGGCTGCTCAGGTGGGAAGAGGTGGCCCTCACATGTCTTCGGATTGGGCACTGTCTTCTGACGCATAGCTATTTATTACGGCGGGAGGATCCTCCTTTTTGTGATGCTTGTGGTGTGCCAATCTCTGTCCGGCACATTTTAACAGACTGCATTTTATACCGTGATGCACGGGCAGAAGCACAAGTTGATGGGGATCTACCTTGTGTTTTAGCTAACGATGAGGCATGTGTGTCTAGGGTTTTTAAGTTTTGTGATGTGTCTGGACTCTGACCTAAACTTTTAGGCTGAAGGTTTTAGTGTGTTGCAGAGTGGCTGACTCCTCCCTTTTTTCCTTGCAGTCAGCCAGCCACTTCCATCTGCTACGTTGTTTTAGCTCCCTCTACCATTTTCTTCCTGTGTTGTCCATGTTTTACTGCTGACGCCCTGCTTCATCCTACGCTTCGGTGTGGGTGAGCACATTTTTTCAATGATTGTTCCCCGTGTTTTATGTTCCGTTTTATGTCAATGTTCTGAGGTTTTTTTCTTGACACCCGTCTCACTATGTTACTGAACGGGCGCTGAAGACCTTGCTGTCGTGCGCCCACAAAACCCCTCTACTGACTGACTGACTGACCTGACTTTGACCTGGGGAATGTCTTCAGAAAAATCTATAGTATAAAAGAATATCTTATTCTCTTTAACACACACTCCACTTTCCTACACTGTTTATTGTATCCTGGTACTCGCACACAAACACTGAAAATTTGCAATAATGTCCTCATTTAGCATGGCTACATTCTTCTCCTCTTCATGGCGTGCACGCTTCCTTCTTATTTCTGGGTCACACCTTCTTGGAGGCTGCACCTTATTTAAATACGATGGTAACCAAGGGAATATTTTTGGCACAGCTTCTGGTAAAAGCAATTGCCTTTGACGAGGAAACTCGTGACAGTTCCCATCAGAGTCCTTGTAAATCTCCACCCTTGAGACATCACATTCTTCAAAATGTTTAATGCAAACAACACTTCTATTTGATGGAGTCCAGTCCTTTCTGGGGATATTTCTTGTCTATCGTTTTCTGTTTTCAGTGGGGAATCTGAACACTGAGATGTAACCCTCTTCCTTGTATTTGTAGTTGCTGTTGCAACCAGGAACACAACATTTTTCTGGCATCTGCAAATAGAATGATGCATTAATTGCTAACATCTTAAATCAAAATACTGTTATGTAAAAATAGCAAATGAGAATTTGAGTGGACTGGTTTTTTCTACTGCTTGGATATCACGAAACACAAGTCTACAAATAGAATCAAATGTGTAGAAATATTCCTAATATTAACACAAAATCACTTAGGAGAAGATTCTGATAGTAAACTTATGAATTCAAAACTTTATTTTCAAATTGTATCTAGAATATAGTAGAACTTTTGTTGCAATTGTGTAGACAAAAGTCGTTCACATAGCATACTTGCACACATTCATGTAAAAACACTACAAACTTCACAGAATTGTATACTTACATTGTGTTATATCTTTGACTGTAGTCACGACTACTTGCTATAATTGATTGATTGATTGATTTTTATTGTTGTAGAGACCTCAGAGATCATCTGAGGCATTACAAAAGTCAATATTAAATAGTATAAATGTTACACAAATAATTACAAAAACAAGAAAAATATTACACAGAGAAACTTCTGGTACAAATTGATATTGCATAGTAAATTTGGCCAATTACAGACTTACTCATATATAGAAGCATATAAAAACTGTAGTCATACCATATTCCTTGCCTCCCTTAAAAATTCATCAGTTTCATAAATGCTGAGCTCAAGAAGAAATTCTTTTACTTTTTTTTGAATTGTTGAATTGGAAGATCCCTCATATGTTGGGGTATGGCATTAAAAATTTTTATGGACTTGTATAAGAAGCACTTTTGTGTTTTTTTATAGTTACATCGGAAAGAAACTAGGTCCTGCTTGTTTCTTGTGTTATAATTATGTCGCATGTCATACTGGTGATAACTCGGATAGTTTTCCTTAATATGCATTACACACTGTAGTATAAATATTGACGGCAGGGTCATAATCTGTAATTTTTTAAAGCTTGGCCTACAGTGAGCTCTGGGTGCCAAGCTACATATCAGTCTTATTGCGTTCTTTTGTAGTTTGAAGACATTAGCTGCCTTGCTTTGATGTCCCCACAGTATTGTACCATAGGAAATGTGACTGTGTATTAAAGCAAAATAAACCACTTTAAAGTACTGGCAAGTTTAGACAAAGGCGCAGCTTCCTTAGAGCAAATATTCCTTTGCTAATGCTGCTTCCCACTTTTTCTATATGGCTACCCCAGGATAATTTTGAATCAATTGAGATTCCAAGGAAATTAACAGCATTTGAGCTCTGCTCAAGTTCAGTGTTGTTATTCCACGATACATACAGGTCTTGTACTTTTTTTTCAGTTGACACAAAGCGAGTTAGCTCTACACCAATTTTCAACTTTGACAGTGCACTGGTCTGCTTCATATTTCACCTTCTGTGCTGTTTCTGCAGTTATACAGACTGCAAGATCATCTGCAAATAAGTAAGTCCTAGTTGACGGCCCAACTATGTTACGTGGCAAGTTGTTTATATAAATAATAAATAGAATTGGGCCAAGTACAGAACCTTGTGGGACACCCATGTCCACATGTAAGTAATCTGATTCTGCACCATTAAAAACCACCTTCTGCACTCTATTACTTAGATAAGATTTTATCAATTCCAGAGCACTTCCTGTAAAGCAATAGAATTGCAGTTTGTTCAATAAGATTTCATGAGAGAGAGGCAGTGTCGAAAGCTTTTGATAAATCAAAGAGTTTATTCTGAACCACTAGCTTGCTTTCTAGTTGCTTCACACACTGTGTTAAAAGTGATACGGCAGATTTAACAGTTCCTAACCCTGATCTGAACCAAATTGACTATCAGTGAAGATTTTTTTTTTCAAAGTATTTTACTATTTTATTATTTAATATAGCTTCTATCACTTTAGACAAGATTGGCACAATTGAAACAGGCCTGAAATTATCACAACTTGAGAGGCTGCCTTTTTTGTGTATTGGAGTGACTTTAACAAACTTTAGTGCCTTTGGGAACTGAGCCTCCAATATACATGTATTTACTACATGTGTTATCAATTCTGGCAGTTGAACTTAATCACACTTTAACATGGCTGAACTTAAACCATAAACGTCATTACTAAAACTGTTCTTCATTTTCCGCAGTATATTAGTAACATCCTGTACCTTGACCAGTTTAAAGCTAAATGTACTTTCAGGCTTTGTGGTGTTTCTCGGGTAGTATTTATGGTCAGTGGCTATATTGGAAGTGCCATTCACCTTTATTATTTCTTGCACTTTCTCAGTGAAGAATGTAATTAACTGTGCAGCATTCAGATTACTGCTTTCAGCCTGTGAAGTCATTTTCCTGTTGCACTGACTGTTAATGATATTCCACATTGCACGTGTCTTATTTTCAGATGTTAGTATTATATCTTCATTTTTTTTTACGCCTAGCTTCCTTTAAGGCCTGTCTTAATCTTTTCTTTTTCACTGTGAGCATGTCTTTAAATACTTGAGAACCTGTACTTGAGAACCTGTACTTCTATACCAGTCATAATACTGATCACATTCCCTCTTGATCTTCAACACCTTTTCATCCTTGACCTTATTTACTCTAAGTGCCTTTCTATTATTTAATAACTTAATGGGAAAGGACATCTTAGCATATACAAAAAGAGTAGATATGAGTTTATCTACCTTTCTATCTATTGCATGTTGTAGATAAACCTGCAACCAATTACTTTTATCAATATGAGACTTAAACATATTTAGATTATCATAATTGACCACACATACTTTCTTTCCTGCCATGTGCACTGAGTCAGTGTTACAATTTCTTGTTATATCTGTTCTAAGAAGTAGTGGTCAGATACCCAGGTCTTAATTACCTCTGACTTGAGATGCATTAACTCATTTGATACAACTATCATTGTCAATACAGGTACCAGTACCTTTATAATGTGGCCTTGTTATTTCAGTGGTTGTAATATAAAGACCAAAAGAATTTAATAAATTATTTACATATGAGTTACAGATAGTGGACAACTGAAAATTCAAATTGAAATCTCCACAGATTAGTATCCTACACTTATACTTACAGACTGTCTCACATAAAGACACTAACTTGTTAACAAAATCATCTGTTGAATTGCCTCCAGTCTTAGTTGAGTACAAAGCTACAATTATTAAATTTAAATCTGTTAACCTAACAGCTGCAATTTCACATAACATTTCTAGAGATAATGCTTTAACTTTTGCTATTGGTTCATATTTAATCCCTTTTTGTAGAAATATAACACACCCACCATGATTTTTATTAGGTCTATAATATTTGTCAGCTAGGGTGTAACCCTCAGGGCAGTTAGATCTATTTCATCAGGCTTTAACCAATGTTCTACCAGACAGACTACATCTAAGTGATAAGCCTCTATGACATCTTCCACTACTTCCAACTTATTAGATAAACACTGTACATTCCAGTGAAGGACATTAAAATTGTCTGATCTGTGCCTGAGTCTGTTTACCTTGAGATCTTCCTCCCCCTTCGGCCTACCACTAAAAAAATCATTTAGATGGGAGCGAAGCACTGTTTTCCATTTACTCACCCTGTTAGTATTTGGTCTTGTTACTGGGATTAGTGATGATGCTGATTCATCTGCTGCTGCTGCTGCTGCTGCTGGTGGTGGTGGTGGTGGTGGTTCTGCCATGACTGATGGTGGATTGTCAGCTAATTTGTGCAGAGTCCAGTATAGCATAATCACACCGCAATGTCGGATAAAACAGACACCACAAAAGTACGTAAACAACTGCTTCCGTTCGCTACCTTAATAGCCACAGCCATGCGGTAGGCCTTAAGGTGCGTTTACACTGTGATTTGTATCGGCACATATATGAGATACATGTATATGCAACTTTACGACAAGTATCGCGACTTGTATGAGTTGACAAGTATCAACCTCATACATGTATGAGCGTGCGTTTACACTGGTTGATTCGTATCACTGTGCTATGGCTTCCGACGACGATTTGGAAGATTTCACGTTTTTATGTGCTGGTACGCTTGCCCTTTTGGAAGATGATAGGAAGAAAAGGCTGAGGAAGTGTAGATGGTGGCAGAGTTTCTCCGCAAACGTGGTACTCATGGAGCTTACGCAATGCTCATTCAGGAATTAAGGCTAGAGGATGGCGCATATTTTAGAAATTATGTTAGGGTGAGTATGGAGGATTTCCACGGTTTGTTATCTCCTGTGGCTCCTCTTGTGTCCAAAACCAACACAGACTTTCGGGAAGCGATTCCACCAGAGCATCAGTTGGAAGTAACACTCCGTTTTTTGGCCACTGGCCATTCCTTATCGACGTTAATGTATCTGCATAGAATATCAAAAAGTGCCATATGCAACATTATTCTTCGTGTTTGCGAGGCCATTGTGCAAGTTTTATCCCAAGAAGTGAAGATAAAAGTTTGATATATATCAGAGTATGTAATACATTATATAATTTTTTCATGCATCTGGCACGTGTATCAATTTTTTGCTATTATTCCGGCGGTCTCGCGTGATAATGTTGACAACGGATGCTAATGCCGACAATTGTGTGTGAGACATTGGCATTAGCAATCGTGCGACAATGCAAATGTTTTGTCATGAAATCTTCATTTTACGAGGGCAATTACTTTTAACGAGTGGACGAGGGTACATACAAGTAATTGTCAGCCAGGAACAGCAGCACAAATTTTCTACCGCGTTGTTGATGTTGCTAACATAACCACGTGAGGCTGCTGGAATAGGAACTAAAATTTTAACGGAACTTACATTTCTCAAATTTTGCTGAAATGGGTTAGCTTTTAGTTCTTTGGAACGACTGACATGCTTCACTCAGTAATACAATATCACAATTTCTGAGGACACTTTCGCACGGTAAAGATATCCAACAACATTAATTTGTATTTATTTTTATTAAGTAGTACTTGACAGCACATGACATGCATATTTCAGTATTTATACATGTTTTTTAAAGAATCCATAAATTATGTTGCATTTGCATCTATTAGTTCATCGTACATTCTGTTCTCAAGTCTTGTCGTCATTCTAGTATGGCCACTTTCATAAAGAAATCTGAGCTTATTGGCGACAAAGTCACCCAAGTGGGTAAACTGGTCCCTTTTTCTGCCTGCTAAATGTCGCCAACTTTTCTTAAGGTCTGTAAAAGACTTCCTCGGTCTTCATCCAGGTCTCTCCTGGCTCTCTTCAGTGCACTTGATCTACCACTTCCACTCGGACTTGGAGTGGTACAGGGTGACACGGTTGCAGATCCACTTTCATGTGGAGGCACAGAGATGACTGGAGTGGTTTCCAATTCCACAATGTCGTGTGGGGCGTGGAAAATGTCACCTCCTCCATTTCTGTTACATCGAAAGGGAAACTAATGCTTCCTTCTCCTTCACCATCTCCTACTGTGGCTGGAGCTTCCATGACCTTTAAAATATTGTATTGTATTGTATTTATTGGTCCAGTAAATCTTACATGTACAGTACAGCACATCAGATATTGGATAGGTCAAAGTATATCTTACAATTAAAACACGTACTAGAAAATTATGTTCACAAAATTTTACAGCACTTCATATACTGGGCAAGTCAATGTGTAAGTTATAATTAAACCACATTAGAAACTTGAAGTTTACAACTGAATACATGTATAAGCCAATATTAACAATTACAGTATTTGCATGATCCTCACTTAAGCTCTAAGGATTTTTGAGAAACTCTTCTACACTATGAATTGACATGTACACTAGATAATTACATTCACAGAATTTTACTTCATATACTGGGCAAGTTGGTATACAACTTATACTTGAACCCCATTAGAAACTTGAGAATTACATCTGAATGTATTTATAGGCCAGTATTAATGGTTACAGTATTTGCATAATCATCACTTAGACTCTAGAGGATTTTGGAGGAACTCTTCCATGCTATAAAAGCAATGTGTCAACAGATATTCTTTTAATGCTGCTTTAAAATTTTTTACATCAGTCTTTAATTTCTCTTGGCAATTTATTGTAGATAATTTTTCCATGGTGTAATGTTCCTTTTTGGCACAAACTTGTTTTTGTATGGAGTACATGAAAGTCAGTTTTCTGTCTTCTATTGTGATGATGAACATTTTCATTTTTGGGAGGATACTAGGATTTGTTGTTGTATATTTCTTTATAAACATTGCACTTTCAAATAGGAAAATAAATGGAAGGGGAAGAATCCCCATCCTTTTAAATAATGGTCTACATGTTTTGTTGCTTTTTATTCCAGCCATGATTCTCACTATTCTTTTTTGCATCCTGAAGAGTTTTAGGCAGGATGGCGAGTTACCCCAGAAAGTGATCCCATATTTTAGGACAGAATGTATATAAGAATAGTAAACTGTCATTAGACAGTCCTTATGACTGCAGTTTTCTAGCACTCTGATTAAATAACACATGGTACTTAGCTTCTTCAATATGTTGTCAATGTGAGTTTCCCATCTAAGATTATCCTGTAGCCAGACCCCCAGAAATTTTGTATTAGGCACACTTGCAATATCTGTGTCTGACATCTGAATTCTTGTATCCTCTGCAGTGTTTCTCTTGAGATTATGAAAATTTAATGCTGCTGTTTTACTTTTATTTATTATTAGTTTGTTTTGGTTGAACCAGTTTACAACATTTGTTAACGCCTCAGACAGTCTTGTCTGTAGTATCTCTGCAGTCTTCCCACTGACTAATATGCTTGTGTCATCTGCAAACTGGATAGTGCTATGGTACTGGTTGGTTGATGTTAGGTCATTTATATATATCAAAAATAGGATGGGGCCCAGTACCAAGCCCTGCGGTACTCCAAATTTTACTGCTTTATAATCAGAATAGTGTCTTGTTGATTTATTTTCTTTGTGAAAATGTATTTCTACTACTTGCTTGCGGTCAGTAAGATATGATCTAAGCCAGTTGTTAGGCATACCTCTGATAGCAATTCTTTCAAGCTTCTGCAGGAATAGGGTGTGGTCTATGATGTTGAAAGCCTTAGACAGATCAAGGCATATGCCAGTTACTTTTTGCCTACTATCAATTTTTTCGAGTACTTCACCCAGAAATTCATATATTGCTGTTTGTGTTGATCGGCCTTTCCGGAAGCCATGTTGGGTTGTGGATAATATTTTGCACTTTTCTAGAAAATCTAGCAACCTCTTATGAAAAATTTTTTCTAGTATTTTCGAAAATGTAGACAGCAAGGCAATAGGTCTATAATTGGCTATGTCTTCTTTCTTACCCTTTTTGAACAGTGGTTTCAGTTTCACTGTCTTTAAGCAGGAAGGAAAGGCTCCATTTGTTAATGAGCTGTTGAAAATGTGGGCTAATGGTATTGCAATGAGGTCACCCACATTTTTAATGACATAATCAGGAATCTCATCCACACCTGTTGAAAATTTTGTTTTTAACTCTCTAATTGATAGTATAATTTCCTTAGGGTTGGTTGGAGTAAGAAATAGTGAGTTGCAGTTTCTATTTTGATTTGATGGTGTTGTAGCAGGATTTTTATTTGAAGATTTTATGTCAGAGAGTAATTTTTCACTAATATTTGCAAAGTATGTATTAAAAGCATTGGCTACTTCTGGATTTGTAATTTTTTTGCCATCTTGGATTACTTGGATATTTACATTTTGGGAGGTCTCATTTCCTACTTGTTCTCTGTCCATCTTCCACATGGCTTTCATTTTGTTCCTGGCCATTTTTATATGATGATCATTTGTTGTTTTTTTAGCTTCTTTTATGACTTTGTGAAGCACTCTCTTGTAATTCTTGAAATACACCAGAAATTCTTCTGTTACATTTTGTGTTTTTGAGATTTCATAAAGTCTCCTCTTTTCAGCACATGATATTTTAATGCCTTTTGTCAGCCATGTAACATTTCTCTTTCTAGTTTTTAATGTTTGGTTTTTAACTGGAAAAGAAATATTGAAATAATGGGAGAATATTTCCATGAACATGTCAGACTTTTTACATGTGTTCTCATAGTTGTCTATATCATTCCATGTTTCTTTTTTTAGTAAGTGCCTGAAGTGTTCTAGGTTGTGCTTGCTAAAATTTCTACCTTTTCTTGTCATTTGTTGTTCAGTATTTCCTGCAGTCTCTACTGGGAATGCAATAAACTGTGCATAATGATCACTGTATTCATATTTCCAGATTTGTATAAATATTTATCTGTATTTATTAGTATCTGATCTATAGCACTGATTGACGATTTGGTGACTCTGGTTGGGGATTTGATAGTTGTATGTATATTGTAGGTTTTTAATAAGGCCTCAAGGTTTAATCTGTCTTTTGAGTTCTTGTTGAAATCTAAAGTCACCACATTCAAGATTCAAGATTCTTTATTAGCCATTGATCATGCAAGATGAAATAGGCTTCGTCAGTACATAAAATAATATTAATATTCCAGACACTATATATAAGGCATAGATATAATTAGCATATGAGTAACTTACAAATAACCTAAACCTTAAGCAGGTGACTACAATGCTTAATACATATTCTTGTTTCAGATACATACAAAGGTACCAAAAATGAGTTACATTGTAGTAGCAAACACAGTAGTTACGTAACACATCATAACACTGGCAAATAAAGTAGTTACCTAACACAGTTGAAATACAAAGGTATTAGATATGAAATATTTTGTAACAGTATATATAGTAGTTAATTAAGTTAATTATGCAATTACAGGTTTATCTCTGTGCTACTCAGATCATAATATTCTTGCATAGAATAAAATGGATTGTCAGATAACCAATTGTACAGATTTTGTTTAAGAATTTTTGTGGGCATGTCCCGAGCAGATTGCGGTAGTTTGTTGAATATTTTTAAGGTATTCACTTTGTGTGAGTTACTACTTTTTGTTAGTCTGTGTCTTGGTATATCATAATCTGCCTTCCTTCTAGTGTTGTAGTTATGAATTTCTTCCCTGACAACACCTTCCATACCATTGTTTTTAATGTGTAACACACAGATATAAATATACAAGTTTACAATGGTCAACAGTCTTAGCCTTATAAAGAGAGGACGACAGTGCTCCGTGGGACCGACTTTACACATTATGCGCAGCATTCTTTTCTGCATCAACAAAATTTTGTTACTGTGAGAGCTGTGCCCCCATATGAGAAGGCCATATGTAATATGTGACTGGAAGAGTCCACAGTACATTGTTCTCAGAAAGTTCATGCTAATCATGTCCCTAAGTTTCCAAAGGAGATAGGAGACTCTTGAAAGCTTTTTGCAAACCTGATTTACGTGTTCTTCCCAATTAAGTTTGGAATCAATATGCATTCCTAATAGTTTTGCAGTTTTGTTTTCTATGGTTTTGGGTAACCCTAAGAGAAGCTGTTGTGTTTTCTCTGAGTTACACAGTAATTTATTGGATGTGAACCAGTGGATGGCTGATTTGAGTGATTCCTGTGTGTTATTGTCCAAAGCTGAGATGTTCTGATGTGAGGTGAGGAGGGTTGTGTCATCTGCATAGCATATGGTAGTACTATTTATGTGATGAGGTAGGTCATTGATGGCTATGATGAAGAAGAAGGGTCCCAGAACCGAGCCCTGTGGTACACCAGTACTAACTGCTGCTACAGGGGAGTAATTATTTTTAACTGAGACAAACTGTCTTCTATTATGAAGATATGACTATTACTGCTAATGCTGGGTTACATACACCATAAAATTCTAGTTTTGCAACCAGGGTGCCAAAGGGAATGCAGTCAAAAGCTTTGCTCAGATCACACAAGACAAGTGACACCATATTCCGGTCTTCAAAGGCTGTTAATGTCTGGTCAACAATTTCCAGGATGGCCGCAGTGGTATTTCTGCCCTGTCGGAATCCGAACTGACTATTGCTCAAAAGGTTGTGTGTCTCAAAATAGCTACTTAATTGAGTGTACATAAGTGACTCAAATACTTTAGAAAATATTGGCACAATTGAGATTGGGCGATAACTTTTAGGAAGATGTTTGTCACCCTTTTTAAACACTGGAATAACTTTGGAAATTTTGAGGGAGTCGGGAAACACTCCTGACTGTAAACATTTATTAAATATGAATGCCAATGGTTTAGCGATCGAGTCTACAGTTTTTTTTACTATGTAATTGGAGAGCCAGTAGCAGTCCATACTTTTAGAATTTGAAAATTTTGTGACTGTTCTTTTAATCTGAGCAGGTGTGATACTATACCAGTTAAAGACATGATCTACTGGTGGAAGGGCATTAAGTAAATCGCTTGCAGATGTATCTGTTTTTTCTATCTTACTTTCAATTTCTTTAATTGAGCTAATGAAGTAGTCATTTAGTTCCCTTGGAGTGAGCTGAGTTTCATGTGTGTGACGTGTGGGATTTTCTTGTGCTACAATCTGCCATGCTGCCTTGCACTTGTTTGTTGCACCTTCTATGTACCCTTCATAAGCAGCCTTTTTTGTCTGTATCAGCTTAAGTTTGTAGAATTTTTTACATTTTTGGTATGCTGCATAAAAGGTGCCCTCCTGCTCTGATCTTTGTTTACATGCATTTTTATATGCTGTGTATAGTACGAGCATGTTTTTTCTTATCTGGACCAGTTCGTCTGTGTACCATTCCAGCTTTTTATTTTTATATGTTCCAGAAGAGTTGGTTTTAATTAGTGGTGAGCATGAATACCATAATTCTGTATAATTTTTAAGGAAGTTTTCGAAGGTAGTTTCAACATCAGACTTCTCAGATGAACACTTATAGACAAAGTCCCAACTTGCATCCTCTAGTATACGAATAAATGACATAATGTATTCTTCTTTTTGTCTTCTTACCCATGTCATATTGTGCACACTAGTGGAATTTGGTTGCTTACTAAAGAGATTGAGAAGCAATGGGTCGTGGTCTGCAAAGCACCCATTTGCAAGGCTAACAGTGTAGCTGCCACGGGGAAAATTCACAATAATATTGTCTATGCATGAATTTTTACGTGTTGGACACTGGATGGTACAGTACAGATTAAGGGACCTTAATAAATTAAGAAAAGTTCTTGAGGGCTCATTACTTGTGTTTACCATTTCTATATTAAGATCACCACATATGGCAATCTTTGTTTTATGCATTAGTATTTTTCTAACCAGTAGTTCAAATCTTTCAAAAAATGTATCAATGTTGCCATTGGGAGATCTGTATAGGCTTACAATTATTAGATTTTCATCAGTCATTTTTATACAACTAAATTCTGCATCTAACTCTGTACACTAAGATGATATATCTATTTTTGTAAAGTTGAAATTATCTCTGATAAAGATCCCAGCCCCACCATTTCGCCTCTGCTTTCTGCACATTATGTCTGCAGTGACGTATCCTTGAGGTACAAACATATCTACCTCATTTGCAACTAACCAATGCTCACATACACATATTACATCAACATTCTTAATCTTACAGAAATGTTCCAGTTCTAACATCTTATTTCTAATACAACAAATATTAACTTGAAGTAATGTCAGCATATTATCTCCCTTTTTGTTTATCTGGATACAGTTTGACTTTGAATCACAGTTTATATTTTTTACATTACCTACGAGTGGTGTGCTTGTCAGATTGTTGATCCCCATGTCTGTTATGGTGTGCTGTTGCTGATCTGGGGCCAACAAAAATCCTGACTTCTCGCAGGTGGTTGCCTCTTGTGAATTGGTCGGCTGCTGCTGGCTTCATTGTATACAAAATCCTGGTCCTTTAGCTGTTTCTTTCTTCTCTCTCCTCTCCCATATCTTGGCTGCAGGATCTCTGAAGGTGGTGCTTCTTCTTCAGCTGGTGGTGTCACAACTTCTTCTTCTGGAGGTGACAACACTGGTTCTTCTGCTGGTAATAACACTGATTTTTCCTTTATAGGGCAAAGTGGTGACTCTTCCTTTTCTTCCTTCACTGGCAGTGTTATGGGTGGATGTATCTGTTCTTGTGGTTTGTCAATTTTTTCTAATATTTCTTTGCACAGAATTGTTTTACCAAAATTGTTTCTGTGCAACAGCCAATTACACGACAGTCACATTTTGCGCTTACCGCGGCAGAACTCGAGATGCATTTTGAATGAATCCATTTTTGACTCGCTGAACATAGTCTGAAACCATTAAAAAGTCTTTCACTGCATAAGATGCACTTTATATCGGCAGTATACATGTTTTTCACGGAGCCACTTACTAAAACTTCTATACGAGCCGCCATCTTGCTTAACATATGATGGTTGTTTTACTAACTATTTTTATACTGTTAAGTGCCTTCTCAAGATTTTCAATGAAAGTAGTTACGTTTCCATCTGGGCTTCTATACACGCAAATAACAATTATATTTAAATTTGTCAGTTGTGTAGCAGAAATTTCGAAGTTTTCTCTTCCCCTAGCTGGTTAGTGAACTTTAAATTATCGTGTTTGACGTCCTCTCTAACATATATGCATGTTCCTCCATGCATGGAGGTTTTCCTACAAAAAAAAGATGAAAGGGTAAAGCCCTCTATCCTTGTGTGATGTAACATATTTTCTGATAACCAGTGCTCACTAACACATATAACTGACACTTCTTTTAGTTCAGCTGATAACAATATTTCTATCTCACTAACTTTATTTGATAAGGATTGTACATTTTGGTGCAGGAGCATAAATTTCGACGATGACTTATTTACTAGGTTGTTTTGGCTTACCTTATGTTTGACAGCTGCACATGACATATCATTTTTAACTCTTTTAGAATTGAAGTTTTCTTTCCAGAGTGATGTTTTAGAAGATGAAATCAACATTTCTCTGGAATCACTTGCCATAAAAAACGTTGTGGTTCTTTCCTATTTCGTGTTGGGCGAGCTGACTTGTAGTGTGATGGCGTTTCTGCTGTAATTTTTGGAGTTGTAATTTGAGGAACTGCAACTAGGCCAAATGGGGATCCTCTTCTTGCCGCTTCAACACTTCCTGAAGTCATTGGAGTAATATGCTCTTCATTTGAAATTGGTGATTCCATTGCTGCTGCTGCTGCTGCTGCTACAATTGGAGGCTGCACTAAGCCTGGCTGATTTCGGTTGAATTGTTCCATGATTGCATCGCACAGTGCTACTTTCCCTTTCATGTTTCTATGCAACCCATGGGTAGTGAAATCTTCTCTTTTTCGACTGTCTGCATTAATATATGTCACATTGCTGAAGAGCTTGCATATTTTCTCGAACTTTCGGTTAGTTGCTTCGATTTCTGCATTCACACACGATGTTTTGATGAGGTCATGTCTCATAGGGATGCTTATTACGAACACTTTCATGTCCGTAACTTTTGCCAATGTTTCCCTTAAAGATAGCAAAGCGAATTTTGCCTCGTTCTTGTAGACATCATTTGCGCCAGCTAAAATAATGCAAGAGTTACAACTTCCATGGTTACTGTGTGTGTCAATATGCTGAGTAACTTCTCGCAGTAGAACACCTGGCTTCACAAATCCAATAACACTTTCATTTATTAGTTTTTAGTTCATGATCTTTGCCAGTCCTTTTCCATGACTATCAGAAAATAAATAATGCCAGCATCTCGTTTTTTACGTTGACTGTTTTCGTCTGTTGTTTTCGGTTCCGAAACTTTCGTTTGTATATTTGCTTCACATTTCTAAGGCAAAGTGAGCTATATGTTATACGTACATTATAATCAAAGTATCTTAATGTATTGACAATATTTTTGAGTGTCCATGCGTAAATTAAATTTAAAAAAGTAATAATTTTCTATCCAGCTTCGTGCCACCAAAGAGGAATGGCTGAAAATTGCCAAAGAATATGAAGAAAAATGGAATTTCACCAGGTGTTTGGGAGCTATAGATGGGAGGCACATTGACATTGTGGCACCACCCAACAGTGGAACAGTTTATTTTAATTATAAAGAGCGCTTCAGCATTGTTTTGCTAGCAAATTGCTGATGCTAATTATAGAATAATTTACGCTGATGTTGGCACACAGGGGAGGATTTCAGATGGTGGTGTCCTTAAAGTCACCACATTTTACAAAATGTTAGAAACCAAAATTCTAAATATACCACCATCAACTCCTCTTCCTGGTAGGAGCAAGCCTGTTCCATATGTTTTCGTTGCTGATGAAGCCTTTGGCAGGTGTTCTCTCCATGCCCGCGTGTCAGTGGTTGGTGAGACGCTGGTGTCAGTGTAATTGCCTCGTCCGCCCTAGTTGCCCGTTCATTTCCCTTGCTGGCCGTCTTTTTAATTAGACTCAGTGCTGGTTCCCATGTCCTGCTTAGGTTGTAGCCGCAGTCTCAGTTGATGAGTCCATCCCTGGTACGAATTTCGGTAGCCTCTCTAACGATGCTGTCCCAGTATTTAGATCTCTGTGCCAAGACCCTGGTATGTTGGTAGTCCATTTCGTTTTTTTCGGACAAACAGTGCTCTGCGACTGCCGACTTGTTGGGGTACCCAAGACGAGTGTGCCTCTAATGTTCCCGGCAACAATCTTCGATGGTGGGCACTGCCTGTTCAATATAAGTCTTCCCACAGTAACACGGAATGTGGTATATGCCAGCCTTCCGCAAAGAGAGATTGTCTTTGACACTTCCCAATAGCCGTTTTACACTCCTGGAAATGGAAAAAAGAACACATTGACACCGGTGTGTCAGACCCACCATACTTGCTCCGGACACTGTGAGAGGGCTGTACAAGCAATGATCACACGCACGGCACAGCGGACACACCAGGAACCGCGGTGTTGGCCGTCGAATGGCGCTAGCTGCGCAGCATTTGTGCACCGCCGCCGTCAGTGTCAGCCAGTTTGCTGTGGCATACGGAGCTCCATCGCAGTCTTTAACACTGGTAGCATGCCGCGACAGCGTGGACGTGAACCGTATGTGCAGTTGACGGACTTTGAGCGAGGGCGTATAGTGGGCATGCGGGAGGCCGGGTGGACGTACCGCCGAATTGCTCAACACGTGGGGCGTGAGGTCTCCACAGTACATCGATGTTGTCGCCAGTGGCCGGCGGAAGGTGCACGTGCCCGTCGACCTGGGACCGGACCGCAGCGACGCACGGATGCACGCCAAGACCGTAGGATCCTACGCAGTGCCGTAGGGGACCGCACCGCCACTTCCCAGCAAATTAGGGACACTGTTGCTCCTGGGGTATCGGCGAGGACCATTCGCAACCGTCTCCATGAAGCTGGGCTACGGTCCCGCACACCGTTAGGCCGTCTTCCGCTCACGCCCCAACATCGTGCAGCCCGCCTCCAGTGGTGTCGCGACAGGCGTGAATGGAGGGACGAATGGAGACGTGTCGTCTTCAGCGATGAGAGTCGCTTCTGCCTTGGTGCCAATGATGGTCGTATGCGTGTTTGGCGCCGTGCAGGTGAGCGCCACAATCAGGACTGCATACGACCGAGGCACACAGGGCCAACACCCGGCATCGTGGTGTGGGGAGCGATCTCCTACACTGGCCGTACACCACTGGTGATCGTCGAGGGGACACTGAATAGTGCACGGTACATCCAAACCGTCATCGAACCCATCGTTCTACCATTCCTAGACCGGCAAGGGAACTTGCTGTTCCAACAGGACAATGCACGTCCGCATGTATCCCGTGCCACCCAACGTGCTCTAGAAGGTGTAAGTCAACTACCCTGGCTAGCAAGATCTCCGGATCTGTCCCCCATTGAGCATGTTTGGGACTGGATGAAGCGTCGTCTCACGCGGTCTGCACGTCCAGCACGAACGCTGGTCCAACTGAGGCGCCAGGTGGAAATGGCATGGCAAGCCGTTCCACAGGACTACATCCAGCATCTCTACGATCGTCTCCATGGGAGAATAGCAGCCTGCATTGCTGCAAAAGGTGGATATACACTGTACTAGTGCCGACATTGTGCATGCTCTGTTGCCTGTGTCTATGTGCCTGTGGTTCTGTCAGTGTGATCATGTGATGTACCTGACCCCAGGAATGTGTCAGTAAAGTTTCCCCTTCCTGGGACAATGGATTCACGGTGTTCTTATTTCAATTTCCAGGAGTGTATTTGGTGGGCAAAAGACTGTTCCTACTTGTTGTTTCCTCAATATTCATCCTAGTTTCCCTGATAGTACGCTAGTATATGGTATATAGGCAGTGGCTATCTCTTTCTCCATGTCTTCTTGGGGCAGAGAGCGCGTCTTATCTGCCATTCCGAGTACCCGTTTTTCCGGGATACAGTTTTGAGGTGTTCCAGCTCTTGGGGCAGATGCTTTGCATCAGAGGTGGTGCACCAGTGTTTTTAGCACCCCATTCCTCTTCCCGGGGAGGGGGGGGGGGGGGTGCCAGCTATCCGCTTGCAAATACAGGTCGGTGTGCATTTTCTTCCTGTATACCCCATGGCCCAGGGTGCCATCCGCTCTTCTTTTGACCATGACGTCCAGGAATGGTAATCTTCCTTCTGCTTCGGTCTCCATAGTGTATTTGATGTTCGGATGTATGGAGTTCAGGTGTCTAAGGAAGTCAATGAGCTTAACCCTTCCATGGGGCCAGATCAAGAACGTGTCATCCACATAATGTAGAAAACTTTTGCAATGTGGTAGTTTTCATGTGGTTAATTTTGGTATGGGTTTCTTGAAGTTCATTGACATGACTTTGAGGTCATAGATCTCGCAGAATTCTATCAGGTGTTTCCCATTTAGGTTTGTGTCACGGTGTGGTGTGTATCTTCCAGTAACGTGTCTTTTTTTTTGTTCTTTCCCTAGTTTTGTGTTGAAGTCTTCTAGAATAATTTTAGTTTGATGTTTCGATATTTTCTTGATTGTCTCCTCCATTACTGTCCAAAAGTCCTCGGTAGTGTTTGGGTCCTTCTTGTTGTGGTCATTTTTGTTAGTGCGTGTGTGTTTATGACCATGTATGCCCTGTTTGCTGAATTAATTGTCAGTGTGCTGATTCTTTCGTTAGGTGATGTGAAGTCCATTACTGCGTCTATGATCGTCCTGTGTACTGCGCATCCTATGCCATAGAACCTGAGGTTCTTCGTGTGTACTGATGGTTTTCCCTTGTATATTTTGTAGTTCCCTGTGTTGAAATGGTCTTCATCTGGGAATCTTGTTTCTTTAGTGCTCAAATTTTTATCTTGAACCTGTCTGAAGTATATGTGAGCTGTTTCATGTTGCCTGTCTTGAGTAGTGTGTTCATGTTGAGTGTTGCGATGTAGTGTTTCTGTTTTGTCTTGAGGGAGTTTGAGAAGCTGAGATACTTCCCATGATATCCGTGAGCCCCCGGAATCTGATGCTCACGACTGTTCCAGTCTATTGACTGGGGCCCAGGGTACTGAGATTTTCCTCATTGTTCCATCATGATGTTTAGTGGTTGGATTTGTGGTGTGTTGCCGAGTGCAACCTGATTTAGGAGAGGTTGGTTGAGGCTGCCACTAACATGTGATACAGATGCCTTTTGTATCCGCCCATTGTGGGAACCTACGCTACTGATAGTTTTGGTCCACCCTGAGTATTTAATTTCCTCAGTACCATCTATATCTAGAAGGCATTCCCCTATCACCTGGTTGCATGTCTGTCTATAAATGCCCCAGAGATTTTTTTGTGTGTGTGTGTGTGTGTGTGTGTGTGTGTGTGCGCGCACGCGCTTTTTCATTTAGTGTTTTCTGATGTTAATTACAGCTTCCAGTTCTTCATAAAGGTTGAGTTTGTGGCCTTTGTGAAGTATTGTTAGATTGTTCTCCTTGTTGTCAAGAATGTCCTGTGTCCTGAATGTATGTAGCTACGGGAGATTTATTGGGTGTGTTGTATCGAAATGCGTGAATGTGCTCTTTTTCTAGTTCGAAAGCTTCATCAGGTCTGGCTTACATATTGTACAGAGCATTGATTGTATTTTATCTTGTATACACGGGTTGGAGAATTTATCTGTATTGGCTTTCGTATTACGTGGCAGTCTATTACCTAATTTATTGTTTTTGGAGAAAGCAACTCTTACATTGTAATGTCACAATACATTCGCAATTTTTGTGAAACAGTGGCAAAGTAGGGAAGGCACACTGTCTTGGTGTCTGTCTTCTCTTATCTGTGTGTCTCTCTGTATTCCTTTCTTAAATATCTTCTCTATGATTGTAGGTTGAAAACCGTTTCGGCTGCTACCTGTTTGATGGCATCAATTTCATTTTGGAGCATTTCCTTAATGGCATTTTGTGTGCCCTGTGCAACATTGATCTATAGGCTGCTGATTTGGTGTGTTTGGTATGAATCAGCATGGGTATTTACATCTGTAGTTGTGTGTTTTCTGTAAATACTAAGCACATGTTCATTGTTTTTTCTAGTGACGGGGAGATCCATTGACTTTATTGAATTATTGCCTTCATATAATATGATATTCTCAAGTTCTGCTCTCAGAATAAAGAAAAATTACCTCACATTGTCTTGAGTAAATCCTAACTTGTCAGTGATTTTGATGTTCTTACAGTTGGGAACAGTTTTTCAAAAACATGTCCAGCCAGTTTCAACCTGCCATGTTTACTGGTTCAGAAAAGGAAATGAACAGATTGTTCCTTAAGGCAAGGTGGAATGTCATCCACTTTAAATGATTTTGAGTCAAACCAAAGAGATCATTTCCCACTTCCATAGAGTACTCAACCAGTTCTTCCTCTTCCACAGCATCAGCAGAGGTTTCCTGCCAGGTCTCTGTCTTATAGTTGCAATTTCCTCTTCATTGATTCCTTTTGTACATCTTTTAATGTCCTCTCCAGCCACTAATCTGGATAACTCGAATGTCTCCGATACTGTCAGCACATTTCTTCTTTCTGGAGAGTCTGACATGCAGCCTTATGATTTGATGCGCTCCAAATCTCGCCTTTTCCCTGGGTGTCTTGTGTGTGAACACTACAACAGCGAAAATGAGCAATTTAATAAAATCAGTTTTAAGAAGAAAATAAGTTTGGGATAAGAGAAAACATATTTTATCATTGTTAATAATACAAGTGGTACCTTATTTAACATAATTTATAATAGAATAAATGAATTTATGATATGTGTACACTTACCTGATAGTTTCCTTGATTCACTGCTGGCAGTAAGAATGTTTGACCCGGCCTCAGACACTTCAGATGCCATTCTGTTTCTGCTGTCACTCATAAAGAAGCTTCCAACTAGTGCTGGCCATGGGAAAAGCACATAGATGCCATATACCATAGATTGGAAATACAAGTAGATGGTGTTAGGCACGGGGGGGGGGGGGGGGGTTAGTTTGGGATACCTACCTTATGCTAGTTAACACATATCTGTTCACCATTTTTTTTATGAAAAACGCACTTCATCTTATTTCTAATTACATATCACACACATTGCAAATACAAATTCTTAATTATCAACATCTTATAAAAGATTATGCAAAATGGTTTGAATTGAAAAGAACATAACAAATGTATAAAATCTTCTATAAAATATTAATGATTAAGAATTTATATGTGTAATGAAAACTGGAATGTGATGTGTGATACATAATAGAAACAAGTAGTAGTGCATTTTTCGTAGACAGTGATGATGAGATATGTGTTTATTAGAATATATTTGACGAATTTTACATTTAAATGATGTACATAGTATTTGAATTGAACTAAAAAATAAAACGAAAGAAAAAGACCATACCAAGATTGAAGCTATGACCTGTTGATTACCAAATTACTGTGCTATAATGATGTCTTAATTTTAGTGAATTAAAGTTGCTCAGGAAACTTCAAAGGTGTTTTCTCAACAATTTTTAAGAGTTTCATTGAGTTTATTTGGTTAATTGATTTTTGAGTTCTGAGCAGCCAAGAAAACAATAACTGCACGTTAGTACTGTTTGAATGCATTTGGTAATAACATCGCCATAGTTCATATTTCCACATTTACTGCAAGCATGTGGAGATACACAAATGCCACACTAATCCCTTACCTAAACATTGATCCTTGTATACCAGCATCAGTGCCGCGCTGTTTTGCATACACAATGTGGCTATGTCTTCAAATCGAAACTTTTTGTTTGCCCGTATAGTTCATTGTTAGTGATTAATAGAACTTGTACTGACTATTTTGCAACATCACATAAATAACCATTCATTTCAGAAGCATATTTCAGCTATTAAATTATCAACTTAATTTTTTCTTTTGTTAGTGACATAATTCCTGTATCATTAGACACACAAAGCTATAAATGATACTTAAAATGAAAGTAATACTTCAAAATTAACTTTTTATTCTTTAAGTATTTACACAAATCTTTACATCAGCACTCAGTTTAGAAGTTTCTGTAATGTCAAAAGTAAACCTTGAAGAGAAAGCATATCTTTGACAAAAAGAGATTAAAATCAGCAAACAGTAGTTAAAATACTTGCATCGCTATGAAATATGGGTAGTGTATTACTTTAGAATGCAGATAAAAATAAATATAACAAACAATGCAAGTTACGAAATTCTAAAACAATGAGTTGCACTTTAGCTGCTTCTTCTTCTTCTTCTTCTTCTGAATAACCCATTTGAAGGGTACGATTAGTGAAATTTGGCTACTCTTCATTGCATAGATTTCCTTAGTTTTCAAATTGCTTTCATCCTTTTAGAGTGTTGTTCCCTTTCTGGTTGAGTCCACTTTCGTCTAGTTGTTTTCTTTCTCTCCTGAAATTCTGCCTTTTGAACTGCGTTTCTGAAATGTGTTTTGTTTTCTATTGTGTCTATTGTAATTCCAGTATTTTACATGTCGTTTTTAGTCTCTATGAACTGAACTGTGCGGGCTTGGATTTGTAGCTATTAAGTAATGTGAATATCTGTTTGGTTAGTCTGTTGTTATCCATTCTGAATATATGTCCATAAAACTGTAGTCTTCTCTTTCTCATTACACCAGTTAGTTTTTCAGTTTTCAAGTATAGCCCTCTGTTTGGTCTTAACATGTATTCAGCATTATCGTTTGTTTTAGCTCCCAGTATTTTCCTTAAAATTCTTCTTTTGTACTTCACTAGTTTCTCAAGATCACAATTTCTTGTTAGTTTAGGTGTTTCTGCCGTATACAGACTTCAGGTCTGGCCACTGTTTGGTAGTGTCTTAATTTCATGTTCCAGGACAAGGATTTTTGTTATAAACATTTTTGGTCATATGAAACATTTTCCATTTTGTGCACTCTAGTTTCTATAGCTGTCTTTTCTTTTGCATTGTATGTAATCCATTCTCCCGGGTATTTAAAGGAATCGGTTTTGTGTATTGTATTGTTGTCAACTGCAATATTTTGAGGAGCATCACAGATGTTAGTCATGAACTTTGTTTTTTCAAAGAATGTTTGTAGTCCTACCTTGGCTGCTTGTTTTTGCAGTTCTGTTATTTGTTCTTGGGCATTATCTAGTGAATCTGTTATCAATGCCATGTCATCTGCAAAGGCTAAACAGTCAACAGTGATCTTGTATGGATTTCTTCCTGGTTGAATCCCTTTAGTATTCTCCAACTACCATCTCTAACACACAATTGAAAATCAGAGGTGACAAAATCTCCCTGTCAGTCACCTGACTTTATTTCAAATGATTTTGAGAGCTCTCCCTTCAATTTTACTTTCAATTTTGTATTTGCCAAGTTGCTTTAATTATTTCAGTTGTTTGTCCCAATTCTTTTAAGGTGTCAAGCAGTATATTTCTATCAATTGAATCATAGGCTTTTTTTAAATTCCACAAAAGTAATCACATATTTTAAGTTGCTGATTTTCCTCATTTCTATTATGTTCTTTAAGTTTAATATTTGTTCTGCACATGACCTTCCCTTCCTAAATCCGGTTTGATACTCTCCTAGTTGTTTGTCAAGCATTTCTTCTGCTCTTTTTAAAAGTGCCTTAGACAAGTCATTGGTAAGAGGGAGATTCTCTTATAATTGATAGGGTCTGTTTTCTTCCCTTTTTTATGTAGGGGATGTGTTAGTTCAGATGACCATTCTGGTGGTAGTCTGTGTGTTGTCCAGATTTCTTTGAGTATTTCTGATAGATATTGTATCATGTTATCACTAGAGTGGTTCCATAGCAATTTAGCTGATATTAAAAAATCTTATTTTTTTTTAAAAAAAAAGCTCATGGTTTCACATGTATGTACTCTAGTATTTCACTGACAGTTCATTAAAAGAATCAAAGTGAACTCAAATTACAAATAAGCAACACACAATTAAAAAAGTGAACAACAGATATATAATTTTTACAACTCATATTGCTGTTTAGGTAAAACCATATCCAGTGCAGTCATCTTCACCCCAGTCTTCACCTTCCCCTTCCCCTTCCCCTTCCTGCGAGTGTGCTTCTTTTTTGTAGGAAAAAAAAACTGCTTTAGAGGCTTTTTTTCTGGAAGTGGAAGGTTTGGCATAATAGTTTGCCATGTGTACGCCTTCTGAATTCTTCGCTACAAACTCCAGGAAAGAAAAAAAATTTCCTTAGTGCTTGCAGTCTTTGATTAGTTCCAATTGAATTTACAGTTTTTCTGAATCTATCGATAGCCACCAATTTTTCTGTCTGCAAATTAGTTTTGTGTTTGGAAATACTATGGGAGACATGTGAGGATAATTTTTCCTTCTTGTAAGCTTTATGCATGCTTTTTCTGGATTAATTACAAAGTCTTACAGATCAGTTCCATCTCTGGCTTTCACAGACCAACAGACAAGGCGTACAAGCTTACACATGATTTAAGCAATACCTGCATCACTACAAGTTCAGTTGAAAGTGTGTAAGCAAGCTCTACATTCAGTGCGTCAAAGTTTACAAATAGGCTGACTTTTCCGCACTGAAACCATATACAGTGCAGCTTACCCCTCTCATATCACAGTCCGTATGTCACAATCTACCTTTCAGGCAGAATCTCCAGACAGTTAGAGAGACAACTTATTTCTCAGTCTTAAGAGTATAATTTGTTTGTAACTTTGCCTTAGTGAACAATATGTGTCCCATATAACTGATCTGCCAAGAACTTCATCAGAACATGAATGTTCTTAGCCAGTCTTCTAATCATTTTGGATATGAGATAAAGGTGATCCAGATTTTTAGACAAATTTTCCGATGCCTTCTTTGCATTCATTCATGCAATCTTGTGTGCACGCCGTCTGAGCCCAGTTTGAGGCTTAATGAATAAACTACTTTAATGTAAAAGTGTCTTTGCAAATGTCATGGCAACAGTATGGACACACATACTGCATTAAGGGGACTCGCCCCTGATCTGGCTGAATTTTTAGCATTATCTTCACCCTCATAGTGCAACTGATCTATAAATGAGAGTTAGCTGAAAATTCTTACACACAGTTAGCGTCATTAGTCAAAGCATTTCCCAAAAAATCATTCAGATATTATTATATTTTGGTACTGACAACAATATTGATAATAGTTTAAAAAGTGAAACACTATTTCACTGTGGTACCATTTTCTTTGGAACCACTGACGGCACAGCTTGGAAGAGTCAGAGTACAGACAGCATTCACATAAGTGTTTTATGCCTTCAGTTTCTTTCCCTGATGCTGACTTGTGAAAAAGACAAGTAATTTATTCTACTACAACAAAAATGTTTGAAAATGTAGCTCAGATATCACTGACATCATCATGATGTTATACATTTTTCAGGAAATAGTAAGCAAGGGACGTAGAGAAGGTCATTCTAAATATCTGTACCAATTTTTGTGAGTTTAACTTCAGTTGTTTATGAGAAAAGTGTACCTGAATGATGAAAATTCAACTTTTCAGTAAATCGCACTAGACGATTTACAGATTTATTAACTTATCACTATGCTGCACAATCCAGTTTTCCTCTTGTTTCCTTATCCTCCATACTCTTTCTCTTCATTCTTTACTTTATCCTTGACTCCTTGGTAGCAGCTTCTGCAGCTTTCTCTGCTTCAGTTACCCGCCGCTTATCAATAGCAGTTAGAGCTGAAGCCATATTCCTTCCCTTCGGGATGTTCAATTTCTTCATAACATTGATCCTTGAAATTGCACCATAATTGAATATTATCATCCATTACACCAATCTTCAGCACTGTCAGCCCAACAAATACAGTTTTGGGTATTCTCTCCCATATACAGCTGTTGAAGCTTTCATTTGCATTCTGAGAGAGACTATACATACATTTCCTAAGTAGATTTTCATTTGCCAGATCCCTGTATATAGGCCTAATTGCCTCCATTTACAGCAAGTGGTAAGGAATGGTTGTGGGGTATATTGTATGCCTGTAGCATTGCTCAACCAGTACTTGTACCCTTTTGGACACAAACCGTGCTGTGGGGTTTCATCTGTTGACACTCTGTGAAATAATGTTGCCCAAACACCTCGTCTCATGTTCTCTGAATCTTCTACATTTCTCCTTATTGCTAGTCCATAATATTGAGTCAAAGAATCAATTTCACTTACTGTAAGATGACCTGGACCACCTATGTGTTTTTTGTCTGACCGTTTTTTTCCACTGAAGTCTTTACATAATTTTCTCAACCGAACTCCCATTCTTTTTGTACATGCCCAACACATTCAAGCTTTTCTATCCGTGTGTTCCCATATAGTCTGTCATTAACAACAGTAGTGTGTCCTTTACAGTCTCCATCCCCAAGGTAGCCTACATACCTCACACCACGACTGACCTCTGGTCTTAAAAAAATGTTTAGAACTCCTTTCGTTTCCACTTGGGCCATCAAAGTTCTTTACACAAACATGGGTGCCAATAAATTTACTTTAACAACCCTGGCTGCTTTGTTAGACATTCATAATCTAGTATCTTACCAGTTTCAATAAATTTGGCAGTTAAAACCCGATTCAGAGAAGTATGACCTCTCTTCTGCCAAGATCCATCAAATGCTGCTACAGTGTCTGTATTCTCATACAAGGGTACTGCTTCTTCTGCTGCTCTTTTCATTGACTGTTCACTTACACCACATAAAGCATTATGTATTAATTTATTGTACCTGTCAAACCTCAGTGGAGGTGGAGGCAAATCCATCACTGCACAAAAAGACTGGGCAGCTCTCTTTCACCTTCCAGTATATCAAATTGCAGAAGCAAGCTGAATATTTACACTGTAATGTTAACTATCAGTTACTGGTGATATATCATCAATGTGCACGTTACACGAGTTACAGGCAATCACTAACAGACTGGAAAGACCCTTCCTTGCTGAAATGCCCCCAGAAACGTCAATACTGTCTTCGCAATTGCAGTACTTACATTTCACAGCACTTTTCAAAATTTTGACAGCATATTTAGGTTCACAATAACATTTCCGTCATTGTTGCTGCTCACAATACTACTAGGCTTGTTCTTATTACATTTAGAAAGTGAAAGTTTACGTCTTGAAGCACTGCTTGTAGACACAGTTTCCACCAGCGACTTTTGAAGCAAGTGACGTGTATTATTCGATGTGTTTGGAACTGGTTGCCATGAACCATTCGTTTGGTGCTAAATTTCTTTACTCGGCATTTGTAGCACAGGAAACACACACAGAAACAACACAACACACAATAACTACAAAACCACACGCATATGAAATTCCGAAATCATATATTCTCAGATTTTTGTTTACATTCGAACCATTGTATTCTAGACATGCCTGTACTCTGGTTACGGGAGTCAGTGCTTTCCAGAATACACCTGTGTTAACGATCAGTAACTGGTGATGGAAAAAAACAGTACAACAAAATAATGCATTACATATTGTGATGCACTTCAAACTGACAGATGTACAACATTACAACAACATTACAACAACATTACGTACAACATTACGTTCAACCTCCATTTTAGAAAGCCGAAGTGATTTGCCATATCAGCATATGTACTGCTTCCGGTGCATCGGGGTGATGGTTTCACTCACTTCTGTGAAACCTCATTCAGATAGTAGGACAGCAGAAGGCGTCTGACTAATATAATACTGTCTTTTTCCTTCCTGTGTTCTACCAATGAGAAACTCCCAGCCACAAGGACGGAATGCAGATATGGTCTCAACGTGAGTATAGACAGAAGTGCTCTCAATCACTGAACACTGCGTACTTGACGACTCCCTACCCGGAGGCGAAGTCCAGAATCGTATAAGTTCGCAACAGTACAATGCCTAACCATTCACTAATTACGAGGTTTGGAACTTAAATAGTGGCAGCTATTTATTCACAACTGATACAAAAGAGTTAAATGTTTGCACCTGTTACTATTGTCCTTCAAAGTAGTCACCAGCGTTGTGTAGAATCCATTGTCAGTGATGTGGAAGGCATAGTATACCGTTAGCAGAGCCTGTTCTGCTGATGGTGTGAATGGAGCGGTTTACTGCCTGTCCGTTCTCTGGAACTGTTCTGAAGCGAATGCCACAAAGTTGTTGCTTCGTCTTCGGAATCAAATCAAAGTCACAAGGACTTACATCCGGAGACTATGGTGGCTGGTACAGTACTTCCCAGTCCCATCGACCGAACAGAGCAGCCACAGCTTGTGCTGTATGCGCCTGCGCATTTTCGTGCAAATCAATGGGTGGGTTGCGCAGAAAGTGTCGCCGCTTCTTTCGCAAAGCTGGTCCCAGGTTATGCTCCAAAAACGAACAGTAATACTGTAAATAAACTGGAAGCAGTCTTGATTGCTTAACTTTGTTAATGGTGACCAGTTTTGACCTTTTTATCAGATCATCTTTGGACCATGAATGTCTGCTGGAGGTGGTGGCGCATGGCAATCCTCTTGCTTTTGGCTGGTGGAACTGTGTTCTTTAAAATGTTAGTAATACTGTGCATTGACGGCCTGCTGGGGAGGAACGTAATGTGTTAGGATAACACCATCACAGTCATACACGAGAATCACCGTAACTTTCACCATACTTGGGCTCTGACACACTTTCGACTTCCGCAGCGACCAATAATGATGCCATTCGTTGGATTGGTGTTTCAGTTTTGGCTCGTGCAATGTGTTCCATGTCTGATCCACTGTTACGATATGGCATAAGAAAGCCTCTCCTTCGCGCTCATAGTGCTCCAAGTGTGTCTGAGCAGCGTCATAATGCATCCATTTCTGCATTTCCATCAAGTCATGCGGAACCCATCGTGATGGAATTTTTCTCGTGACCAGGTGTTCCTTCAGGATGCGGAGCACAGTCGTATGCGCTAATCCGGTTTCGTGGGCGAACTCACGAATCGTATGGTGCCGATCACTGTCCACTAACGCAGCAACAGCATGCACTACTACTTCAGAGATGCTAGGACGACCTTCCCGATGCATGTCTGCCACAGTTTGCCGACCTTCGTTGAAGATTTTCACCCAATTTGCCACTCTTTTGTACAGCAATGCCGATTTCCTGCACGCCTCTTGAAGACCTTGATGACACTGTCGTGCTGACCACTCGCTCACAAGTGGCTGTGTTTCCCTCGATCGTGTGCACACCTGTGACATGGGACGGGCAAGTGCATTTGCTCGGAGGTTGGGTAAGTCAACAATGTGTGCTATCAGCGACAATAGTAGATTCCATTGCATAGTGTCTCCACAGCAGTGTTGCCACTATTTAAGTTCCAATGTAAGTAAAATTTAGTATTTTAGGATGTTTCTCTAATGAAGACATAATTTAATAACATAAAAACAAATTGTGATAACATAATCTAATTTCAATAACTGGTGCAAAGTAACCCCATATTAGCCTCAAATCAGTCCTGGGGACAACATTGTTCTCTGACACGAAATACTTTCACATGAGATTAACAAACTATATCAGACATTGTGAATAAATAAATAAGAAGTAATTTGATATGAATCTTACCTTCTTGTAATGCACACTGGTTGTGATGGAAGATAATTAACTTCACTTATATTTCACTCGCTGGATTCTGTAGATTCCATCCCCCCCCCCCCCCCCCTTCCCCACCCAGTCACAATATTGTCAAGCGTGTATGATGCTCTGGAGTAATGGGCTGACCGAGATCATTCACAGTCTTTATGGCAACTAAACATTTACTACACATCTTTCTCTTCACCAGGGCACTTACAGTTGCACCTGCAATATAATATAGGTAATTTTCTTTGGCATCTGTCAGATTTATGGGCATGTTCACATTTTCTAAATCATTGTCATCTGACAGGCCTGGTGTTGTAACATCAGAAGTCACTTGTGAAATCCAACAAATGTTTGTCAATATCAGCAGTATAATTAGCATTCGATACATCTGATACAAACGGTGAAATAACCACAAGCTATCGTGGCTCTCCTAGCTTCTAATGCAGTAGGTTTAGCACCTGTTTTTCTTCGCACTTGAGAAAATACATTTTCCAAACCATCCTTTGTCAACCTTCCTGGCATCACAAATTTTAATCCATGTTCAAAAAGATCTCTTGCAATGTTCATTACACTAATACTAGACATTATAATTCCTGTTTGAAGACGTTTCCATCCTTTCCCAAATTCCATGTCTTGGAAAATTTCAACAAAAGATGTGAAGAATTGAAATTTCTTTTCACTTTTCTTCACTGTTATAGACTTCAAGTGTCTAGCAGACATGATAGTAAACCACTCGTGCACTAACCTAATCCACCAAGCAGTGGAGAGAGCATCTTTACTTATTTGTTGTAAACTAACAGCCTGCTGTAAAGCTGCAGCAGTTTTAATGGAAAACAGTTGCACAGCTGGCACAACATTCATGGTGTTAAAATGAGTTGGAAACAAATGCATCCTGCTTAAATGACAGAGATCTCAAACGTTAACTGTTAGGCAATGCTCAAAGCTCTTTAATGTGTCCTGAAGATACAGCTTTAGTTGGTAGACTTTCTGCTTCGCTTATTTACTGAGGTAAAATGATAATATGGGAAAGAAAAGCAGATCGTATGTTTTTTAATAAATGAGGTACATCTGCAAAAGTGTGCATATTTTGTGAGAACCATCTATTTGAAACGTAATATTTCTAGTGCTCCTGTTAACACGAACTCCCAGAGAACTCCACAGTGCCTTGTTATTGCTCCCCATGTCTGACAGTAAAGCTCTGACACTGAGACCAACAGCTCTAACAGCAGTAACTGCATTTGTAATGAGCTGTTTCATCTGTATGCCAGCGGTAGATGGGCTTGTAATTTCATGGGCAATAACTTGTTTCCATGAGTTTTTAAGTCCTCATAACAAAACAACTTTATAATGGTTTTCAGTCTTTTCTTTGGATCCCAGGGTAACATGTCCAGTAAATGAATTACTTGCAGTATCATATGCAGTATCTTCACAGAGTTCCATTTCATCCACAGACATGCAGCATTCCCAGTCATTGAAGTCCATGACCTCTACTTTTGTTCTGAGTAGTGCTATTATGGATTCAATAATCCCATAATTTAAATCTATGCCACTTTTTCTCCTATTGAGTGTGCTGTAGTGTGACATGGGATATCCAGTCGATCTTAGGAAGTTATACCCATACTTACCTAAAGCTAAACGTAGTTTCAGGCCTTTAGTAATTCCCTCTCTTGACCATTCAGGTATTAATGTGTCTCAATTTTTGCCATTTCAGTCTGCTCCGCAGATAAAAATTTCAGCATGCTTCTATTTTCTGCTTCCAACTCAGTTTTTAAGGAAGCATTCTCTCTTTTCAAAGTTGGGTCATTCCATGTCAAATCAACCAATTGTACTACATGATTTGAACCATGACCCCTCAGATTTGGTTGAATTTTTTTCAGGTAATGTACCCACTAACACTAGTTTCAATTTGAAATTTCAAATTTTTCTGACCTTTGGTTTTTGAGTTTCAAGGGTTTAAAAATAAAAAATAAACTTTTTGATCAATCGATGATTTTTGAAAAATATGTAATAATCTGCCAACCAGTTGCATAGGTTTCCTATATACCTTGACCAGGTTTCGTCACCTCTAAGGGTGACTTCATCAGAAGGTAAGGTAATTAACTAAAAAGAATATGTCAGATTAAATATCTTATCTAATAAAAGTTTACATTAATGTAAACGAGTGTAAAACAAATAGTACTTACATGAAAAACATATCGTCAAAGATGTACAGTGATTTAAGAGCTCAGTTGCTCAAGTCAAATATTAAAATATGAGACATAATGTTCTTCAGAAGGTCAAACATTAAAACGTAACGAACATCGGTGTGGTGTGAGGAGACTGACTGTGTGGCAGTCACACTGCCAATTAAACGTAATGTAGGGCACACCACAAGCGGGCCACTAGTAACGTGAGAAAAACAGTTCTGTATATTACACATTTTCTGAAGTAAATCATACGTATAGCCAATATAGCTTTTAACAAAAATTAATTTTACAAATTATTGAGTAACATTTATAATTGAGCTTCAAACGGGATAAAATAGTACAAAGTTCGCTACGTTTTATGTAGCACAGGTAGAACCAGAGTTAAATACGGCTGGAATTACATACGTAATGAAGAACATCAGTTCATTATTTGACACAAAATTTGAAAAGAAAGCTTGCATAACTAGGGCACAGAGGTCATCTGGTGTGTTAGTAATGAGCGTAACTTAACTGAGGTAAAATAATGTTTCTGAAAAGGAGGAGAGAACCCGGATTATAAGTATCATAAAACAGAGAGCAGTGGTTTAAAAGCATTAAAGAAATATCTATTTTTCAACTGTACTTGTTCATTCAACATGTCATCTTTATTTAGTGTGTGCCTGAAAATTTCAGGTTCTTCCAAGACATCAAGTTTTCTCCCTTTCTTTTTTCTATGCAGAATTGTCATTTCATTTAATTCTTTGGGGTTATGCCCTGTTATGAAAAGATGTTCTGCAAATGTTGAATTGTGCACATTAGTGCCTTTTTTGCCTAAAAGATGTTCTTTGTAACTTAGGTTGAAAGCTCTGCCCGTCTGTCCAATATAAAATGCTGGACATGTGTTACATGAAATTTTATATACCCCTGAGCAATGTAAAGGTTCATTTGAAGCTTTTAGATTATGAATTAAATGTTTTTGTAAATTATTTTGTGTGGAGAAAGCAACCTTGCAGCCGTATTTTTTAGTTAACAGATGCTGAATCCTATACGGTATGTATCCTAAAAAGGGTATTGAGATGTACTTTTAATCATTATTATTAGTTTGACCAGTACCTTAAGTGGTGACTCTTTCTTTAGTTTTTTCTTTAAGGATGTTTTCCACTAGTAAGGGTTAATAGCCATTATTAAATGCTATTGTCTTAATTACATCAATTTCTTTCTGCAGTTTTTCTGGTGATAAGGGAGTAACCACGGCACGGTGAATTGCTGAATGAAAGAAAGCTTTCATATGAGATTGATGGTATGTCAAGTCTGCAGGTACAGAATGATGGTACTCGTGGGTTTTCGAAAAATGTCAAAAATTATTTTATTCTCTATTATCGCCAACTTCAGATCTAAGAAATTTAATTCGCGGCGTTCATTTTGTAACTCACACGTGAAACTAATTTTTTCATGGAGGTTATTGAACAATTGATGTACTCCTTCATTTTTTTTTAGTACCATTGTGTATAATCAAAATGTCATCTACATTTGCGAATAGGATAAAATACCTAATTCTGTAGAGTCGTACCTTTTGTAGAATTTGTCTTTGAGCGAATTGATGAAAATGTCAGCTAAAATTCCCGCTAGCAGATTACCCATTGCTAGGCCGTCAAGTTGTTTATACAGTTTGCCATTAAACTCGAAGTATTTATATTTTACTACCAATGACAACAGACGTATGAGATCAGTAATCTGTTCGTCTGCTATATCTTTTTTATAGGTACGAAGGTTATTCTCCACAATTTCTACTGTATACAGGATCGGTACATTAGTGTAAAGGTTAGTAATGTTGAACGATATTAACTTTGTCTCCTGTTTACATTCCAAATTTTTTATTTTATGAATCAGTGACTGGCTATTCGTTATTGAATAATTATTTTGAAATACGTGTGATTTTTTTAAATCTTGTCATGAAGGAACCTGGCTAAATCGTGATATCCGCTACTAATACTGTTTACTATTGGAGGGATAGGGTGGTTTATTTTATGTGCTTTGAATTGAGAACGAAGTTTGGGAATCTGGGGGTTCATGTTTATCAGCTGTTTCTTTTAAAAGGGCTTTAGCAAATGTTTAGCCTCATTTACAGCACATCTAATTTCTTTTTGTAGACCGAGAGTAGGGTCCTCCTCTATTTTAGATACATTATTAGCCTCAAAAAATTCTAAGGTTTTACAGATGTATTCATTTTTACTAGAGACAATTACAGCGCTGCCTTCGTCAGATTTAGTAACTAATGCGTCATTGTGCTTTAACTTTGCATTGATACTTTTGATTAATTTAACATCTGAATTTTTAGAGGGCTGACAAAAAAAAAAGTTTTTACTGATAATCGATGATTATTTTAAAATGCTGTAGCTCAAAAACTATACAACCTAGAGAGCTCAAACTTGCACCATTGTTTTCCTCTAAAAATTCCCTTCAATTTGATATGTAACATGACTATGCTACCAAAATCTGAAAATTTTAAACTATTCCAAAAAAACATTTTTTGAAATTTCCAAAATACGTACCCTCTGATTTTTTTATAAAAATTGTATGTGTTGTCCTGTCTAACTGACTACATACATGCAGAATTTCAAGACGGGATCTCAATGGGTTCTTGTATAAAATAATATTTTACTACCGCAATACACACTAGTGAGGTGAAAAGCAGACTATTTCTAGGCTATGAATACTAAGGTAGGCCTATGTAATTACTTAAATTATTATGTTAGCCTTTTTATGCAACATTACCCTCTTATTGTTTGTTAATTCATTAAATGATATAGTGTTGGTTTAATTTAATGTTCATGATTTTTTTAACTATGCATCAGAAGGAATTGAACACATTTTAATTGGTAATATACGTGCTACAAGTTAAAATTTTGAATAAAGTCACTCACCTTCATCCTTAGTTGTAAATGGCAGAGATTATCTTTTTCGTTGTTTTCCAGTGTTACTAGTAATCATTTACAACAAGTTCCTTATATTAGAAATTGGCATGTAAGTAATTTCATTTGGGAAAAAGATTAACTTGTTGATATTTGCATGGGTAGAACTCTGTATTTCTAATACTAATTGGTATTTACAAAGTTAATACACATGGTATTTATACAACTTGGTGTTTAGTGAGGGTAGGTGTAACATAATTTAAACGTGCTTCTTTTATGATCTTTTAAGATATTTTTCCAAAGCAAGAGAAAACAATTTCATTTCTGTAGCACTTAAAGTGTAGGTTCTTCCCGTAGCTGTTGTTGGATTTGCTGTTTGTACAAGAGTATTTCTTGGGACATCTAATATATCTCTTGGTTGTGGATAGTAAAAAGACTGGGCTGGACCCTTTGGGTGTAAAAAAATTTATTCGGTGCATGTCATCTTTTTTTTCTGTGCATCCTAGCCACCAAGAGTCATCATATGCTACTGTCACAAAATCAGCAGCAATATTTTCCATATGTGATGATGTTATTTGGTTCAGTGTTGTCACATATTCAAGAGACTCATCCAGACTAAAATGATAAGGCTTGACATTAATTTGACTCTCTGTGCGGGGTTTATATGAGTGAAACTTTTGTGTTCCCACAATCTCTTTTGATTCACTAAACTGAGAAAGTAAGTATTCTTTGGTCAGTTCATATCCTCTGTTGTGCAATATTCAAAGTCAATGTTTTTTATGTTTTCCATGGCAAATACATAAAGTGATTTGGGTGTTAGGAATTGTTGGTCATATGGCCTTTGTAACAGTTCCGCCAAGGCCATCTCATGCACTCTTGCAATGGGATGTTGCAAAGAACTCCGACTCTGCCTCAAATTCAAAATCAGTTTTATGCAAACACAAATTAAGGAAGTTTTTCTTATTTTTATATTGTGCAGTGCTGCCATCAGAAAAGTAAGTAATCTTTTTAAGTGCAAAAGGCAAGGTTTGCTTTATGATTTGTAGCATTTTTTTCTGCAATAAATAGGAAGCGACTGTATATCTGAAATGAAGACATAGTGCAGATGTTTTAGTTTTCCCTCCCAGTTATAATATATGATGAAAGGATGCAGTGCAGCTTGTGTGGTAGTCCAGTGGAATGATTGTATTTTGTCTTGTACTACAAAAGGTAGTCTTCTGCAAAATCACAGTTGACTACTACATGGCCTTCAGTTAAATTGTCCTTGATTTGGCTGTAGTATTCTTTCTGTTGACTAGCTATAAATAAATGAGTTCTTACCTTCATTAGAGCGTTCAAACACGTATCTACAGTTACCAACTTTTTGTAGAGAACTTCATCAATCATATCGTCAGTGAACTTTGCATTCAATAGAGCTTTAAGTCTAGAGAGACCAGGACATTCTTTACAGATATCCATAAAACATTGTTGCGATGGTGGATTGCACATCATCTTGACTAGGCAGGAACGATAAGATTTCAAATCAGTTTTATCTCCATCCAAAACAAAATTTTGCATCTTAGCACCATTCATCATTAGCTTAATGTTTTGGTGTAAGGTACACACACAAACAGTACGTGTGCCACTTCTTCCAGCCAGGATACAGTTCCTTGGTCTTAATTCGCAAAACTTGGCATCCCAGTTTTGTTTGCAGGGATCTTTTCCTTAAATAATTGGTATATTTCTTGCAAATTTGCCAGCACTAGCCTCTTTTGAACCTGGATCTTTCCATCTTTATTTCTTATGGTCACACAATCTTTTTTTCCCCGGCATCATTCTACTGTCATCATCAGAATTGTAGAAGTCTTTTACACAGTCAACAATATTCTCATTTAGAGTTCTTCCAGGCTTAGGATTAGGATTTGTCAAAATTCCTTTTTCTTTTACTAACAGTTTTACTGCATGAGCCATGCAGTTTGTCACTCCAAATTCTTCTTCTACTTTCTGACAGCTCCAACTCATAGGTAAGATAGACAAAATCATCATGTTTTCACTTCTTTTTGTCGTTTGAGCAAACTTTTCTTTTAACTGGTGAATAATCTCCGTTCATCTTTGGAATGTTCAGTAATAACTTCTTCAGGGCTCGATTCTGGTAGTAAGTTCTTTTCTAAGCTAGACTTTATTTTATCAAGTTTTTTCTTTGTATAGCACAGCAAACTTTTTCTTCTTTGGTGGTGCCTCACCAAAGAGTTCCAGTGACTTGTTCAAATAGTCAAAGATTGAGGATCAATAAAAGAATCATTTATATTTTTCTACTGCAGGGTAAAATTACTTCTGTTTTGTGTTTGTCACTAACCTTTTTCCTACATACATCACATATTTTCATACCACTAATGATTCCTAAGTCTAGAGAGCACATCCAGTTTGTTACATTTATTAGTGATTGTACACGGACTTTCTTTTGTTCTACTTTAAAAGGGTTACAACATTTAGCAGCAATAATCACCCAATTCTTCTGAGATGCCATTTATGTAAGGTAACAAAAAGTAAATATATATATACAACTTAAATAACTACATTTCTGTCATTTGGAACATTCTAGAAAAAATAAATATAGTAAATAATCGTATTTTATGATGTTTGGTATATTACCACATACATGGCACGGCGTACACCAAGACTACAGTGCTCTATACTAGATCACTTGGACAACTTAACACTAAAACACAGTACAATATAGAGCACTCACGTTTTTTTGCTATGATTATTTCATACACATTTTAATGTAGGGTCGAGGCCCCACTTATGGCCACATTAATGACATGTTTTTAGGTTTCATGATGTTTAACTTCTAGAAAATGCGAATATAATACTTAATCTTACCTCTCAATAAATTAAGTTTCTTCTGATGCTTTGTACAACATGAAAAAACAACTAGATTGTGTGTTACTTAAAGAAAAACACTACATAACTCAACTTCTGCAACACAGATCTTTTCATTAAATGGTGACTTCAAACAAGACCAAACAAAGAAATGTTTCTATAGACAATTGAATAGCACATTTCGTATTACTTATTATAATCTGTTGTAGGACTGGCTGGTATTCCAAAGGAACTTAAAATTGCACCTGTTTCATAGATGTGGCCATAAGTGGGGTAGTGGCCATATGACCCTATATGAAAATCTCACGTTTTTTTTATGATAAAAAGTGAATGTATAAAATCGTAAGATTCTTAAGTTTTTTTTAAATATATTTTATTCTTGCATTAAAATATCAGTTAATGAATTAACAAACAATAAGAGGGTAATGTTGCATAAAAAGGCTAACATAATAATTTAAGTTTGTTAGAATTACATAGGCCTACCTTAGTATTCATAGCCCAGAAATAGTCTGCTTTTCACCTCACTAGTGTGTGTTGCGGTAGGAAAGTATTAATTTATACAAGAACCCATTGAGATCCCGTCTTGAAATTTTGTATGTTAGACTGGACAGCATACACAATTTTTATAAAAAACATCCGAGGGTACGTATTTTGGAAATTTCAAAAAATGTGCAAGTTTGAGCTCTCTAGGTTGTGTAGTTTTTAAGCTACAGCATTTTAAAACAATCATTGATTGATCAAGAACAGAGGTTTTTTTTTTTTATTTTTAAACTCTTGAAACTCAAAAACCAAAGGTCAGAAAAATTTGAAATTTCAAATTTAAACTAGTGTTAGTGGGTACATTACCTGAAAAAAATTCATCCAAATCTGAGATATCAAGGTTCAGACTGTTAGTTGATTTGAGATGGAATGACCCGGCTGTAATTTCCTTATTTACTGCAGGTGCATTAGTGTCATCAGCATGACCCTGAAAGCAAAGGAGCATTTATTATTATATTATATGAGAATGAACATCACATACTGAAATGTAATGAATAAGTGGAAATGTGGGATGAAATTCATTAATTCCATGCATTAACTGTTTAATGCATGTTATTTTAACAGGTAATAATTATGTTATGTGCGCTATTCTGAAATACAAGAGTGAGTTCAAATAATGGGAGAATCATAATAAATGAATATTGAAATAATCTAATATTAAAATTGTAAAGTATTGCGGTATGAAAATCCTAACCAGTGTACTGAAGAATTATTATAGCTATGTAATGCAATGAAAAAATATAAGATAAAACTGTTCAAAACTTACACCTGTGTCTGTTTGGGACAATTTCAGCAGGTTGTGCAAATGCAGCACAGCCATTTTCCATTCTCTCAACAGACTGAAAGTAAAACCAAAGTAAAAAATATTTTTTAGCCTAAGAGTGTCTCTTCGTCAAATTGTCAAAAAATTACCTCTTCGGATGATTTTGCATAGTTGTGAAAGTGTTTCTTTCTTAGGGAGCCGCAGGCTCTTCTTCCGCTTACTGGCTAGTAACTTTGGAGGATTGGGTACATCAGATATAGTTGGCACAGCTGTTTGCTTAAGCTTTTTCCAATTATCAAGTCTGTTGTTCTCAAACAGCGACCCTTCAAAATGAGCCTGAAACAAATATATATTATTAGTTCAAAATATGAACTGTGTTACTAAGTGTGTGTGTGTGTGTGTGTGTGTGTGTGTGTGTCATCCATTGCAAATAATCACTTTTTGTTAATGCAAAAGTAGATGTATTTAGTACTGTCACACCAATCAAGCAACAAAAACTGTAGTTTTTGGAGCAAAAAAAGATAGAAATTTTAGTCACAAAGGTTAAAATTGCACTGAGGTGGCGGTGGTGGTGGTTCCAAGTGCACTTAATAGTAGTTTGTACCGCACAGCAAAACAATGTACTGTATTTTCAGAAAAGTGATTTTCATTTATAACTCTAGTGTCACTCCAGCATTAAGCAATTGAGTGTGATTTTTTGGTATTGATGTGTTCCTGAAAAATTATTTTCTGAAATAACTAACATCTTTTCAAAATATTAATATTATTAAATATATATAAAAAACAAAGATGCTTTAACTTACCAAACGAGAAAGCGCTGGTATGTTGATATACACAATAAAATAAAAAACGCACACACAAATATTCAAGCTTTCGCAGCCCCTGGTTGCTTCACCAGGAAAGAGGGAAGGAGAGGGAAAGACGAAAGGATGTGGGTTTTAAGGGAGAGGGTAAAGAGTCATTCCAATCCCAGGAGTGGAAAGACTTACCTTAGGGGGAAAAAGGACAGGTATACACTCGCGCGCGCGCCCACACACACACACACACACACACACACACACACACACACACACACACACACCCATCCGTACATATAGACACAGGCAGACATACGTAAATGCAAAGAGGTTGGGCAGAGGTGTCAGTTGAGGTGGAAGTACAGAGGCAAAGATGATATTGATTGACAGGTGAGGTATGAGGGGTGGCAACTTGAAATTAGCGTAGGTTGAGGCCTGGCGGGTAATGGGAAGAGAGAATATATTGAAGGGCAGTTTTGCAGTCTGGTTAATCTACTGATTTTGGGTTGTAGATTTCATGCACCACGTGGTCTACATTGAGGTTCACACAGCCTCTTACTAAAGTGTGGTGGGAACAGGAATGTTCCAGATAGTATAGATGTTTTCAGCATTTTCCCCATATTGAAATGCTTGTGCAAACTTGTGTTTATTATAAACAGTCCTATTCACAATTACTCATTTCCATGTGACACTATATACTAAATTCATTCTGGATTTTCCCTCCTTTCATCCTTGAGAGAATTGTTGACTGACTGGAAATAACTACGGAAGATGAGATCCTAAAATATCATAAATACAGATTCTGTTTAGCATACCTATCACTGTAGCTCAAATTTTTCTGTCCTTAGTGTCTCCAAAATGACAAATATTACTTACTTTACTTCACTCCACTGAACATGTGGCAAGGCCCTTATTGACCATATGCTTGCTCTATGAGCCTCTTCCACTTCGTTCTGTCCGATGCGCTTTTTGTCCAGTTGCTGTTGCTGTTCACCCTAGTTGTGTCCTCCCGAATCCTCCATGTATTGTTCTGCTGAATACCATTCTAGGTAGTCTATTCTGTCATTCTTGCTATATGGCCTGCCCAATTCAACCTTCTCCTCGTGAGCACTTCGACGATGTTACGGTGTTTGTACAGCCCTTTTAATTTTTCATTTCTTCTTATGCTCCGTTCCATGTTATTTTCGTCATATACAGGTCCAAAAATTTTCCTTGGTACTTTTCTTTTGAATATTAACAGTTTTTCTTCATCTTTCTTTCTAAATACTAATGTTTCACATCTATGTAACATCACAGGTGTAATGATAGATTGATATAAGCAGATTTTAAAGTTACTGCTAAGTGATCTTTTGCTTAGAATTTTGATGAAACTAAAAAATGTCTTGTTTGCTGTTGGTAAACGGGCATCTATTTCTAGGCCTATATCTGTTCCATTGTTATTACTAAAAAGACTTCCCAGGTATTTCAAGTGGTCAACAGTTTTTAAATTGAATCCCTCTACCATCAAAGGTGCATCTTTTCTGGTTTTCTTACTTATAGGCAGTTATTTTGTCTTTTTTTCATTAACATGTAATCCTGTTTTATCAGCAATTTTGTAGTAATTGTGCATCATTCTGATTAATTCTGTTTTGGAACTACTTATTAGTGCTACATCATCTCCATAGACGAGTCTTGTAATGTTCACATCCTGTAGCTGGATGCCTTGTGGACTGGTTTTAGAAAATTCTCTATTGATATTCTCTAGGACAAGATTAAATAAAATAGGTGAAATGGCATCCCCTTGTTTCAGTCCAGTGTACACCTCAAAATCTTAGATTTCTTCTACCGGTGTCTTTATGCGACATAAAGGTTCGTATATACATATTTTAACTATTCAGATTAATTTTGATGGTATTTTAAATTCCTTCATTATATTTAGGAGTGTCTGTTGGTTTATGCTATCATAAGCCTTTTTACAATCTACGGCAAATATGTGGACATCTACATTGAATTCCCACGCCTTCTCAGTTACTTGTCATAGGGTGAATAAGTGATCTAGGCCTAATGTGGATCTGTTTCTGTGGAAACTGCATTGGTAGTCCCCAGTCAGTTGTTCTGTTACTGGAATCAGCCTGTTTAATAGGCAGCTCAATAAGATTTTGTAAGCGACATCCAGTAAGGCAATTCCTCTATAGTTAACACAAACAAGTGGCTCATTCTTCTTAAATATGGGGCACACAATTGCAGTTTTCCAATCTGCAGGAATGGTTCCTGTCTTCCAAATTGTTTCTATTAACACCTGTATTTCTAATTCCAGTTGTGGGCCTCCATTCTTTAATAACTCAGCGTGTATCTGGCCTTCGCCACAAGCCTTGTTACTCTTTAATTTCTTTATTGCTTGCTGTATTTCATTTACTGATAGGGTAGTAACTGTATCAGCTGTATCAATTGTATCGGGTTCTTCCAATTTAAAGTAAGAGTATGGGTCATAGGAGTTGAGAAGTTGTGGAAAGTAAGTCTGCCATCTTTTTTGTATGTCACTTTTGTTGGTCAATATTTTCGCATACTGATCCTGTTGCCTTGTATAGAATTTACCAAAGGATTTTTTTTTAATATTTTGATCCATCTGCCTTGTCCTGTGATGTTGGAAATCATCCTCTGCTTCTCTGTTCATATTGTTATAGTATTACCTTTTCTGTTTTCATAGGGTTCTTTGGGTTTCTTGGCAGAGTTGATAGCATCATTCCTTCAATGCCATATTGTCCCTTTCTTTAATCCTTGAATTCCCCACATTTCTTCTTTCCAGCACTTTTTCATGACACTTTGTGTTAAACCAAATTTTGTTAGGTCATTTTCTTTTACCTATGATTTTGAAAGATGCTTGTTGAATACAGCCCTTCAGGTGTCTCCATCTGCTTTAGACATCCTGTGGTTCTGTATTGGTCAGTCTTGGTTTTGTTAGAGTGCCCTCAATTTTTTTTGTAAAATGTTGTTTTATATTTACTTCCACCAGGTTTCCTATGTTATATCTTGTAATTTCTTCTCTATTTCTATTTACTTTCCTTTTGAGTTTCACTTTCGTTTATGATATGATTAACATGTGGTCTGTGTCACAATCTGCTCCCCTAAAGGTTCCGACATCTTTAATACTGTTTTGGATTCGTTTTATAGCTACCTGATCTATTTGGTTGACTACCTTTCCATCTGGTGATATCCATGTTCCTAAATGAATGTGTTTATGTTGAACTTTTGTGCTGCTTATCGTGAGACCATTTGTCATTGCAAAGTTTGTAAGTCGAACCCCATTATCTGAACTTTCCTCGTGTAAGCTAAAATTGCCGATGGCTTGTAGATTTCGTGCTTTCCTTGGCATTAAAATTTCCTAACACTATTTCCACATAGTGCGTACTTAATGAGCTCGTTTGTTCCAGTTGGCTGTAGAATTCTTCCTTGGTGTTGTCATCCTTATCTTCTATGAGTGTGTGTGCATTTAGAAATGTAATGTGTAATCACTGCGTCTGAATAGTTACATATGATATACGATTATTAACATGTACTGTTTGAGGCTTTCCCGGCGCTGCATCTGCTTGATAGGTTCCCAGGAATTACGGCGGATGATATTGTAAAAACCGCACAATATTTCAGCGAGAGAACTGCCCGCCATCTTCAGTCGCGTCGCTGAGAAGCTAGCCAGTTTATATGTTGGCTTTCTAGAGCAGCGCAGGCGCCAGCGGGGCAAAACGTCATCGAAGACCAATCGTAGACGGCGTTGAGTACCAGAACCCTCTGCTGGAGAAAGGGGTCGCGGTCTGCGGAAGCACGCCACGGCGCGGGAAATGCGTCTGGGAGCGACGGACCCCGTTCGCACGCGCGAGGTGTTAGCGCGCGATTTAAGCATCTGCGCTAAGGTTTCCCATCTGCGTTGACTCGGTGCAGTTGCTGATTTGCGGCTGACGACTCCTTAGTTCCGCCAAGGTTGGCTCCCAGGCTTTGCTCAGGTGAAACCCCGTATCTCTGTTTATTAGGTCACTGCTTATACGTATTTCGACCGCCTCTTTGATGGTGGAGTCCCAGTATGTGGAAGCATACGAGAGGATCTTGGTTTCTTCATAGTTCATGCCGTGTCCCGTGGCTAGGAAGTGTTCAGCAAGCGCAGATTTCCCTGGCTGACCCAACCTTTTGTGACGTTAATGTTCGTCGCATCTGTCTTTAACCATACGACACGTCTGGCCAATATAAGACTTCCCACAGTGGCACGGGATTTTATATATTCCTGATCTTCTCAGGCCGAGGTTGTCTTTAACAGAGCCCAGCATTGATTGCACTCGTGCTGGAGGCCGGAAAATACATTTAATCCGGTATTTCTTGAAAATTCTGCACATCTTAAAAGACACGCCACCGACATACGATAGAAAAACCAACCCCGTGATGTTCTCTGCTTCTTCATGCTGTTCTTGAGGTTTGGACCGTGCTGGTCAAAATGCATTCCGGATCTGCTTCTCGGAGTACCCGTTCTGGATAAACACAGAGCGGAGTACCCGTTCTGGACAAACACAGAGCGGAGATGGTTAAGCTCTGCCGATAAGCTGTCCTGATCTACGATGGCTCTAGCCCTATGCACTAGCGTCCGTAATACACTGCTGTGCTGTGAGGGATGATGACAGCTCGCAGCTTGTAAATACAAGTCTGTGTGCGTAGGCTTCCGGAACACACTGTGACCCAAGGCGCCGTCTCCTTTTCTACGAAACAAAACATCCAGAAACGGGAGCTCACCATCTTTCTCTACTTCCATGGTGAAACAGATGCTAGGATGGAGTGAGTTCAGATGTTACAGAAAAGAAGGAAGCGTTGCTGTCCCATGCGGCCATACCACACACACACCCAAAAACATTTGGGTGTCAAAACCGCCGTCTGAAGTGCTTTGTCCTCGAAATCTTCTATAAAAGATTAACTACTATGGGAGACAGAGGGCTACCCATAGCAACACCGTCAGTCTGCTCAAAATACTGGTCGTTGAATAAAAAGTAAGTCGAGGTAAGCACGTGTTTGAAAAGGTGTAAGATGTCCTCTTTTAGCTTAGCTCCTATGAGTTGTAATGAGTCCAACAGAGGCACTCGTGTGAGCAAAGAAACCACATCGAAACTCTACTAGTAAGTCGGTAGATCCAAGGCGCAGGTTCTTCAGTCGCCGTATAAAATCTTCTGAGTTTCGAATATGGCGTTCACGTTTCTCCACCATGGGACTCAACAGAGAAGCCAGATGTTTAGATAGGTGGTATGTTGGGGCACCTATATTACTGACGATATGGCGAAGCGTAACATTCTCCTTATGTATCTTTGGCAGGCCATAAAGTCGTGGCGGAACTGGTGCTCGTTCTCTTTAGCTTTTCTTCAGATGGTCAGGAAGTTGGCTGGATTTGAGGAGAGCAGATGTCTTTTGTACGGCACCTGTCGGATCTTTCTGGAGACGACGATACGCGGTATCCTGTAGTAAGTCCATTATCTTGCCAAAATAAGATGTAGCAGGCAGAAGAACAGTGGCGTTACCCTTGTCAGCTGGCAAAATTACTATATCATTGTCTTCTTTTAAAGAACGGAGCGCTCTTCTTTCTTCAATGGTGACGTTCTGCTTGGGTGCAGGCATCCTGGTTATTGATCTGCAAGCCTCTCGCCTTGTTTCTTCAGCAGCATCATTCGGAAGTCTTAAAACACCTTGTTCAACGGCACTGATGAACTCTTTGATGGGCAAGGTCTTGGGAGTCAGCGCAAAATTAAGTCCCTTTTCAAACACTGACATTGCACCGTCACTCAGTGGTTTATCTGTGAGATTAAACACAGTCCGTCTGCTAAATTTCTCTTCTTGCAATGACCGGTGTGTAAGGCGTTGGAACTTAAGTGTTTGATGCGCCGTAATTAGCTGGTATTCGACGCCATCTACGATTGGTCTTTGATGACGTTATGCCCCCGCTGGCGCCTGCGCTGTTCTAGAAAGCCAACATATAAACTGGCGAGCTTCTCAGCGACGCGACAGTAGCACCTGAAGATGGCGGGCAGTTGTCTTGCTGAAATATTGTGCTGTTTTTACAATATTATCCGACGTAATTCCCGGGAACCTATCAAGCAGATTATTAATATGTTTGAACTCCCGTATTGAGTCATCTATTGGTTAATGAATGTAGAAACCGGTTCCAAATTCATGACGCTGACTACGGTCTCCATACATTATTGTCCCGTCTGCTACTTTCAGTGAAGCTGTTCCCTGCTTCTTGGAGAGCTACCAGTTGCACTCTATGTTCTCTTAATTTGTTTGTTAGTATTTGGGCAGTTCCAGGACGATACAGGTTTCTAATATTCCATGATCCAAAGGATAATTCCTTGCAGCTTTGCCAGTTTTTGTTCCAATAAATCCTGGCCTGTTTCCGAGGCTGGCGTTGAGTATCCTGACGTATGACAGTTGAACAGGGAAAAAAACATGCTGTAAGACAGCCACATCTAAAGACACTTTTCGTGCTTTCCTTTGAATTCTTTTTCAGTAATTTTTCAGGTGTCCTTTTTCCACGAGTTTCGCAAGTACTTGAGACAATTTTCTTATCAAAGTTTCTGTTAACACCACATTACTTGCAGAGGAATCAGTATTCACACATGTTTATGCAGAAAGCAAGTAAGGTCATTTTTGAGTATCAAGGTGCCTACTGCTGCGTGTTTACATATGAGTCTCAATACAAGTGGAGTATTTTCATTAAATCTAGAGAAGAATTCGTGTTGAAAATGGGTGGCTGCTCAGCTATGAACTGTAGTAACAATTGTAAAAATGGTTTTCGCATGTTCAGGTTTCCGAGGGACCGTAACCGAAGAAAAAGACAGGCCATAAATTACCTCAGAGAGAACTAGGAACCAGGACCTGGTGCTCAATTGTGTATGGTAAGTTTATGTTGATGAAAGTAGTTATAAACATGAAAACTAATTCTATAAAACTACGTTTTTCCCTCCAGTCGAAGACTATACTATAGCTGTTAGTCTCCAAAATTTTTCGAGGTCTGAGAATTTTTGGAAGTGGCAAAATGAAGAGGAATTCACTACGGTAACTTTCCGTATTTTTCAGCAACACTTGAAAATGGCTATCCAGCCTAAATTGCAAAGTGTTAAATAAAAAATAGTGATTGGCGAAAATTATATCCTTCAAAAAATATATATTGTTTTGTATTTGTATGTCGTTATCATAAATAGGTATACATACACAAACTGAATAATACTTAAACTCATGTCTTATTTAGGTACAGAAGGACGAGTGAAATTAAGATATTTTTATAGCGGATTGCAAAGTAACATAATCTTCAAAAAATAGTTTTGACCACAACTCAACAAGTAACAATTTTTGAGTGTTTATAACAAGGACACAATACCAGTATGAATTCTATATCATGGCTAAGTTAATCGAAAAATATTGATCATTTTGCCCGAGATTGTCCCGCGTTTAGACGGCTTGTATCAAATGTTTTTCTATATTCGCAAACTCGAGGGCAAAAACGCGGTAGGCCCTTTGTAAAGTTTTGGGGCAAAGATGGCTGACAGTTCAGCTCGATTTATAAGAGCCTTATCGTAGCCTGTGACCGGTGACGTCAGTAGGCTGGCTAGGCCGAGTTTACAATTGAACCGGTGAGTGCAGAAACCACTTCAGTTACAAATTGCAATTTTTTCGGGAGCGAGAAAAAACGTCATAACTCCTCCAAATTATCCCCCCTGTCATAACATGCATTTATGTTGCTAGTCTGCAAAAATTTCCTAATGTCAACATAAATTAAGCTCAGGAAAATTTAAAATTTGATCCGGACTTACGCTGTTTCTGCTTTCAAATGGTTTTTACAAACAGCTGAAAACTTAGAAAAAGGTAATCATTCATTTAAAGTTTATATTTTTTCATATTATATAAAAAATGAAGTTACAGAATTGTAAAGTTATCAGAAAACAGGAATATACCAAAGTAAAACGCTCTTAAAATAGATCCTTCTCGACCATTGTATCATTGTCATCTGCAGTGATTGGCCAGGTAAATAGTTCATCATGAACTTTGAAGTTTTCAGGAATATGAATTATCTTCTTCGTGTCTTCCATTTTCTTGATTTTGATTGGAACTTTCCCTAATGGGTAGGCTGCGATGCTTGAAGGAAAATCAATATGTACGTTCCGGGAAGCGGGTTTCCGCAGCTTATAGCTGTGCTTTTGTAATTCAACAGTGGAAGTGTATGCTGCGATTACCCCTTTTTCTTTAGGGTTATAGTGCAACTCTTTATATCGAGTGGGAGCAAACTTGAATTTTGCTTCTTTTGGCACATTCTTCCCTTGACATTCTCTGACTAAACGGTTTTCTGTGTAATATTCATTCCACCAACCATCAAAATCTTTTACGTCAGTGGTGAGTAAGTTCGCGATGTGACAGTTGTTACTGGACTGAGCACTCAGCTCTTCATATTCATGTGGTTTATACACTCCTGGAAATTGAAATAAGAACACCGTGAATTCATTGTCCCAGGAAGGGAAAACTTTATTGACACATTCCTGGGGTCAGATACATCACATGATCACACTGACAGAACCACAGGCACATAGACACAGGCAACAAAGCATGCACAATGTCGGCACTAGTACAGTGTATATCCACCTTTCGCAGCAATGCAGGCTGCTATTCTCCCATGGAGACGATCGTAGAGATGCTGGCTGTAGTCCTGTGGAACGGCTTGCCATGCCATTTCCACCTGGCGCCTAAGTTGGACCAGCGTTCATGCTGGACGTGCAGACCGCGTGAGACGACGCTTCATCCAGTCCCAAACATGCTCAATAGGGGACAGATCCGGAGATCTTGCTGGCCAGGGTAGTTGACTTACACCTTCTAGAGCACGTTGGGTGGCACGGGATACATGCGGACGTGCATTGTCCTGTTGGAACAGCAAGTTCCCTTGCCGGTCTAGGAATGGTAGAACGATGGGTTCGATGACGGTTTGGATGTACCGTGCACTATTCAGTGTCCCCTCGACGATCACCAGTGGTGTACGGCCAGTGTAGGAGATCGCTCCCCACACCACGATGCCGGGTGTTGGCCCTGTGTGCCTCGGTCGTATGCAGTTCTGATTGTGGCGCTCACCTGCACGGCGCCAAACACGCATACGACCATCATTGGCACCAAGGCAGAAGCGACTCTCATCGCTGAAGACGACACGTCTCCATTCGTCCCTCCATTCACGCCTGTCGCGACACCACTGGAGGCGGGCTGCACGATGTTGGGGCGTGAGCGGAAGACGGCCTAACGGTGTGCGGGACCATAGCCCAGCTTCATGGAGACGGTTGCGAATGGTCCTCGGCGATACCCCAGGAGCAACAGTGTCCCTAATTTGCTGGGAAGTGGCGGTGCGGTCCCCTACGGCACTGCGTAGGATCCTACGGTCTTGGCGTGCATCCGTGCGTCACTGCGGTCCGGTCCCAGGTCGATGGGCACGTGCACCTTCCGCCGACCACTGGCGACAACATCGATGTACTGTGGAGACCTCACGCCCCACGTGTTGAGCAATTTGGCAGTACGTCCACCCGGCCTCCCGCATGCCCACTATACGCCCTCGCTCAAAGTCCGTCAACTGCACGTACGGTTCACGTCCACGCTGTCGCGGCATGCTACCAGTGTTAAAGACTGCGATGGAGGTCCGTATGCCACGGCAAACTGGCTGACACTGACGGCGGCGGTGCACAAATGCTGCGCAGCTAGCGCCATTCGACGGCCAACACCGCGGTTCCTGGTGTGTCCGCTGTGCCGTGCGTGTGATCATTGCTTGTACAGCCCTCTCGCAGTGTCCGGAGCAAGTATGGTGGGTCTGACACACCGGTGTCAATGTGTTCTTTTTTCCATTTCCAGGAGTGTATATCTGATCATTTCTACGTATCATCCTATTAATAGTACTAAAATCTCGATCGTTTGGAAGATATGAATGCCCTCGAACCGGAAAGTAATGAAAAATCTGTTAAAAGAGCAAGGCAGAATCTTATCGTGGTGTAATTTAAATTCTGTCCGCAGATGCCATCGGAAAAGAAATACAAATTTTTAACATTTGATGGAATATTAGTGTCAATGTATTTGAATAGCATGCTGCATATCTCATTGGCTCCTTTGTAGGCTACTCCTTTGTGGTACAGGAATATTTCAGATTTCATAGTTTTTAGGTTTTTTATTCCAAAACAGCTTACCCAAAGTTGCCTCAAGAAAAATTATCTTGAACTGGGATTGCTGGAAGGGGGAGATTTTGCATAAAATCAAATGAACGTGCGACTGTGTCATCACATTTCACACATAACTTGATCATGCTTTTAAGTTTATTGTAAAAGTTCTTGGCTTGTCTTTTGTGGATAGTAAGTTAAGCAAGAGCAGCCCTTTTTAGTCGTATCACCAATAGAGGAGCTTTTGATTTTTACATCAAGTTCTTCACATTTTATGCAGTTATCTACCTCCAGTCGTCCGAACCTTAATGAAAAGCTGTCATGAAAATATGTAAGATAAAACTCATATTTTACATCCAAATGAGGGTACTTTCTTCAAACAAGGAATGCCTTTTCTTAACATCAAGGTTGGCATCAAGATAACTGGTATGTTTGGCGCCATAGTGGGTAATCTTGGTAATGATGAAACATTCTCATGTATTTTAGAACAGACTTCGGCAGAAATCCTGTTCTTCTTGAGATTTTTACCTCATTTATCTTGAGGTGATTTGCTCTGTATTAGGAGATTAGTAAGCCTTCGAACCCTGCCCTCAGTAATGCCGTAGAATGAAATAAACGCTTTCTTACATACCCTTTTCCTATGTCCTCTGTATAGTAAGAAATAGTCGAAACTGGCTGCTGTTTCTCTAGGCTGTTCAGAACGAGGCCTACGGTGCTTAAAGGCGTGTTTTTCAATCAGTTGTTGTTAAAAAATATCTTGCTTGTTTTTTGATTTCAACTGATTCAAATCAGCAACAAAATTCAGATTTTTCATCATCACTGAACTTAGTAAAGCATTGTAATTTACAGTTACAAGCAGCACCTGTTGTTCAAGATGGGATGAGACGAGATGCCCTTTCCAGTTGATGTGTTCAACCCCACAAACTTTAGAGGTTCTTTTTTGGATGTGAGGTCCGCTAGTTATGCAAAACACCGTTTTTCTCAGTACCCAAACATGTTTCGGCACCACTGTGCCATCATCAGTGGTTTTTGTTTTTATTTATTCATTACATTTGGTGTGCATCAATTTTTTGAATCACTTTTGTGTTAATTACTACGGGTAGCGTGTCATGTTTTCGTGTGGCAAGCCCTTCCATTCTCCGCATCATGCTGAAATATTGTGATGCATATGTAACTCTTCTTCTTCTTCGGTTATCAACCCACAGGTTGGTTGGCAGCAGCACGCCATTCCGTTCTTTTGTCAACTTTCTTCTTCATATCTGCATAGGTCTGGCACCCGATGTCATTTATCACTTGTTGAATGTAGCTTAATCTAGGTCGTCCTCGGCGAGTTCTTCCTTCAATGATTCCTTCTAATATTCTCTTAATGAAATTGTTATGCCATAAAATGTGACCTATGAAGGTTATTCTTCTTTTCTGTATATTTCGCCAAAGAGATCTGTTTTCTTTCACTCTTCTGAGGACATCTTCGTTTGTAGCCTTGTCTCGCCAGCTGATTTTTTCCATTCTCCGGTAGCACCACATTTCGAATGCCTCTAATCTTCTCTTTTCTTCTTTTCCACTAGTCCAAGTTTCACATCCGTAAAGGGCTGTACTCCACACATAGGTTTTCATGACTCTCTTTCTTACGTCTAAACTAACATTTCTACTCGTCAGTAAGTTTCTTTTTCCATTGAATGCTATTTTGGCAAGTTGTATTCTGTTTTTAATGTCACTTTTGCTCCTTCCATCTGCTGTTATTTTGCTACCTAAGTAGTTAAATTCTGTAACCTGCCCTAGTTTCTCTCCCTTTATTGTTATTCGTATGGGTTCATTGTAGTTCAGGGCGCCACTCACCATCACTTTAGTCTTTTTCTTATTTATTTTCATTCCATACTGTTCTTTTAAGGTGTTTTCCATTTCATTGAGTGCGGCTTCTAAATCTTCTTTCCTTTCTGTAATTATGGCGATATCATCTGCATATCGCAACATATCTATTTTCATTCCGTTAAGTTTTATTCCTACTTCAATATTCTCTCTTATTTTGTCTATTGCTTCTTGGATATATGCGTTGAAAATTACTGGAGATAGTGGGCATCCCTGTCTCACTCCTTTCCTTATTCTTGCTGTTTCTTCTTTGTTTTCCTTCTTAACTAAGGCTGTTTCATTTTGGTATATTTTAAAGATTATCCTTCTATCATTATATTTCAGACCAGCCTTCTTCAGAATTCTAAACATTTCTGGCCATACAACATTGTCAAATGCCTTTTCGAGGTCTACGAAGGCTATAAATACTTGTTTGTTTTTGGAAATTTGTTTCTCAATTATTAGTCTTAAAGATAAGATTGCTTCCCTCGTCCCTACACCGCTTCTAAAACCGAATTGGTCTTCACTTAGAGTGCTATTCAATTGGTTTTCAACTCTTTTCAAAATTATTCTTATTAGAATTTTTGATGCGTGTGAAAGAAGACTGAGTGTTCGATGGTTTTCACAGTCCATAGTAGATGCTTTCTTAGGTATGGGGACTATGATGCATTTCTGATAGTCTTCAGGAACTTCACCTGTTTTGTATATTTTCTGTATGAGTTGCAGTAATGTAGCTTTCATTTTGTCTCCTGATTTCTTAATTAGTTCAGAAGGTATATCATCAACACCTGCCGCTTTCTTATCTGGTAGTTCTTTTAGTGCTTTTTCAAATTCATCTTTCAGAATTGTGTCCCCTAGTTCTTCTTTCTCTACTTCTTCGCTTAATTCTATCATATTATCTGTTAGAGGGTCTCCTTGATATAGCTCTTCAATGTATTCTTGCCATCTCTTCAGCGTGTCATATCCAAATAGTACCTTGCCCTCTTTGTTCTTTATAGTTCCTGAAGATTTTACTTTCCGTTTAGCAAAGTTTTGTTTTATTGTTCTGTAGGCCAAGTCAGTTTTTCCTTTAACCATGTTTTCCTCCACCTCTTTACAAATGCTGTTGAGGTAATTTTCTTTTGCTTTCCTAGATTCTCTGTTTATTTGGTTTCTAAGCTTTCTATATTTGTTTTCGCTTTGCTCGTCAGAGGCATTTTTGTATAGTCTTCTTTCTTCCATTAGACAAATTATTTCAGGTGTTATCCACTCTTTCCTGTTTACAGGTTTGGCTTTCCCAATAAATTCTTCTGCTGCTTTATGTATGCCTTCTTTGATTTGTTTCCACTCCTCGTTAGTACTCCCGGGAATAATGTTTGATGCCATCTCATCAGTTTTCCGTGCATAAGGGATCACTAGTTCTTCAGACTTTAGGTTATCTCTGTTCCATACTCTGTTCGTTTTTCTCTCTAATCGCTTGAGTTTGAGTAAGCATTTCATCATTACAAGGTTGTGATCACTATTAATATCCGCAGACGGGTAGCTTCTGCAATCCTTGATTTGGTTTTTAAAACGCGATTTTACTAATATATAGTCGATTTGGTGTCTTCTAGTATCTCCTGGGGCTTTCCACGTGTACCTTCTTCTTTTATGGTGGTTGAAAAGGGAGTTCGCTATGACCAACTTGTTTTTGGCACAAAATTCAATTAGCCGGCTTCCTCTTTCGTTTCTATCTCCTAGACCATATTTCCCTACAATTCCGTCAACTTTCTCTTCTCCAACACTAGCATTCCAATCTCCCATTATAATTAAGTTCTCTTCACCTTTAACATAATTTATAACTTTGTTGATGTCTTCATACACTGTTTCTATTACATCGTCTTCTTCTGTCGATGTCGGCATATAGACTTGTACTATTACCGTGTTCTTTGGTTTGGTTCCAATTTTGACTAGTATTATCCTAGAGTTAAATTGCACATATCCTGTGACTAGATTCCCGAGTTTTCCTTTTAGAATTATTCCAACTCCACCGATTCCAGTTGTTCCTTGGTTAGTACCTGTATGAATGATACGATAATTTCCTGATCTGAAGTCTCCTGGTTCAGGCCATCGCATCTCAGATATTCCTATTATGTCTGTTCCCATTCTGTCCATCTCTAGTTTGAGGTTCTCTAATTTCCCGCATTGGAGGAGTGTTCTTACATTCCATGTTGCTATTTTTAGTGTATTCTTCAACTTTGCCTGACCTTCCATTGTCCCCACCCGGAGATCCGATTGGGGGACTATTACTCCGGATTTATGTTTAACAGAAGATTCTGGCATGGTGCGCTACTGATTCTTGGGATATCTTGAGTGATCTTTAATGGAGTGGTTTCCCGTTGCCTTCTCCATCCTATGCCGTTGACTGTGAAGTTCTTCCGCCTTTAGGAGCAATTTCTCACTCCAAGGACAAGAGAGTGCCCTGCCTCTATCCGCTCATCCGCTCTCTTTGAGACCGTTGGCACTTGATAGGGGGCGTTTCCTTATCCCGGGAAACACTCGGTCGTCAGAGCCTCGTTAGCAATAACAGGGTGTACCGTGCAGCAATCCTTAGCTGCAACTCGGGTAGGTGAGGTTGACATTTGTACAGGAGAGGCTGTTAGAGTCGCTTCACTGTACCTTACACCCCTATATAAGTATTTTCCACAAATGACATAGTAAAACTGATGTAGTGAAAAGTGTTTTACTACGTTATTTGTGGAAAATACTTGTTATAGATATGTATGCATGACACCATCACAACATGATGCGGAGAATGGAAGGGCTTGCCACACGAAAACATGACATGCTGAAATCTCCCAATAAGATTTTTACATTCTTTTTATTTCCTCTGTTCACAGTTTGTTCTAGAAGGTCCCAAAATTTATCTACCTATTCCTTTGTTTTTGCTAGACAATTTTTTTCATTTGTTGGGGCATGAGCATTTATTATTGTATAGGTTTTATTCATTGTTTTAAAGCTTAGAGTCAAAATTCTTGGTGATACTGCTTGGAAATCCGTTACTGAATCTATTATTGTTATGTTTACTAAAAACCCTGTTCGAAACTGGGGACATTGTTTCATTGCCCTCGGTCCTGGTTTCCCATTATAAATTCTGTATCGTTGTGATTCGAATGGGTCCTCTGTGGTGTTTCTCATTTCTTGGATCCCTGGTATTAAAATTTTTTTTTTTTATTTAGTTCATTTGTGAGCTCCTTGAGTTTTCCGGTCTGAAGTAGTGAGTTTATGTTGTGTGTTGCTGTAGAATTTAAATTCTTTTTGTGTTTTAGTGTGCATTTTGATGGTTGCAAACGCTCCGATTCATTGCTGTCTTCTAGTTGACTATCCACCGAATCCGATGTAGCCTGTTTCTGCCTTTTTGAGCAGGATGGTGGAATTTTTTCTTAAAAGATCTTTCCTTTTTTGACTTTCGATGGTTGTCAACCTTAGTTGGAGCAAGCTCAGATTTACTACTACGGTTGTTAACTGCAGAGGGTGTGTTTCGTCCGTGAGAGCTATTTTTGTACACCGGTGAAGACTTCCCTATCCGCCACCTGGTACGTGCCCCATAGGAGTATCACCTCTCCTCCTACTATGACAGTCAAGTATGATGACATCCAGCTCAGAGATTTGCCTTGAAAACCATAGCGTGCCAATTTTTGGAGAAGCAGGTCATGATTTACTGTGTCGAAGGCTTTGGACAGGTCACAAAAGATGGCTGACACACACACACATTCTATCATCAAGACATCTGCTGACTTTTGTGACTAATTCATTTATTGCATGGATTGTGCTGCAGCCTTTTCTGAAACCATATTGATTGCCTAAGATAATGCTGTTAGATGAATTGTTATTTTCGATCTGATCACATGCAGGTCTTTCAAATATATTTGAGAAAATTGGTAACAGTGAGATTGGCCTATAGTTGCCCAATTCATCTTGTTTGCCTTTTTTATGTATGGGCCGAACTTCTGCATATTTTAATCGATCTGGGAAACATCCCTTATCAAAATATTGGTTGATTATGAAACAGAGTGCATATGCAATACTGTGACGGACTATTTTTATTATTTCAGTGGGGACCTCATCCCACCCCGCAGATTTTGAATTTTTAGGGGACATTATGATTTTGATGACATCTGAGATGGATACATGAGAAAACTTAAAACATGGGCAATTGCTGTCTGTCATATTGGGCTTTGTTTTTGGTGGTGAACAGTCACCAAATTTGTTACAGTTTATGAAAAAGTCATTGAATGGTTCACAAATGGCACTGGGTTCTGTGACAGCTCTACCATTTATCACTATTTTAGAAGGGCATTTTCTCTCTGCCTCACTGCCAACTTCTCTTCTTATAATAGACCAAACAGCTTTTGATTTGTGTTTTGCATTTCAAATGAAGTTATTATTCACAGTACGTTTTGCTAGTTTAACTATTTTGTCGAATGTTTTTTGTATGTGCTTACATAATTAAGAAACTGAGGGCTTCGATTTACTTTTGCCTCCATATGCAGTTTCCTCTTAGTAGCACTAGACACTCTAATTCCTTTTGTTACTCAGGATCTACTTTTTTGGGACCTGGTCCTCACTGTTACAAAAGGGAAGCATTCATTGAATATACCCAAGAATTCAGTTAAAAAGTTGCTGTAATTGTCACTTGTGGAAGTGTGTTTGCTGACAGTCCACTTGGTTTGGCTTAGGTTTTTGAAAAATACTTCCATATTTTCTTGACTGAAATTCCTACATCTTTTTGTTGTGCAGACTGAATTTTGCTTTGGTAGTTATACAAATAGCGCTTTATGGTCTGATATTCCTAAATCTAGAAGAAACTTTTCTTTTACGTAATAATTATGAGTACTTACAATATTGTCAATACATGTTGCAGAGGTTGCTGCAATTCTTGTATACAGATCAAAATTGAGATTTAGCCCATTTGTGGCTACTAGGTTCTTTAAGTGCAAAGAAAATGTCATCAGTCCTTACATCTATGTTGAATTCAGCACATATAACCACTTTCTTGTACAGTTTCTCACTTTTTAATTTATGTAGCAATGTATCAAACTTACCTAAAAATACAGAGCTTATATGGTACCCAGGGGTGCAATATATGCTGATAATTAATATGTTATACTCTTTAAGTTCTATACAACAACTTTCAAATGTACCTTCATTCAGATGGCTAAAATTCTGTCTGATATCATAGTCTACCATGGAATGAACTAGTATGCAAGAGCCTTCCATACCCATTGATCCTACAAAAGCTGGTAGCTAGTTTATAACCTGTAAGTTTATTCAGGATTTTCAGATTTTAGCCATTGTTCGTTACGGCATTTTACTTTCACAGGTTGTTTCATGTTTTCTAGCAAAATTTCTATACCATAAAGCTTCCTGATCATTCCTTCAGACAGACCTCTGATGTTTAAGTGCATAATGAAATTACTACTGCATATGTTATTAGGTAGAGGGTCTTTAAAACTAATTTGACTATAAAGTAATGGGACGTCTCACCTGAGTGTTGACTACTTGTTCTGGATTCGTTGTATTGGGCCAAATTCGGAAAGAATTGGCCCCTTTCGCCAGTTTCCCTGTGTGTGAGCATCTGGATGATGAGTAGGTACAGTTTTCTTGATGATGATTTCAATCTCTGCTGTATCTTCTGAGGCTGGTTCTGGCACCGCCTCATCTTCTGGGTGTGATGTTCCTGTTGGAGCTGGCGCTGTGGCTGCGACTATGTGTGTGATTTTGAAATTGTTTTCCCGTTTTTCCATTTCCTTGGTCGAAACTGGTTGTATGGCAATTGGTTTTCTTGCAACGTCGTCATCTTTTTGTATTAATTTCGCTAGCATTTTGCCAATGTTAGACTTTCGTAACCAAATCTCTTGCATCAGGAAGATCAAAAAATGTTATATTTTGTTGGGACTTGCATATTTTGTAGAACTGTCTGTTTACTTCTGCAAGCTCCAGATTTATGATGGAATTGTCTTGCAGGTCGTATCTGTGAGGCAAGCTAGTAACTATATGTTCGGAACTTTCAGATCAAGTACGGTAATGTAGTTTTTAAACACTGGGGCGCATGTTTAGCCTCATTTCTGTACACATCATTACTTCTACCCATGATTATGACGGCATCATTCTTAGATACTTCATGAAGTGAGCAATTTTCTTGGCGTGGCTATCACCAAGTACAACAACTCGTCGTTTGATGTTCACTGATTTATTTTTCGTAGTAGATGTTTTCTTGACTGTGCACTCTATTGGAAGTTTTGTCACTGATTTTTGTTCGTCATTGTTCATTGTCTTATCACAATCTTCGTCTAGTGCTGTGAATATATTTGATAGCAGTATCGCCGGAACTGTGCTCACTGTTCCTTTTTTTTTTTTTTCTGGCACACACCACGTTTTTTGCGCAGAACGACGGTTAACAACACTGTCTTGTGCTGGACGATGATCTCGCTCTGTCTCTTTGTATTTCGTTTCCAGTTCTTGATATTTCTGCGGAAGTTCTTCATATTTCGTATTTATAGTCATTAAATCATCTCTAAGCACACTTATTATCTTTTCTTTTTATTTTATCGTGTCCATTACCTCGTTTTTCGTGACACTCACAAAGCACTGACGGCATGTCCGGTCATGTTCGTCTTTCATATATTTTAGATTCACTTTAACACATTTATCGTGATACCACGACCTGCACTCGATGCATAGGATACCTCTCTTTACCTTTTTTACGCAGATTTTACACACATCACTATCACATTTTAAGGAAACTGAGACATTGTTACAGAACAAAGTTTCATTCGGCACCATCTTGGTATTAACGTGTATATGTTGATAGTGAAGTGACAGGCTGTACAGCATATCACATACTTAACTGTGTACAACTTCTTACTGAAGCAGCAGGCTTTCAAATACAGCTCCTAGGGGAAAAAAAACATGTGCTGGATATATACTGCTCACCTAGCTCAAAAGTGGGTATAGCTCACACATTCGTTCTTTGTGTCATGTACTTCTTATCAAGGAGGACACTCTTCAGGGAAGTGGAATGTGTGAAGATCTGCATTAACATGAGACATCAGAGAAACTTAATCTGTAAACTGTACTGACAGTAAACTATCACAAAATTGCTTGAAGCTATTCATGAATATGCCATCTAAGTTGAATCACATAAATTAATAAAAAAACTGCTACTTTAAAAACAGCTGCTGCCTCCTTAGTTTTATTATATACCCACTGTCTATCTGCTATTAGTACCTTAACATTGATTTGATTACAATTGCATTTTTCAAAGAAATATTTGTGATCTACAAATACTAAGTACTTGTTTTGCAACTTGTCACATAGCTGGCAGACATTTTAAATCCTCACATCCAGAAATTTGGATAATTTGTAGACAGAGTGGCTAATTACTTTTCTTTTGAATTGGTTTGGATTCCCAATTCCTTGTTTCATGTTAGGTGGCAGCTTCTTGAATATATTACCACCATAATACATAACTCCATTCAGAACCCCTGGACAAGGAAGCAACACCTAAATGAAAATTATTTTTGTGCTAGGGTTGTGCCTATGTATATCACAGTTCAGTTGAAACTGGTTAACTGTTATCGGCATCAGAAACCATTAAGGAGTAAATATATTGTGAATTGATAGTAATATTTTAAAGATCATTAAAAAGGCTTCTGGATGATGTGTAATTATTTACTTCACATCATATTGTTACTCCTCATTTCTGCTGAACAATTAACTTTCGCTGCACTGCCCCAGAAGATAATTCACCATAACAATAGGTCGTGAAAACATCCAGTTATCTTGTCTTTGGGTCTACACAATGGGAGATCCTTCTAAGGACATAACATCCTGAACTCCACGTTCTGTATTAGTTTATCTATCTGTTGACACTTTTTTTAACATGTAATTGAACTTCACCCCAAGGCGTTTTACTTACTTTGCTTAATTCATTGTATGATCATTAATGTTTCTACTGGTGTTAAAAAGGTAACGAGTTCATGCTTACAGTTTTCTGAGTGTTTATTACTGGTCTCTTTGCCTGAAACTAAGATTTTATGTGACTAGTAGTTTCATTGACTGTGCCTTAAAGTATATCTTTCTCTATTTGTTATTAAAATATTTGTATCTGACCTGCTGTAGGCAAATTCCTTGGGATTTCAAATATCCCCTTATTGTCCCTTTTCATTTATATACTTATAGATGCAGCTGTCAGCAGCACCTATGATTCAAAATTTATCAAGTTTTGCAAGATTCAGCTAGGGGTGACCAGGTCAAAGTCTTGGGATTCATACATTATTAACTGTGGTTGGCTGTATTTTACTATTTGTGTTGGTTGTCCTATTGTTCGTCATCCTATGAAATAAAGAGATCTAGTTTTTTACCCCTAGTTGGGCCTAGAATTTTTCTTCATACTTCCCATACTTACATTGAACTCCCAGGCTGTACTTTATTTACGTGGAACAAAAATTGTTTTGGCACTGTGAATTTGTGTGAAACAAGGCAAGGAAGACATGCCAAATACGAACAGACTGAATATAACACTTCGGTATTCAGAAGAACTTCATCATTTAACAAATCATAATTTTACAAATAAGTTGGATAGCTGATTAATAATAGATAATCCATTCTACAGTTTAAGCGAATTATGGTAGTGTACATGTAGAGTTGTAAGATTATGACTGCAGCTCTCTAAAAGTGATTAATATAGGCTGACTAATTGGTATATGTAAAGTGAACATACACTGTCTTCCTCACCAAGTGAAACAAAACTTGAACCCAATACAACTTTCATGTTGTTAAGCCCTTTTGTCAGGATTATGTCATTACCTCTATTATTTCTGTGATGAGAGTCTTGTCAAAGTAGGAGAATAGGAACTTTTTCTACGGACTGTTCCACTATTTCAAGATGCCACAAAAATATAATAATTGAAGTTATATTATTTACTAGCTCCAACTGTATGCCACAAAGCAAACCCCACTATTACCTAATCAATTCATGTGTGGAAAATGTAACTGTCCCCAGATAGTTTGAAAATTCTTAGAGTATTACCCTTCAGAAAGGGTGATCCCAAGTGCCAAGATAATTTCAGACCAGTTAGGCTATTGCCCATTTTGTTCCAGATCCTAGAATGCCTAATATTTATTTGGTTAACTGCATTTTTTGATAAAAACTGTACCATAAATTGCAGGCAGTTTGTGACAGGGAAAATCTACAGTGTCATCTGCATTTGAACTGATTAATATAATCTCTGCAGACCTAGATCAAGGCCAGTTCCGTGCTAGAGTCTTATAAGCTTATCTAAAACATTTGATCTTGTTAATAATAATTTTAGAGGTACAAGATCCTCAGTATCACAAAGACATTTCTGCAGAACAGAAACTTGTACACTCCTGGTAAGAAAGATTAAAACTGGAAAAAGATTACTATTTGTGGTGGTTGTCCTATTGTTCGTCATCCTATGAAATAAAGAGATCTAGTTTTTTACCTCTAGTTGGGCCTAGAATTTTTCTTCATACTTCCCATACTTACATTGAACTTTCATCATGTAGTGGATCATATAAGAGAGAAGAAAATTTATGTAAATCCTACATATGTCAAATACAACATACCAAAAGGATTAGCTTACATGTAAATGCCAAAGAATCAGGCTCCAAAAAATTAATACCTTGTTAAATTTATGAAACGAGAAGTAGGTAGCAAATTTTCTTGGCCTGACAATGAAGGTATTGCACTTGCTTCAAACCAAGACATCGGGAGGAAACTACCCAACCCACTACAGACAGGAGACTACATCTTATGTTTTCTGTCTCCTTTGACTGCTTAATAATGGATTCAAAATTTTCTAGCAAGTTTTTTTTTTTTTTTTTTTTTTTTTTTTTTTTTTTTTTTTTTTTTTTTTTTTTTTTTTTTTTAAATACAGTACGTAACAGTTTGTATGAATGGGTAACACACGTGATAAGACAAATTCATGTTTAAATTTCTGTTTCTGTTCAAAAGTTTTATGATGGTGAGTAAGAAATATATCTTATGCCTTCATTTAATTTTACAAAAAAAGGCAAAATTTTCACTATTATCGTTATTAAATTTCTTAGCTTGTATAGTAAAATGAAGACATATACATATCATTTTTCTGTTAAAAACACAGCATTTTTTAAGTGTATACGCATTACTCATACTACAAGTTGAAATACAAAACAATTATTATCAAATATGTCACAAATTGAGATCATAGTTTTCTATTTCTGATCAATGTCCCAAGGAAAAATAGCAACAACACAAAAAAGTATGTCCAACTGTTCAACTTTTTCTCCAGATTTCAATTATGGGGTCAACATGAACATCACTAAGTAAATAAGTGGCTGTATTTGGAAATATCTATGAGTGTTAATCTTGACCCTATTCCCAGGGTGAATATGAACAGTACTGAATTTTTTATTTTTTTTGTTCCATATGTAATAGTACATTAATCTCTTCTGCATGTACAGTCACAGAAGTCCACAAACAAAACAATAAGTGTTTTTCACAAATGTTGGCATGGTTCCTGCTTTCTTGTGGTATGATCAGCCCCAATTGAACAGCTCTGTCAGGATGGTCAATATGGAGTTAAGTCAGCTGCTTCGGGCATCTACTTTGTCAGGCACAGGTTTGGTTCCTGTTGATACTATTGGAAGGTGGGACTTCACTAGGCATGGCATGCACCTCAATAGGAAAGGGAAGGGTAAATTGGCTGGGATGATAGCAAAATTTGTAGGGGGGGGGGGGGGGGTCACTGAAACTCATGGGAGTACCTCTTTTTTTATGCTAAGATAAGGGTCCAGTGACACAATATTAAATGAAATTAAACTTAATGAGAAGTTCAGGCAGGCAGGTACTAGAGATGTTAAAATATCACAAGATTCTCAGAAAAACACAGTGAAAAATGTTAGTATGTTATATGAGCTTCTTGTTTGTTTAGAAGACATAGAAATTGAGAGTGCAATAGACGTACTATGCCTGTCTGAGCACCATATAGTCACAGATATGGAAAAAGTAAATGAAGCATGTGCATGAATAATGCTGTATGGCACATTTTGCAGTTGGGAAATTGACAAAAACTGTTATTTCCAGAGAATTAATACGATATAATAATGTAATAGCAGATATGTATTGTTTGTGCATACGGACTGGAAAATACTAATTTCAGGTTTTTAAAATTGCGGTAAGCACAGATTTTTTTCGAAAATAATTAAGTTTTAAAATGGAGTAATGCTGTATGGCAATGGATATACAGCATGATTCCAGATCAGCCAGTGCTCTGCTGTAATTATAAGGTGTCTAGAATCCAAAAATAGGAAGTAAGAGATTTAAAACAAGATACTAAATAATATTTATTGTAAACTGAATTGCTTGATCTTAAAAAAATACAATATTAGTTTATCAAGTTTAGGCTAAAATCTAATACATTATAGTCAGATGTCACACTGCAGGTTTTCATAAAACTGCCTGTATTTTGGTTCTATATATTTCGTCATGTCCAATAGATCCCTTTTCTTCTCCTTATGAACTTACAGTGTCCCGTTATAGAGCAACCAGAATTCAGAAGGCAATGGACAATTTTTCTCAACCCTGCTTTATAATCCAGTGTCTTTCCTGTGGGCGAAGCACATTGTGGGTACTGTGCACGCTTGAACCTCAAGGATCGTCACTACACAGCTTCAACCATAGTACATCGGTAATTTTCAAAACAGGCGGCAAAACCAACTCGATGGATCCTATATCCTTGAAGTCTTCCATCATCATCTCGTGAATGGTCAGTTTTGAAGGATCGACAAAGGCCTCAGCAATGACGTGCTTCCATTCTGAAGGAACCATAACTTTGACACTTTCTTTCTTTTCTCAATGACTGCAGAATCCCTGTCACAAGGTAGGAAACTGTGACCCGAACATAAAGACTTCTAATGTATTTCTGTAAAGTACTTGCAGCTGATCAGATAGAAATAAAGCGCTAAAATTCTCCATTTGTTGTTCTGCCCAACACAGTGGTCAGACCAGTCAGTCAGTTCTCGTTTCATACTTCTTCAAGCGTATCATAATTGTGCGTCACAAATTTAAGCAGACAGGAAACTATTTCGGCTGAACCTCTCCTTGCGGTGGATTCATCCCACAAATTTACGGTGATGTTTCCAGTACCGACGTCATGAATTGTGAAATTATATGACGACAGCTGTCTCTGGTAGAATACCATGGAATGAGTCAATGTAGGACAAAGTAGAACCTGTTGTAGGTCAACACATATAACATGTATATTGTTATTCCTCTTAGCCATTTCCGTATCGTTTTTTAGTGCTTTGTATGCTTGGTCTGCCCTTGAATGATGCAACTGACTCTCAATTTCGATCTTGTGCGGTTCTATTTCATCTGAAGCTGCAATCATTTTGTTAAACAACAAATCGCACAGTCTGCAAGTATCTGATCTAGGTGTTCCGAAACGCAGATTAAAATCTGTTTGAAACACACTTTGATAGTACGGGCTTATTGACTTATCAGGAAACTTTTCGGTAAACAACCGATACATTCTACAGAGGTTGAGATCGGGGTGCAGACATTCTTTTGGCTGAATAAAAGCCCTGTCGTCATTTGATATGGCATGTGGCCTATTGCAATGTTTTCCTCTACCATCTTTAGGAGTGGTTATTCCACCTTTTACTTTACGTTGCAGAGTCTGCATTCATCGCTGGGTGATGGAGAATATGCCAAGCAATGTTTTTTGACACACTTCTTTTGAGTAAACTTTGTATTTGAAAGTAGCTTGTTTCCGTGAAGTATCGTCTGTCTTACCTCTTGCGCCTGGCTGGCACGCCTATTTCCATGGATTTTATTAAGTATATGGACTGCTCATCGTATGTTAAGGCATGATATTCTTCTTACAGCTTTAACTTCCATTTCCAGGTTTATGTCCTTGCATCCTTCTTTTGAGCACACTTCTGCATTGCATACATGATTCTGAATCACGAAAACAATCACTATTACTACCTAATATTAAACTAGATTATCAAATTTCACATTCTCTTTTAATAATATAGCATTACTCAGACTGAGTATTCTATTTTTTCGCCAATGATAACTACAGACTGTGGTTTAGTGCTGCCCTCGGACGGTGAACATGTCAATTATAACAGCAGGCGATGCAGACTGCCGTATACAGCATTATTCCACTCGATTATACGAAATGTCAAAATGTGCCATACAGCATTATTCGTGCGCACGCTTCAAATATAAATGAATATAAACGTTCTGCACATATAAGTAGAGATACTATGGAGAGAGGAGGAGTTGCCATATATCTCAAAATTCATCATTGTCTAAAAAATTTTGAAAGTAACAAATTTTGTGTAGAGCAGCATATAGAAGCATGTGCCTGTGATCTTAAATTAAATAATGGTACTTTCATTATTGTAGCTGTCTCTAGGTCCCCACTGGAAAACTTCTAGCCATTTCTGAAAAATTTGGTTTCTTTGTTGTGCTATCTGTCAGACAGAGGGAAGCAAATTTGTGTTTGTGGGGATTTCAGTGTAGATTTTCTGAAAGAGTCTGATAGAAAGAATGACCTCAAAGTATTGCTCGGTTCTTTCAATTTGACATCAGGTGTTAATTTTCCTGTTCGGGTGGTTCAAGAAAGCAGCACACTGATACATAATGTTTTTATAGACCAAGATAAATTTAATCCAATACAAATTTTTCATGTTAAGAACAGTCTTCCTGATCATGATGCACAGCTCGTTACACTATATGACATCTCCACACAGCACGGCAAAACAGTTCTCCAAATAGTGTGTTCAATTAATGATTAAATAATTGCAAATTTTAGGGAAAGCTTGCAACAGTTAGACTGGGACGAGGTGTACAGGGAACCTGATGCTAATTTAAAATTTCATCTATTTCATGACACTTTTGTGAGTAAATTTGAAAACTGTTTTCCTAAGAAAACAGTGAGACATAATTGTAAGACACCATCTGAAAAGCCATGGCTTACTAAAGGCATAAAAATATCTTGTTAACAGAAAAGGGAAATGTATCTTATAGCTAGATGGAGTAATGATCCAGAAATAATCCAACATTATAAAAACTACTGCACTTTATTAAGAAAAATTACTAAAGAGTCCAGAAGTACGTGGATTGCGTCTGAGATTAGTACCTCTAATAATAAAATTAAAACAATTTGGAATATTGTTAAAAGGGAAACGGGGCAACCAAGAGGACAGGAAGACTGTATTTCCATCAAACGCAGTGAAAATTTTGTTAACAAAAAACCAGAAGTAAAGAAATATTTTTAATAATCATTTTTTGTTTGTTTTAGACAAAATAGGATACAACTATTAAGTAGGAAATGCAAGGCTTTTGTATGGAGTAGCACACTTTGATAGAATATTCAAAATTTCTGGGTGTGTGCATTTTTTCGTTTCACTACCGTCTTTCTTCTTCCAATTGATGTGGATTGAATCAGAATGCGTTTTCTCGTATTATGTCTCGCTTTGCCTGAAACAATTACAAAAGATAACTTGAAGAAGTAAGCAATTATATTCTCTCTGTAAATGTGAAGTACATTTGTGCGGCACGTACCTTCACCAAGCATCAACAACGTGGAAGGGCAGGCAGATGGTGTTTTCTTCTTTTCAACTTGGAAGAGGAAAGCCTCAAAGCTCTTTGTCATCTCTTCCGGTGACCTACTGGATAGCTCTGTGAGATGAGCTACTGCTCTATTTAATAGATTCGTATTTGTTTTGTGGGAAATGTTTTTGACATGTGTTGTGTCTGGTATTTCTTCTTCAGTGTTACGTTTTTCTTCTTGTGCATCCATTTGCTCCACATCAGCATCATGTCTCTCTTCTTCTGTATTATCTATGCTGATCTGGAGCACATTATCTCTCTCTTCCTTTGTATCGATGTGCTCCACATCAGCATCATTTAATGTTACAGTATTTGGAGTTCCATGAAGAGGCTCCAGCCAATTTTAGGGGGGCTGCTTACCCGTCGCTATAAAATAATACTTTCGACGAATTTCTTCACTGTTTATAGCCTTGTCCTACTTTTCTGATGGGTAAACAATACTGTTGTTGTTGTGGTCTTCAGTCCTGAGACTGGTTTGATGCAGCTCTCCATGCTACTCTATCCTGTGCAAGCTTTTTCATCTCCCAGTACCTACTGCAACCTACATCCTTCTGAATCTGCTTAGTGTATTCATCTCTTGGTCTCCCTCTACGATTTTTACCCTCCACGCTGCCCTCCAATACTAAATTGGTGATCCCTTGATGCCTCAGAACATGTCCTACCAACCGATCCCTTCTTCTGGTCAAGTTGTGCCACAAACTTCTCTTCTCCCCAATCCTATTCAATACTTCCTCATTAGTTATGTGATCTACCCATCTAATCTTCAGCATTCTTCTGTAGCACCACATTTCGAAAGCTTCTATTCTCTTCTTGTCCAAACTATTTATCGTCCATGTTTCACTTCCATACATGGCTACACTCCATACAAATACTTTCAGAAATGACTTCCTGACACTTAAATCTATACTGGATGTTAACAAATTTCTCTTCTTCAGAAACGCTTTCCTTGCCATTGCCAGCCTACATTTTATATCCTCTCTACTTCGACCATCATCAGTTATTTTGCTCCCCAAATAGCAAAACTCCTTTACTACTTTAAGTGCCTCATTTCCTAATCTAATTCCCTCAGCATCACCCGAATTAATTAGACTACATTCCATTATCCTTGTTTTGCTTTTGTTGATGTTCATCTTATATCCTCCTTTCAAGACACTGTCCATTCCATTCAACTGCTCTTCCAAGTCCTTTGCTGTCTCTGACAGAATTACAATGTCATCGGCGAACCTCAAAGTTTTTATTTCTTCTCCATGAATTTTAATACCTACTCCGAATTTTTCTTTTGTTTCCTTTACTGCTTGCTCAATATACAGATTGAACAACATCGGGGAGAGGCTACAACCCTGTCTTACTCCCTTCCCAACCACTGCTTCCCTTTTATGTCCCTCGACTCTTATAACTACCATCTGGTTTCTGTACAAATTGTAAATAGCCTTTCGCTCCCTGTATTTTACCCCTGCCACCTTTAGAATTTGAAAGAGAGTATTCCAGTCAACACTGTCAAAAGCTTTCTCTAAGTCTACAAATGCTAGAAACGTAGGTTTGCCTTTCCTTAATCTTTCTTCTAAGATAAGTCGTAAGGTCAGTATTGCCTCACGTGTTCCAGTGTTTCTACGGAATCCAAACTGATCTTCCCCGAGGTTGGCTTCTACTAGTTTTTCCATTCGTCTGTAAAGAATTCGTGTTAGTATTTTGCAGCTGTGACTTATTAAGCTGATAGTTCGGTAATTTTCACATCTGTCAACACCTGCTTTCTTTGGGATTGGAATTATTATATTCTTCTTGAAGTCTGAGGGTATTTCGCCTGTTTCATACATCTTGCTCACCAGATGGTAGAGTTTTGTCAGGACTGGCTCTCCCACGGCCGTCAGTAGTTCCAATGGAATATTGTCTACTCCGGGGGCCTTGTTTCGACTCAGGTCTTTCAGTGCTCTGTCAAACTCTTCACGCAGTATCATATCTCCCATTTCATCTTCATCTACATCCTCTTCTATTTCCATAATATTGTCCTCAAGTACATCGCCCTTGTATAGACCCTCTATATACTCCTTCCACCTTTCTGCTTTCCCTTCTTTGCTTAGAACTGGGTTTCCATCTGAGCTCTTGATATTCATACAAGTCGTTCTCTTATCTCCAAAGGTCTCTTTAATTTTCCTGTAGGCGGTATCTATCTTACTCCTAGTGAGATAGGCCTCTACATCCTTACATTTGTCCTCTAGCCATCCCTGCTTAGCCATTTTGCACTTCCTGTCGATCTCATTTTTGAGACGTTTGTATTCCTTTTTGCCTGTTTCACTTACTACATTTTTATATTTTCTCCTTTCATCAATTAAATTCAATATTTCTTCTGTTACCCAAGGATTTCTACTAGCCCTCGTCTTTTTACCTACTTGATCCTCTGCTGCCTTCACTACTTCATCCCTCAAAGCTACCCATTCTTCTTCTACTGTATTTATTTCCCCCATTCCTGTCAATTGCTCCCTTATGCTCTCCCTGAATCTCTGTACAACCTCTGGTTCTTTTAGTTTATCCAGGTCCCATCTCCTTAAATTCCCACCTTTTTGCAGTTTCTTCAGTTTTAATCTACAGGTCATAACCAATAGATTGTGGTCAGAGTCCACATCTGCCCCTGGAAATGTCTTACAATTTAAAACCTGGTTCCTAAATCTCTGTCTTACCATTATATAATCTATCTGATACCTTTTAGTATCTCCAGGGTTCTTCCATGTATACAACCTTCTTTCATGATTCTTAAACCAAGTGTTAGTTATGATTATGTTGTGCTCTGTGCAAAATTCGACCAGGCGGCTTCCTCTTTCATTTCTGTCCCCCAATCCATATTCACCTACTATGTTTCCTTCTCTCCCTTTTCCTACACTCGAATTCCAGTCACCCATGACTATTAAATTTTCGTCTCCTTTCACAATCTGAATAATTTCTTTTATTTCATCATACATTTCTTCAATTTCTTCGTCATCTGCAGAGCTAGTTGGCATATAAACTTGTACTACTGTAGTAGGCGTGGGCTTCGTATCTATCTTGGCCACAATAATGCGTTCACTATGCTGTTTGTAGTAGCTTACCCGCATTCCTATTTTCCTATTCATTATTAAACCTACTCCTGCATTACCCCTATTTGATTTTGTGTTTATAACCCTGTAGTCACCTGACCAGAAGTCTTGTTCCTCCTGCCACCGAACTTCACTAATTCCCACTATATCTAACTTCAACCTATCCATTTCCCTTTTTAAATTTTCTAACCTACCTGCCCGATTAAGGGATCTGACATTCCACGCTCCGATCCGTAGAACACCAGTTTTCTTTCTCCTGATAACGACATCCTCTTGAGTAGTCCCCGCCCGGAGATCCGAATGGGGGACTATTTTACCTCCGGAATATTTTACCCAAGAGGACGCCATCATCATGTAATCATACAGTAAAGCTGCATGCCCTCGGGAAAAATTACGGCTGTAGTTTCCCCTTGCTTTCAGCCGTTCGCAGTACCATCACAGCAAGGCCATTTTGGTTATTGTTACAAGGCCAGATCAGTCAATCATCCAGACTGTTGCCCTCGCAACTACTGAAAAGGCTGCTGCCCCTCTTCAGGAACCACACGTTTGTCTGGCCTCTCAACAGATACCCCTCCGTTGTGGTTGCACCTACGGTACGGCTATCTGTATCGCTGAGGCACGCAAGCCTCCCCACCAGCGGCAAGGTCCATGGTTCAATACTAGTCCAATCAATATGTTCACATCTCTTGCCTGTATTGCCCTAAAGACAATTAAAAATAAGCACAGCCATGTTGACTATATAGTAGCAGTTCTCTGTACTCTCACTTGGAACCAACAGAAAGCCTTCCTGAATCACCATTATATTACTCAGAATTTCCGGTGCAAGTACCCTAATGGTCTCGTAGAAAGATTTCGGACTTGCTCTGTTAGCAGCATCAAGGAGCTTCATCTCAGTGTAAGAATTCACCCTTGTGAGTATGATGTCGACCATCTGCACTACATTGACTGCTTTTCTTCTCTCAAAAATGTAGTCTTTAAAAATCCTGAAGTTATTAGTGTGGTGCCCCTGTATCAACATACACGTTCGATAAGGAAGTGCCCATAGGTGTCGCCTTTCCCAATACCCATCTAAGTATGTTAAATTACTGTTGTGGTCGTCACATATATTTGCTTTAGCTGCATTATAATTATCTGTAGCTTCATCTTTGGTTTTTGAATACATGATTTTTTTTTAAGTCTTTAAAGTACTGCATTTGCTTGTCCTGCGATATTCCATGTTTGGTTTTTATAAGCCACCGCCACACTGCCTGCATCACAGCGAAAATGCAAAATAAGAGTGTTGAATGGGGAAAAGATCTTATAATGGCATTTTGTTCTGATTTGCAGTCATCAGTCAAAAAGACATGTGGTCCATCAATGTCCCCCCCCCCCCCCAAAAAAAAAAAAAATCTTTTCCTACTATCTCTCTAAATATCTGGAAGCCTATTTGCAAAACTTCACAGCTTTTTGATGGAGTTACTATAATTCCCAGTGGTAAACCTCCACACGCATTGGGTGTGAGTAACACAAAAACTCTACTGCCATGGTGGTCTAAAGATCCTGTTGAATCATTGAAGACCATTTCTGGTGATATTTCTTCACACATATGTACTTTCTTCATCAACAGTGAGCAAATGCTGGAAATAAAATAAATTAACATTAATATTGACAGATTGTAAAACTCTGCAGAGAGCATAAGCTTATATCCAAATCAACATATTTAAAGGGAAAGCTACATGAGCCTAAAATAAGGATATGTGCAGATTGGAGGAATGGATAATGGCAGCTATGCCATAGACAAAAATTTCTAAAAGAATGTGGAAGTATTAAGGAACAACTACAACCGGAGTTAGGGGATTACCGGGGAGGTTTCAGACCATGGATAAGCTGTGCAGAGCAGATCACTGGTTTCAAAACTTTAATGGGATACTATAGGAAACTGAAGAAACCTCAGGCAATAACAATGGAAGACTTTAAGAAAGCATGTGTCATAGATGTTCAGTATTAACAATTAAAGGAATCTCAGACTACATACAAAACTAATTAAACTAATATCATTTACTCTAAGAAACATCAAAAGTAAAGTTTACAGAAGAGATTAATGAACCATTTATCATACAGATTGTCTTACGGCAAAGTGACTGCCTATCACCATTAATATTTATTTATTTATCTAGTCCTTCAAATCCTATATGTATAGAATTATATACAAGAATGTTAGACATGGTTAGGTATTTACAAGATACAATACAGTTTGTATTGAAATTCTAAGGACTAGATATTGAAGTAATTTAGCAAAGATTCATACTTACAACAAACCTTACAGGCAAGTAGAATATTAATAATGCATCTTTATTTTTGTTGTTTGGCTTTTATATATTCTGTCAGACTGTAAAAGCAATGATCAATTAAATATGCCTTTACTTCAGCCTTAAAACTACAGAGTTTGCCTATTGATTTAATATGGTTAGGTAGATTATTGAACATCTTTATCCCAGTATGTAGTGTGCCTTTTTGGCACAATGATGTTCTCACCTGTTTAATATGAAAGTCAGATTTTTGCCTTGTATTGTGTGCATGTACATCTTCATTTTTTAATAAGATATCTGGGTGCCTATAGATATATTGTTTGATGAAAACTGATGTTTCGTAGGTAAAAATGCAAGGAAGAGGAAGAACTGACAGTTCTTTGAATATGGGTCTGCATGATTTCGTATTGTTTACCCCTTCAATAATTCTTAGTATTCTCTTTTGCATCCTGAAAAGTTTAATATTTGTTGTTGTATTTCCCCAGAAGATTATGCCATATTTAATTACAGTATGCACATAGAAGTAGTATACATTTAACAGGTTGACTTTGCTGCAACAAGTTTTTAAGATCCATATCATGTAACAGGTTTTGCTTAGTTTTCTTTGCAAATATTCAATGTGTACCTCCCATTTTGTGTTGTTCTGGAGCCAGAGTCCCAGAAATTTAGTGCTGTCAACACTTTCAAGAACTCTGTCCCCAAGTTCTATTTCTATGTTTGGGTGGTGTCTTCCTTTTACATTATAGAAGTTCAGTGTTACTGTCTTTTCTTTGTTTATAATTAGCTTGTTGTAGCTGAACCACTGTTCTACACTGTTCATTATTTGGATAGTGTAGTCTTTAAGTTTTTCTTCTGTTTTAACACTAATAAGGAAGCTTGTATTGTCTGCAAATTGGAGGGTAGTTTGGCAATACTTGTTGTACATAAGATCATTGACATACAGGAGAAACAGAATGGGTCCTAATACTGATCCTTGAGGCACGACAAATTTCACATTTTCATATCCTGAATAGTAGTAGCTGATTTTGTTATGGTCAGTATATTGCACTTCAACCACCTGTTTGCGACCACATAGGTACGTCTTGAGCCACTCATTGGATATACCTCTAATTCCTGATTGGTCAAGTTTCTGCAGTAGGGCATTATGGTCAATGACGTCAAAAGCTTTAGATAAATCAAGACATATGCCTGTCACAAACTCACTTGCATTCAGTTTAGTATAGATTTCATTAAGAAATTCAAATATTGCACTTTCAGCTGAATAGCCTTTCCTGAAGCCATGCTGTGAAGGAGAGAGAATTTTATTTTTATTTAGGAAATTAGACTATCTCTTATAAAAAAACTTTTTCTAAAATTTTTGAAAATGCAGGCAGTAGGGGCTATTGGTCTATAATTTGAAACACATTCTGGATTTCCTTTTTTGAACAGTGGTTTCAGTTTTGCTGTTTTTAAGCACGAAGGGAAGGTTCCTGATGCCAGTGAGCTGTTGCACAATTGTGTGTCAAGGGTTCGGCTAAGGCAAGACAGCATTTTTTAATAATTGCATCTGGTATTCCATCAATTCCACATGAGTACCCTGTTTTCAAGGTTTTTATAACTGATAAAATTTCTTCAGTATTTGTGGGTGAAAGGAACAAAGATGTAGACACATTTCTCACACTATTGCATGATGGAGGTGATATTTTGTTGTGGTCTTCCAGTTCACTCACCAACTGTTCACTTATGTTTGCAAAATATTTGTTGAAGGTCCCTGCAATTTCTGTTGGGCAAGAAATCATTTGTCCTTCATAACATAAGTTCATATTTTTATATTGTTTAGTTTCACTTGTTGTTTGATTTTTATAACTTCCCATATAGCTTTAGATTTGTTTTTTGAATTTTCAGTGTATTTGTCAGTTGTTCCATTAAGTTTCGGGTGTGCAGCCGCAAGAAATCTCCTTCTTCTTCTAATATTTTGGTTGTAAAACGTTCAGCCATCTTTAGAGTGAGCCGCAAGACTGCCGCTCCAGAGCTTGCTTCGTCCCTTTATACTGTTGTACCGCGCGACTGCGCATGCGGCCACAGATGCAAATGCGCCAGAGATGTTGGTCGATGGCAGAGACGTGCATAATGCGCGAGTTGTATCTATGACTCCGCAGTTGATCTTTGTTGGCATATCGATATATCATTGTGAGCTGCACTGTGACAACGTCTTTGCGAGTTTATTACAGCAAGTGCTGGATTACAGGATTTATCAAAATTGAAACCACTGTCTCTATTAATTAAGTTCGTCGTCAAGTGAATTTCAATTGCCTCCTTTACTATCGAGTCCCAAAATGACGATGTAGTTGCCAAAAGTTCGACGTTGTCGTACAACATACTGTGATCATTATCAATACAGTGCTCTGCCACGGCCGACATGTTAGGTTGTAAAAGTCGTGTGTACCTCTTGTGTTCTGTACATCTTTCTTGGACAGTACGAGTTGTTTGTCCGATGTAAGAGAGGCCACATTCACATGGAATTTTGTAAACTCCAGATTTTCGGAGCAGCAAATCATCTTTGACAGAGCCCACAAGTGCAGCTGGAGGACGAAAAATCACTTTTATTTTGTGTCTGCCGACAATGCGTCCTATTTTTGATGAGAGGCTACCCACATATGGCAGGAAGGCCATCGATTTAAAGGTTTCTTCATCTTCTTCTGCTTTCTTTGTGGCCTCTTTCGGTTTCATTTTCAGTGTCCTCTGTATTTGTTGTGGAGAGTACCCATTGTCTTCAAACACTCTTTGTAAGTGGGAAAGTTCATCTTGCAGACTGCTTTCATCAGAAATAATATGCGCTCTGTGAGTCAAAGTTTGGAGAACACTCATTGTCTGGGCAGGATGGTGGCAGCTATTTGCACGTAAATACAGATCGATGTGTGTCGGCTTCCTATACACTTCATGTCCCAAAGTGCCATCCTCTCTGCGCCGAACCAAAACATCCAAGAATCGAAGGCATCCCTCCTTTTCAATTTCCATTGTGAACTTTATTTGATCATGGAGGGAGTTCAGATGTCTTAAGAAGTCTTGCAAGTTGTCTTCACCATGGGGCCAAACTACAAAGGTGTCATCAACATACCTCCAGAATACCGTGGGTTTCAAGTCAGCAGATTCAAGTGCCTTCTCTTCGAAGTCCTCCATAAATAAATTGGCCACCAGAGGGGATAAGGGACTACCCATGGCGACTCCGTCCGTCTGTTCAAAAAATTCGTTGTTAAATAAGAAATATGTGGAGATCAGAACATGTTTAAATAAAGCTGAAATCTCTTTGTCAAAACTTCTTTCAATAAGTTGTAGAGATTCTGGAAGGGGAACCTTTGTAAATAAAGCCACCACATCAAAACTAACTAATATATCAGACGGGTTCATTTTCAATGATTTCAGTTTACTAATGAAGTCAGCCGAGTTTCTTATGTGGTGAGTACATTTGCCATTGTTTTAGCTTTCCTTACAACATTTTTGAGGATCCTCTTGTAATTCTTCAGGTACAAATGAAATTCAGGAGGCATGTTCTGTGTCTTTGCTATATCATGTAATCTTCTTTTCTCTGCACAAGAGATTCTTTGTTCTTTTTGAAGTTAGGTTGACATTTTTTTTTTAATGGAAATGCAGCTTCAAAGTATGACATGAAGATTTCCATGAATTTTTCAAACTTTTTGTTAGTATTTTCACGAATATTCTCTTCATACTAAGTTTCTTCACTTAGTCTCTGTACAAAAAGGTTTATTTGTATGTTAGTGAATTTCCTTACTTCTTTTACGAGTTCCTCTTTCTCAGTTGTTTCACTTGGGGTGTGCAAAGCAATAAACTGTGCATAGTGATGACTGAAGCCAGTTTTAAGATTTCCGGCATAGAAATTGTGATTTACATTTGTGTTTATGAATATCTGATCAATTGTTGAGCTAGTTGTTGGTGTAACTCTTGTAGGAGAGCCTATGGTGGCTTTTATGTTATATGTTTCCAGTAGGGTTATCAAGCTTTGCTGGTCTTTTGAGATTTCTTGAAAATCAGTATTAAAATCTCCACATATGATCACTGTTTTGTTTTTTATAGTATTTAAAGCTGCTTCTAGTTGATGACAGAAATCATTTAAGTTCCCATCAGGTCTCCTATATACACAGATGATTATTAATTTTAATGCAGAGAGTTCAATTGCGGATACTTCAAAAACTTTCTCTTCAGCTAACAGTTCAATGGGTTTTATGTTATAATAATCAATGCCACTTTTAACAAATATACATGGCCCTCCATGACTGAATGTAATTCTAGAAAATGATGATGAAAGATTGAAGTCTGCAAGTTTTGTGACTGACATTGAATCTTTAGGCAGCCAGTGTTCAGTTACACACATTACAGAAGCGTTTTTTTAGCTGATTGGACATTTTGATGAATCAGCAAGAAATTAAAGGATTTGTTAGGCTTTGGCATGTTGTTGAGACTTTGGCATATTTAATTGATCACTTACCTTTACCTTGTCAATAAAAAATTATCAGGTGTGCTGGAAGTACTGCTTTTCTTTTCCTGACTGCACCTATTCTTCTATTATCATCTGCAGCAGAATTTTCTTGTGTGTCTGGCTCCCCTGGTAGTTGTTCAGCTGCTGATACTACTGTTGATAATATTGCTGCGGGTGTTAGAGCTGGGTCTGCAATTGGTGGAGCTGTTACTGCATTCATTGTTGCTGTGCCTGAATATTGGAGGCACCTTGTTCCTTCTTTTGTTGTTGATGTTGGAGAGTGAGGTCTTGCTGGTGTTGTTTCCTTCGAATATTTGGGGGCCAATCCAGGATGATTTTACTTTTGAGTGTTTGATGCCTCTTGATGATAATTTCTTCAATTTTTCCGACGAGCAGTTTTCCCCCCATGTTGTTAACGTGCAATCCATGTAATGTGTGGAATCTGCGCCCAATATTGTTAACATTTGCGAGTTCTACATTTCTGAAATGTTTGAAAGTAATGAAATTTCTTGGTTGGCATTGATCATTTCTTTATTTACGCATGACCAAGATGGTAAGTCATGCCGATATGGGATGTTCAGGACTAAAACATTTGTGTGTGTCAACTGTCCTAAGCACCTTTTTAGTTCTTGTTTTGCTTTGTGTGTTTCGTTTTTATATACGTCATTTGACCCACCAATTATCACAACAAAGTCTTCGGAGGATAAGTCAGCAACGTCTGTGGATCGTACATGATTGCAAACTTCCGACATAGAAGCACCAGGCTTTATGTAAGTGATTGTTTGTACACTGGACTGACCGTTCAGAAGGCGAGCAAATCCACGACCATGACTGTCTGCCATCACAACTACTTTTCTTCATTTAGGTTTCTCTGCATGTTTAGAAGGCCCACCGGCGTTATGGCCTAACAATTTAGTATCAGCGCTGGACAAATACTTGATATTTAGGTCACGCAAGTGTTCAGGTCTTTCAGTTTCATTTTCTTTCATAACAGTAGTTGAGTTGTTAGGTATTCTTTTGGATGTATCACTCCGCGTATTTGTAGTTCCATATTCGGCTCGGAAGTTAGTTTTATCACATGCACAATGTTTCTTACCTTGCACAGTTGATTGTACATTGAACCTGCTTGTAAACGCGATATTAGGCTCATACAAAAAGGTTCGTCGAGAATGAGGCACTTTGTTTTTCACTTTGCCTGTAATTTCGCGGTTATTGTGAGGCAAGTTTGATGTAGGTTCACACTTTCCGGGCGTAAGTTTTTTTAGTTTCCTCATCAGAGTATTAATGGTTAGTTGCAGACTACTTACACGATCATTTAACTTTTTGATTTCATCACTACAATTCGTGCACACGCTGTTTTTATGGGTGTAATTTTCACGTTTTTCGCATGAACACTATGCATATCAACACTAGCCACCATATTCAACTGTGCACTGGAATATAAAGTGTGAGAATGGTACAAGCATAACTCAAACAATATTAAGTATTGCAAGTGGGTAATTCCACACCAAGTGGACCAATGGTCCCCACTGTACCATTTCAAAATGTAATGCAATATCATGGGAGGTTTCAACAATGTCTTGGGTGGAATTTACAATGTGTAAGGAATAACTTTTATGAAAGGCTCTGGTACGTTACATGCCCCTGCTTTTGTATAATGAAAGAACATTTTGTACTGAGGAAGAATAGTTTAGTGATTAGATTTCTAAATACATCTGGTGACAGCTGCACTCCCTCAAAAGTGACAGAAGATTCATTGTGCTACTTGGAGAGCCCATAACAGTCATAAATTGTACCTCTATGCATGTACCTGCAAAACTGATGATTATGTTTAGGGGTTTTTTTGGGTCCATGTTGTTTAATCATTTTGATCTTGCTGTATCTAGGAATGGTATTAATTTAAGCTTCGGAAGCTATAAAGTTTAATTTTAGACCCAATGCGTGCTTCTGGATGTAATGACCCCAAAAAGATTTTTCTTGGCATTATTGATAACATAGCCAAAACATTTCTCACCACTGTTGAACAAATATAATTAATTTTGCTTTCAATTGCAACTTCCCTGCTGGTGTTCATCTTGTGATTAGCTGGCTCTCAGAATGTCTCAGTGATAAGTGGAGTGAGGGGTTGTGGATAGAATCTGTGAGTGGTCTGTTAAGCCCAAACTGCAATGTTGTCACAAAACCAATGGATAGCCTCATACCTAGTGAGGAGCTTTGTTTGCTGATCACGTGCCTTTGTGAGACGGATAATTTTTTGTCAAAAGAAGTGAAGGGACTGAGAATGTTACCAATGTGTTGTTGAGGGACAGCAACAATGCAAGAGCCACTACCTTCGGACGTGATGGACAGATGAGCATGACATGGGATGTGCTAATGTGACAGCATTAGCCAATACCTCTTTGGGGGCAGAAAAGGACTGGTGCACGAGTTTTGTCCACACAACTTTCTTCTTCCCTGCGGTGTATTTTCCTGCAAAAGTGTCTGTAAGGGGTGCCTGAATACCCGATGCTAGGGGGATGTGCTCATGATGGAAGTTGCACAGCCCAAGAAAATGGTGTTGCACAATCAGAGATTTCTCATGGTTGATTTCCACATCGTGCAAATCTAAAGCTGTGTGCACCACGCTCAAATGTGTATCGTGCTCCTTGGGAGAGGTGGAGAAAATCAGGATATCATCCAGGGATGTATAGCTAAAAGGCACTTTGAGAAGAATGGAGTTAATGAACCTTAGAATAGGTATGCTCATGGGTGGTAGCCAGTAGAAAATGACTGTCAAACTGGCAGTGAATTTCCCAAGATTATTGACAAACAGTTCACTTTTGGGTTTGTTGTCAATAGAGCAGTCTTTCTACTAAACCACTATAAAGTCTGAAAGCTGGTAAAAATTTATAAGCTGTATCACATTACATTTTTCTTTGAGAATGCAATCTGTACCATCCATCACCCAAATTGTGTATTAGTTTTGTTTGTATGCTTAATTTATTCAATAGTAAAGAAATTTTTTAATTTCATTGAATAATGTTTAAGAACTACAGAACTCTGTAAATTATATTTTAATGAAAATTGTTTATATAAGAAAAAACACTGACAGACAGGACATGTTGCTTGCAATGAATTGTGCAATTTATATGAGACAATTAAGTTAAAACGTACCCCTAAAGCATCAAAGCAGATCATGTCCTTTCTGCTTTACTATCTTTGAAGAATGTTAAGAAAATGGATGACAAAGGGAGATCAAAGTAATATCGTCATGGTCTGAAATCTGATGAGGTAAGTGAAGTAATACGAGGAGGACAGAAAGGAAGAAAGCAGCAAGTATTAAGGAAAAACAGGCTCTCTTAAGAAACAATGTAGCTTTGAAAATGAAAAATGAGAAAAAAAGGCTAAGAAAGCAAAAATACTGGTTGAAAAAGAAAGAAAAGTCCACTGGAAGTAGTACCTCATTCACTTCAAGTTTAGGATCCCATAAGTGTCTTCAAAGCCTGGGAAAGGCTGTAAAAATGAACGCAGTATGCCCAGGATCACTGAAGAAATAAAACAGATGAGTCATGATTTTTTTTTTTTAAATATTATTTTACAATAAGCAGGAAAGAAAGACGCAAGGTCTGCAAAGAACTACTGTACAGGTAACGTGAAGTTCACCACAATGGCTATATGATGCTTACTGTTAATAGAGGCATATTAAATCTTTAAACAATAAACAGGAATTGTCATAAAGGGTACCAGCTTTGTCCCATGTACATACTGCCTGTTTCAGATACTCCACATAATGTGTGTGTTTGCCAACCATGCTAACTTAAATTACCTGTTGGTGTAAGTAGTGTGTGCTTAAACTTTCCTAGTACTAGCTAACACTTGTTTCCTCTAATTTCTTGTGACATGGAGAAATCTGTGATCTTTTCAGTTTCTTCCAGAAGGGAAGGTGTTGACAAGAATCAGTCTGTCAAATCGAAGAGGGAAAATAAAAACCTAGTCCCCTTAAGCGTAAGTGGCACTGTACATGAATTGATTTCTGAAAATGAAGGTCAGGTTCCAGTACTCCAGAAATTTCTGTTATAAACAATGTTCAAGCTGCTGAATTAAGATAGAAAACTTAATACCAGTGAAACATAATGTGTTCTGCAGATAGATTCCGCAGAAAACTACTCAGTTTCCCAGAGCAAAATACAATCAGCATATTGCTGTTACAAACAAGTGAGTATCTTCAACACAAACTGAAAGATAAGCTACCAGAACAGTAAAGCAATCTATGTTTCCTTTGATGGAGCACTGCTTCCCAATTTAAAAATAAATTCATCTAGAGCGCATTACAATATTGAAAAGATGACACTTGGGATTACTGAAGACCCCCCCCCCCCCAGTCTGCATGACCAACGTCATCAACATGATGAAACCACCTTTATCGATCACAACAACATTCCCATGAATCGCGTACTCGCAAATTATTATGAAATACACAAAAATGAAACTAGTGGGACAACTGCGGGAATCAGGGGGTTTTGAGCTGGGACAATCTTAAAAAACACCCAGCAAACACGAAACCTCAACTTGAAACACCACAACTGAACCAAAAACTACAAACGTTAGCACAATGTGAGATGAAAATACTCAACAAAACCTGCCGGTATCCCAAACTACAATAGAACTATATAGGTCAACTGAAATCCAGGGTACCAGAAACCTAGCTCCCTCTCTAAAACCTACAACCCCCCCCCCCCCCCACCCAAACCAACTGCAATAGCCAATACTCGAAGAATTATATCAACCCAACACCAAAAAAATAATATTTCTGATATCTTAAACTCCAGTGCACCTACACAGGTAAACTGAATACCAGAAACATCTTCCCTCCCTCCCGCAAAACAACTGAAATAGCAGTGAGAGTCTAGTTATGGTGTCGATAGCTTTTACACGACCTGCAGAAATTCATAACAGCATGATTAATCACGGAATGCAGTGATGATATAAACTACAATCCTTAGACACATAACCAATTAGAAACATTTCAAATATGATTATGAATAATCATTAGTTACATTTGAAGAATGTATTAATGGTTCAAACAAAGAATATTGGTTAAAAGCGATAGCAGAAGAAGAGATCTTGTTGTTACGTTTTTTTGGCACTAAAAAGCGATTGTTACTTCATTTAGTAACACATCATGGAGGATAGCCACAATCTTAACAGGGATATGGATCTTTAAAGGGATAGAGAAAAATTTCCATATGTGTGTGTTGATTTCATGTAAAAATCATTTCTCTATGGGAAGTTTATGAAGAGATTAACACTTTAAATTTCAATATCATGAAGCCATAAGAAGTCTTTTGTATTTGTCATGTAAAATGAGAGCAGATCTTGGATTTACAGTCAATTATGAGGGCCCCTTCAGAGATGACCCTTAAAAATGGTTTACCACGCTGCAAAAAGACCTCAGATATCTACTAAATTCCGAAAATGATGGCGTTTTATATAATAAAACAGGAGGTGATACTATTCATCTACATGTCTATTGTGATGCTGACAATGCACAAGATTTAATAGACAGGAAGAGTACAAGTGCATACATTGTTCTTTATAATAGTGCTCCGATCATTTGAAGTTCCAAGAAGCAAAGTGTGGCAACAGCAACTTGATCAACTTCAGCAGAATACGTTTCAGCAGTAGAATGCGTCAAAGAAATCAAACACAGGACCCTATTACAAAAGTTAATCAGAAGCAGAGTGAAGATCATTCTTCATGTAGATAATCAAAGTATTATCCAAATGATCAAATCAGGATAGTTAGTTAGACAAAGGAAACGTGAAATTTCACAATGTTAGTGAATAGTATAGAGAAAGTTTGAGATAAAGTATTGTTGTAAAGAGGTATGATTCTCAGAAATACTGACCAAAGCTCTTCTGAGATCAAAGTTTGAGAAATTTGAAAATGCTGATATGAAACAATTACCATAACTCATTGGTCCCACAAAAATATTAAGTGGCAACAGTTTATCGTGTGATTGAACAAAATTCGGAAAGGGGGGATATTGAAAGTGTTAAACAGGTAAAATACAGTGTTTACTGTGTGCATTTTTAAGGGTTGGCAACCATAAAAAAAGAAGTGCTAAAAATATCTACGAGTTTATATAGGAAAAATATATATGTGTATAGTAGGTTGTTATAGCACATATAAATTTTGGTAGTGTAAAATGTGTATGTCTGTTATTACATCCACAATGAAGTGAAAATAATATAACAAGTCACTGCAGAATTGCCATAGCTTTCAATCAACTAGTCTCAAGATGAGCAACATACTATGTCTATTAATTATGTGGATGCAGTTGACACTTGCCACAAGTGAGTACTCCACTAGCAATTCTCAGAGATTTGCCTTTCCAGGCTTCTTTGAAATACCAAAAGGGGTTCATTGGGTTACGTGAGGTGGAATACATTTGCAGCTCAATTCATCTTCAAACAAACTAATACAGCAGATATTTAGAGAATACCAGTAACTTAGGGCTACTTAAGTTACAAAGTAGAATAAATTGGAGATGCATAAGTAAACAATACCAAGTAAAGGGGCTTTAAATGCTGCAGTATAGAAGAAAATACAACCAGTAAGAAGAACAATTGGGCAGAAATATCTTTCTCTGGACATCTGATGAACAGGAAACACATTTAGTAGGACAATAATAGAGAAACTGTGGAATAGTAAGAGCAACATTAAATAGATTACAGAATTTCAGGAAGATTTAAGGCAAATCCAATTACATAACATGGTTTAAAACAAACACAGACACCAGAATACTGCTATGCAACACAATGCAATGCAACACACACACAGACAGAGTCTGATCGATTGAGGGAATATTGGACATAGCAAAAAAAACATAATTGGCTAGTTACAGTGGTCCTAAGAGGCCATAAAATATATTTTGATAAAATAATAATTGGCTAAATGTATGAAAAACCACTTCTTATCACTACAAACATTTGAAAAAGGTCTCTTACCATATTATATAATCGGCATCTTTCATAACCATCTTGCAACACACATTTCCAACTTCTGTATTACATTTCAGCAATCTCCGTTGCAGGAATTCCTTTCCTTCATTAAACTCCATAAGTCCATAATCCTTCTCAAGTGTTTTCCTGTATAAATTATAACAGAACTTGTAATGTGGACACTGACTTCTGTCTCCCAGCACTAATCGGTAATCGGAATGATTAAGCTGAATGTCAGTCTTAATACATTGAAGTGCGATAGCAGGTGAATGACAGAGATATCAATGTTTCCTGAACTTCACGAGACTGCTTTCTATATATACTTTAATGAAGCAGCACTGTCAATGCTGTGATTATGGTTCAGTGAACATGAATTTTTATCATCATTTTCGATGGACAGTTGGTGTTTTTAGTGACAGGATGCACTGCAGTATCATGAACTCTTTTGGAAACTGTGTTATGATGTCAGAACATCAGCTGCCTCAAAATGAGGCGTTTAGTTGACTGTGTTTCAGATGACCTGATACTGTAAGTTGTTTTAGTTTTCTCTTCAAACAGTGTTAACCACTGCTTAAATTCATCTCTTGATGTCGCAGCCATTAGGAATTGTATGCTTTCCACTTGTGGCACATCACTGCACTTTTCTGAATTTGCAGCACATGCGTTTTCCATTGTGGAAGAAAATTCTGTTGAGGAAAATTCATTGGTTTGTTACTACGATGCCAAACACAAGAATCGTAAGAGAACAATAGTACAACTAGTTCTAGATACTTACAGCCACTTCTCTCTTGTGCTCATCCCCAAAGTACACTCAAGTAAAACCTGTCCGTGTGGAGGTGGAATCACGTGACCGGCCTGTGGCCGTTGTGGATGGGAGACAGCAAATTTTGTGTGAAACTTGAGTCTTGCCGAAGCCAGCGGCTCGTCGGGTACCCGGCTGTCAAACAGGGGGTCGATGCAACAGCGAAACGGGCGTCGTCTATACCCCTTCAAGAATCGTAAAGGCTCGATATGCAAGGAAGAACCTTCGTAAAGAAAAATAATTGGTAAACAATCGTTTTATATCCTTAATATAATAAGTTTTAGATGTGATCAGTGGTCTACTCCTTCGGCACAATGAAAGCAGCCCGAAGTTGCTGTCACGTGCAGAAAACTTGTGGACCCTGTTGGCACTGTAGTAACAGCAAAGCATCTCCTAACAGTCAGAGCAGTAGCAGTGGCAACTTTCCGGCGTCAGCAAAATCTATTGTCGTGGTGAAGTGTGTAACAGTGTGCACAAGAGATCTGTGTGGCCCTTCATCAAAGGGGCAGGACAAGGCTTTCTAGATCTTGCTCAGGCACTGCCAGAAACAGAACCACAGTATCCTAGTGCAAGAGACGCGCTTCCTCTCTCACCTACAATTTCTCGCCATGAAAACGAAACAGCACCGTGGGGCTGTGGTCCCCCAGTGTTGCAGGATATGGAGAATGATGCGTGCGCATGTACGACTGACACCTGGACAGACGTATACGCCAAAAGGCATCATTTTACTCTTATTCCGCATTCAACATCGCCTAGTTGCAGTGCGAAAATCGGGTCGTGTTTGTTGCACTGTTCCTGTCTGGTGGAAAAAGTGCTTTAAATATACAGGACAAAACTGTGACTAACATAAGCAAGTTTGGGGTATTGACAAGCCATCTCTTGAACGTTACATGCATTACCGATCAGGGGGAAAATGTGAAAAAGTCCTCAGAGAACAATTGTCGCCTTCCATACACTAACCACTTCGTCACTGTTTTATGCTACACACTTGAGGAAAGGTGGTTGCAAGAATATTGTCGTAATGTTCGCTCATTGTTGCAATCAACGAAACATACTGTAACTTGTTGAAAGAGGAGTGTCCATGTGAAAGACTTAAGGTTGTAGTTTACCGCCAAGCAGCACGTTGAGACTCGCTGGAATACTTTGTGTATCGTACTAAAATCCGTTTTTATACAGCGCGAATAAATTGAAGTCTTACGTGATTTTGAAACAATGCACTTGTTAGGGAATTGGGATTACCAGGTAGCTGACAAATTAATTTATTTTCTCCAAGTATTTCAAGGAGATACCAAGGTTATGGAAGCTGGCTGATTCGACACTGCAGTTCCTTGTGCCATCGGAGAATGAAAATGCGGCGGGCAGTAAGGAAAGCACTCACGTATATGTAAAACGACGCATTTATAAATGAAATTTCTATTTTAGTTAAATATTTAAAACACCCTTAACTGAAAAAGACATCGTATATAAAGAAGTAGTAATGCGTCGATATTTTAAACATTTCCGAGAAGCAACACTAAAAGCAAGAGCTCGAAACCTCTTAAGCGAAAAAATGAGAATGAAGTTAGTTCATTTGCTTGCATTATTTTTAGTATCATAGGTGCGTCATTTACACTAAATGTCGATAATTGAGAGAGAGGAAGTTTATCCGCAGCAAGTTCCAGATATGCTGCACTAAGAAGTAAATGCAAAGTTAATAAGCTATGTTAAGTGAAGAGGCTATTTTATCAATACTGACGTCCTCAGTGTTTGATCATATAATAGTGAAAAGATGTAAATTTATGTGAACAGTGCACCAAATTTATTAACAGCTACACGATATAACGTATTTGTCCTCCATGCTGGCATGATGATGTATTATTTGCAAAATGTCATACAGAGAACGAAGCCTCAGCATCGACGCCTTCAAAACGTGGAATGTGTGTGCAATGTGAGAACAGTTCTAGTGCGATGTGACCTAACTTCACTGTGTGTCAACTTTTAAATACTTGCCATTTCCTCATACAGTATTACAAAAATTCGGTAATTATTGGAGCAACCTTTAATAAAAGTAACTGCATCGATAAGTATAGAGCTTTTTACACGCACTTACCAAGAAGCTGGTTTACCAATTACAAGCAACAGTGGAGATTTAAGTATCCATCTTGGTTCCAGATGTTTCAGCCAACCGGTATTTTAATACAACACCGGAGGTCAAGTACTGTGTCGATAAATAGTGTGCGGAGTAAAAAATTGTTTGCAAACGAGCCATAAAGATTTCGTTCCGCGACAGTGACAAGCAGCCGAGCCGCAAGGGTGACAGTGACTGACACGCACTAATGTGAACAGTGGCCTTGCATCTCGTAGGAAAGTTTAATTGTAGGTATGATTCCAGGTTCTTATCAACAAACTGACTTTTCAATTTATGCTTGATATGGTTCATGCTTGAAAATAATTGTTTGCATGCATATGTAGACCCAAATTAGAATAGAACACAAACTAATTTTTTCAGCTGATTGTACGAGTCAGGAATACTATTCCAAGGATTAAAAATGAGCATATCTCCCTTCTCCAGGTATTGCAAAGCAACTTCTCGTTCTGTGAATGAAATTCATATTTGGTTTCACTAATATTTCTATACCAGCACAAAGACATTCAAATTTTGTACCTCCCCTGCATGTACAGGCTTATTGTAACATCATGACCTGTCAATGAACCGAACAGCACTTGAGTTGTTGTGTGTGTGTGTGTGTGTGTGTGTGTGTGTGTGTGGTGGGGAGGACTGATGGAAGAATGTCACAGGTGGATAACCCTGGAGGGGACTCAAAGCACTTCGGATATTGACAGTTGGAATTGTCAACCACAGGGGTGTAGATTTAAACCCATTCAGGCGCAAAATAAATAAAATCATTTTTTAAATTTTTTGTTCTATTAGGATATAACTCATACAATATTATGGAAAAATGTGATAAAAAATTTTCGTGCAGTATTTCAGCAGGCACAGGCTGGTTTCAAATGAAACCACTGCACACTAAATGCGGTGGCTTCAAATGAGACCACCACCATAAAGTTCATTACTTTCCGTGATAGGACACAAAGCAGTTTATCTGCTGATAAACACAAAGCAACTTGACAGGAAGAACATGTCCATCTGCTTCTATGTGGATTACTTTTTGTGCTGCAGTGTACACATCGCCTCGATGTGCCATGTACTGTAGATGTTTTGATTCTGTTGTACGTTTTTCCACTGGAACAACAGTTTTACACTTTTTGGCGCATGGTTCAGATGATGCGCTTGGGCGAACATGACTGTCTTTGAAAACACTGGATCCTACACACAGCCGAAATTTCTTTAGCTTTTTCTTTTCATTCAGCTTGGTTAGTCGAAACAATATAAATGCATTTCCAATAGAATATCAATCATATACCAAAACAAAAATGGTTCAAATGGCTCTGAGTACTATGGGACTTAACATCTGAGGTCATCAGTCCCCTAGAACTTACAACTACTTAAACCTAACTAACCTAAGGACATTACACACATCCATGCCCGAGGCAGGATTCGAAACTGCAACCGTAGCGATCGCGCGGCTCCAGACTGTAGCGCCTAGAACCGCTCGGCCACTCTATACCAAAACAGTCTGAGCCACCAGCGTCTAGATTTTCTGTCAATTGCATAGGAACTGTTTACCATGTCCGCTTTATCTGCACATCCCATGTTCGAATTATAAGATTTTACTATCTGTGGGCAAGGCATTTTTGTAATTGCGCCCTCCTTTTCTTTCGTACTGACTTCTTTCAAAGTTACAGGTGAGTCAACACGTTTATCTTTCCATTTCATGCATGCAATCCCATCAGAACGAACTGACCACTCACTTTCTCCTCTTCGTAACTCTTTGTCCGGTTTCAGAGCAGGAAGTCCTTTTCTGTGGGCTCTAATGGTACCACAGGCTAGGATACCATCAAGTTGTAGTGTCTGCAAAAGTCGAACACTAGTAAAAAAATTGTCAAAATATATGTGATATCTTTTGCCTTCTAAGCCTTTACACAAATCTCTTACACTCCTCTCTCCCAAACATTTCTCCACTGCACCATCTGATTTCCCAGTATATACCTCAAAATCGCAGATATATCCGATTTTGTCAGATCTGACCCATATTTTGTACCCCCTCTTGCTGGGGTTTTGAGGCATATACTGTTTGAATGATATTCGCCCTTTGAATTTCACCATGCATTCATCAACAGATTGCTTCTTAGTTGGAGCATAACATTCTTTGAACCTTGTCAGTAATTGATTTATTAGTGGTCGAATTTTGTACAATTTGTCGTAACATTTATTCCCTTTTTGTGGCATAAGAGCATTGCCATTTACATGTATATGAGATAAAATCCAGCTGAATCTTTTCAGTGACATAAGTGAAGAAATGTACTGACCTCCGAGTTCGTTGTGTGATGACCAGCAATCACGATATGTGGAAGGTTGTTTGATACCCATTAGAATATTTATAGCCAAAAACACCTTGAGTTCATCTTTTTCAATAGGTCTGTAATTCTTACCTTTCTGAGTCGCATAAAGGTTAGTCTGGAGTACTGTGTGTTCCAGCATATTGTCCCTTAAATAGATATAAAAAGAAATCAACTGGCAGCATACCTTCACCTTCAGTTTTCCTTTGACACCAACTTCCTCTAAAAAATCGACAAAATGCATCGTATTTGCTCATGTAAAATTCACAGACCTTATTAGTGGCACTTTATCTTCAGAACTGAAACTGTAATCACTGTCATTTTCAGAACGATTATCACTTTCACTTTCAGAAACAACATTAGATATCACTGGTCTTGGCGCTTGTGAATCAAGACCACTGTCTTCAGCCAAAATATCACTTTCATTATCACAGGTACTGTCAATCTCAGAGTCCACATCACAAGGAATTTCTTGTAAAAGACACACCAGAACTTCCTCATCCTTTAATTTGCGAGAAAACGCTTTGCAAAACTGATTTTTTTTTTAAGATAAATTTCTAATACTACCCCTGCAGCCACAGTGGTTTCAAACGAAACCACCAGAGTAAATACGGAAAAAGTACATGATTTTCATTATTGTTTCAATAGATATAGCATGTACTTATATAGGGAAGTATTATGAATTTGTTCCATGTGTAAAACTTAGATTTCAAAGACAAATTCAATCACAAATCAAGAAAAAGAGAACCAGCACACCACAAACAATAATGGCATTTATACTTGTGTGGCTAACTGCAACCACATTAGAAATATTGACGTAGTTCAAATTTTCGCCGCTAGATGGCAGCACCATCTACGCCCAGAAGCGTTGTTACCGATGTAGCCACTGTGCTCTTGCCACCAAATCAAAATATAATGGGTGGCTTCAAATGAAACCACATTGTCACGACAGGTTAACTGCAGGTCAGGTCTTTCATGCAGGGGACACATTGTAAAACATGATGCAAAGATGCAGCTGGACTATATGAGTTAAAGGGTTTTCATTTTTCTGGAAATGTATGTGCCTCATCAAATGTAGTATTTTCTGGAAGAGCCACACTCAAGGAACCAAAGAACCACATATGAGTCACAAGCCATGGTTTGGCAACATTTCACTAGAGGTTTTTCTGAGATGTCTGTTCTTGACTGTGATGAGGTCTACTAATTTGATTAGAAATATCTGGAAAAATAATCTTCTTCAGTTTCCAGATTTGCTTTTTTCCACCTGGGTCTTGGATACAATTTCATTTCTCCAAGCTCATCAGATCAGGAATATTATTAAGTTCCCTATCTCAGCTGTGCACAAGTCCTTAAGACCCATCCAGCTGGAGTGAAACCAACTTATTAAAAGCATCTTTTTTTGTAATACTATAGCAGTATGAAAGTAAGAATAATGAGTACTGGGTTGTGAGGGATGTAACATTGGGAATTATTAATGACACTATTTGATTTGTCTAGACAACAGTTCACATGGAAGATCTTTTTAAATTTTTAATTTTATGTTTTGTTTCGTCAGAGATTGCTGTTCGCCAGACTACAAAAGTATGAATGCTAGGCTACTGAGAAACTGATCACTCCTCTTAAGTTTTTTCTGCAAATTTGTCAACATTCTTGAGTGATAAAGACTTGTGTAAAAAAATTTTCAATAGTTAGTATGTTTTATTATTTAATCTTGTCATGTCAATAACTTATGCTGAAAGTTCATTGTATCTGATGCTTCGTCTGTGAAAATTCAGTGTGACAAAATATAGACTTTAAACACCCAGAAATACTTTTTGTGGAAAGGCTTTCAGATATTGCATGTGTCAATTTGAATGAGTATAACTGAAGTATATGTGTTAATATAAAGTATTTAGTTTGCTTTAAACGAGTTAGGGTGTATCGGTTTTAAAGAATTTATTGAAAGTGATTTTGTGTACTATGATTTCTGTGACTGGACATATTCTCTAGTTTTTTTTATACTTCATAAGTTTAATTCTAAGGCCAGAATAAAAATAACAAAACAGAGAAAGCTGGCCAATATGTTGTGTGAATTTACAACTGTAGCTTTAGATTGTGAATGTAATCTTTTTCCGAGTGTAATGTAACATGTATCTATATTTAACTATATATTTAAACATTTATGTGAGAGTAGTATATGATGTTAAAACGAGCAAAAAATTTTATCTGTGCTCAAAGTTTGTCTTCTTTGTTCACAGAAGCTACACATGTAATTCTCAATAATATTGTTTTGTTCATTTCCGTATGTTGAAACTATTTTACAGTGAATTATGTTTGGTTATACACGTTAAAAAGATTTATTTGCTTGGAAGTATCCATTTAACAAGTAGGTTGCCAATTTGTCAGGATATAAGTTCATGTTATAACTATCTGTACAAGTTTTGTGTAGTCCTGCTTGCTATGGCTGGCCGTTACAGTGCTGGCATCAAGGCACTGATATGTAGCTCACAATTACAGAGTCAAAACCGCTTTTTATGTTAGTTCACATGGTGTTAATATTACACACACACACACACACGCACACACACACACACACACACACACACACACACACACACACACACACAAAAACTGTTGACATATTGAACCAATAGGGCCAGAGTTGAATCAAAGTGTATGAAATGTTTACATCAGTGGTGTAACTTCATCAGTGATGTAAATGGTTATTTTCATTTGTAAGTTCCTTGATACTATGTACATTTACATGATTTTGTTGTTCCTCTGCTGAGTTATCAACAGCTGGTAGATACTTTACAGCAGCTTGTGTTAAGTAACCCTAATTCAGATAAGTGTAATATCTATTATATTACAAATAATGTAGACAGAGTATACGTAAACCATGGTCGTTCATTGAGGATAAAGTGATAAATGGCCAGCTGATTGAACCACAGTTGTAGCAAGTGGTGAACAAATACACATGTACATGGCTTTGTCTCCTCTACTAAGCACTGGTTCATTGCTTTTACAGTAAATGAGCTGAGCTGCTGGACATCAGCATTCCCTTTGTTACAGCTCTGTTCTGTCTTATATATATATAGTGTAAAGGCACACATTGCAGCATAATACATCGTGTTTTCTGTTGGCCATTAACAGCAACCATTTCTCATAAACTAATAATGCCTTTAGTTAATTATTACTATGTACTAGTTCGTGAAATTTTATATGTGCAAAGTATTGTTTCGTTTTATTTGTAAACATTATTTCCATATGAAATAAGTGTTATTCATTTGGCAAGTAAAAATGTGACAAACATTAATTGTAATATAACCTACTTACAGCATGATTTAATGAAAATGTTGTGTTGTTAATTGAATCAAAGTTGGTAAATGGGTTGAAGGATTTAGTGTAAAATTCCATGAAAATTGATAATAGTTCATATAATTTTGAAACTGGCAATTTCCTTATTATGTGCTTATTACTGTTGGTTCTTTTTCTTAGAAATTCAATGTATTGCAGAACCACATCAGCTGTATCAATTTTAGTTTAAAATTATACGTGACAAAAACTATCTGTACCCCAAAATAAATTTTGTTGTTCCGTCTTTCAGTCCAAAGAGAAGATTTTGGGCATGCTCACTTTCTGTTGTCTAAGAAGGTGGAAATTAACACAATGAACTACTTCCAAGCAGCTAGTCTAGGAACAGTTACTGCCGTAAGGTACAGATAGAACAGAATGGATGTGGGTGATACCAATCAACTTGTACATATCAGCTCTAAATGCCATCAAACCACTGGGCTGAAGATATATGTTTTCGACACCATCAAAACTTTACCCGTTTCAGGCATCTGTAGAAAAGACTGAAACCAAGGACGATAAAACTTGCTGCACTCGTAATTGTATATGGCGTCTGGTAGCTGCCACTGTCTGCCATTTCAGCACCTACTATTCATATCATACAGAGTGACTATGACTCTTGCCTTCCAGGATATGCACAAATGCTCTGAACTGATGGAGTAAAACATTCCGAAGTCTTCAGCTGCAGTGTAGTGCGAGAGTCATTCTTCACCTGTGAGCAACACCAGAACTAAGATCCAAATATCATTTTGCAGCTGAGTGTTACAGCATTAACATAGAACAACAGCCTTTGAGATACACTATTGGGACTGTTGAACAACCAGCACCTGAGCAACATTCTCGAAGCAGTGGATGCCAAATTGCAAGTGGTGTTTTGCCAGTATTTCAAATGTTCTACCTTGGTTTTTATTCGATACCAGCATACTGTAGCACTTGGTGGTGTGGTACCTCACCGAGCTTCTGATTTGACCCACTCATCAGCTCTGATGGAATGTGAACTATTGCTTTTTGACTTTCGTGGGTGCAGCTAGCTTGGAAAAAGTAATGATAGTAACAATGATCAATTCTCACCTTGTATGGAATCTCCATGCTTATGAAACAGATCAACTATCTACCAATTAGCCCAAAGGAAAATCTTCAGCACATAAAGTTAACACCAGTATCTGGCTGCTTCTCCAGCTGACAGTTTTGTTTGATGTTTTGTGTAGGCAGGTCAGGTGTATGGAAAATGCATCAGAGACAGGATGATGATATTCAGTGTATAGTGAGCAGTGGTGTGGGAAAGTGTGTTGTCTTTGATCTTGTTCAACAGTGTGTTTGGATTCTGTGTAGGATATACAATGTTGATAGTCAGACAATACTTCATCACCATTTTGACCTCGACTTCTATCAACTACATAAACCCAAGAATGTGAGTGTCTGATCCTGTTGCCCATTCTTATGTGGGTTGATAACAGTATGTCCTTTCTTCTGATGTATATTTATTGTGGTACAGACATGAATTATTACTTGCCTACTTATATGTGTTATGATGTATTATCTTGTAATTATGACAATACAACAAGCACGAAATTCACTATTCCTCCCAATGAACTGTAATTGGTAGACATAAGAGTGAAATCAGTTCCTCTTTGAGCACCTTCTGTATGTTTGTTACTTGGCAAATTTGAAATTGTATGTATGTTGTAACCCCCACTGCATATGTTCTGTGTACTTTGTATGTGTGGTATAATACTGCACAGAAAAGTTCCATATGTACATAGTTAATATGTGGTGCAAACTGTTTCTCTTTGGTTCCCTAAAGGAGAACTGGTATCATTAAAGCCCCATCCCGATACAGATGATTTGTTGAGTTTTATATAATCAATTGTCACATTAGACCATGGATGGGATATTATGAACATCTGTGATGTCATAGCTATAGTTTATTTTATATGTTAAATAAAATGAATATGTAATTTTGAGGTTGTTGGGTGAAAAACAGATGAATTATTCCGAGCTACATAAAATGTTTGTATTTTTACAACACTTGTTCCTAATTTACCATGTTCTAGTTGTATTGTTCAAGATTTCCTAAATTTGTAAAACATCAAAACTGCTTTTCATTATGTTGCTTAAATATTATTGTGTGTCGACAGAAGCAGAAAGGAGGACAAAATGAGAACCAAACAGTAATGTTCATTATTGTAACATGAACAAGTTGTATCTGAGTCCATAGGTAGTAATTTAAGATAAAGAGAATTAGCGTAAATCACACAAAAGCTGTCATCACTGTCAACAGTTGACATAATATAGAACCATACTGCTGCTGCTACACACACACACACACACACACACACACACACACACACACACACACAGAGAGAGAGAGAGAGAGAGAGAGAGAGAGAGAGAGAGAGAGAGAGAGTGTGTAATTCAAAAGTTTCAGTGTTTTATGTTAATGTAAAATGTTGCACAGAATTCATATAATGATTGGAAAGACAGGTAGATCACAACTAACGCAAATTATTGCGTAGTTGATTGACACATTGAAATTGTTTAATCTTTGTGCTCTCAAAAGAATTTAAAGTTCGAGAGTCTCACTGATTTATGTAGTGTTACGTAATCCATTTGTCAGTAACTGCACTTCAGTCTGGAACCGTGTGACCGCTACGGTCGCAAGTTCGAATTCTGCCTCGGGCATGGATTTGTGTGATGTCCTTAGGTTAGTTAGGTTTAAGTAGTTCTAAGTTGTAGGGGACTGATGTCCACAGCTGTTAAGTCCCATAGTCCTCAGAGCCATTTGAACCATTTTTCAGTAACTGCTTTCACTATTTTGTTATTAGTAAAGAATTAATAGGTTCTTCATATTCTTTTACTGATTGGCCTCTTGTATGATTAATAAGCTTTACCTTGATTCTAGCTTTTATTGTAATACTTGTATGAAATTCCAGGCTTTGAAAGTTGATGCCTACTACTCTCCTGAGTTGCCGTTTTGTTAATGAGATACTGTAATGTAATGGTTTGTACAGTCAATATTTATTTTTATATCTGTGTCTTATTGAGACCTGTTAAAATGTATGTTTTTGATGAAAGTTGTAAAATTTAATATGTAGTCCAACAAGCATGGTTTATATTAGTAATGAAATGAAATGTAAGAGATCCAACTGCTGTGTGTTGTACTTACTGACCCACAAATAAATTGATTACACAAGCAATAATGTTGTAGCTTTTCATATGATTACATCACCAGAGACCTATAAATTCTTCAGCATATGCATACAGATACATATTACAGCTTTGTATCGAGGAAGCTTAATTTGGAGGGTAGGCACTGTTCCCTGAATGATGCGTCCGGTAGCAGAACAAAACAAACAATATCATGCTCTCCCACCTTTATTTACAGTTCCACTGCTTATGACCATTCTTTGTTTATTCCCTTCTTACAGTTAGTTTAGTCTCAAGCTTTCAGGGTAGTATTTTCTGTTCCAATAAGAGTGGTATGACACAAGTTTTGACAGTGTACATGAATGCTGAACACTGACTCTCAGCAATATGATGGTGTGTGCATCAGCAACAAGTTTGACGCTATCACATTATACAAGAACTAGCTACACAACTTGTGGACTGTGTATTCTAAAGTAAAGAATTATTTGTGGCAGAATAATTCCCTAACCACTGTAGTAATAATACCTGGTGTGCATAGTTCGCTTTTTAAAAATGTTTTCAGGCAGTGGGTTTCATAGAGTGCACAGATTCATAGAGTGCACAGATTCATCTGGCAGATCTCTCGTTCTACGTCAGATTTAAACTGATTTTAACTAAAATCGTTAACATGTATTTAAGCTTGGGAGTTCCACTGTATGTGGATGGAAAAGTTTCTGTTACACACCTGAAAAACAGTGGACTTCATTTGTTCTACTGTAGGATTTCTTCCATCTCTCTCTCTCTCTCTCTCTCTCTCTCTCTCTCTCTCTCTCTCTCTCTCTCTCTCTCTCTCTCGTTATTCACATTCCTGTCAGAAAATAGAAACTTTGAATCATTCCTAAACAAATAGATTTCACATAACTTCTCTGCCACAACCACAACCACAACCACCACCCCCATCCCTACCCTCCAAATCAACATGAAGATCTTTCAGTTTTTGTTGAAATATTAATAGAACATTTGAACTATTGATGAATCAAATTATACAGCAGTGTTTGTTGTCGCAATTGCAGATGCTAAATTTTTAAAATTGTATGACTGAGTCTCTATTAAATTGAAACACAAAATCATTACTTGTAAGCTCTAGAGCTACGGAAGTCATCTTTCTGACCTGATATCTGTTCATACAAGCTGAGGCAGTCCATGTTAAATACCTGATATAGACTGTGCTACAACTGGAGGTAGGGAAATCTCTAGCAGTAATTATATTAACTTGTTCTGCTTTCCAACACCTCTACCTTGGCCTGACAATCAGATTTTCTGTAGGACTTTGTTCAAAAGCTGTTGTACCAATGTCTATTCCTCATTTGTTCCATATGTTCATTTTTGTCCTCTTTCACAAACATCTTTTTTTGTGAATATCTGTTTACTATCCATGAATAATGTTATCTGGATTTTGGCTATCACACCATTGTGTATGTCATAACACCATTTGATTACACTTGCTAAATGACATGTTGCAAGGTTAGTGGTGATAGGGTACTGTCACCAGTTCTTTCATATGATACTGTTTTGTAAACAAATCTGTTCATTTGAAAAGATGAAAAGACAAAAACCTTTTGTATTATCCAAGCAAACAAACCCACATTTATACACAATCAGTACTTGTTAAATGTGGCCTCCATTTTATATCACCATTTACTCAGCATCAACTGACTAGATGAACTTGACACTGAATGGCAGTGCCAGCCATAATAATTTTCACAATCATGTTACGAGACAAATGCCTTCATTGACATTGCTTCCACTCACATTCCTTGTAATGTTGGCTACTGATTAGACAGCAGTGATGGCATGAATCAAAAAGCAGATGTTGGCCAAGTGATGCTTTGAAAATAAAATGTTCATATAAAACACATTTTTGGAACATTATTCTGAATCTATTGTCGTACAAAGTCTGCGAGCACAGTTAAATTGGCGCACCAATTTCTGGCAGGCCTAAGATTTAATACATGTCAAAGAAAAACATTATACAATGTACCAAACTATTGTATGGGATAAATAGCAAGGGGGAAAATCTTCCTGACTTTTAAATGAATTATGAACCAGGAACCCATTCACATACTATGGCAGTCCAAATACAATTTATGTGTAAGAATACAGATAACAAATGTAGAAAATTCCAAATTATGGAACTGCTGTCACAGAAAGTTTACTTAATATTGTCCAAATGAAATTCACATATATAAACATGAGTGTTTTATGCACAGGACAGCAGACAGAAACATGTGCATGAGGAGGTACTTCCTGCAAGTATTATTCTTATTTCACGTTTCCACTTGGAAATTTTCACAAGTTTCTAGAAAGTTTATGACACAAATACACTGCACCACATTAGAGGAGACAAACAAGACTATAAGTCACAAAAATGCTATGTAACACTTGTTATCTAACATTATTCTAGAACTTCCCACTAGAATTGGAGGCTACCGCCTAACAGATGTATGGATATTTGTTCATGTGTATATAATTAACTACCACATACCAAGATCAAATTAGCTATCATTGGTGCTCATTTACCCATAATCAACAACCTGCCCTAATTTAAATATCAGTATGGGAAATGAGCAAAGTAATTAATTGATAATAGCATCCTGAAGCTACATGGAGTGGTTTGTATTTTGTGTTAAGTACCAGTTATAAAATTATTATTTTTACACACAAATTTATTTATACCTTCATCAGTAATTTTGAGTGAGAATTGTGAAACAGTGTGACAAGCGTTCTTGGTTCTACAGGTGCACACAAGTATCCATGTTAAAAGCTGTACCCGCTTTACCAATCAAGGTAGGACATTATCTCTGAATGAGGTGTTTTTTTTTCCCAGACAAATACTGCGATGGTGATTGTAGGAATGTGTATAACCAGCCCAAGATGCAACCTCGTGATAAAATTACAGCATTTTGAAAGTGATTCAGCTAAGGAACGTGGTATGTAAGCGGTATTTGCGACTCCCTCACACCGCCCAAGCTAGATAATTCTATAGTATTTGTAGTGCAGTCTGTCTCAAGACCATACAGAGGTTACGCCATATATCCACTGAGTTACAGGTGATGACTGACTGAGGAGGAACACAAACAGTAGTAGTAGTAGTAGTAGTAGTAGAAGATAATGTGCCGATTGAGGTCGTAAGAAAATGTACACTAGCTTCCCAGATCTCTAGTGTTACGCTATCCGCTAGAAATGATGTCCATGATTTTGAATTGGGTCTTTCCATTCAAGCACATACCTGCGTTGGATCCTATTGACAATTGCTTTAAGGATTACAACCACTACCCAATCATACTTCTGTCACTCCTATATCTCAAAACAACTCACCATTACCGAACCTAGCTGCTACAGTAAAATTCCAACATGGTTTTAGTCACCCCCTATGCATCTCCCAACCACTTCCATTTCTACAGCCTTCCACATATGATGGTTACAATTTAAATTGGAACTGAGCAGAAGTGTCAGAGAAAGACATATCCACCACATTCTGCAACCCATGTATAAACAGAACGACCTGAGTTAGTCCATCAGGACCATGTTTTGACCATTCGGTGGAAATGCGCGCAATGTGGTATGTCTCCAAACTAGATGCAGATACTTCAGCCTGAAGCAGATCGGTATCTATTCAAATCAATCAGTCCAACATGCTATCATCGTTATTCTGTACCCTCCCAACAGAGAAAAAAAATTACGAATTATAAAAAATTTCATCCGATTTAGAAGTCAACTAGGCACCGATGCTGGCGCAATGACACATAGCTGCGTTGCAGTCCAGCATGGAGAAAGAGATTTCACAATGCTCCCCGACACATAGCTGTGGTATGGTCCAGTGCGGAGAAAGTGATTTCGAAGTTCTTTCCCAGAATAGCGCAGCACGCAGCCATCCAAGAATTCCTCATGGTATACCCAGTCCCTCACCGAATTTACACCTCAAACTGCTGCTGCTACTACTGCCTGTGTGGCATGATCCTATTAAATATGCAGGCACTGCAGAGGCCAGTTTAAAGTTGATCACCTATACTGCAGGCGAATGATTGTATCCAACATACTATACTAAATCGCATGAGATGCTCCCTCTGGTCCTGTTTAGTTGTTTGAAACGCTGTTTTATATCACCCTTTTGTACAATGCCAAACATTTCCTTTTTTCTGTCTTGACTTCGGGTCTAAACTGACATTAAGAAGTTCTGATCCAAGGCATTTCACAGGAAACTATATGTTCCACTGCAAAAATCATGTTCTTACTGGGGATAGCATAACACTCCACACATCAGCTGATATTAAATAAGAGATATTTACAACATAAGGAAACTGGAAGAGTTTTACGGAGTTGGCGTAGGTTTCCAAACTACAGTCTGAAGGTGATTCACGAGCTCCACATACAGACTGGTCTCTCACACTGATGGAATAGCTGACGGCTGTACGTTTCATTTGACTGATTCCTGATATTGCACCCATGTACGCGATCATTGTTTCAATGCTTTCCACCCCAGAAGGTGCTGTCCATCCAGCAAAACTCCTTCCTCAACTCAAACAAGCGATATCAGTCAATCATTATTTCGTAACCAATGGCGTGCCAGTGCATGGATAGGATGGAAAAGACACTATGTACTCTAATAATAAGCATCACAGTTGATAGCACTAGCAATTTCACAGTAATTCCAATACAGGACAATGATGTGACAGCGTGTGTCCCCAATTTCACTATCATAGCTAACCCACCCCATCTCCACTTTGCGAGTATCATTGCGAACGTGGATGGATTACTGTACAGTACATCTATTCAGTGTTAATTCTCAAACACATAAAACATCAATGAATACCAGACAGCTCTCCACATATTTCTATTGTCTCGAGCATAGTTTTTATTTTATGATCTGTGTCTCTGAGTATGGGAGTCACAGAGCATTCTCGCTGTCTTAGGGTAAAATTAGAGAGTGAAAGACCTTCCCCACACTGCCATTGACCAATGCACCCTGCAGCACCATTAGCGAATTAATCTCCAACTGACCAGAAGAAGACCGCTACACTCCACATCTCGTGAATGAATGGAGCTTTCTGAGTTCTTACCCATCTCGAGATGCATCCACGTTGAGGAGCTTAGCACTCCTTATCAGTGTATAGTAACAGATTTCAAAGTGCCATGATGTAATAGCAGACAGTTAAGAAGAACAAGAAACAAATGATTTTTATATGCGATGGAGCTCTTGATGGATGGAGTTCGACGCATTTTTACTTCAATCAACCAAGCCATCAACTCTAAAGTATTGTTGTAGAGTCTGGGATTGGTACCTGGACGGTATTGGTAACAGAGAACATAGACACTCACACTCCTAAGCCTACAACATTCTGCACTTAAAACAGGCTATAATGTTAGACCGCCTGCGTTTCCGACCTATCAGTCATATGGAATGTAGAATTGTTAATATTCCATTCTGAGAAATATATTTAAAGCGCATGACATACATCCTTCTCCCAGATTTCTCTACCATAAATTATCTTATTGAACTGTAAAACGAAAAACAAACTACTGCTGTAAAACACTTGTTCTCCGTGATATGAGCACAATATTGCTTTCTGGAGACGTATAGTGTCCACCGTTCACATCTGATCACGGTTCAGAAATTATACGATGCCTGCTTCAGGCCTATATGAAATGATCATTAGTAGTGGGGGATACATCCTACAAGGAAACAGATAATCGCATAGCAGCAGCATCCGACATGTTAAAATTACATGTCATTCTGTCACTAACTCTGTAAACACCACATCTGTAGGGAAAATGTGTACTCGGAGATTGCAGTGCTTCAGAAGCTGATATCGCTAACTTAGTTATCACCCTGAAGTGTCGATTCGACAGGGGGATTGCATAAAATCAAAATTCCTTTAGACAAATGTGTCAATTTTTATCACACATGAGATGGAAGTCCTCTGATGACCGACATGTTTGCTATTAACGATCACAAGTAGACATTGCTTTAAACCACATACAGAACGTGGCTGTATACGAGTTGAACGTAGGCTATGTCATGCGACTGATGCGTCTGGACAGAACACTGGAAAAAAATTGACCTGCAGCAGCTTCTCCTTCTCTAGATTGCATTAGTCAAGCATTAAATTGTACCTCGTTACAGCTCTATCTCAATCGATCACCCCGTCCACTCTCTGTTATTCTTTAACGCAGATGCAAGTAAGTTTAGAGGTGAATGGTTCTCTGACCTACTGAATAGCATCAAATACAGTAGTCAACTCGCGTGTATCTCTGGTACCTCAATAGACATACAGTCGACGGAAAAAAAATTGACTGCCTCCCTGATTCCCTTCATTTCGATGTCGACGTTTTCCGGGATTCCTCTTGATGCCGCATACTTGTTCCCATGTACAAATTGTTCAACGCGAACCAGAAGATAGACAAGTACATCCTCAATTTCCCCGCATTTCGGTGTATATTTGGTCAATTTATACCTATTCCCTCCTCATTTTTTCGCAATTCTATCGATTTTATCCCCCTCAGGAGACACCGCCTTAACGAAACACTGTCCGTGTGGGCGAGGGGGTTTGTGTGATCCAATGAAGTGGAGGGCTATGCCGGCGGTGGTGTAACTACTGGCAGGGCCTCCCAAGCCGGACAGGTCTCCATAGAGGATCCAGACAAAGTGTGTCTCACAATGTCCCGTCTAGTGTCCTGTCCTATCCTATTCTGTTCTGTCCCATCCTATACATTCCCTTCATTTCCTTTTCCTCCTTGTGATTGTGTGGCAGCAGACACAGTCCCCTAATGTGGACAGTGGAAGATCCTTGGAAACCAGAACAACGTTGATGCACATAGGCCTTACTGCGAAGGGATGGATAACGTTCTGTAGTCGTGGTGAAGACAAGCTATGTAAGGGGTAAGGCCCTGAAATAAAACCTTGGCAGGTGTCCAGGCCATGAGGTGGCAGCCCCAACAGGACACTCGGGGGCTGTGGACTGATAACCCGCACCACCAAAAAACACATATCACAGAAACTAAAAGGAGAAACAGCTGGATGGATCTTAAGGATATGACCTTTGGCCTGAAAAGGAAAACCCGTATCGGTTTTTGGAATGTAAGGACGTTGAGAGAGGCAGGAAGGCTAAGACAAGTTGAAAAAGAGATGGAGAACTATCGACTAGATATATTGGGACTAAGTGAAGTAAGGTGGCCAGAATCTGGGGAATTCTAAACACAAAATGGTGGAGTGTTGCTGTATGCGGGTCAGACCGGTGAGGACGCGATGCACAAGAATGGTGTAGGGCTCTTACTACCTAAAAGCAGCAAGAAGAGCTTACTGGAGTGGAAACCAGTCTCAGAACGGATAATAACCGCACGCTTTAAAACAAATGTGCGATATGTCACTGTAATTCAATGCTATGCACCTACTGAAATAGCTAAAGGAGAATTAAAAGATGCATTTTATACAGAGCTTAACGGAGTTCTTAGACAGATAAATTCTAGGGACATAAAAATTTTAATGGGTGACTTGAACGCAAAAGTTGGTTCAGAAAATGAAGGGCTTGAACATATCATGGGTGTGCATGGCATGGGGATCAGGAATGTAAACGGTGAACTGTTGATAGATACATGCGCTCAACATGACCTAGTCATTGGAGGCACATTGTTTCCACATCGTAACTGCCATAAGATAACATGGGTTTCTCCAGACCACGTTACCGAAAATCAAATAGACCACATAGTCATAAGTCGCAAGTTCCGACACTCTCTGTTAGATGTCAGAAATAGAAGAGGGGCAGACGTTGGAAGTGACCACCACCTAGTTTTAGCGGAATTCAGACTGAAGATAGTGGCAAATAGAACCAAGCTCAATCATAGGTGCAAGAAAATAGAGGTGGCAAGATTAAAAGACCAACAGATCAAAGAAACATTTGCCCTTGAACTACAAAACAGATTCCAGGTCCTCTCTGAAGAAAACTTTATGGAAGAGGGAATTGAAACGTGCTGGCAAAAAATCGAGAACTGTTATTTAGATGTGGGAGAAAAAATCCTAGGATTTAAGGCACATCAAAGGAAGGAATGGATCTCCGATGCTATGTGGAATGAAATCAGCCACAGGAAAGAACTAAAACTTAAGTTAAATTTTTGTAAGACAAAAGCGCAGAAGAGCGAAGCGCATAAAGAATACATGGAGGCAAAGAAAAAAGTGAAAACATTGCTACGTCGAGATAAAAGGAAATGGATAGATGAGCAAGCAAAATTAGCAGAAGAGGCAGCAAGACAAGGAAATATGAAAGACCTCTACAACATTACCAAACGGTTGTCAATGAAGAACTTCAGACATGAAGGACCAGTTAAGAACAAGAATGGTGTGATGCTTACAACTCGACAGGCACAGCTACAGAGATGGGAGGAGCCTTCAGGGAACTGTTAAATTGTGAAGACAGCCAAGAGAAACAAGTACGAGATGTTCCAGAGGAAGTCGAAGAAGACCAAAATATAAATTTGCAGTGCCCCACAATGGACGAAATTAGGATTGCCTTGAAAACACTAAAAAATACAAAGGCTCCAGGCCTAGACAACATAGCACTGGAGCTCTTAAAAGCCGATACTGAAAGTACTGTTAAAATGCTCCATCCTTTGCTGAAGCATATTTGGCTTGAAGAGAAATCTCCAAAGGAGTGGAAAAATGGCTTGGTGGCAAAGCTCCCAAAAAAGGGAAATTTGTCAGACTGTAACAACTGGCGTGGTACTACATTGTTGTCAGTGCCCAGTAAGGTCCTCACAAGAATTATTTTAAACAGAATTAAAGAATCCCTTGAAAAGCGACTGCGTAAAGAACAGGCCGGTTTTAGGGCACAACGCAGCTGTGTTGATCTTATTAACACTCTTAGGATCATCTTAGAGCAAAGCAAAGAATTCCAAGCAACCATGTACCTGGCATTCATTGATTTTGAAAAGGCCTTCGATTCCGTGAAACATAAAGTGCTCTGGCAGGTGTTGCGGAAGTACGGCATACCACAGAAGATCTTAAACATCATAAAAGATCTATATGATGGCTACGAATGCTGCATACTCCTCAAGGGAAATATGACAGAGCCCATAAAAGTAACAACTGGAGTCCGGCAGGGTTGCATTTTGTCACCAACACTTTTTCTACTCATTCTAGACTCTGTTATGAGAAGAGTCACAGCAGGCAGGAGACGAGGAATCCAGTGGGGGATCCACGAACGTCTGGAGGATTTGGATTTTGCAGACGACATAGTTTTATTAGCTCCAAGGCTGACTGATATGCAAGCTAAATTAAGCTTGCTGAAAGAAGAAGCAGAGACTGCTGGCCTCAAGATAAATACAGGCAAAACAAAGGAAATGAGAGTAAATTCAGGTAACTTGGAGATGCCCCTGTTAATAGGTGAGCAGCGAGTGGAGACTGTCAACTCATTCCTGTATCTGGGTAGTATAGTGGCGGAAGATGGCGGAGCTGGAGATGACGTGAAAAACCGCATTAAAAAGGCAAATGCTGCCTTCATACAATTGTATCCAATATGGAAAAATAGAAATATCACATACAAAACAAAAATCCGTATTTTTAATACAAATGTGAAGGCCGTCCTTCTGTACGCCAGTGAAAGCTGGAAAATGGATAAAAAGATAACAACCCAGTTACAAAGCTTCATAAATAGATGTCTTCGACGCATCATGAATATCTGGTGGCCAGAAAAAATATGTAATGAGGAGCTCTGGCGGATAACAAACCAGATACCTATAGAAGACCAGATACGAGAGAGAAAGTGGGGCTGGTTGGGGCACACCTTGAGAAAACCAGATGGAGCCATCGAGAAAAAAGCATTGGAATGGAATCCCCAGGGAACAAGGAAGAGAGGAAGACCAAGGGGCACATGGAAGAGGACAGTGTAAGGGGAAGCAAAAAGAGTTGGCAAGACCTGGGCAGAATTGAGGCAAATGGCCAAAGACAGAGACGGATGGCGAGTTCTCCTGGATGCCCTATGCCCCCATAGGGGCCAAAGGAATTAAGTCAAGTAAGTCAAGTATCGATTTTATGTCAGATCTATCCATGCGATCATGACATAACATCTCGTTCTATGTTCTGAAATTGCTTGTAAATGTAGCACAGCTGCCAACAACTAGCCCAGATGCTCTGGTCGGGAGGTGTACTCGACTGTATCCAGTCACCTACAAATTTGGTGAGCACTGTTTTCTGTATATCTTTTCTTCCAGTGTTCTGTCCGGATGCATCAGTCACGTGACATAGCCTGTGTTCCACTCGTATACAGCCATGTGTTCTGAATGTGGTTTAAAGCACTGTCTACTTGCGATCGTTAATGGTAAACCTGTTGGTCATCAGAGGACTTCCACTCGTGTGATGAAACTTGACACATTCCTCTAAACGAACTTTGATTTAAGTGAACCCCCATGTTGCATTTTTGGTGTGAAATCGAGACTTAAGATCATAACTAAGTTAGTGATAGGAGCTTGTGCGGCACTGCAATCCCCGTGTACACATTTTACCGGCAGATGTGGTGTTTACAGCGTTAGTGACAGAATAATTTGTAATTTTAACATGTCGGACGCTGCTGCTATACGTTTATCTGTTTCCTTGTAGGATGTATCCCCCATTACTATCATTTTATATTGGCCTGATCAGGCATCACATAATTTCTGAACCGTGGTCGGATGTGAACAGTGGACACTACACGTCTCTGGAAAGCTATATTGTGTTCATATCATGCAGAGCAAGTCTTTTACGGAAGTAGTTTTTTCGTTTTTACGAATTGATAACGTAGTTTATCTTAGAGAAACTGGGAAGAAGGATGTATGTCATGCACTTGAAATACATTTCTCAGAATGGAATATTAACAACGCTATATTCCATACGACTTGATAGGTTATAAACGCCGGCAATCTAATATTATAGCCCGTTTGAAGTGGAGAACATTGCAGCCTTAGGAGTGTATGTGTTTATGATAGTAGGGGCGCAACAAGGACGTGGCCCCACATTCCATTGTTGCCAAATTTATCCAAGATGGCGGCGATGACGTCATCCAAAATGACGGCCGTGACATCACACACACCCCCAGCGACGTCAATCAAGATGGTGGATTTTGGCATGAAGTTTGAATTTTGGCAGAAAATGTCGTCTAGTTCAAATTCCATTACAATAATGGCGGGAAAAAAGGACTTGTCTTTATTATTTAATCAATTTCAAGCATGTGTGTTCTCCAATGAGTCTGGACTCCAACTGGCTTCATTCATACCCGTCCCAGCAGAGGCCGCTGCCGTGACGTCAGGTGATGACGAAAGTACCATCATTCAAGATGGCTGCACCTGGTTTATCTACCACTAGCTCCAGAGCCCAACTGGCTTAGGTCATATTGGTGCCACAGAGTTGTCAAGTGATGATGCAAGTGATACATCCTCTAAACCTGCTTGGCAGAACAGGTAATAGGATTGAGGAAAGGGTCAAAGGTGGAGGTCAGTTTCTCCTTCTAATTGTCATTTATTGTAACTTAATAACCTTTACAACCAAAGGGGCACATAGCTGGACCTTTACCATATGCAACTCTTTAACAGCTGAAGGCCTGCAACAAGAAAACTTAACAAATCAACAAGATAAAAATCCAATTAAGATAATAATAAAATAATTAAAAGAACAGCAAACATATGTGAAGTGCAATGCAAATGGCTGAGGGCCACAATTAGGTTTCAAAATTTTAAAATATATTACCATAATCTTTTAAAAGGCAAAGGCCACAATGTTTAAGCTTGAAAGATAAATTTAAAAATTAACTTTGCAAAATTTTTAAGAAAATAAAAAAATAACCATAAGCCTTTAATTTAAAGTAGCTGACAACAGATAATTAAACACTGGTGGCACTCAGAAGTCTCCAGTGTGGTCGGTCTGCCCTTGTTCACTTAGGCAAGACAGGTAGTGAGCCCAAATGTACTTGATCCGTAAGAACCCAACCAGGAGACAGCCATGGACTGACCGACACTACGACTTGCTTCCCATCAATCAGTACATGAGAACTCAAACAGAAAAGGATGCAAACGTGATAATCCACAATGAATTATGTATTAGCTGTCAAAATTACACACCATGTTGGACAGCGACACTGCCTGAAATTTCGTTATTGGCCAGGGTAGGTAACCAGAACACTAATGGCCACAAGGCAGAAAATTCCGCTTTTGCAATCAAATTGTAGTCAACCAATATAGTTAATTGCACCACATGACAGCTACATTTCAGCAATAGAAACACTCAGTGTTGCTCAAAGGTAAACATCCCAAACAGCAAACCACCGAAACGAACCACACAATGTGGATGGGCCGTGGTTTGGGTAGTTGAAACCACTACTCAAATTTGACGTCCTGGGTCGGTAAACCATGAAGCTCGTAGCGATCGGACAGCTCCACACACGCTCCGACATTGCGCAGGGACCGGCAGCAGACCCAGCCGACCACACTGCACGGATGTCTTCCCTGGCCTGCACCAACCGACAGACTGTCTGCTGCTCCGTCTGTGACTGCTGCTCCGTCACGACTGCACTGCTGCTGCGTCTCCCAATCACTTCAAGACACACGACGCCAGAAATTCTGGCTCCAACTCAACCATACAGAGGAAACCCACCCACTGGCGAAACGACATCCCTGCACCAGGAAAAGACCGATCCAAGTTCCACAAGATGGTAGCTGAAGGGGCCCAGAAGCACTCAGAGGGAGAACCAGTTACACTTTGCCTGATGAGACGATCGACCTCTCAGAGGCAGTATGCTGTCAACATATAAAATAACCTGTCAATGGAAATAACGCGAACTACACACACAACCTGACAAAGACTTTCACGAAGACCTGAATGATACGCAACAGTAACTAAGCACACTCTAAGACAAATGGGGAGTCGATGCACACACACACACACACACACACACACACACACACACACACACACACACACACACACTGCCGACTCATGAACGATCGGCGAGCCAATACGCGTCTTCCGGTAGAATGACTGACCGACGATCCACTAAGACCACGGTCCGGCCCAAGTGAAGCTCGGCGGCAATGGCTGGATGAACCGTGTCGACACAGACCTCACTGCTCCAACCTGACTGCACTAGTGCCCCATACTATGAGAGGGGAATATATCGATATGCACTGCTAATGCCCCTCACGATCAGGCAAAGCAGCAACTCAGTGACAGTAGTATTTTAAATTAACATAGTGGGGTGGAAGTACGTAAAAAAAACTGGATGTGAAATACATGATGGCGGGAACACGACCCACGTACAGCTCAGCAAGTACCGGTATTCTAGATGGCCGTATACAGTGTGTTCACCGCAAGCTCCAGAGCCCAACTGGCTTTGTTCATATCGTGGACACCATAGGATGCTACCATGATGTCGGTTGGTGACCCAACATCATCCGCTCTCTTTCGTGCCAGGCCACCAGCCCGTGTGCGACCGACCGCTTACGTCAAACACCCTCAGCCGCCACCTCCAAACATGCGCTGTGCATCAATCACCCTCGGCTGCCACCTCTATACACGTGCCGTACATAGTCCTCTATAAATATGCTAAATAAACTAACACCCACATCACACATCTAACATATCAGTTATCTAATTACTTAATTCCATTTCTATATTCAACTATCAAATGAGAAGTTCGACATTTTCCCTTTCATTCATGAGATATCACCCCCCCACCCCCACCCCTAGAATGCTGCATTCCTACTGGTTGGTGCATTAGTCATGTGATTCGACTTCATTGAACCTAGGACTTGGAATGAATTTCACCAATGCCTCACCCACTTGGACTTGGAATCAATTAGTTAAAGTCTCCACCACCATCCTCAACTCAGCACCACACCCTCTTACCGACCCATGTTGGCAAGTTAACATGTACTAACCAGCACTAATGTGCACAAGCCTGTACCAATGTGTACTAACGTGCATAGCACATGACTTCATCTAAGATGGTGAGGCGAAATGGCGGGAAAACCGATGTGAACACAAGTCTTTATTTTGCAGGCTGTGTCTCCAGCACAAGGTTTACTGTCCAACTGACATAGTACACATTACTCCCATAAGATCGTAGTGCCATCCCTCCTATGACCTAAGCCCACATTATGCTAAAATTACTCACGCTGTGCTAAGCTGTTGGGGAGAGTAAGGAAGGAGCCCACTCTATTTACTTTCCGACATTTTATTTACAGATCTAATATATTTATCACACTGAGTCAAAACACTCTCCGTCTAATCCTTGTGCTCACAATACACACTCTACAGACACACAAACAACTCCTGATTTTCGCAAATAATTTAGTTACAGACATTCATACTCCTTGTAAATAATTCAGCACACTTATGTTTAGACACGATCAATACTCGTAAACTGTTCAAATAACTCATAGCACGGACTGCAGGCCTGCTCGCGAAATAATGCAATCAACGCACGCAAGCACCCTCCACTACACCCTGTCCACAGCCCCAACCACATGGCGCAGCCGTCAGCTGTCAAACCACGCACAGCCCCCACGCCAGGGTCGCGCAAGCGGCCACGTCTGAGTCATACTTCATTTCTGAGAAATTCCTATCAAAATACGTGTTCACCTACACACATGTCCTGACGTGATCAGGTGGGAGGGCAACCGCGAGCTGCAGCCGAACGCAGGCGAAAGTTGTATGTAGGCGCCGTTAATGACGGGAACTGCGCACTCCAAGCAGATCCGTGTGCGTTCGGCGTTCCTCGCTACCCTCACTCTAACTGCGGTCCGGCGAAGATGCTGCAGAATTGCATTCCACAGTAGCAGAACCTGCTTTCTCCTTAGCGATTCTAATGGACCATACGTCACGTTTGACTGACGCTTCACCCCGCGTAGCTACATACCGTGGCAAACGCATCTAGCAATGTTATCAATCTTATACTCAAGTCACATTGCTATCTAAAATAATAACCAAGTCTAACTCCACTAAATTCCATAGCCCTCTAGAAATACTTAACGTTTGCTTTTGTACTAGTTTTCGTCTTCTCTCAGCTTTTATGCATGGAATTTCATGGCCTAAGAGAACCTCGTTACGAAAATAACGTACAATAACGTCCAATGCGGTCTTCCTCACGGATCTAGCGTGATACCCACCCCATCATGTGATACCCATCATGATCCCAACATACGCAGATCTTCGCACAGCTATGTACACACCCCTATATCACAGCACAAACGATGCAGCATTACCATTTGCTCATACCGAATTTACACGCCGAGTGACTTATGCAGCCGGTATCGAAACACAATCGACCTATTCTTTCTTGTGCTTTCAGTAGTTACGTTACACAGATCGCTAAATTGCATTGACAGTTAAACCCTCAAAATTTTCTCCCCGTTATCAAATACATACCAGACTCACAAGAATATTGCAAGCGAGGAACATATTTACCCCTGTACCTACAATTAAATATTGCTATTCCTGCTACAGTTTGACACAAATCAGTGTACACATAATCTCACTGCTTGACCACTGTACTTGAGTATTTACAGCGAATATAATTTTCCACTTAAAAATTCTCACTGATACCCTCGTCCTTATCAATCTGCTCAATCTATACGTCCCTCACTATAGAACATAGTCATCCTCTCTACTCATGCCATAACATGAACCATACTATCTTTAAAATGCAATATATACACAGTTTATGCAGTGTAGGCCACATTAATTTCACAATAAAATATATATACACATTTTACACAAACAGTGCACTTATCTTTTATATCTGTACAGCAACCGAAAACATTTTCTCTACAGATCATCAAATACATACCAGACTAGCAAGAATATTGGAGGGTGAAAGCGATCACCATCCCAGCAATATACGAACGAGTACCTTGTCGACCTAGTAAACATGCAGTTCACATCCCCCATCATACAAAATCACCCCTTTTACATCAGTGAACTGAAGCCACTCTCAGAACTGTTCTACAAATTCGTTATCGTTTCCTCTAGACACAAACGTGTTACTGTCTCTGCTTCCTTGCCTGCTCTCTTTGCTATGCACATCTCCAGAATCAGGGATTACAAGAACACACCTACTTTCGCCATAATATTATACAATTTTTCGCTATATGTCTCGATATCAAGTACACAGCTCCCGATAGCTAACACAACATAATTCTCAACATATAGACTAGAAATAATTTCACTACAAACACGAAACTTTAGCTATGTGTAGCGTCCTCTAGACCACTAAGTAACTGGAAACAAACACATAAAAATCATATTTCCACCCACGAATACCGATCTCGCTTATCTAACATACTCCAAATCATCCATATAATTTACAAGCCAACTAAGGTCTTTCCCACGTCTAGAGAACAGGCAAGCGTATTTTCCACACACCACATTCGATCTTCTCTCAACTAAATAAAGACCCCAAATATGCACAAACAGTCAACCGAACAATTTACATGGGAGTCAATACCACTCCATCTCAATCATACCATATTCTCAAAGTTCCACTTGATCACGAAAGCCGCCCACCACATACTAAGTATTAGTTCGCTATCTGGCCGTCTAGACAAGCCGTCACGAAAGCCGCCCACCACAACTAAGTATTAGTTCGCTATCTGGCCATCTAGACAAGGGCAAAGTTGACTCATATACATTCCTACAATCCAACAGGCCTCTGCATTCGCATGGATGCTGCTGTTAAGAGGAAACGTGTATCATTACCACCGCACCACGAACTTTGCATACACAGAATCACTGCAGAAAACCGCTTCCATATAGATTTATCATTATACTTACAATTAAATGTTACCATCGCGCTCTCAATTGACCAGCATTCGAGAATGAGCTAAGTATCGGAAATACACACTCTTATTAGCAGTGGCTCTTGATATGGCTGTACCCTCCTTACAACTAGACATACTCCTCCCCACATTGCTATCACAGTACTCAAATTCAAATCCTTACCTTCCATACAACAGGACATAGTCATCTCCTTTCCACAAAGACACATACTCTATAAAACTGATGCTCAAATGCGAACCCACTAAGTATATTACTTCATCAATAACTGATTGCCTACCATACCAAATAATACTGATCGAAAATCAGTGATGGATATGCATCTCTCTTAAGTTCTACTTTACAGTCCTACCACTGTGTCCTAGAAAGAGACACGTAATCGGCGAAACGTTACAGAAAAAAACGGTCCCAGCAACTAGCGCATGTTACTGTCACAATAAGTCTTCGTTCTACAGGTGCACACAAGTATCAGTGTTAAAACCTATACTCGCATTATGAATCGATGTACGACATTACCTCCCAATGAGGTCGTTTTTTCTGGACGTCGGGAAGCTGCAATACGGCACTAGTGCAGTCGAGTTGGAGCAGTGATGTCTGTGTCGACATGGCTCGCCCGACCATTTCCGCCGCGCTTCACTTGAGCCAGGCCGCGGTCTTGGTGGATCGTCGGTCGGTCGTCCTACCGGAAGACGCGTTTTGGCTCGCCGATCGTTCATGAGTCAGCTGTGTGTGTGTGTGTGTGTGTGTGTGTGTGTGTGTGTGTGCGCGCGCATCGACTCCCGATTTGTCTCCGTGTGCGCTTAGTTACTGTTGCGTATCGTTCAGGTCTTCGTGCAAGAGTTTGACAGGTTGTGTGTGTAGTTCGCGTTATTTCCATTGACAGGTTATTTTATATGTTGACAGCGTACTGCCTCTGAGAGGTCGGTCGTCTCATCGGGTGACGTGTAACTGGTTCTCCCTCCGAGCGCTTCTGGATCCCTTCAATTACCATCTTGTGGAACTTGGATCCTGGTGCAGGGATGTCGTTTCGCCAGTGGGTGGGTTTCCTCTGCATGGTTGAGTCCGAGTCAGTATTTCCGGCGTCGTGTGTCTGGAAGTGAGTGGGAGACGCACCGGCAGTGCAGTCGCGACGGAGCAGCAGTCACAGACGGAGCAGCGGGCAGTCGGTTGGTTGGTGCAGATCAGGGAGGGTCTCTGTGCGGTGCAGTCTGCTGCGTCTGCTGCTGGTCCATGCGCAATGTTGGAGCGTGTGTGGAGCTGTCCGACCGGTACGAGCTTCGTGGTTTACTAACCCAGGACGTCAAAGTTGAGTAGTGGTTTCAACTATCCAAGCCACGGCCATCCATGTAGTTTGGTTCGTTTTGGTGGTTCGCTGTTTGGGAGGTTTTCCTTTGAGATACACCATGAGTTTCTGTTGCTGAAATTTAGCCGTCATGCGGTGCAATTAACTATATTGGTTGACTACAATTTGATTGCACCAGCGGAATTTTCTGCCTTGTGACCGTTAGTGTTCTGGTTACCTACCCTGGCCACTAACGTAATTTCAGGCAGTGTCGCTGTCCAACATGGTGTGTAATTTTGACAGATAATACATACTTCATTGTGGATTATCACGTTTGTAACCTTTTCTGTTTGAGTTCTCATGTACTGATTGAGGGGATGCAAGTCATTGTGTCGGTGGGTCTATGGCTATCCCCTGTTTGGGGTCTGACGGATCAACTATAGTTGGGCTCACCATCTGTCTCATTCATTCACGAGATGTGAGGTTTTCTTCTGGTACGTCGCAGATAAATTCGCTAACGGTGCTGCAGGGCGGGTTGGTCAATGTTAGTGTGAGGAAGTTCTTTTACTCTCTAATTTTACCCTAAGACAGAGAGAATGCTCTGTGACTTTCATACACAGAGAGATAGATCATAAATTAAACACCATGCTCGAGGTGATAGAAATGTGTGTAGTGCTGTCTGGTATTCTTTGATGATTTGTGTGTTTGAGAATTAGCACTGAATGGATGTACTGCACAGTCATCTATCCATGTTCGCAATGATATTCACAAAGTGGAGAGGGGGTGGTTTATCTATGATACTGAAGTTGGGGAAACTTGCCATCACATCATTGGCCTGTATTGAAATTACTGTAAAATTGCTAAAATTGTTCGTGCTATTAACTGCGATGCTTATTACTAGAGTATATAGATGGTGTCTTTTCCAACCCATCCGTGCACTGGCACACCACTGGTTACCGAATAATGATTGACTGATATCGCTTGTTTGAGTTGAGGAAGGAGTTTTGCTGTATGGACAGCACCTTCTGGGGTGGAAAGCACTGAAACACTGATCACGTACATGAGTGCAATATGAGGAACCAGTCGAATGGAATGTAGAGCCATCAGCTATTCCTTCAGTGTGAGAGACAAGTCTACATGTAGAGTAAATAATTCAAAAGCCAAGATCGCTTAAACACTGTTTACTAGATGACCAGTTTCAACACACTGAAGGTGCCATCATCAGATCTGCGAAGATATAACATGACAGGTTTGAGGGAGGGATTACATCAGTTCCACTATATACATTACTATTAGTACAGCACCACATGCCTGAACGTAGCTTAACATACATAAATCGTTTGGATATAACGATACATGAGCCAGACCAGCTGATATAAAATCACTGCCGCATAAATAAAAATTAAAGAACAACTGCTCTCATGGTCATTCTAGTCCATCAGATATATAAAACCGAAGCCACAAAATAAAAGTTGTTGACACATCACCGCTCGACGAACAACGGTCGGCATCACACTGCCATCTTTAGCGCCGGTTTGCCTGCTGCGAGTCTAGTTGTTCACAACCAGCCACTAGATAGTGCTGTCCCAGCAGTGCATACACTCTCATTACTACTACAATACAACTTTACTATTATTTCTAATCAAATACTCATGCAAAGAACACTTTTTCATACAGTTACTTGCATATTATACATTCTATGCGTACTATAAACATGGTGGTCCATTGATCATGACTGGGCCAAATATCTTACGAAAAAAGTGTCAAACGAAAAAATTACAAAGAACGAAACTTGTCTAGCTTGAAGGCGAAAACCAAACTGCGCTATGGTTGGCCCGCTAGATGGCGCTGCCATGGGTCAAACGGATATCAACTGCGTTTTTTTAAAATAGGAATTCCCATTTTTTATTACATATTCGCGTAGAACGTAAAGAAATATGAATGTTTTAGTTGGACCACTTTTTCCGCTTTGTGATAGATGGCCCTGTAATAGTCACAAACATAGGGCTCACAATTTTAGATGAACACTTGGTGACAGGTAGGTACGTTTGAATATTTTATTTCGCTTGTGCCAATGTGATACATGTACCTTTGCGAACTTATCATTTCTGAGAAGGCCTGCTGTTACTGCCTGATTACCAGTAAATACCACATTAATTGAATAAATGCTCAAAATGGTGTCCATCAACCTCAATGCATTTGGCAATATGTGTAACGACGTTCCTCTCAACAGCAAGTAGTTCGCCTTCCGTAATGTTCTCACATGCATTGACAATGCGCTGACGCATGTTGTCAGGCGTTGTCGGTGGATCACGATAGCAAATATCCATCAACTTTCCCCACATAAAGAAATCCGGGGACGTCAGAACCGGTGAACGTGCGGGCCATTGTATGGTGCTTCGACGACCAATCCATTTGTCATGAAATATGCTATTCAGTACAGGTTCAACAGCACGCGAGCTGTGTGCCGGACATCCATCATGTTGGAAGTACATCGCCATTCTGTCATGCAGTGAAGCACCGTGTAGTAACATCGGTAGAACATTACGTAGGAAATCAGTATACATTGCACCATTTAGATTGCCATTGATAAAATGGAGGCCAATTATCCTTCCTCCCATAATGCCGCACCATACATTAACCCGCCAAGGTCGCTGATGTTCCACTTGTCGCAGCCATCGTGGATTTTCCATTGCCCAATAGTAATAGTGCATATTATGCCAATTTACATTACCGCTGTTGGTGAATGATGCTTCGTTGCAAAATATAAAGCGTGCAAAAAATTTGTCATCGTCCCGTAATTTCTCTTGTGCCCAGTGGCAGAACTGTACATGACGTTCAAAGTCGTCGCCATGCAATTCCTGGTGCATAGAAATATGGTACGGGTGCAATCGATGTTGATGCAGCATTCTCAACACCAACGTTTTTGCGATTCCCGATTCTCGCGCAATTTGGTTGCTACTGATGTGCAGATTAGCCACAACAGCAGCTAAAACACCTACTTGGGCATCATCGTTTGTTGCAGGTCGTGGTAGACGTTTCAGTTTCACATGTGGCTGAACACTTCATGTTTCCTTAAATAATGTAACTATCTGGCGAACGGTCCGGACCCTTGGATGATGTCGTCCAGGATACCAAGCAGCATACATAGCTCAGGCCCATTGGGCATTTTGATCACAATAGCCATACATCAATACGATATCGACGTTTTCCGCAATTGGTAAACGGTCCATTTTAACACGGGTAATGTATCACGAAGCAAATACCGTCCGCAATGGCGGAATGTTACGTGATACCACGTACTTATACGTTTGTGACTATTACAGCACCATCTATCACAAAGCGAAAAAAGTGGTCCAACTAAAACATTCATATTTCTTTTGCACTACGCCATCTGGTTTCCCCCTTCAAGGTAAACGAGTTTCGTTCTTTGTAGTTTTTTCGTTTGATGCTTATTTAGTGAGATATTTGGCCCAGTCACTATCAATGGACCGCCCTGTATACTACAAAGTATGGAAGGCCCCGCCCCACAAAAAGAGAAAAAAAAGAAAAAGTGGCCAATAAACTACATGTTAATTTACCCTTATTCATATTTGGAAGTCCGGAATTTACACATAGTAAGCTGTTCATAACACGACTTAGATACAGTGTGAAGGGTGATGAAACCTATATGCTGGGATTTACCTGTCTGGGCACTACAGTCTTAGGTATTGTAAATGCCAAGAAAGTACTAATGTGCTGTAAAAGGCTCTCACCATCTATACACTCATTATGAACGTAGTACGGACCGACTATGATAACCTGCATAGGCATATGAAATTAAGGAAGGGTAGGTCAGAAACAAACCGAGGAGGCACGGGAACAGGGGAGGGAAAAACCGATAAGCGCACCAAGATACACAGCCACCCCACGTGCGCTCCCATTGGCATGGAAGTCGTTCCGTCCATTCAGCTCACCGAATGGGAAGTAAGGGAAAACATTAATACGATACTATTTTGTTTTTAATATTGAAACGTGACAAAGACACACTTGGCGGGCAGTGGTAATCATGAAGCAAAGGTTTACTGGCGAGACTGACCAACTACACGTTAGACCTCATAACAAGCATGTGCCATAACATGGCAGGCCACGCCCTACAAAATGAGCAAAAAAGAGAAGAGAAAGATAGAGAAAAAAGGAGAGAAAAAGTGACCAATAAATGACATTAGCAGTAGTCTATTGATGGTTTTCCGAGCATAAAAGATACACCCATTATAGTTTGTGAATAGGCCGCACAGGATCTCAAGAGCACCGCATCAGATATGTCAAAGAAATTATGGTCCACCGATTCTAATTGGTCGCTCAACAATATGCTTGAAAACCCCTTTCTGTTTTTGTAAATTTCGGTGTTTTCCAAAACGTTGAGTTTGCATCGTTTAGGTGCTTTCTGCAAGATTTTCATTCCTTGTTGCATATCAGTAATCTTGTGGTTCGTGTCCCGCAAATGGTCACGCAAAGGGGACTTACTGTGAGCACTCGTGTGCTCACAAAATCGGGTAAAGATCGATCTCCCCATTTTCCCCACATAAAAGCCTTCACACCCGCCACATTGTAATCTGTATACCTCCTTGTTTCTAAATTTATCTTTGCTGTCTTCAATCGTATGCCTAAGTTTCGAGAACAAACTATTTTTGGTGCTAAATGCCATGACCACGCCGCCCTTACGAAACTGTCGGTCTATTACGTCAGAAAACGGGCCTTGATATGTCATTGGAACATACTTTTTACCCCTACTATTATTGGATGGTGTTTCCTTCTTATCCTTTTTTTTCATTTTTATATACAACCTGTACACCACGGCCGCATCATAACCATTGCTACAGTCTATATGCTTGAAGAACATCTATCTCTTGCCTAACGTTGCTCTGTTGCAGCAGCTGCTTTAAGATCCTACGTATCATTGAGCAAAAATAGGACTTTTTATACTTAGATGGATGGTTGGATTGCACATGTATAACAAGGTCTGTAGATACTGGTTTCCTGTAAATGCTAAACATATGATGGGTGGCTGCTTTTGTAATAGTGAGGTCTAGGTAGATAATACTATTATTACTTTCAACTTCTACTGTAAATATGATCTGCTTATGCATAGCATTCAGCGCATTTAAATAATCATTGACGTCTTTTCTATCACCTATCATGAGGGCTGTAATGTCATCTACGTATCTCTTATAATAAACAGTTTTCTCTCTTAGCTTACTTTCCAGGCTATTACAAATATATCTGTCAGCATACTGGCTAGGCAATTGCCTATTGCTAAGCCATCACGCTGACAGTAATACTTGTTATTAAACTGAAAGCAGTTAAATGATAGTGACGTTTTTAGTAATCGACAAATTCCACAAATTTAATCTGGCTCAGCTTACAATGCTTTATCGAATTATTCTTAACCTCTTCAAGACATTCTTAAATTGGAATACTAGTATACAAATTTTTTATATCAAAAGATACCAGACGTGCGCCCTCTGGTACTGCTACATCCTTAAGGCAACTTGCCAACTCATAACTATTCTTTAAACTGTAAGACGTTTCAGACACACATAATTCTTTGGGTGACCATCTGCGGTACTGGAAACATAAAATTACTGATATGCAACAAGAAATGAAAATCTGGCATAAAGCACCTAAAGGAAGCAAACTCAACGTTTTGGAAAACATCGAAATTTACAAAAACAGAAAGGTTTCCATGCACATTGTTGAACGACCAATTAGAATCGGTGGACCATAATTTCTTTGACATATCTGATGCGGTGCTCTTGAGATCCTGTGCGGCCTATTCACATACTATAATGGGTGTATCTTTTATGCTCGGAAAACCACCAATAGACTACTGCTAATGTCATTTATTGCTCAGTTTTTCTCTCATTTTTTTCTCTTTTTTTCTCCTTTTTGCTCATTTTGTAAGTTGTGGCCTGCCATGTTATGGTAGAAGCTTGTTATGAGGTCTAACGTGTAGTTGGTCAGCCTCGCCAGTAAATCTTTGCTTCATGATTACCACTGCCCGCCAAGTGTGTCTTTGTCACGTTTCTATATTAAAAACAAAATAGTATCGTATTAATGTTTTCCTTTACTTCCCATTCGGTGAGCTGAATGGGCGGAACGACTTCCATGCCAATGGGAGCGCACGTGGAGTGGCTGTGTATCTTGGTGCGCTTATCGGTTTTTCCCTCCCCTGTTCCCGTGCCTCCTCGGTTTGTTTCTGACCTGCCCTTCCTTAATTTCATATGCCTATGCAGGTTATCATAGTTGGTCCGTACTACGTTCATAATGAGTGTATAGATGGTGAGAGCCTTTTATAGCACATTAGTACTTTCTTAGCATTTACAATACCTAAGACTGTAGTGCCCAGACAGGTAAATCCCAGCATATGGGTTTCATCACCCGTCACACTGTATCTAAGTCATGTTGTGAACAGCTTACTATGTGTAAATTCCGGACTTCCAAATATGAATTAGGGTAAATTAACATGTAGTTTATTGGTCATTTTTTTCTCTTTTTGTGGGGCGTGGCCTGTCACACTTTATAGTATATATGGTATGTATAAAAAGTGTTCTTTGCATGGGTATTTGATTAGCAATAATAGTAAAGTTGTGCTGTAGTAGTAATGAGAGGTCATACCACGGGACTGTGTGTGCACTCCTGTGACAGCACTATCTAGTGGCTGGTTGTGAACCACTAGACTCGCAGCAGGCAAACCAGCGCGAAAGAGGGCAGTGTGATGCCAACCATTGTTAGTCGAGCTGTGGTCATGTGTCATGTTTTATTTTGTGACTTCAGTTTTGTATATCTGGTGGAATAGAATGACCATGAGAACAGTAGTTTTTTAATTTTTATTTCTGCGACAATGATTTTATATCACCTGGTCTACCTCGTGTATTGTTATATCCAAATGATTTATGAATGTTAAGCTACGTTCAGGTATGTGCTGCTCTACTAATAGTAATGTATACAGTGTAACTGATGTAATCCCTCCCTCAAACCTATCTTGTTATATCTTCACAGATCCAATGATGGCACCTTTACTGTGTTGAAACTGGTCATCTAGTAAAGTGTTTATGCTATATTGGTTTTTCAATTACTTATACAAAAGAGTGATCGCTCCACAACACACTGTGTGTTCACTGCTAAATGTAGAGCTCGTGAATCACCTCCAAACTGTAATTTGGAAACCTACAACAACGCCCTAAAGCTCTTACAGTTTCCTTATGTTGTAAATATCTCTTATTTAATATCAGCTGATGTGTGGAGTGTTATGCTATCGGCGGTAAGAACATGATTTATGCAGTGGAACGTATAGTTTCCTGCGAAATGTCTTGGATAAGAACTTCTTAATGTCAGTTTAGAACCAGGACAGGCCTCGTAGTCGAGGCAGAAAAAAGGAAATGTTTGGCATTGTACAAAAGCGTGTTGGAAAACAGTGTTTCAAACAACTAAACAGGAGCGGAGAGAGCATCTCATGCGATTTAGTATAGTCTGTGGGATATGAGCATTCGCCTACAGCAAAGGTGATAAACTTCAAAGTGGCCTCTGCAGTGCCTTTATATTTAATTGGATCATGCCACACAGACAGTAGTAGCAGCAGCAGTTTGAGGTGTAAATTCGGTGAGGGACTGGGTACACCATTTGGAATTATTGGATGGCTGCACTATTCTGAGGAAGAATTGCGAAATCTCTTTTCTCCCCACTGGACCGTACCGCAGGTATGTGTCGGGGAGCATTGTGAAATCTCTTTCTCCATGTTGGACTGCATCACAGCTGTGTGTCATTGCGCCAGCATCGGTGCCTAGTTGACTTCTAAATTGGATGAGCGTTTATAGTTCGTAATTTTTTTCTCTGTTGGGAGGTAGAGAATAACGATGATAGCATGTTGGACTGATTGATCTGAGTGGATGCGGATCTGCTTCGGGCTGTAGTATCTGTATCTAGTTTGGAGACGTACCAAATTGCGCGCATTTCCTATTGAATGGCCAAACGTGGTCCTGCTGGACTAACTCAGGTCGTTCTGTTTATACATGGGTTGCAGAATGTGGTGGATATGTCTTTCTCTGACTTCTGCTCAGTGCCAACTTAAATTGGAACGATCACATGGTGAAGGCTGTAGAAATGGAAGAGGTTGGAAGATGCATAGGGGTGACTAAAACCATGTTGGAATTTTACTGTAGCAGCTAGGTTCGGGAATGGTGACTTGTTTCGAGATATGGGAGTGACAGAAGTATGGTTGGGTAGTGGTTGTAATCTTTAAAGGAATTGTCAGTAGGATCCAATGCAGGTATGTGCTTGAATGAAAGACCCGATTCAAAATCATGGACATCCTTTCTAGTGGATAGCGTAACACTAGAGGTATGGGAAGTTAGTGTACATTTTCTTGCGAGTGCTGTCCGGAGATGTCTCGCATATGGGGGCTGCGCCTTGGAGTTCTGTGACGTCAGTATAACAGTGGTTGAAAATAGATGCAACTTTCACATGCGTCTGGTGGCGGCTTGTGGTGGTGGCGGCTTGTGGTGGTGGCGGCGGCTGCGCCGGGGTCATTGGCGGGATTTTTTTTTTTTATGAGCAATCTTTTGTTGAAACTATATTCCGTCGATTTCACCGACCAGTAGGATGCTGCCAATTAAGAAAAACTACTGCATACATGTGAAGAATACTGATTTAATTAATTTGCGTAAATTTTTTATATCAACATAGTGTTAGTGGTACAGTAGGTAATGAGAAGGAGTGCGTGAGTGGGTGACTTGGAAGAGAAGAGCAGGTTATGTGCAGAACACTACATTTATTTGCATAATTTTTATGTAAAACGCAGTACAATAGTTTAAGGGTGTGGGTGACAAAGAAGAATGCGCCAGAAATGGCGTTGAAACGCATGTGAAATTCGAAAAGTGTACTGGAAAATGGTGGGAGGACATAACTGATTTCTTAATTTGGTATCAAAGGCGGTACAATAGTTTAAGTGCAGTGACATGGAAAACCACTCAGCAGAACAATAGGTTAAGTGCCGACAAAGGCCCAGACATTAGGTTAAGACACCCAGAGTACAGTGCCTAACATTAGCTTATGCAACATGTCCCCTCCATGTAACTGCCTCTTGCGAGACCTACATTCTTCCAAATAGGCGAGAATGATGAGCAAGCAAAATCGAACCGCCACAAACTGATTTTTCATAAATAAACAATATACGATTTCCATATATTCCATACATTGTCTAAATTGTTTAAACAATATTCCACACAGAGCAATCGAATTCCTTCCAGATGATCGATCAACTGAGTCTCTTTCCTGCGAATTCCTAGGAAGAAGTGGAGGTCGGATGACTTAGGTTAGTGGAGGTAGCCAAATTGCCCTTTTTTCCCACCAAAATTCAAACTTCATGCCATGAGGGGGGGGGGGGGGGCCTGGGGCATCTGGGATGAGGTCAAGTGTGTGTGCACATTAGTACACGTTATTGCATGTTAGTCCGCCAACATGGGTTGGTAAGGGGGCATGGCGGTTGGTTGAGGATCATGGTGGAGGCTTTAACCTTTTCATTCTAAGTCCAGGTGGGCGTGGCGATCGCGAAAATCTGATAACAGTTTGAATTTCCAGATTGGAAGGGGGGCTTGTCAGGGGGCATGGCACTTTCCCACCAGAGAGGTTAATTAATTGATCAATTTAATTAAGTAGTCAATGTGACCTATCTTCCTGCCATTTTCTTAGGTTAGTAGAGGTTGCATTGTCCTGATGGAACTTGAACTTCCCACCAGGGGGGTGTGGCACTTTTCCACCAGAGAGGTTAATTAATTGATCAATTTTATTAAGCAGTCAATCAAATTGATAAGAGTGAGAGGGGTCGATTCCAATAACTCAGACCTTAAAGTGTACCTGTAGCAGCGAGGGGAGGGGGGAGGGGAAGGGTGTGGTGGACAATAGGTTAAGTGCAGCGATATGGAAAACCACTTAACAGAACAATAGGTTAAGTACCTGTCAATGAAAGGAGAACAATAGGTTTGCCCCTGATTGCATACCTGCATCTGATGTAGGCAACCTACACTAGCAAGTGCGCCAGAACCCCCCTTGCCCACCTACTCTTGTGTTGTGTATTATAGTCTCCTAAAGACTTTGATCGCTCATATGTCATTAATTGACATTTAATGAAAAGAAGTCCTAACAAGAACGACATTTTTTCATGAAAATTCGACGTATATTTGTCTTAAAAGGGCGCAGTTTCATAATATGCGAGTAGTAACACAAAAGTAGCCAAATAAGAAAAGTCGTTAACCACCAATATAATGTTCCCATCATTTTGTTACAAGAGATCGTACCAATAACGTCACTTTATCGAGAGGTTCATTCTGGTGGTGCTTAGAAAGAACATGTACTCATAGGGTGTAAGTTATATCATAAAACCCACAAATATCCACTTCAGTAGAACTTTACAAAGACAACATGGCGTCTTGAAAACTCCGCAAGTGAGTAGGGAACATTCTTGCTGCTTGTAGGTTCTACTTTATGTGGCACACTGCCAAAATATTACAGAACTTATTTTGTTTTTCATGTGGCGAAATAGCTCCTCAACACGAAATAGCAGGAAATGACATCAAAAACCTCGTAGAACGCCACCTCAAAGTTAGTCAGCTCTTCCTGTGTGATGATAAATTTAAATTCTGCGAACATGTGTGCATATGTACCCACTAGGAAATTCAACCCCTAAGTTGCTAAATTGGGTATGGAATGTGTATTAAAAATCCCTTTGCACAGAGAACCAATCGCTCATATGTTACAAACAGGCATTTTATTAGAATTCAGTTCACTCATTCACTCACTGATCATTTTCTGTCAAGTTAGAGTTTAATATACCACAAGAACGAGGTCATTAGAGCTGTTTTGTAGATACCATCACTTGAGGGATGTGAACTCTGTTATGGTTTAAGTTAACAAAAGACAAGAAAATCACAGAAATTTAATATTTAATATTTTTCAGTCCTCAGCATGCTGTAACTGTTCCCTATCACCTTACAGGGGTACCAGCTGCTCACTTAGCCACCAATGACAATCACAAAGACGTCAGGAAATTTCATTGACATGATCATCAGCACCCAACCTGTCGGAGCACTAGTCAACTTGGACTTCCTTTTCTGCTATTGTGACACACTTATTATTGTTAGATAAGAAGACTATGTTCACTGATACAAAAGCAATTGTGCTGGAAGTCACAAATAGGAAATACATCCAGCCAACAGGAATATATATTGTAAGAATAACTATCTTTGACAGAACACAGCTTTTCGAATTTGTCATGTTATCAGAATGTTGTCATAATGTTATTCTCAGGTGGGACTTCTTGCAAGCATAGACTGTGGAAGATCAGAGCTGCAGACTGACGAAATTATTCCAACAAACACACATAACAAAGATAGCTCTGGGTGGATGTTGGCCACTGAAGACAGTGTTACCCTGCCATTGTCAATGATTCAAGGTCCAATCATCAGTCAAGATGCTCAGTTAAACTATGAATATTTTGTCAATTGCAAAAAGCTTCTCAGGCTCACAAGAAATCTACATATCAGCAATAGTAACAAGCATCTTAGATGGTCAAAGGGAGCTTTAGATCACTAATTGCCACCAGTAGCCATAACTCATCTCTAAAAGTATATGCATAGGCGCAGCTGACTCAGTCCACTGATGGCAGATTATTGTCATTGATGAAGAATTATGATCTGCTATCACTACAGACAATGGCAGTGGAGGAAGCTACTATTCAACTTCCAATAAGATCTGGCATGACTGAGGAAGAATTTTGGCAAGTGATAGCTTTCTGCATTTATTTTTGGATGTCTTCAAGTCCAGATCATGCACCAGTTAGTCAGCACTGTTTATATAGAGCATCGCCAGCTGAATGGTGGAGAATCTGGGAGGAAGAGGAGAAGATGCTTTAGATGACATCAGTGAACCCCCAGAGTGTCCTTGGTCCTCTCCTGGGGTCCTAGTGAAGAAGGATACCACATGGCGTTTTAGTGTTGCCTACCCATGACTGAACAAAATCACTGAGAAAGATAATAGCAATGCGCAATGTCAGTTTTTTTGGACTTGTCCGAAACAACAGACACGTAGCAGAAACTGAAACTGTAATACGTACGAGGGCCATTCAGAAAGTAACCTCCGGTCGATTTAAAAAAATACACCAAGTTAAATAAAAATATTTTAATATATACATCTTACAACTACATCTTTGCACTATTTTTCTACATAGTCTCCATAGCGATTGAGGCACTTATCGTATCTCTTCACAAGCTTTGAAATTCCTTCTGCATAAAAATCACCCGCTTGTGCCTGGAGCCAGCCTGTGACCGCATCTTTGAGCTCTTCGTCGTCATCAAACCACTGTGACCCGAGCCATTTCTTCAAATGCTTGAAGAGGTGATAATCACTTGGCGCCAGGTCTGGGCTGTAAGGTGGATGGTTGATAACGTCCCACTTGAAGGACTCAAGAAGGGCCGTTGTTCTGCGAACAGAGTGAGGACGGGCGTTATCGTGCAAAAAAACGATACCGGAAGTCAGCATACCACGGCGTTTGTTCTGTATAGCCCGTCGTAACTTTTTTACTGTTTCACAGTACACGTCTTGATTAATGGTCATACCACGTTCCATGAATTCAACCAACAACACCCCTTTGGCATCCCAAAACACCGTTGCCATCAGTTTTCTGGCAGAAAAATCTTGCGAGGCTTTTCTTGGTTTGGTAGGCGAATTTGAATGTGCCCACATCTTTGATTGTTCTTTTGTCTCAGGGTTCACATACTTAATCCAGGTTTCGTCACCGGTCACGATTCTGTTTAACAATGGTTCTCCTTCGTCCTCATAACGTGACAGAAAGTCTAATGCAGAGGCCATTCTTTGAGTTTTGTGGTAGTCGGTAAGAATTTTGGGCACCCATCGTGCACAGAACTTACGGTAACCCAATCTTGCTGTCACTATCTCGTACAAGAGAGTCTTAGAAATCTGTGGAAAACCAGTAGACAACTCCGAAATTGAGAAACGTCGATTTTCACGAACTTTTGCATCAACTGTCTGAACGAGTTCGTCAGTCACCAATGATGGTCTACCACTCCTCTCTTCATCATGAACGTTTTCTCGTCCACTTTTAAATAAACGTACCCATTCACGGACAACTCCTTCACTCATAACTCTTGGTCCGTACACGGCACAAAGCTCACGATGAATAGCTGCTGCAGAATATCCTTTGGCTGTAAAAAAACCTTATGACAGCACGCACTTCACATTTGGCGGGGTTTTCTATTGCAGCACACATTTCAAACTGCCACAAAAACTAAACTAGCGCAGGTACGACGTTCACTCGACCATGGCTTGATGCCGACTGACCTGTTGAGTGCGTGAACGCACAGATGGCGTCGCTACTCCCCCCACAACCCGCACTGTGACCAATCGGAGGTTACTTTCTGAACCGCCCTCGTATTATGTAATTGATTGTGGAGTGGGAGAAAGGGAAGGAGCTAATGATATTAGCTGCCTAGGGCTTATGCACAATCAGTGGTGATGAGTGAAAAGGGCTCCAGATTGGGACTCGGACTTGGGATCTCCTGATTACTAGACAGTTGCGTTAACCACTGCGCTACCCAGATATAGTGTTTATCGCAAGTGTGCAGACTATCTCAGTATTCTTCCTGGCTGACCCATATCTCTACCCAGCGCCACCTATCCACAATCCCCCCCCCCCTCAACCTTTAGTTACTTAGAAAGATGTCTACCAATTGCCATTCATTGATGACATCCCAAACTGCTTGAAAGAAGGAAAGTGTTTCTCAACGATGGAAAATGCAGATATGGCAATGGAATATCAAGGTTGTTTAGGCTGACTGAGAAAAGACTGCCTCCATAGCTCCTGACAGCCTCTGTGAGCTTAAAGTTTTGCTGTTTGAACTGTGTAACACTCCACTACTCACCTTCAGAAATGGATGATGGACAATCTGCTTCAATGCCTTAAATGGATGACATGTCTGCTATCTGGATGACATTGTTGCTTTATGAAATATATTTGAAGAACATCTAAGGCATCATGGCAATCCTGTTCATTTGTGTTCAGACTGCAGGTCTCTACCCAAATCTGAAAAAGTGACTCTTCATCCCCTAAGATATAAAAATCGTGGGGCACCTAGTGAGATGTGCTTGTATTACCAATGATTCACAAAGGAGTGCTGTACCAAGGCACACAGCTTGCAAGAACTATTGCAGGACAATCCCAAATTTTCCTGGAATGATGTGGCAAGTCTGAGAGGCACTATTCTACAACCGAGAAAGAAGTCTGGCAATTTTTTTGTCGATCAACAACTTCAGGGCATATTTATTTAGCAAACCTCTCATCATTGTGGTGGGCCACAATTCTCTATACTGGCTCACTAGCCTGTAGGATCCATTGGGTGGACTGGCGAGAGGGCACTAAATCTTTAGGACTAAGGAATTCCTTGGCAGAACAGAGCAGTGTTGATGAAATGTCAGTCATCGCTGCATTGACTGACATTGCTACTGAATATGAGGAAGCGATACTGCTTGAAACCATACAATTTTTGGAAGAGCTGGAGCTGAAGAAAGGGGAGCTTTAGTTAATAAGTGGAGTATTGTATGAAAGGAACTATGATCCAGTTGGTGTAAATGGTTGCTCGTCAACCAGCTCCCTACAGCGCGTTATCCTGAAGTATTTCAATGTCTCTTCAACATCTGGTCATCTGGGATTTGTGAAGACTGTAAACAGTCAGACTCAGGTTCACTGACCAGGTCTCCACTGATCTGTTACACTACGTGAGCCTCTGTAAGAAATATCAGTGACAGAAACAAGTGCAAAAATTGCCTGTGAGACGTCTGGTACCAAGTGTGCCTACAGCGGAGCTATTCCTCTGAATTGGAATCTACCTCTTGGGGAGGCTCCTGAAGTTGACAAATAGAAGTCTACAATGACTACCTCACATGCTATGTTGTCACTAAAGCTGTGCCAACATCCCTTGCCAAAGATATCATTTTGAACCGTTGAGCACCTCGTGTGACTATCTCTAATTGTGGAAAAGTTTCCAGTCAAAACTAGTAATTTCACTATGCAACATAACCCACAAAACGATAACTGCCTGCGATCCACAGGTGAACACTTTAATAAGACACGGAAGATACATGTTCTTGATGTATGTAGATGTGAAACAGAGAGACTGGGATACAATACTGCCTGACATAAGATCCATATACAACACAGCAAAGCAAGACACTACAGGCTTTGCCTCAATCATTCTGCTCCACAGTCACGAGGCCAAAACGACAATGGATACACTATTCCCATTTCAAAAGGACAATATTCATGATGACTATGTGAAACATTTCATTACTTTCACCAAAGAAGCAATACAGTTGGCTTGCATAGAGACATTGGGCTTTATATTGCCAAGTATCAGATGGTGAGATACTGCCCAGGAGATTCGTTTGTATTTTTACGCCTGTGCACTAAGTGGGACTACTGGAAAACTTACTAAAGCGATATTATGGGCCATACATATCATTTGTCGATTGTCGGACATCGCACATGAAATAAAGGATTATGACCCTACACCAGTAGATAAAAGCACAAAAATGTCATTGATGTCTTCTGTATGAAACCACATTTCTATCCAGAAGCACAGATTGATGATAGGAGTTTGAAGGAGACTGAAAATCCCCTCAACTAGTGTGAAATTTCGATTTGTGCGTGGGGGAGCTACCTTAGATGCTCATCATAGGGAAGAGGATGTAACAACACGACCAGAAAGTGAGAATCTGCCGCTGGCCGCTGTGGCCGAGCGGTTCGATGCGCTTCAGTCCGGAACCGCGCGGCTGCTACAATCGCAAGTTCAAATCCTGTCTCAGGCATGGATGTGTGTGATGTCCTCCGGTTAGTTAAGTTTAGGTAGTTCTAAGACTAGGGGACTGATGAACTCAGATGTTAAGTCTCATAGTGCTTAGAGCCATTTGAACCATTTTGAGGATCTGCCAGTGCGACCATACAGAGTACCACAGACAATATCTAGATCGAATTGTGTTCTGGGACAGCATGTCGCTGTCTCTCTGTGAGAGGGAACAATGCCACAAGTTGTGGTCATGTTGTGTGGCATAGCGGTTAGCTTCACTGCCTGGTGTGCTGTGGGTCGCCTGTTCAAACTGTACCACCACCACTATTTGGTATTTAAAATTTTTCATTTCTCGAAGGTTCTCGAAATATGTTATGTCAGTATCGTTTGTGTATTCTAAAATATTTCCTTATTGTATAAATAAAACCATTCTGAAATATTTGATGTGCATATAAATAACTGCGCTTTCTGTCCAGTGCGTCAGTTCTTTTCTGGCTTCATGTTGGGTAAGTGTCAGTAATAAACATGCCTTCAGTATTGTCTTAAACGTCACTGACAACTCTGCTTTTAATTTCGACTTGATTATGGCTTCGACATGATAGTACAAAATAAAGTACAAAGGTACTTGATCCTGTGTGCTTGTTTTAGCCTGATTTGCATTCAGCACCTACAACTGAATTGTCTTCTTTGCAGTCAGATGATTTAGCCACTATATGTACAGACAGGTAGGTGATGGCATAGGTCACTTAAAACATGAGGTTTTCAATACATGACTATTTTTCACATTTGCCCTTCATATATGACTTTACACAGATACTTAATCCTTTTCTCAATGTCTATTCATGTTTTATCAACCAATTTCACTTCAGCAGCCATTCCTCATAAAAAAGTGACACAAAAACTTGTTTCATTTTCATACATGCTGGTTGAGCTGTAAGTGAGGAAACAACAGTGTGTTGCTTCACACAAGTCGGATACAGTCCTTACTTTTTGCTCCTGGTCTTAATTTTTACGAAATAAACCGTTATTCCATAAGACATAAAAATTTCAAGATTGAGGCTCCTCATGTAAATACCATACGCAACACTCCAACATTGTCATGTATTTCTTCTCATTTGAGAGATAAACAAAGTCTGGTCTTGCTATATATGAGAAGTCATGTTGAGGGTCCTGAAGCACATATTCTGACAGTTGGTGTTGTGTGAGGTTTCAGTTATAAATGGGAAGAGTGGAAGCAGTTCAAGGCAGGAAAAAAAAAATTCATTTCCCAATTACAATACCATTACTTTTGAGAAGTGTCAGTGTGCTATCATAAAAAAGACTAATAATTCAGAAATGTAATTAGTGGGAACATCTGTTAAATGATGATGATGTTACACTCCTGGAAATTGAAATAAGAACACCGTGAATTCATTGTCCCAGGAAGGGGAAACTTTATTGACACATTCCTGGGGTCAGATACATCACATGATCACACTGACAGAACCACAGGCACATAGACACAGGCAACAGAGCATGCACAATGTCGGCACTAGTACAGTGTATATCCACCTTTCGCAGCAATGCAGGCTGCTATTCTCCCATGGAGACGATCGTAGAGATGCTGGATGTAGTCCTGTGGAACGGCTTGCCATGCCATTTCCACCTGGCGCCTCAGTTGGACCAGCGTTCGTGCTGGACGTGCAGACCGCGTGAGACGACGCTTCATCCAGTCCCAAACATGCTCAATGGGGGACAGATCCGGATATCTTGCTGGCCAGGGTAGTTGACTTACACCTTCTAGAGCACATTGGGTGGCACGGGATACATGCGGACGTGCATTGTCCTGTTGGAACAGCAAGTTCCCTTGCCGGTCTAGGAATGGTAGAACGATGGGTTCGATGACAGTTAGGATGTACCGTGCACCATTCAGTGTCCCCTCGACGATCACCAGTGGTGTACAGCCAGTGTAGGAGATCGCTCCCCACACCATGATGCCGGGTGTTGGCCCTGTGTGCCTCGGTCGTATGCAGTCCTGATTGTGGCGCTCACCTGCACGGCGCCAAACACGCATACGACCATCATTGGCACCAAGGCAGAAGCGACTCTCATCGCTGAAGACGACACGTCTCCATTCGTCCCTCCATTCACGCCTGTCGCGACACCACTGGAGGCGGGCTGCACGATGTTGGGGCGTGAGTGGAAGACGGCCTAACGGTGTGCGGGACCGTAGCCCAGCTTCATGGAGACGGTTGCGAATGGTCCTCGCCGATACCCCAGGAGCAACAGTGTCCCTAATTTGCTGGGAAGTGGCGGTGCGGTCCTCTACAGCACTGCATAGGATCCTACGGTCTTGGCGTGCATCCGTGCGTCGCTGCGGTCCGGTCCCAGGTCGACGGGCACGTGCACCTTCCGCCGACCACTGGCGACACCATCGATGTACTGTGGAGACCTCACGCCCCACGTGTTGAGCAATTCGGCGGTACGTCCACCCGGCCTCCCGCATGCCCACTATATGCCCTCGCTCAAAGTCCGTCAACTGCACATACGGTTCACGTCCACGCTGTCGCGGCATGCTACCAGTGTTAAAGACTGCGATGGAGCTCCGTATGCCACGGCAAACTGGATGACACTGACGGCGGCGGTGCACAAATGCTGCGCAGCTAGCGCCATTCGACGGCCAACACCGCGGTTCCTGGTGTGTCCGCTGTGCCGTGCGTGTGATCAAAGCTTGTACAGCCCTCTCGCAGTGTCCGGAGCAAGTATGGTGGGTCTGACACACCAGTGTCAATGTGTTCTTTTTTCCATTTCCAGGAGTGTATATACGATCCGTGAAATCCAGGAAAAACCCGGAATACTCTAACTGATACTCTAACAGAGAAATTTACTGTGTCCCACTACTGCAGAATAATACTACAGCAATAATATATAAGCGAGAGGGGAAAAAGGAAATGCCAATAAAACACAGTGCCCAATCAAATGTCTGACAACAGTGAAATGAAAAAAAAAGAAATGATCGTATGGCATTGATGGCCGGGAGGCCCCATTCGGGGGAGTTAGGCCGCCGTATTGCAAGTCCTTTTTAGGTGACGCCTCATCGGCGACTTGCGAGTCAATGATGATGAAAATGATGATGAACGACACACAACACCCAGCCCCCTGCCAGGAATCGAACCGGGGCCCCTGCGTGATGGGCGATAAGGCTACCGCTACGCTATGGAGCCGGACGGTAAAACGTTTAAAAGGCTTTGGGACAAAGAGCGTGCAATACTTTATAACAACAAATTGCTTCCGATGAGCGTTACGTCACAACTGTTAACGTTAGAACCAGTTGCGAGAGGGCTCATGCGCATGCGCAGTTGAGTCACGAAAGAGCAATACCTTCTCCCACTTCTGGCTGTTACATGTGTACCAGATGCTACCGGAAAAATTTTTCTGGCGTGAGCAAGCCGCCAGATTTCGTCCAAGCGAGCAGAGCAGATTGAGTTGTAGTAGGGAGTAGTAGTCTGCATGTGACCTGTACTTACGTTTAATGATTTTGCTGTTTCCTCTTTATTTAAAGTATTCACATCAAATGAAAATGTTACGAATTTCTGTGGCAGGGAGCTATCAAGCGAATTAAAATACGTTCACATAAATATGGAAGGCTAAAATAAGTTAATAGTTTCAGTTTTCTGATTTTATTTTGTTTCCACATTTTTGGCTATCAAGCATTAATCGCCTTGCAGAACAGTGAAGCTATTTTTGTCGGTTTTATAAGGAAATTTGGCTTTTATTAAGCATTTCCACAGAGGCAGTAAATTTATTTGAAACGAAGTGCTTCATTCCATAGTATTGGCTAGTCTCAACTGCTCGCTGAATTTCAAGTGCACATTTTCATTTTCTGGCACATATGACATTATGTCATAATAAAGAACCTAACATGAGGTAATACAGTACTGGTACTCCAAGAATATTTGCATCCAGAAAACCTCACTGAAAAGCTTATTACCAGGTCGGATCCTACTTCATTGTGAATCTGGACGTACGAATATGCACTTTAAGCCAAATTATGCATTTGGTATGGTTTACGAAATTCTGATGCTAGTGGAGTATTCTCTGATGTCCTGTTTCTTTTATGACTTAATGTAAGATCTCTTAATGCTTTATACATACAAACACATAGGCTTCCTACGTCATCGCAGCTGCACACGCCTGTTTTCTGGCGCCCTCTGGCAATTGCTGAAAAGAACCTATTTCTAATAGGTCGCAGGAAAATATTGCGAATGGTTGTTTGAAAAGCGTTGCTTTCAAAATAAATTTCGTTTTATGCAAGATGAATTATGTATGAGAATGTCCGATGAATTTCTTAAATCATAAAGCGTTTGATTCTCATTTAAAACTTACATTTTGAGGACGAGACACTTTGAAGGATTTCGAGCCCGGAATACCAGACATTTATGTCCTTATTTAAAATTTCACTGCCACATTTGTGTGAGGTATCTTACATGGTAACACATGCAAAAAAGACCAATATTATATGTGAAAGCTGAGCTTTTCTTGAATCTACACTTGGCTATTAATTAAATCATTAACTTTTCCTATTCATGTCTTTGTACTACCTAAACGATGGTGCTTTTGGGTCTGTCCTATACTCTGAATATCTACTATCATCGGCTAGCGAGACCACGTGACATGACCTATGACTACCTTACAAAGGCGCATCACGAGCCTTGGAAAACAACATGCTGTGTTTGGTATAATTCGAATTTATACTTTCGCAGTATGAAAATATGTATCGTATCATATTATGAGAATACGCAGTGTATCATAATATGAGAATATGCAGTGTATATGTTTCTGTACGTCGAAGAGCCTTCGGAAACGCGATTTTTTACTCTGTGTTTCGTTTTCCAAAGTGCAACTAAGTTATACGCTGGTGTATAAAACTTAACCATTCAAAAGACACACAAGTTTCACTGTTCCAAGGGAAGGTACACTGTCACTTAACTATTTTTAATTGGGAAATATGGGAATTTTTTCCCTTGTCCGCGTATACACCCTGTAGGAATATACAAGGCGGAGATATTTGAACGATAATTAAGAGCCTACCGGAATTGACCCAAAGGTGACAGAAACACAAGAGACTGGATAGTGTATTCAGAGGCAGACGCAACCAGTGGCCCACTAATGTCAACAATCATCGTGGCGGGTGCAGCCAGCAGGACTTGGAAAGGTTAGAACGTGTCGCAGAGGTGAAATGTAAAAGTGAAGACACATTTCTTGGGGGCTGACACACGTTCACTTTGGTCCCAGTGGATGCATCCATCAAATGACCCAGCTGGAAGGAGAAAAACATTGTACATTTTACTGTGGTGAACAGGAGAGAAAGTCTTGCAGGCTGTGAATAATAATAATAATAACGTGGTTGAACTCTATGTCTGTTGATGACAAACCGTTCACGATTAGACGTGAACAGTTCATAGCTTACGTCATATGCGACGCATTACTCCCGTGTGTGTGGTGGTAGGTATTGGTAAGCTGTTAGATACTGAAGTGTTGTATCGCCAGTGCAAATAGTCCTTTCACCGCCACTCGCAATTTGTGGACTTCTGGACTTGGAGGGTATCAGATTACGTATTTACAGCTCTCCTAACTTTTGTGGCAAGGTGTGAGAAGTCCCTTATGGCAAAGAGTATTAATTCATCTTCCCAACAAATATTGGATGTGATAAGATATTTATAAAACAAACTCATACATGAATGACGTTTCATGTGTGGCCTTTGTACCACTGGTAATGGCATACTCATGTTTGAGTAAGCTCTATGGAGTTTGATAGGTGCCATTTTTGAACGCGTTTTGATGTATTGAGTGTACAACCAGTTAATTTGAGGACACTGCGCAGTAAAGTCTGATTCTACCAAAATTAGTTTCCCTTTGTGCCGACGAAGAATCCCTTAGTGTAGTTGTGTTGAAAAATTCATTAGGCAGAATTCACATGTCGGAGAGCAGTGTGCAGGTAACTATACTAGAGGTAAGGTCGGATGAATTTCACAGGTTGGAGCAGTGCATCTGGCCAGCAAGGCTGCAGTACTGGCAGGTAGGTCAGTACTAAACTAGTGCCACACATCCATATAAACTGTTCCATGTTACAACAGAGAGTTATTTATGACTGTACATTCTCAGGTAAGGTTTGTCATCCCATATTCTCTGAGAGCTGGCCTATATAATTTTGTTATGATCTGCACCAACACAACTGTTGTAAATTACCCTGACCACAAGACGATATCGGAAATGTTAAAAAACGATGCGTCTGTGTCTGGGAAACAGTTTAGGATAAGGCCGAGTGTACAGCAAAAATTTGTTTCAACTGGGTTGTAGATGTGCAGAAAATCGGTAGGAAAGTTTGCAGAATAATTAATAATAGGGCATGTAGGCTTTGTCAAGTATATGTAGCACTTGAGTAAAACAGTTGTGTTGGAGATGTTACCTGTTTTTGGCACAATAATGAAATGGTAACACCCAAAGCACTTTAGCAGTCACAGAGTAGGTGATCAACATGAGGTCGTAGGGCCACAGCAGCGGCTGGCTACATGGCGGTCGAGGACCAGGTGAACAGGCTTCAATGGGATAACTGTCGAGTGATGTGGATGGCCAAGTCATTCGTTTGAATTGTCCAGAAACTTCTTCAAACCAGTTGTGAGCAATTGTAATCCAGTGACATGACATCGCTGCTTGGCAACGTGAAGTCCACGAATGACTACATGGTGCACTGTCAACCAGAAAAATTCCATCGTTCTTTGTGAATATGAAGTCCATAAAAGGCTGTAAATGGTCTCTAGGTAGCCAAACGCAACCATTTACAGTCAATGATCGGTTCAGTTGAACCAGAGGACACCCTCCATCCCATGTAAGCGTAGCCCACACCATTATGTATCCACGACCAGCTTGCACAACGCCATGTTGGCAGCTTGGGTCGTTGGGTTCGTGGTGTCCATGCCACATTCGAACCCTACCATTAGGTCTTATCAACTGAAGTCGGGGCTCATTTACCCAGGACACAGTTGTCCAGTAGTTTAGAGTCCAACCTATAGTCAGTAGCCCAGGAGAGGCACTGTAGGTGATGTTGTCCTATTAGCAAAGGCTGCCATATTTCATTAACTCCAAAATTCGTCGCACTGTCTAATGGATACTTCCGTCGTAAGTCCCATATTGGTTTTTGCGGTTATTTAACGCAATGTCGCTTGTCTGTTAGCACTGACAGATCTTTGCAAAAGGCGCTGGCTCTCGATCGTTAAGAGAAGGCCGTCGGCCAGTAGCCTGTCCGTAATGAGTAGTAATGCCTGAAATCTGGTATTCTTGGGGCACTCATGACCAGGGCCCGGATTTTAATTACCTAAAAAACAGTGAAGTATGCAAGCATTTATGACCTAAAACTTACATAAATATGACCTTAACAAATAAAATATGAGTTAACAGAAGTTTATTTAAAGCATTCTTGTTTGTTTATTTAATTTTTTATTCACCATAAAGTAATACAGAATTCACTTCTCAAAATATTGTAAGTATAGTTCTTTCTTTCTGTAGGGTTTGTGGCTAATTTTCACATATTTTTCGAATGTCTGAATGTTTTATATTCTAAACACAAAGTACAGTGAAAATATCATCTATCGAAACAGTAAAACAATGTTTTTATTTCTACATAGTATTTAAATCGTTTCACATTATTTAATACCATATGTCAATCTTCAGTATGTGCAATGTTGCACTGGATCACTAGGTGCATTTTCAGGTTTTACATTGTCAAAGACCTACGGTTGTCACTGAGGATAGTTTTGTACCTGGAAAAGCTCCTCTCCACTTCACAAGACGTCACTGGAGCGTATTTGAAGGCAACCAGGTTACTGGAGTTTAGTTTTGTTTCAGTATCTTCAAATGTTGTGGCATTCCCTGAAAACTGCCACTAATTTTGCAATGTAGAATATCCAGGATTCCGTTGGAGAACATTTTGCAATTTGGTTTTCACTTTGTCAGCAACATGACCACGAGCTCGACCCAGCTCACTTTGCACATGTTGCACAATACTCAGGGCCTCACATAATTGAGTGCCAACAGCTTCCCGTCGTTTGATGGCTTTTGATATCACTGAAAATTGGCGTTGATGTATGTCAAGTTTCGAGACAATGTATCTGTAAAAACGTCTTTCACAATTTTGATAGCACTTGATTCATAGCTATCAAGCTCACAGAACATTGTCTTTATTTGGGTGTAGTTGGTGCAGGAATACTCAGCAGCATTAAGCCAAGAACCCCATCGTGTAAGAACAGGTTTAGGTGGGAGTGGCATTGAACGTGCTTGTTCCTTGAATTTCTGCACCTGTAGCAGAGCCTTCACATAGATTTTCTTGCCACAGAAAATTAATTTGTCCACGTCAGGGTAATTTGATCGCACCTCTTCGGCATCTCTGTGCAATGCATGTGCAAGGCAACCATACTGGGGTAGAGAATCTGAAGCCCTTTGGCTGCTATAGCCATGTATGAAGCACCATCTGTTACAAGCAGCAAAACGTTGTCTCTCTTCACACCATCCGGCCACAGTAGCTTCAGAGAGTTGTCAAACAAAATAGCAATCGTCGAATTGTTTACTCTATCGAGAGTTTCACACGTTACTAGGAACATATCTCCAGGGCCATCAGCTTATAGAACACCACCAACAACATTTGCAATATATCGCCCACTAATATCTGTAGTTTCATCTATCGACAGCCAGACCTTCTGCTCAGCAATAGTAATTCGTATTTTGTTGAGAACATCATTGTAGCATACGGATAAATAGTTCTTTCTCTGTGTAGATTCATCTGGAACTGGATGTGTTGTGTACTTCTCCAAGAACCATCTGAAGCGTGGATTCTTCAGCTTTCCCAGTGGGATGTTGCAGGACACCATCATCTAACACAAATCCATGCAGAATGATTGCACGGTTGACGATTGACCTGTCCAAGTAACAGCGTTTGCCCGCTGTTATTTTCAGCACTTCGTTTCACACAGCTACTGTGTTTAGCGGTACTACAGTGTTGTTGCACATAAAGCACTTTTCTTCACTAACTTTAACTTCACACAGTTTACAAACTAATATTTTCCCATAAGTACTAAAGAACTTCTCTCCAAATTCTCGAACATATCCTCGCAACTCCACGCTGTCAGAGCACTTTGCTTTAGGCATGTTGAACAAGGCAAAGGCTGTATTCAAACTGGTTACTCGGAACACCTGTGCGACTGCGATGGTTATTATGGCAGAAGCCGCCTTTGATGGTTCTGAGAGCGTATTGTCGACTCTGTGCAACAATGTCTTATGTTCGCGAAACGACTGTTGTGGTACACTGATTTTCTGCTACAGTCCTGAGAAATAAAGCTGTGTACTAATTTATCTGTTTATCTTTCATAATAGCACGTTAAATATTGTCTTGTGAGCAACATATTCATTTTCTTATTCGTGTGTCCCGTAAGATACGAGAAAAACGGTATATGCATTTTTGGCAAAACTTGACGGAAATATGACGTATTATATTAAAAGTTAGACAAAATATGACCTATTACTAAAATTTGTTGAAATATGACTTTATATGCACAATCAAAATACATTTTTCGACACTAAAATGCCTAGATTTGTGTATAAATTGTTCTAAAATTAATCCTATAGTTCAGAAAAAAATATGACTTGTCATTAAAATTCGGGCCTTACTCATGACATGGTGGATCTCGAAATGTTGAATTCCATAACGCTTTCCGAAGGGGAATGTCCCGTGCTCCTATCTCCAACTACCATTCCAAGTTCACAGTCTGTCAGTTCCTGTCGTGCAGTCACAGTCTCGTCAGAATCCTATTAACATGAGCCAACTGAGTACAAATGGCTGCTCCGCCAACAGCCACTGACTACATATTCCTGTCCCATTACTTTTATTATCTCAGTGTATATTCATGCCGATATATCGAATTGCAAGACACAAAATGGGTCTATTTGCCCTTAATAATCATCTTCGTCTTTTCTCTTCAAAAGACAAGATGAGAATTATCTTTTATCGAACAAATTTCGAGTAATAAAGTGTGGAAACCTAAATTGAAGTAGTGATAACAATATACATCTGAGCGCTTCTAACAGCTACTGTCTAGATAACGACTACTCTGACTTTCTCATGGTGAATTATACTTTTGAGACAATACAAAGCTGCCGATGGGAACAGAAATCATAAACTTTTAAAAATTGCTGTTTCTATTCAATTTCCACAACTTCTGTGGCTGAAGGCCATTCTTTAAATTTTATTTTAATTTTTACATGAATGATTTATATTCGGTTGGTTCTCTTTTACCAGGATAAGATGCGATTTATAAGTTAACTAATTATTTTTTGTAGACATACAGTTAAGATTATTGACATGGATGAAAAACAGTAGTGCATACATCGAACAGCTGTTAGCATTGAGTCACTTTTTGTTCAAGTTAACGTCTCAACATTAAAAAGTTAATGAATGTTTGTTATCTCTTTTGAACGTATTAATTTGTAGTATTAATTCTTTTAATTTTGAGGCACGTTTGCCTTTATTCAAGTACTACAACTACTAATAAATTCAAGGTTGGATAATATTGCATCCTCTATTTGTAAGTGTTATTCTCCACAAGTTGGTTAAGTGTTTAGAAAACAACTGAAATATAAGGAGGAGTCTTCAACCTTGAGTAACAAGTTTTTATACATCTACGTAGCACTGTATTTAAACTTCAAGTAGTCTAAGTTATACATTTTTAGAGAAGAAATAAAGTGTGTTATTGTTCATTTTAGTTGAATTTGTTTGTTCATATACCAAACGAATATTTCAGTTATTAATCTCTATACCTTATATAAAAGAAAATGTTCAGACTGTCCGACTCAGCATTGCCCAAACCAAATCCCAAAAGGATAGAAACTTGGAATTTGAAGAGGGTGTTGATCTTATACTGCAGGAATTGTTCGAGAAGGGACTTTTCAAAATTTCTCTGCTAAGGGGCTGGAGTAGTGGTTGGAAGATTTTTAAAAGCATTTCCCTACTTTTGCAATTAGGTCATAAGTAAAGAACTAAATGTTTTAGCATTTTTGGAAATTCAACCCCTAATGGGCTGAAGTAGTGGGTGAATGATTTTTTTCGAAATAAATCTTTATTAAAGAAATGCTGAACCATTTTAGTTACATTTATCAAAATTGGTATTTTACTTCTTCACTAAAAATAAAAGAAAGTAAGTATTGGTCTTTTGTAAATTCAACCTCTAAGGAGTGTGAAATAAGGGATGAAAAGTTTTATGAAAACGTTTCACTACAAAAGCATTGTTAAAGCTAAATCAATGAAAATTTGTGCTCGGATTCTCAATTTGGAAATTCATACACTAAGGGAGTGATACATGGAATGAAACGTTTTATGGAAATTTTTCATTATGAAAGCATTTTTGACGCTAAATCTACGTAAATTTATGTATTTGACTTCTTGGTCAGAAATTAAAAAAATGTTTCAGTAGTTTTGAAAATTCAACCCCTAAAGTGGTGAAATAGGGGATAATAATTTTTATGAAATATTTCGTTGCATGAAAACACATAGGCTGTTGAACATAATACCATAAGCATAATATAAGAAGGCAGTTTTCGAAATTCCGCCACTAAAAGGGTGAAATAAGGGAACAAAGGTTTTTCGAAAATACGTCTCTATTAAAATATGTCTCTATTATGGCAATTTTGAAGCCAGGTCTACGAAAACTGGTCTGGTGTATGGGTTCTGGAACCATCCTCAGTTCACAATGGCGGCTGGCGGAGCTGGTGAGGGCTGCTGGCCTCGTTCATGGGGTACAAGTGGAGTTCGCAGTTGGCAGCCCTGTTCCCTGAATTGACTGGCGTCCTTTAGTTAGGAGGCGAGAGGAGGGTCTCAGTCATAGGCTTCATCAACTCTATACCTGCCTTATCGAGTGGAAAATAGTAGGACACCCCGTAGTAGGTCAGGTGTGCACCACCTGCTTGGTAGCAGAGTACTAGTGTGGAGTGCATGTGGGCTAGGCAGTACTTCGAGATACTCTGACTAGAACCCACCAGCTGATAAGCAGAAAAGGAAGTCAGTTCAGAGTAAAGACACTTCTGCTGTCAAAATTTTATCAGTAAACTGTTGAAGTATTCATAACAAAGTTCGCAAATGTACTGTCCTCCAGGAAAGTGCTCACGCTCGAATTATGCTTAGGAGAAAGAACTGGGTGAAACCCAAAGTAGAAATTTCTGGGATATTTAGCGAGTCACCAAATATATACTGAAAAGACAGATTAGACGCCGTAGAAGAGGGAGTATTCATTGCAGTTGAGAAAAATATTGTGTGTGTTGAGGTCACAGCTGAGTGTGACAGTGTAGTTATCAGGCTGGGTGTAACAAATTAATTATTGGCTGTTTTCACCGGATCCGATTTCGCTGATACAGTTCTCGAGTCACTCAAAGGAAATCTACTCTCAGTAGCACATAATCATCCGAATCGTTCAATACTAGTTGGAGGCGACTTTAGCGTGGAAGGGTGTCTATGGATTTATTGAAGGGGTTGCAAATAGAGTCAGGCAAAGTACTTTTGAACACACTTTCCGAAAACTGTCTTTAGCAGCTAGTTCGGCAGCCCACATACAAGGAAAATATCTTAGGCCTTGTAACTACAAATAGGCTGCATGTTACTGACAGTGCCAGTGTAGAGATGGGGACGAGTGATCATGATGTCGTAATAGCAACTCTCGTTACAAAAGTTAATAAATCAGTCAAGAAGGCGATGGGAGTATTTCTGCTGTAAGGAGCAGATAAGCAGTTGCTAACATCTCACTTTGACAATGAACTGACACCACTTAGTTCCAGGAAGATGGAAGTAGAGGAACTATGGACAGTTTAAACAGAATGTAAATCATGGTCTGGAGAACTATGTCCCTGATAAGTGGATTAAGGGCGGAAAAGACCCAACTTGTACTAACAACGAAATTCAGAAAATACTGAAGAGGCAAAAGCTGTTGTACTCTCGGTTCAGAAGAGAAATCGCAAATGACGACAGGCAAAGGTTAGTAGAAATACTGCACTTGCGAAAATATCTGTGCACGAAGCACACAACAAATACCACTGTCATACTGTAGCAAAAGATCCTGCTGAGAACCGTAGACAGTTGTGGTCCTATGAAAAATCGCTGAACAGCTAAAGCTTCTAACCAGTCATCTATTGGGTAAAAGGTTCAGATTCATATTGCGTGATATGTCATCCCATCGAATGAGACACATCTGACCATGCAGTTGGTAATTCTTATGGCATTATGCCACCAAAAAGTAAGGTTGTCACTCTAATGAAAGATGCACCTAATGGGGCACAGATAGTGGGAGTATGTAAGGCTCCATTCAAAAATATATAAGTACTGAATAGATAGAGTTGCAACCCTTATATGAGCTAAGGCTGTGCATTGTGGAGCTGCAAGATTCTCATGGCTGATGATTACTTGAAGTGCGTTTATGATGGCATTGGTGTTGGTGCTCCTCTCCCTCCTCCTCCTCCTCCTCCTCATATGGTGCATCAAGTCAATTTTGAACCAAGGTGCCAAGTTGTGCATATTGTGGCACAGCTGAAAATTGGATTGCCACGACATGATGACAAATGAGCCACTGGTGAAAATGTAATTATAACCCCAGCATACACACACTGTTTACTGAAAGATCGAATGTATTTAGTGTGTGTGTGTGTGTGTGTGTGTGTGTGTGTGTGTGTGTGTGTGTGTGTGTTTTAGTATGACCTATTTTATCATAGTGTATATAATTCTTGTGCATACACTAGTGTCCAAAATTAAAGCCTAAAAGTGAATTGCAAGGCTGTCATTATTTTTCCATAAAACAGTATAAACAGGTGACAGTAAAGTAGAACCAATGTAAAGCATACAGAACGTTAACAACTACAACATGTATACCGGTAGATAAAATGTTCTTCATTTTTCCAATTTAACAGATTTGCACACACATTCTGATAACTGATTAATGTGCTCAGTATGGGGTGTGAGCACCTCTGGCAGCAACACAGGCCTGGCAGTGACAGGACACACAGTGAATGATGTCATAATTCTCATGTTGTGGCAATAATGCCCATTCTTCCTGCAGAGCTGATCGCAAATCTTGGTGAGTCCTTGGTGGATGCTGATGTGATGCAACCCATCTCCACTGTGCATCCCAGACATGCTCTATGGGATTTCTATCAGAAAAGCGAATAGGCCACGCCTTGCATGCAATATCTTCCATTTTCAAAGAAACATTAACCACCCATGCTTTATGTGGTCGAGGATTGTTGTCCATCAATCCAAAATCTCGGTCTGCAGCACCTTGCAACAACTGCACATGAGATCCCAAGATCTCATCATGATACCTGACGGCAGTTGAACCTTACCAATTTAACCGTACAGTTTCATGAAGAGCTCTTCAAGTGGACAGCATAATCCCTACGTACACCTTTAGGGATCCTCCTTGATATCGGTCACTATCCACAATGTTTGGGTCCCAAAATCGTATTCCACGTTCTCTTCACAGGCAAATCCGTCGAGAATCGCTCTCCATACCAAATCGGGACTCATCTGTGAGAATAACATTTGACCACTGTCCGACCAACCAGGTAGCATGTTGACGACTCTGCTCTAGACGTTCCCTTCTGTGAAGATGCATCAGAGGTACACACACAGCAAGTCAAGTCTCTGACAATAAAGGCAACTCTGCCAAAGTCTTCTGTACAGCGTTTGCCTCGATACAACACGTCCAGGGGATCCTGTGAGATCAGATGCCAGTTGCCATGCACTACTAAGGTGGGACTGTTGTACCCTTAAGCCAAATAATGGTTTCTCTTTCTGATGTCACACATGGTCGACCCTCCCTTGGTCTTTGGGATACAGTTTTGGTCTCTATAAACTGTCATAACATACAGTTTTGGTCTCAATAAACTGTCATCACATCCGAGAAACAACAGAAAGATTCAGTTCAAGCCATTGGGCCAAATCTGTTTGCGACTGTCCTGCTTCCATTCTTCCTACACCTCTTCACTGTAGAGGGTCTGGCAGGAGTCTTCTCTGTGCTATACTACACCGTCTGTGACTGTCTACACAGTGATTGTGGATGTGGGACTACCCGGCAAATACTATGCCATTTGATGATGGGTGCCATGATGTCATCACCTGCATGGTTGTCTGTTGACTGGAATGCCATCTTCCACATACAGCACCATTGTACGGACATCTGTTGACAGTTTGTATCATCATATCGTGTATTAGATACAGGAAGGTGAAATAGCGGTTTGTTGCTTTATATTTGTACATCAGCGCATATTCATGGATATATGCATCAGCTCTTAGCCAGCTGAAGTGATATTACTGTAGTTTTCTGTGTAAATAAATAATGCAAATAAATACTCCTTTGTAAACATCTCTGTATGACAAACGTTTTTGTGCAGAAATACATACAGAGTGTGGTCAGAAAGAGTCTGAAAGTTTGTAAGAGTGCTGCAAGTTAGGCTTCCTGAGAAATAAATATTAAGAGAAAAATTCGATATGTTGGACCATTATTGAGTTTATTAGCATTGAAGTTAGCCAATCAAGCTGTTTTGTGTGCAGATCCAAGCGGACCACCAGATACAATTGGTGTCAGTTGTTTTCATATCACAGATAATAATGCACAAAACTGCTGAGCCTTCGGATCTGGTTTGACCTTTACTAACATAGTAGCTCCAATTTTTGTATTGTCCTCTTTTGCAGTTTTAGGAAACCGAGTGAACAACATGTCTGGCAACAGCATCTCTGGCAGGCCAATTGATTTGTGTGCATAACAGCCTGATTGGGTGATTTGAATGCTAATTAACTTGGAAATGGAGCAATGTATAGAACTTCTGTTTCTTAAAATTTATTTCTCAGTACAGCCTACCCTGCAACAGTGTTATAAGCTTTGCAGACAGTGCGCACCCTTTATATACAGGGAGAACATTAATGAAAGCAAAAAACAGCAGGAATGTAATCCAGACTGTAAATGAAGGAAGAAACGTCCTATGAATATGTGTCCAGAAATGGACGGTCTGCATGCAATTACAACAAATCGTCCTGGAACACAGCACAGAGCTACACTGCATCCACATCACAACAGATGTTTAATGGCCACCATAGGATTGTATATGACAGGGGTAGTAGCATTTGTCATGCAGCATACACATAGTCGACCTTTGGCTTTCACTATGTTGGTGGGCCACTTGCCTGGAGCTTTCTATTATGATTCATCTCAACAGCCTGTAGAAGCCAGTCTTCCAGATCTGGAGCATGCACAGTCGGCTATCTCCCTGCATGTTAGTCCATGTAATTATGTGATGTGATTGGTGTCAATGAGGAAACTTGTTTTGGTACAGCCGTGCTGCCTCTCGACCATTTCAATCTGCTTGGCTGTACACAAACACCATCTCAGCTTGAGATTTTCACTCTGCAGCGGAGTGTGCGCTGATATGAAACTTCTGGCAGATTAAAACTGTGTGCTGGACCGAGATACGGACTCATGAAGTTTGGAAGGTAGGAGACGAGGTACTGGTGGAAGTAAAGCTGTGAGGACGGGTCGTGAGTCGTGCTTGGGTAGCTCATATGGTAGAGCATTTGACCGCAAAAGGCAAAGGTCCCAAGTTAGAGTCTCGCTCCAGCACACAGGTTTAATCTGCTAGGAAGTTTCACCATCTCAGCTTGTTCCCAACATGAATACCGGACCATTCTGCCACTTACATTGAACTGCATCACACAGCCTGCAACACACAAGCAACCCATGGCACCTGGTCAGAGGAACTGTCATTCGTTAGCGCCATCTAGCATGGCAATGATGCATTTCTGGACCTTTTTTCCTCAATTTCTAGTCAGGAGCCCATTCCTGCAGGATTGAATGTTATTGCTTCTTCTTACATCCTATAATATTGTTTAAATGACTGATTTTTATAATTACACATGTAAATTCAACTCATATGGATTTAAAACTTACAGGTGTGATAGCACCTGACTTCGGCAGTGGATTCATATATACGTTTATACATTGTTCTAAATGCTCATGTACACTATTTCCTCACACATACACCACATCATCATCAAATAGTGTTTTCATACAAGGTTCTATTGACACAGTCTCACTGTTGCAAATCCATAATGCACTGTATATCCAGTGCAATTTGACTGCACTTGAATGATGTAAATAAATGCACTGTGATCGGTCGTCAGATGTTAACTCCAATGTAGGAGCTCTATACGTGCTGAAGATGGGTGTAGTGTTGCTAAGGATGTTGATGTCTAGAGGAAGATGTGATGGGCCACACTCTGTCACCATTAACCCATCGATGTACTTCATCTTGCTGTATATATGATCACAATCTATCTCAGTAAAATGCACTTACGTTTTGTGTCAAATATTCTCAGTTTCTCTTGTTACTTCAAAGATGCTATTTGCTGTACTGCTGCAAACATTTCTACATTTCGACCCATGTGTTGTTAATATGTATGTACTCATAAACAGAAGAATTCTGAAATGAACCACAGATATGTTCTACCTAGTGAATTCTATCCACAACCATAGAAGCACATCCACGGCAGCAGCAAAGTCGTTGGTGAGGCCAGCGTGGAAGTTGAAATTTGACGAATTTTAAGATAACTGTACATGTCTGGTATCGAGTGCAAAATGTTTCAGGTATAATTCTGCCTTAGCTAAGGGCAGTTGGGACAGTATTGCAATCAACTGTGCTGTAATATATGGAAAAATAGACAAATTTTTAGAAATATGCACATGATGTTTATCAATGAATCTGTTTTATATGATTTAGTTTTTAAATCATAAAAGAAGAAAACTAAATTATTTAAAAAATGAGTTACTACTAAGGTTTTGCCTTCAGTTCGAAAACGTGTAGAATATAAAGTAAAGCAGTTATATGAAGATCTAATAGATCTTACTGAAAAAAAGCTAGAAGAAAAACTTCAGCAACTGGCAAGTTTGGGAAGTTGCTCTAAACTGTAACCACCAACTTGGCTAGTTGCTTGGTTAATTTGGGGAAGGGGACAAAACAGTGAGGTCATCAGTCTCATTAGAGTAGACAACACTGTGGAAGGAAGTTGGCCATGCCCTTTCAAAGGAACTGTCGAGCATTTGCCGGAAGCGGTTTAAAGAAATCATTGAAAACTTAAATCACAATGGCCAGATGCTGGTATGAACCGTTGTCTTCCCAAATGTGAGTCCATTGTGCTAACCACTATGCCATCACGCTTGATGCCAACTTGAAGAAGCTTCTACTGCAAGCAGATGAAACTTGTGGAAGTCGACTTGCCGTGGGTGTTTCCATGTGAAACAACTTCCACAAGTAGCTGCAAACGACTTGCGAAAGTTTACTTGCTATTGAACACACAAGTTAATGCAAGCAAGAGACAACTTAGAATATCATTAAAGGAGTGCATGCCACCATACCATCCACCCCTCCCTGAGACTGTGATTTTAGTTAGCACCATTCCACTTCAGATCTAAAATGAGTTTGTAAGTGGTACTACAATTCACGAAAGAAAATTCAAGATACTTATTACCACAAGAGCACAGACCTTATTAATGTGGTGTTGCGTAGATAGTGATAAGTTAATTTCTATACTGCGACAAAAATGGTGTGATGCTATGTACCCATGGAGAGGTTGATGTAGAATTATGTTTAGGCCAAGAAAAATACACAGCAAGATTGCAAGCAGTTTCGCATAATGAAACCTGCAACGACAGTGTACTTGATTTTGATTTATTGTCTGGTAATTGACAGAGATATTTGTTGCAAGTAGAAAGACCAACCTTGGCTGCAGTAAATATGGTCTACGATATCATTCTTCAGTTCACACTCAAACGATCAGCAACACTCATGTTGTGGGCTTGTACCACCCAAATGACACGTCAGGTCAACACCATGTACACGATGTACAGATTAATCAGCCTCAGCAAAGTTCACCTCAATGCAAAGAAGGAGCTCTGAACTGACCAAGCACTCAAAGAAATCTGAGTTACTGACCAGATGCATTATTTTGTCACCTGAAGTGTAGGCATGGTTATAGCAGAGAGGAAAAATGCACCTAGAGTCAACAATAACCAACATAAGCAACGAAATGTTGTATTACTATGAGGAATGGGGGTTGCTGACGTATCAAGCATAAGTAAGAGTGATGTAATACAGATTGCAAACAAAGTATCAAATTTTGAAAGGTGACTGTGCTTTCCGGGCAGGCCACTGCCGTAGTAATACCCGTCAGGCACTTCCCCTTTCATTTTGTTTTGGTGATTTTCATACAATTTCATTTTCCTGTGGTGTATCTATATTTTCCCTTGTTGATATTAATCTGAAGGACTATTAGGGTTAGGATAAACCACTGATTGATCTCACAGTACTAGCATGACTTGAGTAGCAGTACTGGAATTAAACTCGTTTATAGAGACAGATTTTTGGATGCTGGAGGTGACCATTGCATTAGGGACAGCTTTAGAGCTTCCCCCAAGCAGCAGGAAAGTTCTTGGCACCTTCTCACTCCTAGCCTTCCCTTTATAGTTACCGAAACTGGCCACGGACTCTGCAGGGCAGTGGTTTGTGGGCCGTCATTCTGGCGGCTGGCCTTGTTCCGCTGGCAGCCAAGCAAGAGGGTGGGAATGCCGTGACTGAATGCAAAATGACACTTCTTTAGAAACTGGCGGCGCCGGGCATCCTGGCACCGGCCTAACCGCTTTATTAGTGAGTGGACGTCATGTGAGAGTCTGGTCTCCTTATCCTGTATGCAGGTCCAGGTAAAGCGGCGTTGGTCCGGCGCCCAGCTAATGTGTTTATTACAAGAACAGCATATCTAGTGAGACGGGACAATGAATTGTTCTCGATGTCGCGTTTCTTATATGCCACTGCGCCTCGCCAAAACAGCGCACACTAAATCGTTTTATGGATCAGATGGAGCTTGTTTTCTCTTGGAAGCTTCCCTCATATTGTGGAATGCGCCAGGGCTTTGGCTGCAGCACCTCCAGGCGTTGTGTGCATTTTTTTTCAGAGAACAGAATGTGTACTGCACTACAATGATTGGTTGAGGAAGAACGGGTCTCCTTGCTAGAAAACATGATTGACACGGTAACCACAGCTGGGCGATGATAGGTTTACTCAAGAGTATCAGGGGAATGGCTGTTTTTCAGAATTTTTTTGAGCAACAGCAGACGTGAGGACTTGCTTCAAAATTGTCACAGAGTACAGTCACTAGAGCTCTTCCGTTTCTATGGGGAGAGCAGTTAATTGTAAAGACGTCTGGACACCTGGGCGAAGCTGCGTATTTTTGCGGATGTGAGACAATCACCGACAGATGTGGGATCATCTCCCGCAGTATTATCTGCAACCGAACCTAGCAGCTTCAGCAGCACCCACACGCAGACACAGCATCTTGTGTTTCACCTGCTATATTGGCAACGCTGCGCAGCTTCAGAAGGTTATAAATTGTTTCCATGGTCATCTTGCTTATAGCAGCCTTGTACTCGCAGTAGTCACTCCCAGTGTCCATTGCATGCTTAATTATATTTTGACGTGAAAGATCAATCAGTGGAACGATACAGCAGAGTGTGCTTGCCTAGACTGGCATCCTTCTTCTTACAGTAGCCAGCCTCATCCACATGTAAATTCCAGTTAGGTTGCCAAGTCTATTCTCAAGCAACCTTAGTTCATGTTAATAAAATGTTATACACTTGAAATTTCTGTTTATATGTTTGCTCTCTGTTGACCTTGATATTAGTTAATTTGCGATACTACAGGTCCTCGTTATTAATTTTTCAGTGACATCTATTCTCATTCCCTACAATTTCACTTATTTTGTTGTGGGTTTGAAGGAATTAAATTGATTTAATGTCAGGCTAGTCAACTCATTAGATGATACACACAGGGGCCACCACTATGTCAGATTTCCTTGCACTACTGATAACCTGGCAACTCCTGGGTGTGGTGGTTATGACTTTTTAGTCCTTTGGCAGATGGAGAACAGCTGCCACCATAGGCTAGTTTGCAATGTCACAGTCATGAAGACAGATTTTTGTGATGATACTGCAAAATTGCAACAAGGAGTTGATTCTAATAATGAACTAAAGAACAATATTTGGCAGTTGATGATCGGAAGAATTTAGCACCTGTTTTGTATGGGTATGCGGATATTTTCAGAGAATGCTGAAATATACCTGTCACCCATTTGGTTCAGCATTGTATACATTCAGCGCCGATAACTCAAAAAACTTATTGGATTCCATTCAGTCAAAGAGAGTTAGTACAATAAATGATTAAATGAAAACTAGAAGCTGGAATTATAAAACCAAGAAGAGATCCTGTGGAACCACCATGGATTCAGCAATAGTTATTGCTAAGAAGAAATCTGTTTCTGGAGAACCACAGGTATGTTATTTCGTTAATTATTAATCACTGAATGCAGTAACCCCACCAAACATTTACACCTTACCAGATATTGCAGAAACACTGGATTAACTAGGAAGATGAAGACATTTTTTTGGGTTTATGATCTAACAAGTGGATATCATTTGAAACTTCATTTGTTACTGCAGCAGGAGTGTATAAATCTTCTGTATGTCGTTTGGACTTTGCAATGCACCAGCAACTTTTCAGCTCCTAATGAATACACTATTACAAGGGCTCACACCAGCACAGCCTCCTGTATACCTAAACGATTTTGGTGAAAACGTGAAGCAGCATACTGAGAAGCTATAAGCAATTGTTGAGCACATAAGAAGTGCAAATCTGTCCTTACCAACAGATAAATGTTGTTTTGCATGAAGTCAGTTGAACTATCTTGGACATTTTAAATTCAAAGAAGGCATACACCGTGATCGAAAATTAATTGAAGCTGTCAAGAATTTTTTCTAAACCACAGATTTTAAAGGAACTGCAATCATTTTTTAGATCAGTGCATATATACAGACGTTTCATAGCTGGTTAAGCAAGTATAGTATATCCAATGACACAGCTTCTGAGAAAAGGAATTGTATTTACATGGTTGACAGAATGAAAAAAGAAATCCGCCCTACCCACATCTCCAATGTTAGGCTATCAGATGTCAACCAGACCTTCATTCTTTCATTCGATGCTTCACATTTTGCTGTAGGTGCTGTTTTGTGTCAAGAAATTGACAGCCATAAACATCCAATATCATTTGCTTCCAGACAGTTAAACAAAGCAGAATGTGAACATCCAATATTATTTGCTTCCTAACAATTAAACAAAGTGGAATGCAATTATGCCAACACAGAAAAGAAGCATTTGGTTTGGCTTTTTGTAAAACACATAATAGATGTTTCTGGACAGGAAGAGAATTTGCAGTGATCACAGATCATGCCACCCTGAAATTGTTTATAAGCTTAAAGGAGGCAAGTTCGAGATTAACTAGGTGGGCTTTAAGCTGAGATCCAGTTTAACATTATTTTCCAACCTGGTAAACAACATGTGAATGCTGATGTGATGAACCAAAAAGTGCATGTTAGCGTTTTGGTAAGTCACAAGGAAGAGTTACATGCAGCCCAAGAGAACGATCCAGAATGAAAAACATGGAAAAAGAACAATGTTTTGTCAAAATAAATAGATTGTTGTACAAAATCACTAGTAAAAGAAACGGCTTAATAATTCCAGAAAGACATGAGAGAACAAATCATGTTGGCACCATGATTCTTTAGTATCTGGATACTGCAGTGAAAAAGCAGCTGACATTAAAACAACCGAAATGCATTGGTGACCAAGTCTTAAAAGTAATGTTGTTGAACTTGCTTCACAATGTGAGTTCTGTAAAAGATGGAAAAATAAAATTATGGCACCATTACAAAAATTGCTAGGGACTAGTGAAAGGTTCGAAGCAGTAGGACTGGATGTTGTTGGACCATTACCCAAGAGAAAAGACAGGAATAAATGCATACTGATCAAGTTGGATCATTTCTTTAGACATCTTATTATGATACCAACACCTGAACAGATTGCTGAGATTCTGGCTGACGTTTTTGTAAAAGAGTGGATTCTACAGTTTGGATCACCACTAAGCACAAGCAGTGATGAAGGTCCAAATCTCATGAGTGAATTACTTGAACAGGCTTGTAAGCTGATACAAATAACCCAATTAAGATATACACTAGCACACCCTGACACAAATGGCTGCATCGAGTGAGTCCATAGAACAGTCATGAAGATGGTCAGCCACTACATGAGCAGCACACATAAAACTGTTATGTTTGTCTCATGTATGTAGTAAATGCTTACAATGCAAAGATGTGTAAATCCATATGAAATTGTACATGGAATAAGGATTCATTCACCCTTGGACTTCGCCCAATTAACCACTGGAATCAGCAACAAAAACGTAAATTAATTAGCACACAAGCTAGATGAGGTATGGAACCAAGTGAAACAGTGTATACATAAGTCCTTTCTTCAGCAACCGAAACAATACAATTGCCAAGCAGTTGTGCCACAGTATTGCGCTGGAGATCCTGTATACCTGAGCAAAGCAATGTTAAAGAAGAGTCAGGTCAAATAGTTTAAGAAGTTTTGGAAGGGACCACACCTGAATTTGGAGGTGTTGCTGCTAGACACTCTTAAGCTCCAATAGCCTTTTAGTTAAATTATCATTCATGTCAACCATGTAAAGCCATTTCTAGGTAGGCTTCCTGTAGCATTGCAAGTCGACATTGAGGACAGACTGAAAAGCAGACCAGCCGTACCTGACTCCAGGAAGAAAGCAGCACGAGGTTGCAGTCCCGACTTCAAGGCCAAAGTGTCACTATACACCAAGCAATCTAGTCCCAGACACTCCTACAATCTATGTAGATATGTGTAGTGTGAGTGAGTGGAAGGTGTCTATTTATTTTTCGGTTATACGCATATGTGAATGTGTTGTACAAATATAAACTGCAGTTATTAGGTGGATTGCACAAGTGTAACTAAAACTTGTTTCTTGGGTTACCACAAGGGATGAATTTGTATTAAGTTCATTGTCTAATTGTAGTGCTTAGAACTAATTCACCATGTTTACTATAGTTCTAAATCAATGCAATAGTAATGCATTACATTACTATAGCATTTAATATATTACATTAATGGTATGTAGTAGTAACACAGAAAACATAAGTGTTTTATTTGAACAATAATCAGATATGGTAGTGATGCTAAACTACATGTTTGCTAAATACATGCTAAACGGATGCTAAACTGTATGTCAGTGATGCTAAACTGTTGCTTAAATGCATTTTGAGTTAGATTCAGCAACAATTCTGTTAAGGAGCAAAATGACGTAATTCATTTAGTTAAGCATAATCATATAGTTTTTTAAACAGGAAAATTTTGGTATAACAACTGGATTGCCGCCAAAGTTTACGTAGAGTTCACATTTGCTAAATATGACTGTTTCTCGTGTCTTTTGGCACACAAAACCTTGATTAGGCAGAAGCATGCCTGGTTTGATTTTGGAGAGAGTGTCCTTTCTACTGTATTTCGTACTTTAACCAGCCAAGATCTATTGAACATTAAACACAAACTTTGAGCTTTTCAACAACAGTCTAGTGCGATTCAGTTAACCTCTCTAATGAAATAACTGTATTAAGGAAGTGCATAGAACAACCATACAGATTTTATTCAGCAGATTGCAAAGCAGTTCAGTACACATCTCAACATAATTCGTGTTATGATGAATGCAACCACCTGAAAGCTGTTTGAAAGATTGCATGCTTAATGCTCACTTAAGGGGACCACACTGTGGTTCAGGTCGAAAAATATAGATTTTCGGTTTTCATCAGATTTCGATAGATTAAGGTTTTATTTAAGTACTCTGAAAAGGATTTTGCTGAAAAAATTGTTTTTCGAGCATTTAAGGAGCATTTTCCTACCACGTGTGTTTATGTGCCCCACCCACTTTTCTGCATGTATTTTACATCTTTATATCCCCTACATTGCACGTTAGGGATTTTTTTTTACTCCCGAATGTGTTGGCTATCTTTGGAATGCAACAGTCAGTATTCTTTTGTTTCTGCTGTTTGTAAACAACACACTTTCGAACACGTGGTTAGTTTTGTTCAAATTTGAGAATATTCTCAGATGTAATTTCTAAATTTGTACAATGTAAACAGTGTGGTCAGTCACAGAGTGTGAAAATTTGTGAGAGTGCCAGTGGTAGAAAAGGCCTAGCTATTGCTTATGATTTAATTTCCACTAAATGTTCAGCTGTGATTTCATTTATGAGTTCTTCAAAATCAGATGCTAGTGGCCCTTATGAAACCAATATTAGATTAGTTCATGCTTTACGATCCATTGGCAAGGGCATGGCTGCAGGGAGAACATTTTGTTCAGAGATGAACTTACATCAACCACCAACTAAATTTGAAAAACCGACTGCAGTATTAGAGAAAGCTCTATGTGAGGTCACTGAGGAAAGCATGAAACTGGCTGCTAGGGAAGCAGTGGAAGAAAATGATGGATGTTCGGATATTGCAGTTGCACTTGATGGAAGTTGGCAGAAAAGAGAACATACTTGTCAGAATGGAGTATGGCTAATTTTAGAGGAAGAAATAGTGGAATGGAAGTTCATGGAATACAGCAAATATTTCATCGCTCCGTAAAAACAAGAGGCATACGGTACACCAAAAATTTGGGCGATGGTGACAGTAAGGCATACAACAATGTGGTGAACTCTAATGCATATAGAGATGGCATTATTAGCAAAATATAATGTGTAGGCCATGTTCAAAAACGTTTGGGAACAAGGCTGAGAAAACTAACTGTTGATATGAGAGGAAAAAAATTAGAAGTTGGAAAATTGTTGACCAGACAGGGTCAGTTAACTAAACCTGAAATAGAAAACTTGCAGGTATACTATGGACAGGCAATTAGGAGAAATAAAGAAAATCTGGAGGCATTGAAGAGAGATGTTTGGGCCATATTCTTTCATAAGTCCTCTACTGACGATAAGCCATATCATGGATTGTGTCCATTAGGGGAAAATTCGTGGTGCAAATACAATAGGGCTCAGGCAACTGGAGAATCTTATTCTCACCAGCATTCTCTTCCTGCTGCTGTTATTACAGCAAATAAATCTATTTTCAGAGACTTGGCTCATCCTGACCTTCTAATGAAATGTCTGCGTGGGCAGACACGTAACCCAAATGAATGTTTCAACAGCATAATTTGGAACCGCCTTCCTAAAACTGTATTTGTAGGCATGCATACAATGAAACTAGGAGTTCATAATGCTGTTATTACATTCAATTGTGGTAATACTGGAAAGTGTTGGGTACTGAAAAAGCTGGGAATTAATCCTGGTGAAAATATCATCACTGGACTGCAACACTGGGATAAAATGACGATAGCTGATGCAGACAGGTCTGCATCTAATATGGCCAAGAAAGCAAGACAAATATCCAGTAAGGTGAAAAAGAAGATGGAAGACCTGCTAGAGCCCAAAGAAGGGCCATCATATGCAGCAGGACAGTTCTAATTAATTTTAAGTAACAAATTTCAAAAGTTTTTTCTTTAAAGTGAATTTCCAGCAATCTAAAATTTTCAGTACTTATGTCCCATTATATCAGAAACTATCATAGATAAATGAATTAAATTTTCAGAGACTCTGAATAACATAAAACGCCACCTCTGGTACGACATTCATTAATATTCCCCCATCATAAAGATCACAAAAAAATATTTTCTGCAGAAAAAACTTAATATTTTTTGTTAATAAATTTAAAAAAGTATTTCTTAAAAATAATGAAATGGATTCAGTAGATTTTAGTACAGTTGACTCTGTTAGCATCATGTAACATACAGTAAAAATATTAAGGTCCTGCATCAAATAGTTTTTTCAGAAATGGCTCAAACACTTGCCTAAATTAACATGGGTTAGACAGGCAGGGTGTGGTCCCCTGAAACACCATATTTAAGAACAATTTTAGAAAGTGGTTCAAATGACTGTTTAAGCTGTGTTCTATTGCATCCAGACAGTTCTTACAGATTCTACTGTTTACTGAATGTAAACTAAATCCAATGAGTATTCTGATTTATCCTTTTAATTCTTGTAATTTATATGCTTACAAACATGTTAACTACCACAAGCTCTGTAATGACTGAAGATGAATTAACTGATATTGTTTCTATTTTTGTTGTCAGATCTAAGTATAATTTTGAATTGTATAAGGTTTGTACTTAACTCCATGAAGAGGCGAAGGGTCAGCATTCCTGTCATTGATAAACTTAGGTCTTACTTATTGATCAGTAGGGATGGAAGGTATATTTTATCTCTGAATGAGCATGGTCTGCATATACATACAAAGCTATTCAGAGAGTAAGGTCCAATCAGCTGCAAATTGTAAATCACTGTGAAAATTTTAAAAAATGTTTTATTTGCAACAGTTAGCTACAACTTCCAGCTAGTTGTCTACATAGTTGCCGCCTTTCTTAAACATTTTTCATAGCATTGTACCAACTTTCCAATACCCTTGTCATAGAAGGCAGCCACCAGTGCTTTCTGCCAATTCTCTACGCTGGCCTACAGCTAGTTGTCTGTGCCCAAATACTGTCTTCATAGCCAGTAATTCATGTGAGCAGAGATGAAACTGAGAGGGAGCCAATTACAGGCTTTATTGTGGATAATGAAACACTTCCCAACGAAAACGCTGCAGGAGCATCTTCATTGCCCTTCCATAATACGACTGAGAACTGTCTTGAAGAAACAAATGCATGACAGTTATGCACAGCTTGAGGCGAAATTTTTCACCAGGCCCTTGTACTTGGCGGGAGACAGTACTTTCTAGGCCTCTTTATGTGCTTACTGTGAACTCAGAACTGAAAAGAGCAACAAGACGAGATCGATAGACATATTGGACATACTGTCCAACACATCTAGGCAAAGCTTCATCTTATTTTTCACAGTGGTTTCCATTTCGTTAGCGATGGGAACTTACTTTCGGAATAGCCCTTGTAAATGTCGTCGTAATTTATTTGTCCAGAATTCTTAGATAGTAGATAATAGTTACTAGTGCAGAATTCTTAGATAGTAGAGTGTACAGCTGTGAGAAAGAATTGTGTACATCTACATCTACATCTATACTCCGCGAGCCACCTTACGGTGTGTGGCGGAGGGTACTTATTGTACCACTATCTGATCCCCCCTTCCCTGTTCCATTCACGAATTGTGCGTGGGAAGAACGACTGCTTGTAAGTTTCCGTATTTGCTCTATTTTCTCGGATCTTTTCGTTGTGATCATTACGCGAGATATATGTGGGCGGTAGTAATTGTTGCCCATCTCTTCCCGGAATGTGCTCTCTCGTAATTTCGATAATAAACCTCTCCGTATTGCGTAACGCCTTTCTTGAAGTGTCCGCCACTGGAGCTTGTTCAGCATCTCCGTAACGCTCTCGCGCTGACTAAATGTCCCCATGACGAATCGCGCTGCTTTTCGCTGGATCATGTCTATCTCTTCTATTAATCCAACCTGGTAAGGGTGCCATACTGATGAGCAATACTCAAGAATCGGACGAACAAGCGTTTTGTAAGCTACTTCTTTCGTTGATGAGTCACATTTTCTTAGAATTCTTCCTATGAATCTCAACCTGGCGCCTGCTTTTCCCACTATTTGTTTTATGTGATCATTCCACTTCAGATCGCTCCGGATAGTAACTCCTAAGTATTTTACGGTCGTTACCGCTTCCAATGATTTACCACCTATGGCATAATCGTACTGGAATGGATTTCTGTCCCTATGTATGCGCATTATATTACATTTATCTACGTTTAGGGAAAGCTGCCAGCTGTCGCACCATGCATTAATCCTCTGCAGGTCCTCCTGGAGTACGTACGAGTCTTCTGATGTTGCTACTTTCTTGTAGACAACCGTGTCATCTGCAAATAGCCTCACGGAGCTACCGATGTTGTCAACTAAGTCATTTATGTATATTGTAAACAATAAAGGTCCTATCACGCTTCCCTGCGGTACTCCCGAAATTACCTCTACATCTGCAGATTTTGAACCGTTAAGAATGACATGTTGTGTTCTTTCTTCTAGGAAATCCTGAATCCAATTACAAACCTGGTCCGATATTCCGTAAGCTCGTATTTTTTTCACTAAACGTAAGTGCGGAACCGTATCAAATGCCTTCCTGAAGTCCAGGAATACGGCATCAATCTGCTCGCCAGTGTCTACGGCACTGTGAATTTCTTGGGCAAATAGGGCGAGCTGAGTTTCACATGATCTCTGTTTGCGGAATCCATGTTGGTTATGATGAAGGAGATTTGTATTATCTAAGAACGTCATAATACGAGAACACAAAACATGTTCCATTATTCTACAACAGATTGACGTAAGCGAAATAGGCCTATAATTATTCGCATCTGATTTATGACCCTTCTTGAAAATGGGAACGACCTGCGCTTTCTTCCAGTCGCTAGGTTCTTCCAGCGATCTATGATAAATTGCTGATAGAAAGGGGGCAAGTTCTTTAGCATAATCACTGTAGAATCTTAAGGGTATCTCGTCTGGTCCGGATGCTTTTCCGCTACTAAGTGATAGCAGTTGTTTTTCAATTCCGATATCGTTTATTTCAATATTTTCCATTTTGGCGTCCGTGCGACGGCTGAAGTCAGGGACCGTGTTACGATTTTCCGCAGTGAAACAGTTTCGGAACACTGAATTCAGTATTTCTGCCTTTCTTCGGTCGTCCTCTGTTTCGGTGCCATCGTGGTCAACGAGTGACTGAATAGGGGATTTAGATCCGCTTACCGATTTTACATATGACCAAAACTTTTTAGGGTTCTTGTTTAGATTGTTTGCCAATGTTTTATGTTCGAATTCGTTGAATGCTTCTCTCATTGCTCTCTTTACGCTCTTTTTCGCTTCGTTCAGCTTTTCCTTATCAGCTATGATTCGACTACTCTTAAACCTATGATGAAGCTTTCTTTGTTTCCGTAGTACCTTTCGTACATGATTGTTATACCACGGTGGATCTTTCCCCTCGCTTTGGACCTTAGTCGGTACGAACTTATCTAAGGCGTACTGGACGATGTTTCTGAATTTTTTCCATTTTTGTTCCACATCCTCTTCCTCAGAAATGAACGTTTGATGGTGGTCACTCAGATATTCTGCGATTTGTGCCCTATCACTCTTGTTAAGCAAATATATTTTCCTTCCTTTCTTGGCATTTCTTATTACACTTGTAGTCATTGATGCAACCACTGACTTATGATCACTGATACCCTCTTCTACATTCACGGAGTCGAAAAGTTCCGGTCTATTTGTTGCTATGAGGTCTAAAACGTTAGCTTCACGAGTTGGTTCTCTAACTATCTGCTCGAAGTAATTCTCGGACAAGGCAGTCAGGATAATGTCACAAGAGTCTCTGTCCCTGGCTCCAGTTCTGATTGTGTGACTATCCCATTCTATACCTGGTAGATTGAAGTCTCCCCCTATTACAATAGTATGATCACGAAACTTCTTCACGACGTTCTGCAGGTTCTTTCTGAGGCGCTCAACTACTACGGTTGCTGATGCAGGTGGTCTATAGAAGCATCCGACTATCATATCTGACCCACCTTTGATACTTAACTTAACCCAGATTATTTCACATTCGCATTCGCTAATAACTTCACTGGATATTATTGAATTCTTTACTGCTATAAATATTCCTCCACCATTGGCGTTTATCCTATCCTTGCGGTATATATTCCATTCTGTGTCTAGGATTTCGTTACTGTTCACTTCCGGTTTTAACCAACTTTCCGTTCCTAATACTATATGCGCACTATTTCCTTCAATAAGAGATACTAATTCAGGAACCTTGCCCTGGATACTCCTGCAGTTTACCAATATTACGTTAACTTTTCCTGTTTTTGGTCTCTGAGGACGGACGTTCTATATCAACGATGATAATGTCCTCTCTGGTAAGCCGTCAGGTATTTTATCGTTTCGCCCAAGGGGGGGGTCCCTCTAACCTAAAAAACCCCCGTGTGCACGCCACACGTACTCTGCCACCCTAGTAGCTGCTTCCGGTGTGTAGTGCACGCCTGACCTGTCTAGGGGGGCCCTACAGTTCTCCACCCAATAACGGAGGTCGATGAATTTGCAACCATTATAGTCGCAGAGTCGTCTGAGCCTCTGGTTTAGACCCTCCACACGGCTCCAAACCAGAGGACCGCGATCGACTCTGGGCACTATGCTGCAGATATTAAGCTCAGCTTGCACTCCGCGTGCGATGCTGGTTGTCTTCACCAAATCAGCCAGCCGCCGGAGGGAACCAAGGATGGCCTCAGAACCCAAGCGGCAGGCGTCATTCGTTCCGACATGTGCTACTATCTGCAGCCGGTCACACCCAGTGCGTTCAATAGCTGCCGGAAGGGCCTCCTCCACATTATGGACGAGACCCCCCGGCAAGCACACCGAGTGCACACTGGCATTCTTCCCCGACCTACCCGCTATTTTCCTGAGGGGCTCCATAACCCGCCTAACGTTGGAGCTCCCTATAACTAATAGGCCCGCCCTCTGTGACTGTCGGGACCTTGCCGGAGAATCGGCCACTGGCCCAACAGGCGAGGCATCCTGTGGTGGCTCGGAAACGATGTCATCACCACTAGGAAGCACCCCGTACCTGTTGGAAAGGGGTAAGGCAGCTGCCACGCGGCCAGATCCCACCTTCGCCTTTCGGCCAGGCACGCGCGAGCCCACCACTGTCCGCCATTCACCCTGGAGTGATGGCTGTCCGGTAAGATGCTCACTGCCGGAAGACGCAGCGACATCAGGGGTTCCATGTGATTCCAAGGCCACCGAAGTAGGCATAGGTCTCACCACAGTTGCCCCAACGCCACTACGAGCCGACGCCTGCGCCTCGAGCTCGATGAGCCTAACAGACAAAGCCTCCACCTGCCCCCGAAGAGTGGCCAATTCTCCTTGCGTCCGCTCACAACAACCACAGTCCCTACACATGACTATGTTTACCCTACTCTATACGGTGACAAATTCCCAAGATAATCTTCTGATGAGCTACTCTGATAATCAAGAAACACTCACTGAAATACGAGACGCGAAAACTACGCTAGGTTTTCCCAGAAAAACTATTTAAAAGCTAAGCGCAGCAAATAAGTACAAAAACGCTTTATACAAACAGTACTCGCTGCTGCTGGTGCTCTCGCTCTGGCTGTCACAAGACAACTGCTGATTCAAGTGACTAGTGGCTAACGGCCGCGAAACAAACAAAAGACGGTTTTAGGGTGCTTTCTGTTCTAAACGATCAAGAAAACACTAAGAAATCTAACACGAAAACTATGTAAAGTTTTATCAAGAACTGTTAGTTACTATGCAGAGCAGATAAACACAAATAGAATCCCTTCCTTAGTGGATGGTCGTAAACAAAATGCAAAATAAACGCTTTATACAAACAGTACTCGCTGCTGCTGGTGCTCTCGCTCTGGCTGTCACAAGACAACTGCTGAGATATGACTGATGTACGATTTTAATGCATTTGCACAAGCCTTTTCTTAAACAATATTCTAAGGGTATAATTTTATCCTTCAGTTCGACTCTTGATGTCAATTTCATGTAAAATTTTTGGTTTGCGTGCACTAACTTTGACAATCAAATTAAATGGTAGTAGATTAACTCTAAATGCTACTCACCGTGATTTATTGTGAGATCTGTTTCATATGTCTTCTGTATTGCCAGGTATTTTCATGCAGCTGGAAAACTTTCATTAACAAGAATGTTACCAATTTACTATAACGAATCATACCTACTAACATATGAAAACCATTCCTTGTCCACTTTCCCCAAGGATAATGATTTAATTTCGGATATCCAAGAAAATTTAATGACTACTAACAATGAACTTAATTTCTTTCAAGAAGCAAGTAGCATTAAGTCTTTTGAATCTTTCAGTAATGTTAATCCATACTTCATTGTCAGAATCACAGTTAATAAAATATTCCATGCTTTATGTCGTGGTAAAATGGATTTCACTTTAAAGCCGACGCTTATTCCCCATCTGCGGAGGACATTTTCAAAGGGAATCGTAGCTTTGTTGAATGTCCGGTTCACACCCTGTCTCGCTACTGACTACACCAAAATTCCACTTCAGCGAGCTTCCGCACAGTGGCATGACATCACGTGTTTTGAATACACAAGTGCAATTGGCCATTGTCGACTGCTGTCATCTGCTGTTACTATTATCCCATGGAGGAAGACTGCTACACATCTTCTTCAATACTGGAATCTAAATTCCATTCAATTTCAGGCCTTCCTGCTTCCTATTGAAATTCCAGGGGTGTTTCATATCTCTATGGACTGTGTATAGCCTTTCGTGGAATCCACTTGTGGCTGTCAGTACTTTAGTCCTATCATAATGAATGTGGCGGTCTCTTGGTTGTAAAGCATCTTCCAAACAGTTGATCTGTCAGTCACCCCCCTTCTGCAATTGCCCTTGTGCTCTTCAAGTCGTTTTTTGACAGCTCTTTTTGTAGTATCCACGTACATCTCCCACATCTACACGAAATCCTATAAATTCCAGCTTTTTTCAGCAGTTGGCGAGCATCCTTGGTCGATTTCTTGCACCCACAGGAAAGATAATAGCCAGCATAGAAGCAGACATTCGTAGTGTGGACAAGGCTATGGCAGAAGAAATCGGTATAGAAGGAGGAGGACGAGGCAGGCAGAAGATTAAATTTTGTTACTGTGCTAGTTTTCAAGAAAGAAGGTGGTAGCTTGGGTCACACAGTTTATGGAAAACCCAGGCACACAGATCGTTACCTACACTGGGATTTGAACCACCACCCATAACAAAAGCAAGACATTATACAATAGTTTACAGAAAGAGCAAGGAAAATCTGTGAACCAGAGCTGCTGGACACAAGATTAAAACATCTCACCAATGCATTGGTCAAGAATGATTATTTGTTCGCTGAGGTGAAAAGAGCATTAAGACCACTGTGTTGAAATCATAGTGGTGCTCAAGCATTGGTGAAATTAAAAGTTTGCCTGCCATTTATTAAGGACGTGACTGATAGCATAGGAAAATTCCTGAGAAAGCAGAACATAGTGGTAATCAACTTACCCACATGGAAGATACAAGATCATATGAAAACGTCCAAGGATGCCCGCCAACCCCCAGAAAATGCTGGAATTTATAGCATTCTGTGTAGTTGTTGAGAGGTGTATGTGGGTACTACAAAAAGAAATGTCAAAAAATGACTCAAAGAGCACAAGGTCAATTGCAGTAGAGGGGAGATCGACAACTCAACTGTTGCGAAACATGCTTTACACCCAAGAGACCGCCACACTAATTTTTATAGGACTCAAGTGCTGGCAGTTCAAGCGGATACCACGAAAGGCTATATAGGGAGGCCATAGAGATTGTTAAACACCTGGCTGTAATTTCAATAGGAAGGTGGAGGGCGTGAAGTTGATTGAAATTTGTACACCAGTGGTGAAGAAAACGTGTACCAGTCTTCCAGCTTGGGATGATAATAACAGCGGACGACAGCAGTCGACAACAGCTTTCGCATATTCAAAACATGTGATGTCACGCTAGTGTGAGGAAACTCGCCAAAGTGGAGTTTTGCTGAAGTCTGTAGAGAGCCAGGGTGTGAATCGGACATTCAACAAAGCTGCGATCCCCCTTGAAAAATCCTCCTGAGATGGGGACGAAACGTCGGGTTTTAAAGTGAAATCCATTCGACCACGGCATAATAGCCCAGAATATTTTATAAATTGTGACATTTCTGGCTGTGAAAGTTCAGATCTACACTGTCAGTATCGTGTTCTTATTACATTCATTAATTTGTGTTTTGTGTATAGCACATGTCATGTACCAAGTTGTTATTTTAAAAGTGCACTCATCAGTACCAGTTGTTACTGTGTCTGCAAATGAAATAAACGTTTCAATGCTATCTGATGCCACAACACACGATACGGATTCATGATTCCCAAGTGGTCGTCTTGAGAGATCTCTGGTAGCTCTTCTACTCTGGGGATGAGTGATGCAAGGGCTATAAGGTTGCCTGCAGTGGCTTCAAGCATGCAAACACATGAGTTGTCACTATCTGAGAATGCTGATGAACTTTATGACAGTACAAGCTTGGCCACTGTAGACAACATATGCAGTGAGTTGCTGTCATCTGCATGCAGAAAGCTGTGTAAACGAGCGGTGCACAGATCCAAGATAAGTGTCATTCTTGGTTCACAAAGGAGTCTCTGTTAGTTTGTAGTTATCTGACGCTAGGGTATCAAACACAGTGATGACAGGGCAGCAAACCATCAGCATTACTGTAGCTTTTTTTGGGAGTAAACTGGAGAAGGTTACTTACTATGTGTTCATATATTGTGGATACAATGCCTACATTTCTTGCCAATGAGTGTGTGGGTTCCTCAGTAGATTACAATGTCTGTTATAAAGTAATAAATTTAAACTGACAATATCATGTTAATGTTACATGTATTTATTACAAAAGTTCATGTGTCTATTGTGTAGATATTATTGTGCAATATATTCGTGAAAACTGATTGTTAGATTTATATGAACTCCACAAAGGGTCATTGTTGCCATCTGTAAAGGCTGATTTTATGAGTATGCAAGAGTTTCATGTACATCATGCTTTCTACTTTTATCATTTTTGTTTGGAAGTTTTTAATTCACAGAGTGCCTGTCTTCTTATAAGTATGAGGAGGCAAAAAATGAGAGAGGGGAATAAAATATATGAAATTTGGATGTAATGTTGCCACATTAGTGCCAACTGGTGGTAAAATTGCAGCATACATAAATTTGTAAGGCAAATTGTTAACTGACGCCCCAAGTAGGTACAGGGTTTTTAATAATGACACTGAATCTTACGTTTTAGGTCAGTGAATTTTTATAAATATCTTTTACCTTTTAATTTTAATCTTTTGTAGCTTGATGCCGTAGTACAAATGCCTATCACTCTTTGTGTTGCCTTAACCTTAACGGCAGATATCGGATGAAGACAGGAAATAAAATGGGCTATAAAATATTTATTAATTGGTCAAGACAGTTTTATTCGCAAAATTATCCCCATTGATTGTGCCTGAGTATCAGAAATTAATTTTTTATTGATGAGAATGGACTTGCAGAGGTTCATAATGCCACAGATCATATATTATAAAGGTGTTTTAATTTTATCATAGTTGTGATAACTTTTTGCTTTTTTCATTGAGCGTAAATATTGCAGTGGAGTGGAAATAGAAAATTACTTTTTGTCTTCGGGTATTTAAATCTACTGTTGATCTAATTCAGATCCAAAACAAATAGTTTGAACAGTATAAATAGTTGTTATAAAATGAGGTAAAGCATGTTTACGGAACTTGATAAACGGTAAAAGTAAGAACAAAGCAAAACTGTTGTACTTAAAAGTTGTGCTTTTAGGAAATCTGTAAGCATACTACAGTCATAATAACGTGGTCTACAGTTGCTGTCATCTCACTGTTATTTTTAACTTCAGGTGAACTGCCATGTCAGTCCACGTGTGTGTACCCAGCTTCTGTAGCAAGCGGGAAATGTAAGTCAAAACAAAATCAAAAACAGTTTTATTCCACTTACTTTTCGAGCGACGCTTCGTCCCCTTTCAACATCGTTTTTATTGGCGTGTCAGACGCCCTAAAAATAATATCTAAAATCCATTTTCGTACCCAATGTTCTTTTCATTAACGTTTCTGGGTGATCTTAAACTAAAATCTGTTCACTCACGATTATTCCTGCACGACGAATTTCACGTGATGCCATTTTGAATACAGCGCTAGTGTGAAAACACTCTTCTACGAGGGTGATGCAAGTTTTCGTGCCAGTGGAACTGCAGACGCACTAGTGGGTGTTGGTTTTGCACCCCTACCCAGAGACCACCTTGTGCGCGGTTCATGTAAAATCTTTGGCGTGGTAGCCTTTGTTTTGTTGTCAGCGGGCTAGCGGCATGCCATTCAAATAAGTGACTTGGTTGTTGTGTGTAGAAAAGTTTATAGCGATTTGTATGCGTTTCAAAGCAGCTGATTTTTAGCCTCTGTGGTAAGGTTTCGTTGTTTCTTTCTTACTTTATAGCGTGTTATGTAGTTACTGCCGCATTATATAAAATTACTTTCAATAAAGTATCCAAACAAATAATTGTGCGGAAGATACGAGTTACGAATTTATCGAAGGATAGAAGCAATTTCACATCCAATAAATTTGAATTATCAGCATAAAAGCAATTTCTTTATAGATAGTGACGAAGTTGTTCAACAATGACATTATGTGGAGAGAGTACGTTCATGGTGAAACAACCACAAATACTAAGATTCCGGTAGCTAAACAATCTCCACCTATTAGGTAGTAACGCAAGTACTGTGTTTATTTGGTTTGCATATAACTACCACATTTCAAGTAGCAGGGTGCCACTCGATGCTTTTGCTGTACACTAAGCGGTTATGTTTAGGCCTACACAATTAATAGACAGTATTCCTTCGTGTCATGTGACTGCTGGCCCGTATTTAGTAGCAGACAAGCCTTGGTATGCCGTAGGCAGCAGTTGGGTACAGATGTTCGTAACGAAAACTGAAATTGTTCCACAAGTTGCTTTGTGAACAGCAAAAGTTAAATTGCGAATTTTAAGCGGAATATGGTTCTCTGGCCTCATCTTCTGCAAGTATCTTATACCTTCACCCACACTCCTCCACATTACGTGCTGTTTTGCTCTTTACTGTAATGTTGTGGTGTGGGTGACACGACATGCCTAATTTTTTGTTAAATACCAAGTAGTATGGTGGATAGTATGGATGTAGAATTCCATTATTATTCTTAATTTGTTTAGATTATAAGTGTGGTGCATCATTTTAACTGTTGCGGGTTGCTCCTCTGCTCGAACAGGGAAATGTCATGCTGTCACAGTCATCTGCTCCTACAACAACAGCTGCTCTGAATGAAGAACAGTACTCATCTCTGCAGTAAGTGCTTGTGGAGCTGCTCAGGTATTGTACCCAACACATATTTTGTCTTTAGGACATCTGTAGATCGTGTTAAGCAGCACAGTAATTGTCTGGTATCTCATTGCAGTTTTAGACAGATTATGTGATACATGCAGTCTATTTCATTAGGTAAACTCTCTTGCTCAGAAACTTTTCTCAATTTAATCAAGAAGCTTCAAGTTAATTACGCTTTGTGCCAGTACATTTAAACAGCAAAAACGATGGAATAACAAACTTCTTAGTGAAAGAAGGAAAAACTGCTGAGAGAGAAAACCGCTGCCTGCAAAGAATGAGTGTTGACAGAGGACAATCACTGAAAAATTTACTGCAGTAAAACTGTTCCAGCACATTGATACACAGTTTCAAAGTTGCCACGTTGTGAGCATTGTTTGTATCGTTAAACAAATGTTTATAGTCTGTTGACACTGATATCAATCATTTCCAATGGTATTTTTGCATCTTCTTGTGCACTGTGCTCAGTGAAGAGAGCAGGTGGGTCCAGTAGGTAACTTTTACACAGTTTTTTGATATGTAGTGTTTTCTTTAATAAGACTTAACTACGATATGGGATCAGGGCCATTCTGTGTGATAGAATTCGACATCGGTGTAAAATTAAATTTTTTTAAAATTTTACTTTTCAAAAGTTAGATGACTTTGGAACAGGAACTCTCTTTGTGTAACCATAAAATGATAGGGTCGACAGAAGCGTCCGATCCCACGCGTCGGCTTTGACCCTTGACGTAAGGGTGTTGTGTGCGCCGTCATGACGGCGCGGAGTTTGGTTTGAGTGTGGCTGTCTCCAGTTCTGTTTTATCTTATTTTATTTACTTTTCTGGTCTGTTCGTTCTATCCCGTGAGATTTTTTTTTAAAAGACAAAAAACACTAATCGGCTACTGAAGCATCTTTATCTTCTATGGGTTGCAGGGGTTACGACCCCTGGGGAGGTGGGTGGGTATTCATGCATGGCTGTCTTCACTTACACGTTGTAGCTATGCAAGGTGTCTAAATTTATTTATATTTAGTTTCCCCCCCACCCAAAACACCCCATTTCCTGCACTTGTCCCGTTAGTGTCATTAGACTTCTTGTGGAAAGTGTGTGTTTTTGTTTCCGCCATATTTGTGACGTCATGGGTCAAAGCAGACGGGCGGGATCGGACGCTTCCGTATTTCCCAAATACATGTGTAATGGAATGGGTCTTAGATGGGATGTAAAATCCACCTTAGGTGACATAGCATAAAAATTCTGTGAAAGGGTCATTCCATGTCAAATCAACACACTTTAAATAAAAATTTGTCCTCACTCTCTTAGATTTTGCTGAAACTTGGTATTCTTATGGTGGGTGCTGCAACTAAGAAAAATGCCAAATTTCAATTTTTTACCTCGAACCATTCCTGAAATATGGTCATGTAAACCTTTCAAAAACTGGCCAAAATGTGTGAACGGACTTTTTTCAAGTTGCCCTAGGAGCTGCCCTAATTGAGCTAGAGAGCTGGGAAAGGTGTCATTTTGCAGCATTTTTCATGCTCTTTCCAGTGATATACAACAAAACATAGCTTATAATTAACAACCTTTTTCAGAATACTAATTAATATTTTAATTTAATTTTTTTACATAAAGTACATAATTGAAATTTTTCAAAATATTTCGAATCATACTGTTGTAAATCACATGGCAAAATATAAGTGTGGGATGATGATGGATTCATTGTTTAAAAAAATTATTCCGCACTCTTTTTTTTGACCAAACTGACCTTTAACAAACAGGAATTTCATTAAAATATACTGAAAGGTAATTAAAAAAGTACTAGAAATATCAAAGTATCACCTTCTTGAAACAAAACCGAACAACATTTTCTGTAATTGGTTGCTTTTTTTTTAATTTCTTACAGTTTAAACTAATAGCCTATTAACCGGCAAAACGAAATATTGAGTGTGGGACCTGTAGCTAAGATTTAAATAAGGTGTGAAAAACTTAGAAGTAGACTATTGGTGTAATATTTCTGGTTCAAAAATGCACATTTCATTAGCACAGACTTTAGCCACTGTTTGAAGGCTGAGCATGCGTGTGTTCCCGTCTATGTACGTAGCAGGCTGTGAACAAGTTGAAACCCACACAGTGCTTGATGTCTCTACAATCATTGAGAGACTGGAGCCATTGTTAAGAGGATATACGACTGTTACCTTCTAAGGCTTAGTGTGCCTATAGCATTAATGTGCACTGTGGTTTTTGTGCAAATCAATTGTTAACTCTGTGTTGACCAGTTTGTATCAAGTATATTTAATAGTTCATTTACAGGTAAATCTATAAATTGAAGGAGAGTTTGTAATATGGAACCAAGTAAAAAGTGCAGTGCTGTAAGAGTGCAGTGTTGTAAGAGTGCAGTGTTGTAATCCATTGAAGAAGCCAAATCATTTTATTAGAGGCAGAAAAAACTGAGAAATGTCACAGCATGAATGCTCAAATTATTTCCACAAATTGCTAGTGGTGGCGGGATTTGTGGGAAATGTAGGAAATATGTAACCACATTGAAAAATACACCAGAGCCCATCAGTTATAAGTGTTGAAGAAGATCCTTCTGGCTCAGAGATAATCATCCCAGACCAAGACCCTGACTTCACTGCAAGTAAGTTCATTGATTGTTCAGACACTTAACACATCACTTCAAGAACTAGGTGAGTCCCCAATTGATAAGAAGGAACTAACATCTAGACAATACAGTAAATCAAAAGTGGAAAAAATCTCATCAGTGACATGTAAACTTTTTGTTGCTGCTGAAACTTCATCAGATACTGATACTGGTGAATCCGTTCTTCAAAAAATCGAAACAAACTGTAATAATTCTATAAGTAGAGCAAAAAAACTAATGATCCTTACAAGTTCACCTGAAAAGTGGGGTGTCAGGAAAATAATGAGGGAATTTAATGCTCCTAATTACATTGTTCGGCAGTCCAAAAAAGTTTTGAAAGAGAAGCGATTCATGGAAGGTCCAAACCCAAAACCAGGGAAGTGTTTACCAACAGAAACTGTCAAAACTGCACATTCATTTTATGAAAATGATGAAGTTAGCTGGGCAATTATTAAAGATTGTGTGACAATTACAGAAACAAGTGGAAGTAAAGCAAAAATATCAAAAAGACTTATTTTGTGTAACCTTAAAGAAGCTTACAAACATTTTAAAGACAAGTTTCCTAACATAAAAATAGGTTTCTCTAAATTTGCCGAGTTGAGACTGAAACATTATGTATTTGCTGGCTGGAGTGGCACACACACACTGTCTGTCACTGTCTGTATGTGCACAACTCACTAAGACATAAAATTAATGATAGAAAATGCCAAACTAAATACAGTAACAAACAGTAGCTAAAACAATTATAAGCAGTGCATTATAAAAATGCTTCGCAACCCATCATCAGTTGATTGCAACATGGGAAATTGTGAATATTGCGCAGGAGAAACTGTCATACGTAAAATTTTACAAGACTTCTTTGATGAAAATTTAATTGAACGAGTTCAGTTTCGACAGTGGGTGTCAGTTGACTGCTGTAATCTGGAAATTGTTCAGAAAACTTCTGAAGAATTCATAGATTTATTTTGTAGTAAGACATCTCCACAAGAGAAAATCTTATGGAATCTGAATTTGTCATCATATGTGATTTTTCGGAAAATTATAGTGTAGTTCTATAGCATGAAACTCAGAGACAAGACAACAGATTACCATTCATCCATTTGTTATATATTACAAACAGGAAGACAAAATTGAGCATATGAGCTTTGTCATTGTTTCAGATTGCCTAAAGCACAATACAGTTGCAGTTTACGCCTTTCAACAGAAGCTTTTCTTATCTAACAAATAAATTTCAAAACTTCCAAAAAATAAATACTATTATTCTGACGGTTCTGCTGCTCAGTACAAAAATAAGAACTTCCTGAACCTTTGCCTTTGCGAGGAAGATTTCAACATAAAATCTGAGTGGCACTTTTGAGCCACAACACATGGGAAAGGGCCCTGTGATGGAGTAGGGTGTTCAGTTAAGAGACTGGCAGCTCGGTTAAGTTGGCAAAGGCCATACAAAAATCAGATCCAAACCCCACGAGATCTATTTGAGTGGGCAGTGGATAATTTCACAAATGTTGATTTTGCATATTCCATTCAATAAGACTATGCTGCTTCAGAGCCCAGTCGGCTTTATTAAAATGTAATCTGTGAAGTTTCAAGACAATTTGTTGGGAAACTGCTTTCAACTCAAAACTTAATTTTTGTCTGAGGTTAGTGTTAATGTGTGTTTTATAGAAAGTTGTTTCAAAATTACTGTTAGTACCTATTGTGTTAAATTTAGCTATGTATAGGTAGATACCTGTTACGCAAAAACAAGCATTGTGTATTTAATTTTTTTTATAGTTTCATTCCAAACACAATGGACCTGAACTATTATGTAAATACTTGTACTTTTTCATACTTTATTTCAGTTTGTAGTTAAATGTTCAAACATTTTTGTTTTATCAGTTAATATACTGTTAGTTAAGTTGTATGAAATAAAAATAAGCAATCAGCTATAAAAATGATGATTAGTTTTGTTTTAATAAGGTGATGTTTTGATACTTCTAATACTTTTTTACTTACCTTTCAGTATATTTTAATGAAATTCCTGTTTGTTAAAGGTCAGTTTCCTCAAACTATGGCTGTTAGTGAAAAAACAAGAGTCCAGAATAATTTTTTTTAACAATGAACCCATCATAATCCCACATTTATGTGTTTCCATATGATTTACAACAGTATGAAGTAGTTGTGGAAATATTTAGAAAATTTTCAAATATGTACTTCTGTAAAAAAAAATTAAATAAAAATATTAATTAGTATTTTGAAAAAGTTTATTAATTAGAATCTATGTTTTGTTGTATATTCGTGAATAGAGCATGCAAAATGACACCTTTCCCAGCCCTCTATCTCAATTACAGCAGCTCCTATGGCAATTTAAAAAAAGTCTGTTCACACATTTTTGGCTGGTTTTTGAAAAGTTTACATAACCATATTTCAGGAATGGTTTGAGATAAAAAATTGAGATTTGGAATTTTTCTTAGATTCAGCATCCGATATAAGTATACTAAATTTTAGCAAAATCTAAAATGGTGTGGTGAAATAGGTGTGTTGATTTGACATGGAATAACCCGCAATTTTAACCAACTGGACTCCTAAACTTTTTGTGCTTCTGGAGTCAGTAGTCCTTTCTGCATATTAATTTCTTTTGTTTTTCATTCCTATCAGGTATTTTAATATTAAAACTATTTTTTCAAGTGGTGCAATGGGACTACTACAAAACAGTTTTTATTTTGAAAAATATAGGTTTCCATTCTGAACTAGCTTACATATTTGAATGGAAATAGATCAGATGAAAAATATTTATATCCAAGCCGGGGAATGGAATTCGTGCTAATTTCCAAGAAGCGTTGTGTGTTAAACATGTTGGTTCCGGACAATATATATCAACTGCACAAACATAGATACTGTATTTTGTGTTGACGAGAGCAGTGACAAAAGACGAATGTTTACTAAGTTATCATTAGTTACAAATGAAACCAGTAATCGTGTTTGCATGACTCGGCAGCAGTGTCTTATTCACGGGCTATTCTAAGAATTTCATGCACCACCTGAAGTAGTCCTTGTTTCCCTTAATCTGGGTACACTCTAGATACACATCTCAGGAATACTGGGAGAGTCTCAGAAGTTTGAATTTTCCCATGAAACTGCGAGTGGGCGAATGACACATCCAAAGAGACAAATCCCACAGAACGATTTACAGATTCATGTTGGAAACTTTTCTTCATTGTGTTGTAGAAAATAAAATCCGTCTGGTAACTCTCTGATTCCTGGCAAGGTGAAGTGCTTTACGAGACACACTCAAGTTTTCGTGTCCCTCAATTTTACATGAATTATGAAGCACTTAAAGATTCCCTTTCAATGGCTCTGAAGATCTTTGTGTGCTTCAGTTTCATTTTTTAGTATTCGTCCATTCTGGTATTTCTAATCGGCTATATGTAATTCACCTGTTTCCATTGTCTTGTTTTGTCCACTGATAGGAATGCTGTCATTCTTGACAGAACCTGTAGCAGTTCCAAATGATGTTTGCCGATGACTCAGTTTTGGAGGTGGTACTGTGTAGTACGTGTTCTCTTACCCAGCGTTACACTAAAATAATGCTATTTTCTATGGTAAGATTACAGTTACCAAACCATGTGTTCTCCTTGTCAATATCATTGTCTGACACCATGCACAGTACAATTAAAGTGGGAAATTGGGATTCACGCCATTCTTATGAAGTTTCACTCAGCTGTCTCCACGACACTTGACACAATTCCTGAAATCATCATTGGCAGCAATCTATATTCCCAAGAGACATCCAAATAAGATTGCATGCTGCACAATTGAGGAATTGAGTTTCGCCAGGTAAGAGTTTTGAGACTAGAGATGCCAACAGCTTCACTCATTCCAATTCACAATGCTGAATGCTACACAATGTTTCCATGGCAATCACAAAACATTCCATATCACCCATCACAACAGCTGTGCGTTTAGTGTATTTCATCATTCAATATATATTGTTCAGAGCCCATGTGTTCAATAGGCAATGCTTCTTTGGAATTACTGAATTCTTTGTCAGTGGTCAATATTTGGCATAACATGAATTTGAAGAATATGAGATCATTTTACCAGTGCATTTTTACCACCTTTAAATGTAGGCTAAATTGGTTGTCTTGCTTTGTTCTTCCTAAAGGAGATCACTTCTTATTCATCAATGTCTACTGTTAGAACTTGTCCAATGGTGCACTTTATAGGCTTTGCAGCTACAGTTTTAATAGCAGCAAAAGAAACTAAATAAATATCTTCCATTTCATCACCTGTTTGACCAATGACATCATTATTTAATGTGTGCTTCAGAGTTACTGAATTGCAATTTTCCTTTGAACCAAAGTTAAATTCAAAAGCATTTTTGTTGTTAGAATTGTCTTTATAAATCATTAGGACAAACCAGGGTGCTTGATGCTAACCATCAACTTTGGCCAGTGATGTCATATCAAGTCCAAAAATGCAACACAAACACGAAATTGGTTTTTTGACGATGTAGTCTCTGACACTCTGTCCATGCCGTTTGTGGCATGAAATTCTAGGCTGTGCCCTTAACTGATTGTCTTTGCATTAAAATGCAAGATAATGATTTGTGCAAGGTTAATTTGCACCTCTTACCCATGGAGCTATCGGTGTGTTGGATGTGTACTGGTGGCAGGTCGTCTTTGTCTGCCACGGGAGAAGGTGGTTGCTTTGTGACTTCTGATATTTTGTATTGTAAACAGATACCAAGTGCAGAGGAAGAATGGCGAGAAACTGCAAACAGGCATAATTTAAACTTGAATTTCCTCCACTGCATTGATGCAATTGGCGAGAAACACGCAATACAGACTTCCACTGTTTTCTGGTGCTTCAATCAACACAGCTATTATCTAACGTGTTGTTGTTTTGATGGCTATTGCAGATGCTCACTACAGAATTCAGTATGCCAGTTTGGAATGCCAGGAGAGAATCTCAGACGACGGAACGAATAAGGTTATTGAAGGTTATTGAAAATGAACTGCAATTTACATAATTGACATTGATATCAGAGAAAAGCAAAGTGGTTACTCCTTTGCATAGGTAACAGATGACACATTTGCACTAGGCCCAAACCTCATGAAGCCCTCCCAGATCCAGACCCATACCCAAAGGGTTTGCTAGGAAGAGTGTTTAATTATTGATTGAGCAGAGCTCAACACATGATAGAGAATGTATTTAATTTCCTGGCATTTGTTTTCAGAGTGTTTAGAAGGCCTATTTCTCTAAATTTCTACACAACTTTCTTAGATGAAATGGAAAGTCAGCACCAACACACACACACACAGAGAGAGAGAGAGAGAGAGAGAGAGAGAGAGAGAGAGAGAGAGAGAGAGTGAGTTTGTGATTTAAAATAAAAGTAACTATCTGTGTGATTATGGCTTTTGGTGGTGGTCACGTATACAGTATGCAGTTACAACATCAAGAACAACACACTTGTTTTGTGACATTAGTTATTTTTCAGAACTAAGTCAATATGTACTTCAGTAGTACTGCAACTCTTTGGAGATGTCATTTTCTATGAGAAAGCTCATCATACTGTATCCAAACAATACAGTCTCATTCCATGAAATCTCACAGTGGGTGATCAGTTGACCATTTCAGAATTAAGTCACATTTGGCTCAGGGATACCTACGTCTCTTAACACTTACAGCGCTGATGTAGTTTGTAGCTGCCGTCACCTGCGGACTGGGTAAAATCAGCGTTTCTCTGTAATTTCTTGTTACTGTACAGCTCTGTTACTTTAATTCCAAAACATTTTTATGTTTATTGGATTTTTTACGTTAAGTACTCAAATTTTGGGTCAATAATTTAAAATTGGAAGGCACCAATGAAATTTCAAGTCAGTGATATTTATTGGCGGAAAAAATTGAAAAAGGATTACACTGCAATGTACAATGAAATATGTTGTTATCCTCTAAAAATATTTACAATTCATTTGAAGTAAAGAACAGTAACAATAAGCATAAGTTCAGTATACAATTAGCATTCTGTAGTGGACAACGGTGTCATAAACTTTGAAGCAGGGGGAGATACACAACCTGACATTACATTCGGTGCACTTATATGAAGTGTCCTTTCTTCCAGCCTTCCCTGTTGAACATTTGTCCTTTTCTCTTCCCTTCTGGAATGTTGACATGATTAGGGAAGTGTTTTTGTGAGAGTTGTTCTAATTTTGATGATCCCCGTGGAAAGCTCTTTGTCGAAGGCCCAGCAGACACCACAAATCCTGCACATACTTCTTGAATAAACTGAGAGAGGTGGCAAGTTTTTTTTTTTATTAAGTTATGCAGTATGTAGGCATTTGATACTGCCATTATTATGCAATGTACAGCTAGTTTCCTCCACCACTTAACAGTCTTGTGATCCATAGCCCCATATGACAGTCGTTGGCCAAATAGGTCCACTTAAACTTTGTTTTTATTAAAGTCAACAACTGCTGCAGGTTTCAGTTCCTTTGTTGCTCTTCTTGTTCTGACACTCTGCATTGTAGCTGTGTGCCGTGTGCTGATCATCCAGGAATCTCTTTTATCTTTCCAGTGCAAGGCGAGCACATTCCCTTTGCGGCGGGAGACCTGTTCTCCTTTTTCCAGCTTTGCATCTTTCAGTGATTTTTTAAGTCCTTTTGTGTTTTTCATCACTGTCCCAACAAGATCAGTATTATCGTCAGCTAATTCTTCACCTAATTGAACACTTGTGTTGAAACGAAGCTTATTGGTCAAATGCTTTATGACACTAGAAGCACTGTTGTCTACTGGCTCATCTCTTCCATGGTATACCTCAAAATTCCAGATATATCCTGTTCTGGATTCAGCCAAAATGTACAGCTTCATACCATATTTGTTTGGTTCATTGCCCATATATAAGTCTACTCTTCTTCTGTAGCGACAAATTCCTTCATCAACTGTTACTGTTTTCTCTGGATAATAAATATTTTGGAATTTCTCTCTCAATGCATTTAGGTGAGGTCTAACTTTATGAAGTGCATCAAAACTTGCTTCACTTTTCTTCTTTGCCTTTGTGTTATCATTGAGGTGAAACATAGATAAAAGTTTATAAATCTGTCTCTTGACAAAACACTGGTACAGAAATTACAACTGACGATAGGATCAGTACTCCAGTGGCTCTTCCTGTTTGGCCTCTCACTTATTGCCATATGCAGCAAGGATTTTTTTCTTATCTGCAGTTGTTACAGTTTTCCACTGTTTGAACCTAGAATTAGGCAGAAGATTGTTGTCAGACCACAGCTTAGCAAGTTTTTGCCTGGCATAACATTTTGTCTGTTCTTTCATTTTTATGAGAGTATTGTCGAAGAAATAGAAGAATGTATCTAAAGAATCACTTGATTAATCAATAGATACATTCTGTACTAGTCCGTGAGGTCCTGTGTATACAGCTACGTCAGGAATTTTGTCAATGTCTGTCCAGTCACCATCAAAGTCACTTGTACTTCTTTTTCTACTTCGAGTATTCATACATGTAAAAGGCGAAACATGATCTGTTACATTTCCTGAAGTACCTGCAGGCACATAATTCCTAATATAAAATTCTGGGCAGCATAACAAAAAACCATATGCAGCAACTAAATCTGAAATAAATCTTGACTTACCGCTATTTTCAGATGACATATAATCCCAGTCGTCATCAGACTGCCCTATTTCACCATCTGAAGACTCATCAAGGACTTCATAAATCATTTGCTCCAAACGTTTACCCTATTCACTGCACATATCGAAAATAAAATCAACAAGGAAATGCTCAATGAGTGAAACTGAGAGGATGCCAACACCAGACAATGTCTACGAAGTAAGATACAATAACGAAGTCTTCCATAAACGCAAAGTATTCCACTGAGTTCGCTGCTGCCATCTAGCGCTTGCGGTTGAAACTACGTAGCCTGGAGACCACTCAGACTTCGTGAGAGTCGTAAATATACATTTGATGCCACAAAGAAACATTGTAACTGCTGAGACATAATATTACGTTGGCTGCACAATTCTGTTTCCTTCTGAGGATGTAATATTATGTTGGCCACACGCTAAGTATTAATAGTAAAACTGCCAAGTTGCATTGCACTAAGTCTAAGCACTTTTGATCAATTCGGGTTTGAAGTCTCATCGGTATGTACTCAGCATTAATCAGGCACCAATTTCCATATTCTGAGAGATCTTCTACTTAGTAATGAGTTAACTTACAGCCCTCAGATTTTTGTACATAAAGTACTTGCTACTAAGTTGGTATAACATACAAAAAGGGGGTTCAACATTTGGATTTTTTATAAAAAAAATGTTGAAATACTCATTTTCCATGCTGTGCTTTAAATTGATGATTTTTTAACACTATTTTGTACAGGGAAACAGTATAGATATCAGCCTGTGCACTGCAACTCTTTAGTACCAGTATTAAGTTTTTAACAATAGTACAAAGCATTTCACATCACAATTAATAGCTCTTATTTTCACTTAAAGATGACTCCATAAAAAAAAACCATGAAACTTGGCTAACTTTGAAGCTTTTTGCTGAAATGTTTATGTATCTGGTAGCAACCTTATATGCAGAGAATAATATCCTGGCTTGCTTTATTCATTGGCAAAAAATAAACCACTTACACATATCATCCACCTAACCACTACAGGGAATCCATACATACTACAAAAATGGATGTATACACATGTGTATGTACGTTCCACATTGAAACCACTGGACTGATTTCAACCAACCTCGATACACATTTACCCTACTGTCAGGCAGCAATCACTGTGGGGATAAGATTCACCCACCTATCAAAGGGGTGTGAATGGGGATGAAAAAGAAGTGTAGCTCATAACATGAATTCCTAGACTATTCACTAAGTACATGAGAGGACTTCCAACAAACTTTACACATAGTTTAAAACATATATGAAATTTTTTCTTGTGAGTAATACAAAATGATGAAAGTAAAAAAAGTTCATCGCTTACTGCTTTTCTGATATTCTTGCAGTAAAAGTACTGAAAGATGCATGACATTATAATTTATTATTACTTTAATCATAATTGTATTTGCAACACATTTTGCAGACAGTAAGCACATACAGCACTTACTGCAACTGCAAAATTATATGTGCGTATGACACGTAATTCAGGAGATATATAATCATAAACAATGAGATGAGTGAAAAACCGATGCATCATGCATAATATTTAAATTTATTGTCTTGTTGTTAGTAACTCCATTTACAACACATTTTGAAGACGGGATCCACATATGCAACTGAATATACCTACAAAATTTTATCATTGTATGAAACATAGTTTGAGAGATACGATATCATAAACATTAAGCACAAGGCTGCTCACCAGATTTCTCTCCTAGCTTAGCAAATAGACTCCGTATGTATTCTTAGAACAGTTGTTCGTGAAATATATGTGGTTGTCCTTATATGTCAGAACTGTAACAGGTGTGAGAATTGAAATTAGTTGTCAGTCATTTTCAGTGTGGTGATACATTGTTATTCTGTTACTGTAAATTAGAAAGACACCAGGGGGATGAAATGAGATTAGATGTAAGCAGTACTGAGAGACATTAATATTTCTTATGCTTATAATGGCATATAGACACAAAGATTCTGTAAAGAACAGTCTCATAAAGAAATTAAAGTACAAGGAAGGAAATTTTACACTAAAGAGCCAAAGAAACTGGTACACCGGCCAAATATTGTGTAGGGCCCCCGCGAACATGCAGAAATGCTGCAAAACGATGTGGCAGGGACTCAACTAATGTCAGAAGTAGTGCTGGAAGGAACTGCGACCATGTATCATGCAGGGCTGTTCATAAATCTGTTAGAGTATGACGGAGTGGAGATTTCTTCAGAACAGCATGTCGCAAGGCATCCCAGATATGCTCAACAATGTTAATGTCTGCGGAGTTTGGCAGCCAGTGAAATTGTTTAAACTCAGAAGAGTATTCCTGGAGCCACAGTGTACTAATACTGGATGTTCAGGGTGTCGCATTGTCCTGCTGGAATTGCCCAAGTCGGTCGGAATGCACAATGGACATGAATGGATGCAGCTGATCAGACAGGATGCTTACGTATGCGTCACCTGTCAGTCGTATCTAGATGTATCAGGGGTCCCATATCACACCAACTGTGCCCACCCCACACCACTACAGAGCCTCCGCCAACTTGAACAGGCCCATGTTGGCATGCTGGATTCGTGGATTCATGAGGTTGTCTCCATACCCGTACACATCCATCCGCTCGATATAATTTGAAATGAGGCTCGTCCGAGAAGGCAACATGTTTCCAGTCATCAACAGTCCAATGTCGGTATTGATGGGCCCAGGAAAGGTATAAAGCTGCGTGTTGTGCGGTCATCGAGGGTACATGAGTGGGCCTTCAGCTGCGAAAATTCATATCGATGATGTTTCATTCGGTGGTTCGCACGCTGACACTTGTTGATAACCCAGCATTGGAATCTGCAGCAATTTATGGAAGGGTTGCACTTATGTCATGTTGAACAATGCTCTAGTCATTGTTGGTCCTGTTCTTGCAGGATCTTTTTCTGGCCTCGGCGATGTCAGAGATTTGATGTTTCATGGGATTCCTGATACTCACGGTACACTCATGATTAGTCGTATTGGAAAATCCCAACTTTATTGCTGCCTTGGAGATGCTGTGTCCCATCACTAGTGGGTTAACTATGACACTACGATCAAACACTTTTAAATGTTGATAACATGCCATTGTAGCAGCAGTAACTGATTTAACAACTGCACTAGATACTTGTCTTCTGTAGGTGTTGCCGACTGCAGTGGCATATACTGCCTGTTGTCATATCTCTTTATTCGAATACGCACGCCTATACCTGTTTCTCTGGCACTTCAGTGTAATAAATACACATCATCTACTGTGCATGTAACATTGTTTTCCATGACATCTTGATCCAAAAATGAAATAAGTTCACTTTAGGGTGAGAGATCAGATCTCTTCATAGCATTTATTGTCAAGTTTGTGCAATGATGGGACCTTGCATATAACATTGGAGAATGGGACTTGCACAGCATCTTTCCTACGGGCCCAGGATGGGAATTGTGATTCATCTGGAGAAAAGCAGTTAATTTCAGCATCTTTAAATTCATTCAGTATGAGGAAATGTATCTACCAGTTTTCATCATATCTGAAAACCACAAACTGTGCTTCCATAGATGGGTTGTGTGCATGCGTCTACCACATTTGGGACTTTGGTTACAGTTTTCTCTGGAGTGTTCAAAGCCCTGACATCTGGAGCACTGGATTGGTTGTGATGGTGGCGTGAGTTCAAAATGTTCACTGAGTAAACTATATACTTTTGACAGGTCTCTTGAAGTGACTCATATCAGGGAAGCTTCACCCAGTATCCTTGGAGTCCAACCTTAACTGCCCTTTGGTAGGTATAAATTTTGTTCGGTCAGCTCTTCCTCTGCCTCTTGTGGTGTAATATTGAAATCAGTGCCCTTAATGATCATGCAGATTGTAAGTAGTTGGCATTTTGTGTTAGAATTGGTGTTAATGCATAGGTTTTTGTAGTCAGTGTGCCCTCTGCATGGATGCTTTTGAGCACTGCAGATTAATATCTGCACATTGTTGTGTCCGTAAGATATGACTTTATATTGAGAATTTTTAGGATAGAGTGGAGAGATTTCTGTGTCATGTATGGATCCAGATTTTGTATGAAAACGGTATATATTGTCAGATTGTTCATGTTCCTGTTGTTGAAGGGGATGAAAAGGTCAAAACTTAAGTTGTTTCAGTTGGGAATATGTCTTATTGCTGGCCTCCACAACGTAGTTGTCTATTTGGTGATTTTATGATTTTGAAAAGCCCTTGAATTGTGTGGCTATTTATTGCCTAATTTTTTTTGGCAGATTTAGCTTTGCCATTTGTCTTAGTTCTCAGGGTTGCAGAGCTCATAATGGCACATCAAGGCTTTCCGCTTGCGGGTCCGGGAGTTAGAATAGGCCCAAGGTATTCCTGCCTGTCGTACAAGGCGACTAAAAGGAGTTTCACATGTTTCAGCCGTTACGTGATGGTCCTCTGTAGGGTTTGACCTCCATTCTTCAAAATTTTCTCAAAGAGTGAGCCAATTGGGGAAGGGCGCCTTACAAGGTGCATCGTGCCCATCGTGCATTTAGATCTTTAGCCCACTTTCTCATCGTCGCATTGCAGCCCTGCCCGTTCTCCATCTCTTGGGCGAGGACACCTTCCTGGGTGCATTTTCCACCATGCACTATGCAGTGTAGATTTCTGCGTTCACGATGACCATGGACTTCTTTGCACCTGATATCCAGCACGGTAGCCAGTCTGTTGTGGTGGGGCTGCCATGTACCCTGTTGGTTGTAGCCCTCTGACCACACAGGGATTGCTCTGCTGATGCCTGTACCGTTAACTCCCCACTTAAGCCAAGGGGTAGATACCCATCCCCCTGGGGCATTGGGACTCCCGTCAATGACTATCCTGCCAGGTGGCATTTGCTGTGGCTTGGTGGTGCCTGTGGTGAGGGTCCCTGGTCGGAGTGGGTGGCATCAGGGCAGATGACACACAATGAAGCGTAATCTAGCATCTCTTGCTGGTGGTGAAACAGCAGCAGTCTCTAAGCGATCATTCAATGCACAGAAGTATGACTCCACATTGTTCCCTTCCGTGGCCACACCATGGGAGGAATGTCAGGCTAAGGATGGCAGCAGATCTTATTTGCCCCGGTACCTTGTATGTTCGAGAGCTGATGGGGAATCTTTCATGACGATGAAGCCTCAGTTTTTGGTTGAGCATTTAGAGGACAAGTTCGGGGCGGTGGAGTGCTTGTCCAAAATGAGATCTAGGTCAGTCTTGATCAAAACAGCATCCTCTTCCCAGTCATGGGAGTTACTCACTTGTGACAAGCTGGGGATGTTACTATAACCATCACGGCCCATAAGAGCTTAAATATGGTCCAGGGTATCATATTTCACAAGGACCTTGTTTTGCAGTCTGACGATGAGCTGCGTGCCAATTTAGACCGGCGAGGTGTACCTTATGTTTGCCATTTCCACTGGGGTCTGAGGGATAATTAAGGTTGCCACTGAAGCCTTCATCTTGGCCTTTGAGGGTGATACATCACCTGGGAAGATCAAGGTGATGGTCTGCCACTGTGATGTAAAGCCATGCCCTCTATGCGGTACTTAAAGTGCTGGAAGTTTGGCCATATGTCTTCCCTCTGTACTTCCAGCATTACATTCTGAGATTGTGGACGCCTGTCACATCCCAATACTCCATGTGCCCCACCTCCCATCTGTCTCAGCTGCTGAGATCACCATTCGCGTTGCTCGCCTGACTGCAGGATTATCCAGAAAGTAAGGAAAATCGTGGAGTAAAAGGCCCTGAACCGACTGACCTACACTGAGGCTAAGAGAAAATTTGAACGCCTGCATCCTGTGCGTGTGACATCATCGTATACTGCTGCTACAACAGTTCTGGCACCATCAGCTCCGCCAACCGGGTCACCTCTGAGAGCCGGAAGACTACATCTGCCCCCTTGATGGTGGGGGCCATTTTCCTCCCTGTTGCTCCTGCACCACCTACTTCGGGAACAACACCCACCCAACCGTCGGGGACGTTTGTCCCCGCTTCTAAGATGGAGAAGCGTAAGTCTTCTGCACTTCTTCCCAAAAGCAGCTGGTTGTAGGGCTTCATGCTCATCCTCAGTCCCAGAGACTGAGCAAGTGAAGTCCTTCCAGCCAGGGAAACCTAAGGGGCAGCTAGAGAAATCCAAAAAGAAAACCCCTTAGACCAACAAAATTGCAGTGGCACCCACACCACCGCTACCTACAAGCTCTGTGGCTGAGGATGGGGTGGAGATTTGGGCGTCAGCTGAGGACCTAGATCTTGCCAGACCCTCAGACACAAGGATACAGACTGCTTAGGTAATAAGTTGGTGGCAGCAGGTGACTCTGAGGCCTAAACTGCCTCATTGAATGTTCCATGCCTTCCCAGTCTCACGATGTCATCTTCCAGTGGAATTGCGGGGGTTTTCCACCACCTGGCTGAGCTACGGCAACTGTTAAGCTTTACACCTGCTATCTGCATTGCCCTCCAGGAAACCTGGTTCCCAGCAATGCGGACCCCTGCCCTCCGCGGCTATACGGGATATTACAGGAACTGTAGTGACTAAAATCGAGTGTCAGATGGAGTTTGCGTTTGTCTTAAACTCAGTCTTGAAGCTGTGGCTGTCAGAATAACAAAGACGCAGGAGATAACTGTCTGCAATGTATGTCTTCCTCCAGATGGTGCAGTACCTCTGAATGTATTAGCTGCGCTGATTGATCAACTCCCTAAACCTTTGCAACTTCTGGGAGATTTTAGTGCCCATAACCCCTTGTGGGGTGGTTCCATGATTACTGGCCAAGGCAGAGATGTCGAAACTTGACTGCCGCAATTCAGCCTCTGCCTCTTAAATACTGGAGCTGCCACACATTTCAGTGTGGCTCATAGTAGTTACTCAGCCATTGATTTATCAGTTCACAGCCCAGAACTTCTCCCATCTATCCACTGGAGAGCACATGACGACCCGTGTGGTAGTGACCAATTCCCCATCTTCCTGTCACTGCCCCAGCATCAGGTACACAGATGCATCTTCCTGTCACTGCCCCAGCATCAGGTACACAGATGCCTGTCCAGATAGGCTTTGAACAAGGCGGACTGGGGAACTTTCACCTCTGCTGTCACCACTGAATCTCCCCCACATGGGAAAATCGATGTATTGGTTGAGCAGGTGACTAGCACTATTGTTTCTGCAGCAGAAAACACGATCCCTCGCTCTTCAGGGTGCCTGAGGCATAAGGCAGTCCCTTGGTGGTCACCGGAAGTCGTTGAAGCAACTAAGGAGTGTCGGTGAGCTCTACAATGGCATGAGTGGCACACTTCCCTGGAGCACGTGTTTGCTACCTTATCAAACAACAGAAGTAGTAGTGCTGGGAGAGATATGTCTCCACCATTGGGTGCCACACATCGCCTTCCCAAGTCTAGGCAAAGATGAAACTTCTTTTTGGGTACCAGGCCCTAACAGCTGTCCCCGGTGTTACCATAAATGGCGAGTTATGTACTGACCCAAACGCGATTGCCGAGCACTTTGCTGGAGCCTCTACGTTGGAGAATCACACCCCAGCCTTTCGCACACTCAGACAGCGGCTGGAAGGGAACGTCCTCTCATTCACTAATGCTGCCGTGAATCCTATAACGTCCCATTTACAGAGTGGGAGCTCCTCAGTGCCCTTGCACATTGCCCCAACACACCTCCTGGGCCTGATCGGATCCACAGCCAGATGATTAAACATCTCTCATCTGAGTATGAGCGACATGTTCTCGTCATCTTCAGCAGCCTCTGGTGCCATGGCGTCTTTCCATCGCAATGGCGGGAGAGCAGCATCATTCCGGTGCTCAAACCCGGTAAGAACCCGATTGATGTGGATAGCTATTGGCCCGTAGGCCTCGCCAACGTTCTTTGTAAGCTGCTGGAATGTATGGTATGTTGGCAGTTGGGTTGGGTCCTGGAGTCATGTGGCTTGTTGGCTCCATGTCATGGTGGCTTCCTCCAGGGTCCCTCTACCACTGATAATCTTGTGTCCATCGAGTCTGCCACCCGAACAGCCTTTTCCAGACGGCAACAACTGGTTGCTGTCTTTTTTGACTTACATAAAGCGTACAACATGACTTGGCGATGTCATATAATTGACACATCGTGTAAGTGGGGTCCCCGGGGGCTACTCTCGATTTATATCCAAAACTTCCTGTCGCTCCGTACTCTCCGTGTCCAAGTTGGTGACCCCCATAGTTCCATCCATATTCAGGAGAATGGAGTCCCGCAGTGCTCTGTATTGAGTCTCTATTTTTAGTGACCATTAACAGTCTAGCAGCAGCTGTCAGGCCCTCTGTCTCACCTTCTCTGTATGCAGACGACTTCTGCATTTCGCACTGCCCCTTCAGTACTGTTGTTGCTGAGCAGCGCCTCCAGGGAGCCATCCACAAGATGCAGTCATGTGCTCTAGCCCACGGCTTCCAGTTTTCAGCCACAAAGTCGTGTCATGCACTTCTGTTGGCGTTGTACCGTTTGTCCCGAACCCCCACTTTACCTTAATGTCGATCCACTCACTGTAGTGGAGACATATCAATTCCTAGGACTGGGTTTCAATGCTCGAATGACTTGGCTCCCTCATCTTTGTCAGCTTAAGCAGAAGTGCTAGCAGCACCTCAATGCCCTCCGTTGCCTGAGCAACACCAATTGGGGAGAAGATCGCTGTACGCTGCTGCAGCTCTACAGAGCCCTTGTCCAATCCTGAACTGACTATGAGAGTGTGGTTTATGGTTCAGCAGTGCTTTCAGCATTGCATTTACTCGACCCTCTGCACCACTGTGGGGTTCGATTAGCGACAGGAGCTTTTAGGAAGAGTCCGGTGACCAACATACTGGTGGAGGCCGGTGTCCTTCCGCTGCAGGTCAGACGTGCACAACTGCTCGCCAGTTACGCAGCACACACTCATAGTTCCCCTGAGCATCCGAATTACTGTCTTCTTTTCCCGCCCACAGCAATCCATCTCCTGCATCGGCAGCCCAGATTGGGGCTAACGATTGCGGTTTGCGTGCGGTCCCTTCTCTCCGAACTGGAGTCCTTCCCTTTACGACCTCTACTTTCGGTCTGTTCACGTATGCCTCCATGGTGTACGCCTCTGCCACAGCTTCGTCTGGACCTTTTGCATGGCCCTAAGGACTCCGTTAACCCTGCCACTCTCCGCTGTGTTCTGGGGCTCCGAAGCGGTTTACACCGACAGCTCAATGGCTGATGGTCTTGTAGGCTTTGCATATGTTCATGGAGGTCATATTGAGCAGCACTCATTGCCAGTTGGCTGCAGTGTTTTCACTGCAGAGCTGGTGGCCATATCTCATGCTCTTGAGTACATCCGCTCATGCCGTGGCGAGTCTTTTCTCCTGTGTACCGACTCATTGAGCAGCCTACAAGCTATCGACCAGTGCTACCCTCGCCACCCTCCGGTAGCGTCCTTTCAGGAGTCCATCTATGCCCTGGAACAGTCCCACCATTTCGTGGTGTTTGTGTGGACCCTAGGACATGTCTGAATCCCCGGCAATGAACTTGTCGACAGGCTGGCCAAACAGGTGATGCGGAAACCACTTCTGGAGGTGGGCATATCTGAAGCTGACCTGCATTCTGTCTTAAGTCGTCGGCACACGGACCGTGCATCCGAACGTTGAGCGTGCCGAGTTTCTGACGTCATAACGTGGAACAGCACGTTCGGAAGTCTTTCCGAATGTGCAGAGGAATATCTAGCATGTCAGATATTCTGAGTGTGCGTCTGAGCGTTGACCAATGAGATGACACAACGCCACCTACGTCACGTGCACACAGTCTCCCTTCAGTACAGAGTTGTGAGGCGCCATATTGGCATTCATTTTAAGCCTATATGTATATATGGCGTTTCTGAGCACCAGCAAATTGAGAATCACTGCAAAACTCGTTGTTAACTGTGTGATTCGTGCCAATAAAATAATGAGAAACATCATACTCGTGACAAAAGAATTATTGTAACTTGCGTATTATCAGAGTAGGCTGTTGGAAGGCAGCGACACACTTGAAGATCCACCCAAAACACATTGTTCTTAATACAATTTGTTATAATTAAATTTCAGTTAGTAACATCTACGAGTAAGGTTTTCAGCAAGGATAAGATACTATGATTAGCAACGAAAGGTGTGATGTGGGTTTAGCGTAAATGAGTAGTTGCCGGCACGGTAGCTCAGCGTGTTCGGTCAGAGGGCCAGCTGCCCTCTGTAATAAAAAACTTGAGTTAATGAATCAACAACGAACTAAAACGGGTGTCTTTCGACGTCCGCCTAGAGCAGAGACAACGAACGAAAACGAACAAAATGAAGATTTTTTAAAAAAAGTAGCGGCACTGTCGTGGATTGAGTTATTTTGTTGGGGCGGTGGTTCGCGTCTTGACACAACCAAATTTTTTTCCCTAACATTCGCGTTTTTATTAGGTTCTGATACTTTATTATTAGTTTAATATAAGTATATACTATAAGATTTGATGTTATGTAAATATAAGTTCACCTTTTTTTGAGGGGTGACTTTGTTCGATTGGCTTAATCTAAAGGACAGCTTGCGCTACTTTTATAAAGATATTTTGCTCCTTTTTCTTTTACGCTTCATAATTTACATATTGCAAAGATTCTGCTACTGGATAGGAACAGTGATGAAGTAAGACAGACCTTGGAGTTTTACTAAAATGTGGGAATGATGAAATAATGTTTATCTTATGCGGAGAATTATTCCAAATTTGTAACGCAGTGTTTGTAATGGAACTTTTAATAGGCCTGCGTCCTTATAGATTGGACATGGTACTTTCCTTTTCGTGGATAATGGAGGAAATGGGCGTTTTAATAGAGCTAACGGGGGAATTTTACGCGCGCCTGTTGAGTAAACAGTGTGGTTCCGAACTAGAAACATCCAGCAACTGCCGCTGGAGTGCGTTGCAATCGCGTATACCACATTGGGGCCCACGTACCGTATACACAAGTCGCATCGTTCCTGAGCGTTCAGCAGCACGTTGAACTTGGCACACTCAACGTTAACGTTCGACAGCACGGTCCGTGTGCCGACGGCTTTACACTGCAGTGTTTCCGGCTTTGGAAGACGGAATGGTATATGAACACGCACAACAAATTGTGTGTCATTAAGGAGACAATGAATGTGTGGAAGTCAGGCCTCTTGCAGGGAATCAGTTGTCCTCTGCAGGCTCAGCATTGTTACCTACTCCATCGCGAGGACTCACCTCAGTGTCGCTGTGGCTCCCAAATGACAGTCGTCCACCTCTTGCTGGACTGCCCACTTTTAGCCACTCTGCGGCAGACTTTTTAACTCACCCTGCCTTAGGTATTGGGCGACAATGCCTCCACAGCAGCTTTACTTTTATGTTTTATCCGCGAGAGTGGGTTTTATACTTCTATGTAGGTTTTAGTGTATGTCCCGTGTCCCTCTGTGTCCTCCACCCTAGTCCTTTTAGGGTGGAGGTTTTAATGCGTTGCAAGGTGGCTGGCTTTCCCTTTTTATTCTCGTGGTTGGCCAGCCACTGTAATCTGCTTTCATGTTTTACTCTCTTCTGTTTCTAGCGTCCCTCTGCTGTTTTCTTTTCCTCTTTTGTTCCTTTTAGTGTTTGTTACCTTCCCTTCGTTCTTGTGGCTTTTCCTTTCTTTCTGTTTTGTGTTACATGTTTTGTCCCTTTTATTTTCACACTTGTGGCATTGTTTTATTAGGAACAAAGGACCCATGACCTCGTCGTTTGGTCCCTTCTCCTGCCTTTAAACCAACCAACCAGTCATGTTTATAATGTACAGTACTGCAACGGGCGGCTGTAATTCTGCAACGTTGCAGTGGTCATCTGAACTGCGCAAGGACCGTAGCTCTCAGCGTTCTATTGGTAATCTAGACTGTGGATTACTTGCAAGTTGGCTGCTGCGAAGGGGATTCAGCCAGTTTGGGAGTATGGCTCCTGCAAACAGAGCACATCCAGTTTCCTCTCCTCCACCCCTCTTCGGAGTTCCTGCATGACTAGCTTACTATTATGTGAGTTAATCTGTCCTATGTTTAAATGGCTCACGTGCAAAATACGTTCTAATGTGAAATTCTGGCGAGTTTTTGCTCCAGTCGTGCGCTAATCTACCATTTGTGATGACAGATTGATTACGCAAGTCATCTAAATCAAATTTTTCGTTTCGTCTTTCTAAAACTTTTTTCGCTAAATCTCGCAGGGCTCCGAAATTGGTGGGGACATTCATATTCTTTAGCTGTATTCTGTCCACAGCCTTCATTACCGAGAAGGTGACGTTCGTGCCGTACTCATGTCCAACATGGGCTGTAGTGAGGACAGCCGACTCCTCCAGGAGCGCTGGTTGTATTGCGTGTTCTACGGTTGGGTATGCCCTTTTGGGGTCTATGCCCAAACCTCTCTGGATAGATGGATTTATTGATGAGCTCGTACTGCTAACAATGCTAACCTGCACTTCCTCATTATTGATTGTGCCATTTTTTTTTTATATCGAGAGACTTCCTACCACTGGATGCCCTTTTGGTCGTTCTAGAACTTCAAGCGACCTTAGTCTCCGGTTTGGGGGAGAGGGAGCAACTGTCTGACCGCAGGGATCGATTTGCACACATGCATCTTTCATTTTCACTCTTTCAGTTTGTGTCTTGGTGAATCTTTGTGTAAATTCCCTGAATCTGCTGGCCCTTAGTGCATCCCTCAACCTTTTGCTCGGGGACTTTCTTTTAGGCTACCTGTATGCAGGATTGGCCTCAGACATAATCTGTTCTTGCAATTAGCCTCTGTTCTAGCATCTTGTAGGTAGGGCAGTTTCTTCCCGTGGTGTTCCAGCTTATCTTTCCGCGTGCATGGGATACATATCCCAGTTCTGCCGCAGGTTTTTCTTGTGTGATCCTCGGCCCCACACCTGTAGCAAGCCGGCTTTCGCTCACAATGTTTACGAACATGATCCAAGTAGCCACAGTTGTGGTACTGGAGAACTACTAAATAATCCCTAACCTTAATCGTATTGAAACCCATGTAAACTCTACCCATAGTGGTGAGCCTGCGCCACATATTCCTTGAGATCTCGGCAATGTGATGCATGACATCGTGTTCCCGGGGTCGAGTTTAGAAGCGAAATTTGAATTCATTTTTGTCTGTTTCTAAACTGATATCCTCAAAATTTTGGTGATAGTTTGATTCATATATGTGGTTTTCGTTTATTGCAGTAGGTACGTCATATGGAATTACAAGAGGGTTCCACTTTTTGGGCAGTTCATATTTAATTACTTTGTTTAGTTTTGAGTGACTGAGAAATTTGCTTCTACCCTCTTCAGTGGCGATATCCTCTATAACATTTTTGGTCGCCTTGACCTTGTTGATTTTTGTCTACTGCAGGGTTCACAGCTGTGGTGAAGATCTCCTGCACCTTTTTAATATCTTGACTGGGCAGGGATCTCAGGAAGACTGCTGTGTCCGGTCTTTTAGACACTTTAGCTATTATTTCTTTTGTAGTTTGTCTCTTGGTGGCCCCTTGCGCAACCACTCCGGCACATCTTTTTCTTAGGTTGTTTTCACAGTCGCTTATTTTCTTTTTCTAACTCTTCCAATCGCCCTTCGAGCTTTGCGCTAGCGATGGCCCAGGCGGCGAGTTCTTTTTTAATTGCCAAAATCCCTGTATTACTTACCTTTCCATTTTTAATACTAGAATCTAATAACTGATTTACTCTAGTATTCCATTTAGTCACATTGTCTACATTCTGTCCCAGCCCCTCTTCTGGGGTAGGAACAGCAAGTGTCGAACACCTCGATGGCACACTTGCATCACTCGCCTTTGGTCAGCCATGGTGTATAGACGAGTGAGAAAAGGTGGGAGCCCGTCTCTTGCCTCGGACCGGCTCCTCTGGCATTCGGCGGGAGGGGGGGGGGGGGAGAGACCGATGCAGTTCGCCCACCAGCCTCGCCGCTAGGCCAAGGGCACCCCCGAGCGTGCTGTCGCCAATTTACTGGTCCCCCAAGTGCACCCCCACTCCGGAGAGGCGGATGCACCTCTCGCCCTTCGCCGCCTACTAGCCCGAGCTTCCAGCTGAAGGCCAAGGACCCACTCCTACTCGGGTAGGTGGTGGGCCGGTCACCCAGTCGTTCAGCGGTCTGGACCTAGCCAACCTGGCCCAGACGATGTCACCACCTCCTGGGTTTGGCGGAGCACGGGCGCGGCGAAGTGCCCTTGCCGACTCGCGCCGAGATCCCACGCCGACAAACTAGGTCGCCGGTATGCAGAGCACATGCTGGTCTGTGCTCTGCGCAGATAGGGAGATGAGCAGCAACTGCCCAGTGCAGAGGGGTCGCACACAAAGTGAGCAACACCCCCCGCATCCTAGCAGCCCCGCATCCTTGAAGGAAATTTGGTTTTGCAAGATTAAATTATAAATACTAATTTTAGTACGAAGTCGTCTATATTCCGGGATTTTTTTAATCTCTTTGAGTGACAAACAAAACAGCTTGTCTTCACCGTCATCATCTTTTTGTTCCGAAACATTTTTCTGTGCTAAACTTTGCTCTAACTTGCAAATCTTTCGTCAGCAGAACTTATATTTTGTTTTCTTCGTGGAGTAGATTTAGGACTCGTTTTAAAGGCAGAACTTACTTCTACGTCAGCAACTTCAGACGAAGCTGATGCATTATCTGCGTCGAAAGTACATTGTGTATCTTCGTTGGCTGTAAATGCTTGTAGAAATCGTAGTCTATTATAATGAATATATTACGAATTTTTCGAAGCTCCTTATCCAGATTTAACAGTCTTCATTTTCTTTACCTCTGTCATATAATTATCTCGCAAACTCGTCCATTTATTTTGCAGGGATGACGCTGCAAAAAAAAAACCACACCAGAATATAGTAACAGTAGACCAGCCTCTTAGATAGATGTTTTTTCAGATATTTGGCCACAGGATGTTCACTTGGGACATTAAGCTACGATTATAGAATTGGCAAATATACTGCGGCGGCTATAATACCACATGTATGTGAAGCTATTTGCAGAAAATTGAGACCCGTTGTTGTGATTGAACCAATGAAAGAAAAGTGATATGAAAGATCCACGATATTTGAAAAGAACTCAGTTTCCCAATTGTTTGGGAGCCTTGGATGGAAAGATATACGGTTAATCCAGCCTGAACATGTGGATTCCATGTATTATAACAACAAAAATTAAAATTATTTTTCGCTAGTTTTGTTGGCGCTAGCGGATGCAAACTATTGTTTTGTATGGGCTGACATAGGTGTCTACGGTAAGAACAGTGACTTAGGGATATTCAAGAATTCTTCATTGTACAAGAAGCTGACAGAAAGTTCACTAGATCTACCTGAGCCAAAGGCATTGTCAATACAAAATAGACAAATAGTGTTACGTGATAGTGGCTGATGAAGCTTTTGGCATGATGGAGAATTTAATGCGGCCGTATGGGGGAAGGTCACTAACTTACGCTGAAAAAAAATTTAATAACCGTTTGACATTAGCACTCCGGTGTGTCGAATGTACTTCAGGTATAAAGTGCAATAAATGGCGTATTTCACATAGGCCATTTGATGTTAATACCGGTTTTGCAGAAAAGATCGTAAAATCGATGTGTACACTAGATAATTATGTCACTATGAGGGATGGCTACAATTATGAAGATACTCTTCATACTCCAAAACTGGAAAATCTAGTCCCACGTTATACCGGGCGTGCTGTGCAACAGGCGGACAATGTTCGAGTACATTTACCAAATTATTTAATCAAAGAAGGAAAAGTTGATTGGCTAGATCGCAGTATTTAATTTGTAAGACAGACTTATTGAAAATATAAGCATATGTACTTTCATCTTCTCTCCATGGTCATCTCCCTCACAGAATATGAGAAAGAGTTCTTCCCAAGTCCTTCTCCTTAAGTTCTTATATGAATAAATGCTACTTGTCATGTTTCATATCGCAGGACGTTTCTCTATTACATCTATGAATAATTCGGTATTAAAAGCTTCCGCTTTCATTTCCGAGGATTTCTGGATGATCTGAGCGAACCCTAAAATACGTCTGTTCGCGTCAAAGGCGCGCTCAGCAGAACGGTAACTTTGGCTATGTACACATGATAGCGTTGCATCGCGCGTCATAGAAAGTGGCGTGTACACACGTACGGCATTGACGCCGCGTTGAACTCCAGTTTAGCCATGGAAGTTGAAGAGGCAGCATGTCTTTGGATTATGCACCGCAGGCTCAAAGAACGGACACGAAGGCAAAGACAGTACTGGGTACATCCGATTTTACGTGACAAATTAACTCACGGATCTTTTGTAACTCTGTACCCAAATCTAAGAAACATGGGCAAAAGTTTTTCAATTACTTAAGAATGTCGATTGCGTCCTTTGACGAGTTATTGAACATAGTTCATGATGACCTGGCACCTAGTGGGAACTACGATAGGGATAGTATTTCACCAGAAGAGAAACTCGTAATCACATTGAGGTAAGTTTATTTATAAAGTGATATTACATGTACGTTATAAATTATTGTATATAAAATAACAAATTGACAAGACATCAATTTAAAATTTTTATTCTTTCTTAAAGTAAAGAAAATCCTTCAGTTTTAGTACAAATCCAATATTTCAGAACTTTGTAGAGAAGTGCAACTATCTGCTGGTGAGGCGGCCTCTTGTGGTCGTCGTGGGGTCTGAGTTGCATGTGGTGGAAAAGCTCCCGAGTGTACCTGGCCATATTGTGTATTCGGCAATTGTTGATGTTCAGACCCTGGTTGTGAGGTGGCCGGTACTTGCGGAGACTGAGAAGCTTGGGCTGGAAAAGCACCGGGGTATACTTGGCCATGTTGCATACTGGAGAATCTTTGGTAGTGCACAGGTCCACGTGTCTCATTAATCGCAGTTGCGTTGTAGAAGTCTAGGGCTCTTTGTATTGTTTCAAGTAACTGAATTTTCGTTCTAATTTTACCGTGTTCAGGCACTTTCTTCAGTTCCTTGTACAGAGAGAGACAAAAGTGTTTGTCCTCATCTTCGTTATTTTTTTCCATTTCTCTTTGTTCTCTTAGCAAAATACTTTTGTTTAAAATGTCCGAAAAATGTTTATCAACTGGATTTAACTTAATTTTTTTCTTACTTACTGGGTTTTCGGTACTTTGTTCAGGCCTGTTCAAATCGTCAGTAGCTGCTTCTCCTCCTCCTCCAAGATGACTGTGTCTTGGCCCTGGTCATCAAGATTACTGGTAGTCTCCTTATTACTTACTGTATTTTCTAAACATTGGAGCCGTGAGAAATATATATATAAGGGGTAGAGCTGCTTGCTCCAGATCCTGATATCTTGGTCTTCCTTCTTTTTAATTCTCTGGCAAAATTGTCACGCAGACTCTTCCATCTCTTTTGCAAAATTGTTCGTAAAAAACAGTTTGTAAACTTTGTAGTCAATTAACACAGTAAAAATTAACGTGTTTTTTTTTCCAGGTATCTGGCAACAGGATTTTCTTTTGCTGAACTTCATTACAATTACAGAGTAGGAAAGTCAACCATAGGGAACATAATCCGCCAAGTTTGTGCAGTAATATGGAACAAATTGAAAGCAATTTGTATACCGCCCATGACAGAAGACAAGTGGGAACAAGTTAGTAAAGACTTTCTAAAGTATGCCAACTTTCCTAATTGCCTTGGAGCACTGGACTGTAAACATGTTCGTATTGTGCAACCCAATGATTCAGGGTCCCTTTTTTTACAACTACAAACATTTTCATTCAATTGTACTACTAGCTGTTTGTGATGCTAACTACCGTTTTTTGTTTGTGGATGTTGGTTCCTATGGCAAAAGTAATGATTCATCAGTTTTCCAGGAATCAATATTTTACAAAAAACTCATAGAAGGTACATTGAATATTCCACAGTAAAAACCAATTTCAAATGTGTACATTACACCATTGCCTCATGTTTTTGTATCAGATGATGCGTGCGGTCTGTCGAAACACATCATGTGTCCATACTTCGAAAAATTGTCTCATATTAAAAGAGTTTTAAACTACCGATTGTCAAGATCTCGCAGGTATATTGAATGTACCTTCGGTATTATGGCAAACAAATGGAGAATATTTCATAGGCCTCTAAATGTCAGTTTAGAACTTGCAGAAAGTATAGTTTTGGCATGTTGTGTGTTGCATAACTATGTACGACAACGAGATGGATACAGGTATGAAGATACATTTTATAAGGCGCCATTCGTTGACTTGTCTGGAGTAACTTCTCCACGGCCCAACATGTATGCAAAAGAAGTAAGGGACAGATTGGCTCGTTACTTCATCAGCGAAGGCAAACTACCTTGGCAAGATAAAATGGTGTAAACAAGAGTGCAATTGCGAACACTTATGAGACAAGTATATGTTAATAATATAACATTACATTGCCCATTAAAACAATACAGTGTAATTATGAGCAATTAAATATTTTTCTGTCATGCATTTCTCTATAGATATTAATTACATATTATACACTATTTGTAATAGACATCATGTTAACAACTTTCTGTAAATAAAATTAAGATAACATAAATAAATTGCTTTAGTTACCTTTGACAGATATTACATCCAGATAGGCTTCGTCAGTAGTTACATATACAAATGTTTATTTGTATGTTAATTCAGTTTTACACATAATTATTCCCATTATGCTCTATTATAAGTAATGCTATTAAATAGTAACTGCTTTAACTTACGACTAAATTTAGAGTCACAAGGTAAAACAGTTACTTATGTGTAACTGTACTAATCTACTGTGTAGTTTAACCTTAATATTAAAGTTGCCTCTTACCAAGAATTTTCTTCTGTTCCTCTGAACAACCCTCTTCAGCAAACAAATCAACCAGTTGCTGCCACGCTGAACTTTTTAATACTCTGTTCTTGTAGTCCGCACTTCCCATATCCCATGACGACTTTTCACTTCTTCAGTGAAGATCACAGTGTCAAACGTACGTTCCTCCATGATGAGAGCACCAAAGCGCGCGCTAGACTGAATGCGCCGTGCGGTTATAGGTGCTACAGTCTGGAAGCGCGTGACCCTACGGTCGCAGGTTCGAATCCTGCCTCGGGCATGGATGTGTGTGATGTCCTTTAGGTTAGTTAGGTTTAGGTAGTTCTAAGTTCTAGGGGACTGATGACCACAGTAGTTAAGTCCCATAGTGCCCAGAGCCATTTTTTAGACTCAATGCATGTGTACACCCAATCCCACTACTAGGAACTCGAGGCGGACGTGCGATCCCCGAGGAACCTTCGAGACGCGCGTTACGACGCGGCGTCATTTCGAAGCGCTCGTTGCATGTGTACGCAGTCAACGGTTTATTGTTTTTCAACAGCGCGCGTTGTAACGCGCTGCCCATAACGCGCGTTGCAACGCTATCATGCGTACAAGGCCATAGAATACTAATGATCTCAAATCGTGCGATGACGCGCGCTAACAGTCGAGCGCTAGCGCAGTGTTCAACGCGCGCTTTATTAAAACGCCCGTTAGCATGTGTACGGCCCGTTAAAATGTATGTAGTTGTAAACGCGCGTTAAGCGCTTGTCATGTGAAACTGCTCTCAAGCTCTGTGTAGCAGTGATGGTCAAACTTTTTTCCTCGGGGCCTCCTTCACTAGGAAAAATAATAGTAGTATCACGCTCCCCAGCGTATTGTTATTAATGTCATATTTTACATTTTTTCTTACTCTGGTTATCAAACTCAGTTAAAAGGATTTTACGCAGCAGAAACGAAAAATAACATGACTTATTATAACGAAAATACGGAGCAAATTTATCTTTACCACGTTTTCATTTATTCAGACACTATAAAATGAACATTATTTATAATTCAGCAAAGAAGAATTACAAAAGAAATGAAATGTAAATTATAAAGTTCGGTGTGATGGATGATGCTTTTGAGAACAAAGGTTCTCAAGACGTGGAGGAATAGCAGAAAGAGCCACTCGAAGTTCTTTGTTTACATTTGTCTTTGAACAGTAGTTCGACTTCGTAGCTGACAAAGCTGAAAATCCAGTCTCGTACAAGTATGTTGTCGCAAAAGGAATCAGGATCTTCACTGCATTTTGGCTTAGCTAATATATATCCAAAATTCCAACAAAGACAACTCATTAAATTTACTCCTTAGTGAAGTATCACAAGTGAGTTCAATAAGTTGTTCTTGCTCTTCTGTATTTAGAAATGATGGTCCTGGAGCATTTATGAATGGATTTTAATCCAATTAAATTTATCAAAATCGTTGCCGAAATATTTCTCGAAGTGAACTTTTAATGTTGCAAGATGTTGGAAGAAAGCAAGCTTTTACCGCCGTTGTAAGTACCGGTTAATCTGTATCCTCTAACAGTGACACTATAGTAGGGAACATACCTGGTATGCTATTCTCCATTCGGTTTTGCCACAGCTCTAGTTTATTTATGAACACCTTCACCTTTTCATTCCAAGATTGTACAGCTGCCTGGTTACTTTGAAGTGAAGTGTTAAGAATATTTAGTTTCTCAAAAATATCAGTGAGCTAAGTCATTTTAAATAAAAAAATCTCCGTTGTTGAAACAGTCTGCCAAAGAGTGACTTCTGTCCTTTAAAAAACAGAATGCCTCATTCTTTTCAATACTTTCCCTTGAAAGCCAACGAACATTACTAAAAAAGAGCAACTGAGTGTGTTCAGCACCCATCTCCTCACATAGCACTTTAAAAAGCCTCCAATTTTTGGTTTTTTGTCTTAATATTAACTGTTTGTATAACCGTTTGCAGAATTTCACGAATGGCTGGACTAACAAGGAGAGGCCACGACGTTTGGTACGCGGATTTAGTGCAGAGTTCGTAGACTCATAGTACTCCATTAGGATAAAAAAGTGTGTAAGCAGTAGCGCGTACTTCTCATGCGTTATTGAGAAAATCGCAAGAAAATTTCGGTCGTCAAATATATATACCTTTGCGTGGCCATTTTTTACCATGAAGCGGCGGAAGCCGAGTGGTTAGCGTGATCTTCCTCTGCCGAATTCTGAGCCGTAGTTGGAATTTTTTAATCCATGAAAGCGATGCTTTGAACATGAAGATCTCCGACTGGAATTGGCCTGTAGCAGCCAAAGCCCACTGCTGTAGGTTTTTGGTTGTTACCTGAAAAGTAAAATCAAAGTTTGATTTTATTATTATAATTATTTCTTCGAATGAGGTTGTTAACATATAGAAAACTAAATGTGGAGTGATAAAAATAAACAATTCCTTCTGATAATTTTAACGAGACTCCACGGAACGTTCATAGGTCCACAAATCAATTATCGAATGTTCCATTAAGTTTCGGGTGTGCAGCCGCAAGAAATTTCCTTCTTCTTCTTCTTCTTCTAATATTTCGGCTATATAACGTTCAGCCATCTTCAGAGTGAGCCGCAAGACTGCCGCTCCACTACTAGATGGTCTGATGGGTATGGATACCCCTGTGGTCAAAGGATCGGATCGACTTCTGTCATCCCTGCCTTTTATCTGATAGTGGTAACGGACTGGTGGGATTAAGGGTCGTGAATCTGTGATCAGCTTGGATTTCTAAGGTATGGATTGTTCTGGGAATGGGATGTGGTCGGATTTCGGCGTCTTCTTGGCTTCCTGCGCCCCAACGTGCCGATAACGTCGTGGCTCGGTGAACTCGCATGACCACGCTATGCGGCCAATGTCGTCGTTCCCTGCGTCTTGTGGTGAGAATCGGATGGCTGTTGGCTGCTGTGAAGCAGCCTTCTTCCGGTTTTCGTCGGAAGTCGGGGCTGCCTTCGGCTTGGTGGCTGCCTCAACCTTTTGGGAGGCGGCCAATTCGAGCAACCCTTCCAGGTCTTTGGAGTTGCTCACCGCCAGCTTCTTCTTGGGCGGCGGCGGAACTGGATCTGGCTCCGATTCCGTGGTGTCCATGTTCTCTGTGGTCTCCCGCTCCGCCGGGGGGGGGGGGGGGGGGAGCAGGTGGGGTGGGACGCAAGGCTTTAAGGCTTTCGTGGCAGAAGCCACTTCAGCCCGCAGCCGGTGGATTTCCCTGTACGCTGCGGCCAGTTCGTCTCGTAGGGCGGTCCAGTGCTCGCTTCGTCCCTGTATACTGTCGTACCGCGCGACTGCGCTTGCGGCCACAGATGCAAATGCGCCAGAGACGTTGGTCGGCGGCAGAGACGTGCATAATCATGGAGGTAGAATAAGGGGAGATGGCGCTACAGACTTACGCTGTACCTTGTTTTGAAGCCAGTAGGCGGGGCCTGCCGCCATCGTGGATCCCCCATAACATTAGCAGACGAGTGTCTACAAATGCTTCTTGTTCGTCATTTCTGTCGTGTGCACGCGATATTTGTTTTATATAGTTAATGTTGCAGTGTTTTAGTGAACAACACAGCATAAGAAACGCAACTTCAAACGTTTTTCTGGTCTTAAACGCGTATTCGATACAGTAATCCAACACGAAATTATGGCGCTTCTGGCCTCAGTACTGTAATTCCTTTTTGCTTAAACACTTCGAATAACCGAGAAGTATGTGCTATGAAAAGCGTGCTTTCGTAATCCATTTCTATTCACTTTCATTGTGTTTGTGTCGATAATTGATAAAGCCAGAACTCCAAAAGCAATGACTGATAGTTTAGAGGCATAGATTTGTATTCGTTGCATTTTCAAGTCAAATGCAAATTTTAAATGTTCAAGTTTGCAAGAAACTTACCTTATTTCCTTTGGTGTCCCACAGATGTATGCAGGGATGTGATAAACAAGCCAGTTGTCATGTCAACAAAGTGAAAGATTCGTTAAATTACGAAGGAAAAAAAACTGAATTTAAGATTGTCAGGCCAGTTGTGGTTTACACATCTGCTTTGTTTTTAAATTGTATCTACCAAGTGACATTCAGTGAGGCAAATAACAGCAACTCACAGGGGAACATGACAGCACAGTGATTAATTTGATGATCTAAATAGCCTGGACTTGGATAGGGAACTTTGCTTTAACAAATATGTAACCCTTTAAGTACTTATAATTTAACCACTGTAACAGGTGTTCCATACATTTTAGTGAAGACTTAACTAACTACATGTAGTTACATTACTTTTATATTAAGTCATTGCATTTTAAAACATTAGTCCCCATTCCCAGGATATTTCTTGCCAAGACTTTTCAGGTACTTGGGAATAACCAAACAATGAAAACCAAGTGTATTGCTTATCTCCAGAGAGCTCTTCGCGTTGGATTGATAGGAAATCTAACGTCAAATCACAGAAATAAAACCATACTGTAAAACTTTACAGTGCATCAGAATTTCAAGTATATATAAGAAAATAGCGCTTAAATAGGTCCACTTACGAATGAAATGTGATTTGTTTAAACTTTAGACTACAATCAGAACGATTAGTACACCCGTAAGCAACGCAAGCCGGCATTTTTTTTTATCAAAACACTTCACGACTACACGGAATCAAACCACCAGAAGCGAATGTTTTGGGGTAGCTAACATGGCGGATCTTCACTTGGGTCGGCTTCAAGTTTGTGACGTCATGACAACTCGTATTTTTACCTCCATGTGCATAATGCGCGAATTGTATCTCTGCCGCCGACCAACGTCTCTGGCGCATTTGCATCTGTGGCCGCATGCGCAGTCGCGCGATACAACAGTATAAACGGACGAAGCGAGCACTGGGGCCACTGTGTGGGGAGACGCTGACTAGAGCGGAGCGCTTGCTTGTGTTACGCGATAGTATAGTGTATTTTCCGCGCGTTTCTGTTTATTCGGCGTTAGTCGGACGTTCGTTTTCTACGTTGTTCCGCGTCGTCGTTTGGTCGAGGCGTTTATTTTCTGCGTTGCTGTTGGTCGTCGCGCGCGTTGATTTCGTCGTTCGCGGCGGAGTCAAAGGCCACGATGGCCACTTCTTCTGCCGGTTCTCGAGGCTTGTTTCCTTCGTCCGGCAAAAATATCATGTCTTGTGTTGAGTTGCTGTCATACTCGTCAGAATCATGTCTGCCTTCCTCTCGATCAATTCACCGTCGGCTGTCGGATCCAACAATTCAGTTTACTCACGAACATATCAATCAGGCGATCGATCAGACGCAGCAGGACAGCGTTGAGCTGGGTTCTTCCGGCCCAGGGCCGAGTAGCGTGGGGCCAGGCTCCGGCGGAAAACCTAACGGTGACAACGAAGCCGTCCTGGCCGCCCCTACACCCGGCTCCGCTGACGCTGCAGCTCCTGTTACGCGTCGAAAGTAGACGAAATCAACAACGAAGGCGCGGGATGCTCCGTACTCGCATGCTTCTCGTAAGCATGCACATCTCCCTTCGCTTACCGACTCAGAATCAACGGAATCCAGGGCGCCTAACAGGAAGAAACAATCAACTGACCGTCAGGACCCAGTTCCGCCTCAGGTGCCTCAGGACGCCTCCGCTTCCCACGCGGCGACCAGACTCCAGTCTGGTCGACATGGCGGACGCTTATGAGGTCACAGTTCCGACGTCGAACAGGTATGAAGGTTTAGCTGATGTCACATCAGCTGGCCAAGACTCTCCAGACAATCTGCCGGCTCCTACTCCTGTCAAGGCCCCCAAGGTGCCACCTATCATAGTACATGATACGATCAACTACCTCGATCGAGTCAGGGAACTGAAGGGGCACCTGAAGGGTTCCTTTTCCTGTCAATACAAAAGAGGAAGTATCCGTTATGAGTTCGAAAATCCGTCAGATTATCGATACATGATCGATTATCTCAAGACTCGTGCCATCCAATACCAACACATACGATCTCGACCCTCTCAAAATTTTGAAGGTCGTCGTCAGGCACCTTGAGCCCACCACCCCTCCCGCTGACGTTAAGGAGGCGCTGGAGGAGCTGGGCTTCACTGTGCAGTCTCACTGTTATGCACCAGCAGGTGCCAGACGCACAGGGCAAACTCACCGATGTCAAGTGGCCTCTATTCGTCGCTGTACTTCATTGTACACCAAATGTTTACGACGTCGACAAAGTTAAATTCCTCCTGCACATGAAGGTTGACGTAGAATCCTACTGCAATGAGTCTGGCTTGACGCAATGCTTCAATTGCCAGCGTTTTGGTCACGGCTCCCGCAACAGCGGCCGACTGCCGCGTTGCGTCAAGTGTGCCGGTGACCATCTCACCCGACTCTGTCAAAAAAAGCCTACTGATCCGCCCAAATGCTGTAATTGCGGTGAGGCTCACCCAGCCAATTATCGCAAATGTTCTGCATATCAAAAAGCACTAGCGAACTCTCGCAGTTCTTCCACTCCTGCAGCCTCGGCGCCTTCGACGCCAGCTGCTCCACCAGCTGATGCTGCAAATTTTCCACACCTGCGAGCACGTCGTGCCCCTCCTCCACCTTCTTCCTCTGCTGCCGGCTCGGGGCCCTTGCCACCGCGACGTCCTGCTTCGCGCCCAGCGACAGCTCCCCACTCTGCTTGGGGAACTGCAAACCCTTCCCCAGAGCCCTCTGCACCCCCGCCCCCTACCTTCTCCTTCCCCTTCCCCTTTTCTAACCATCTTGCTGATCTTGCTGCCTTGTTGCAGCAGTTCAGCATTCACAAAATCATTTCTCTTGTCCGTTCCACTATCCACCAACTCAATTCAGCTTCTGATCCTTTCAGTAAACTCATGATAATTCTGTCAGCTTTCATCTCCTACTTCTCCGATGGACCCTAATCTACACCGCCCATTTCGTATAGTCAGTTGGAACGCCGATGGTGTTCTTCGCCAACGTCATTCTCTTGAGGGCTTTCTCGATGATAGGGGGATCGACATAGCCCTTATTTCCGAGACGCACTTAAAACCACATCAACAGTTTTCCGTCCCCAATTATTATGCATATCGATCCGACCGCGCGGATCGGCCACATGGCGGTACTCTTGTCCTAGTCAAGCAGTGCCTTACGCACCGACTTCGACAGATTCCGCACCTACAACACCTGGAGGCTACAGCTATTGATATACAGTTATATGGACAGTCGTTGACTCTTGCCGCAGCTTACAATTCTCCCGCTCGCGCTATACTCCCGGCCGACTTGATATCCTCTTCCACCTGGGCCCCAAGGTCCTCGTGGGAGGGGACTTCAACTCCAAGCACGGGACGTGGGGATGCCGTTCCACCAATGCTAATGGACGTCGGCTGTTCCAATACCTTGAACTGAATGCCGCTATCCGTGTCGTTGCTCCAGATTCTCCCACACACTTTCACAAAACAGCTCTCTACCGTCCTGACATCCTCGACATCTTCCTGGCTCGGGATATTCCGTGGGTCCACCGGATCTCTGTGATCTCGGAACTTGATTCCGATCACAATCCGGTGACACTCGAATTCCTAGACGCTCGCCCACAGGACCAGCTCCGTCCGGCTTACGTTATCAACACAGACTGGGAGCGCTACCAACAACTCGTTGACCTCCATGCCCTCGAGCTTCCGCCTATTACCCGCCGCAGCCACATCTATCCGACGGCGGACTGCTTTGCAAAAATCCTCACCGAATGCTACCGCACCTCTTCCCGACGAGTCCTCCAGCCCCCTCGTCGCCTGGACCTTCCGCCAGACGTCCAGGAACTAATTCGCACCAAACGTCGATTTCGTCGCCGGTGGCAACGCCTCAGAGACCCAATCGACAAGCGAATTTGGCAGTCATTGGCTCAAGAGCTTCGTGTACGCTTACAAGAGGTCCATGATCAGGCATGGAACCAACACCTCCGCGAGGCCGCAGATCGTCCTGACCGACTGTGGCGTAAAGTCAAGGAGACCACATCCACTCCCCCCTCCTTCGCAGCCCCTCCATGGTGCCCAAGGCTTGGTCTACTCGCCTCAGGACAAGGTGGAGGCCCTCGCACACAGTCTTGAGCGGCAATTCCGCCTCAACGACGTCGGCGGCGACGAGGCTGACGCCCACGAGACCCGCGTCCATCGTCGGGTCCGTCAGCTCCTTCGCCGTCGTACCGACACCTTTCCACCGGTCACTCTTCCAGTGGTTGCGACTTACATCAGTAGCATTCCATCCCGAAAGGCCCCTGGTCCCGACGGTATCCGGCCGGCCCTTCTTCACCACCTCTCTCCAGCTGTGCTTTCCTACCTGGTTAATCTCTACAATAGCTGCCTTTCCTACAATTACTTCCCTCCTGTATGGAAGCTGGCCCCTGTCATTGCCCTCCCGAAACCTCGCAAAGATCCACTCTTCCCACAGAACTACCGTCCCATTTCTCTCCTCAACTTCCTCGGCAAGATTCTAGAACGCATTATCCTCTCCCACCTTCAATCCTTCCTCAATGCTCATTCCATCCTCATTCCCCAACAGTTTGGGTTTCGGGCAGGCCATGGCACAGTCCACCAGCTTATCCGCCTCCACGACACCATCCGCAGAGCGCAGCTGGAGCGTCAAAGTACAGGCATGGTTTTACTAGACATTGAAAAGGCCTTTGACCAGGTGTGGCATGAGGGTTTACTATATAAGCTTGCCGAATATGGCTGCCCTCTCCACATCATTCACATTCTCCGACGCTTCTTAACTGGGCGATCATTTTATGATATACAAGGCCGAAGCCGAAGTTCAGTCCGGGCCGTGGAAGCTGGTGTGCCCCAGGGGTCTCTCCTCTCCCCGATTCTGTACGCCATTTACACTAATGACATTCCATCCCGTGTCTCCAACCATCTGGCCCTCTATGCGGATGACACTGCTGTCTTCACCTCACACCAAAACCTCCAGTTTATTGCTCTGAATCTCACACGCCACCTCGAACAGATCACTCAATGGAGCAACATATGGAAAATAAAAATCAATGCAGACAAGACACAGGCCATCCTTTTTACACACAAACGGACTCCGCCGGCTCGCCTGGTGGAACTTGAAGGCCGTCGATTCCATCGTCCCAGACAGTCACCTACCTTGGTCTCACCTTCGACACCCGCCTCACGTGGAAACCCCACGTTGATGGCGTCTGCCAAAAAGCATACGGAATGATACACAAACTCTTCCCTCTGTTGAAGGGCCCCGGCCTTTCGATCCACTCCAAGCTGCTTATCTGGACGTCCTGTGTCTTGTCACTCCTGCTATACGGCTGCGAACTGTGGGGACTAGCTGCTGACACCCATGTTCTCCAGGCCCAGGTAGTACAGCGCAAATCACTCAGGATCATATTAAACGCTCCGCGTTACGTCTCCAACCACGACATCCGCCGTCTTCTCCACATTCCGCCGCTTGTCCATCAAATTCGCCTTCGCGCCTCAAACAGCCTTGCCTTCCTCCAAAACTCACCTCATGATCACCTCACAGTTCTTTGTCGTCCTGTTGGAGACGTCCCTTACCCTCATCCGACGCTGATACTCCAGCGCCGGTATCGTCCCAACTGACGGTCTCACTGCAGTTGGGTCTCTTCTGATGTTTTTAATCTGTCAATTTTTTTTCTAATTCTATCGACCTAGGCACATAAAAACGCCATTTCGAACCTAATACACATTCTGAAGGCAGGCCCAGAGCGATCCTTCAATATTTCAGTGGACGAAAGTCCCGTCAAGTTTGCGGTGGTGGTGGTGGTGGTGGTGGTGGTGGTGGTGGTGGTGGTGGGGCGGCAGTCTTGCGGCTCACTCTGAAGATGGCTGAACGTTATACAGCGGAAATATTAGAAGAAGGAGATTTCTTGCGGCCGCACACCCGAAACTTAATGGAACAGTCTTTGCGCCGCCAAAAACTGAAGATTCACATAAATTATCGAATATTTATCGATCGTTGATCCTCCAGATTTCATGTTTTCTTCCCATCTCTTCAATTCGTCTTTTCCTGTCAAACCTCTAGATCCTTTTATCCGGAGAGTCCGAAGACTCCATGTAGGGTGTTCTTTCGCCAGTTTAATATATTTTATTTTGGTCTCCAAGGGAACTTAATCGCCTTTTGACGCCTTCTCTGCTGTCTCATAATCTTCATCGTCGGACGAATTTTCTTCGAATTCACGGAATTGCTCTTCTTCGTCTACTTTATCGAAATAAATAAGGTTCTCGTCAATGAAGAGTATTTTTTCTCCTAACATTTCCATGGTAGCCCGATACAGTTCTTCTCCAATCACCGTTGTATCGGCAGAAATCGTTGCTGATGCTTCTGTATCAACGACGTCCGCTTCTTGAAGAAGACTATCACCATATACGAACGCATCTTTCAAACGACGTTTCGCAACTGCACTATGGACTGAATATTCATGACATTCCTCGTCCGCAGTTCTCGACGAATCGGGTGTCACTTCCATTTTTCTAGTCACGATGTAAGGTTTTATACTTCACTTACCATTATATCAATTCTAATATGCCTATAAAAAAAACTGACCAACGGGACTCGATCCAGCGATTACGGGGGTTGAACGCTAACCACTCGGCTGCCCCCGATTCATGGTAAAATGGCCACGCACAGGTATATATTTGACGACCGAAATTATCTTGCGATTTTCTCATTAACGCTTGAGAAGTACGCACTACTGCTTACACCTTTTGTTGTCCTAATGGAGTATTAAGAGTGTACGAAGTTCGCAGTAAATCCGCGTTCTAAACGTCCTGGCCTCCCCTTTCAAGTTCTTCAGCGGCCAGAACCTCCTGATTCATCATCCAGTGAGGCCACACAGCATCAGGAGCTACAGCTATAACTTTCGCTTGCAACTCCAGATATTGAGCGAGCTCCGTCTGTGCATACTCCAATGCACCTATTCCATGGATACTGTTTTGATTTTTTTTGAAAAAAAAAAAAGCACTGAGCATTTCAAAAAAGATTTCAGCTGTAGCTGTTTTCAGTATTGGCTCACATAAAAGAAATTCCTCTCAAATGTTAAACTCGTCAACGAAACGAACATAAGCAATCAATTGAGCATCTTTATGAATGTTAGTTGGTTCGTCCACTTGAAAATCGAAAATAATTATTGCGCAATTTATGAATTAACTGCTCGAGTAAATTATCAGAAATGTCAAATTCTCATACGCACTGGGTCATTAGAAACAAGAATGCTTTTCAACTGTTGAGCAAATGATTCGCCAAACATTGTTGCTACTATATAAATCGCTGCTGGTAAAACCAGAGTTTCTGCAACCATGTGTGGTGTCTTGCATTTAGCAGTTCTGTGAGAAATCTGGTAAAAGGGCCTTAGACGTCACATTCGTCGTTCGTGTAAAGTTCTTCTGGATAGCTAATAAAACACTTAAGTTTCCTGACATAAACCCGTTTGGTTTCTCCTTTAATTCAGGATGTGTGGTTTCAAGATTTCTCTTTAACTTGTTAGGTCTCATGCTATCGGCAGCTAAAATCGTTAACCTACACACTGCGGAAGTTCTTCACCATTGATTGTAGTTTTTGTGAAGCCTGGCAATAAATAGTTCTCATCTTGCCGCCTCGTTTTCGGCTTTGTAGTATCTCCCACCCCTCCGCCAGTTAA